>NC_135233.1:482238756-482891506 GCF_051348905.1 Ranitomeya variabilis | reverse complement strand
CACAAGTGATACCATTTTGGAAACTAGACCCCCCAAGGAACTTATCTAGATGTGTGGTGAGCACTTTGAACCCCCAAGTGCTTCACAGAAGTTTATAACGTAGAGCCGTGAAAATAAAAAATCTCATTTTTTCTACAAAAATGATCTTTTTGCCCCCAAATTTTTATTTTCACAAGGGTAACAGGAGAAATTAGACCACAAAAGTTGTTGTGCAATTTCTCCTGAGTACGTCGATACCCCATATGTGGAGGTAAACCACTGTTTGGGCGCACCGCAGAGCTTGGAAGTGAAGGAGCACCGTTTGACTTTTTCAATGCAGAATTGGCTGGAATTGAGATCGGATGCCATGTCGCGTTTGGAGAGTCCCTGATGTGCCTAAACAGTGGAAACCCCCCACAAGTGATACCATTTTGGAAACTAGACCCCCCAAGGAACTTATCTAGATGTGTGGTGAGCACTTTGAACCCCCAAGTGCTTCACAGAAGTTTATAACGTAGAGCCGTGAAAATAAAAAATCTCATTTTTTCTACAAAAATGATCTTTTTGCCCCCAAATTTTTATTTTCACAAGGGTAACAGGAGAAATTAGACCACAAAAGTTGTTGTGCAATTTCTCCTGAGTACGTCGATACCCCATATATGGGGGTAAACCACTGTTTGGGCGCACCGCAGAGCTTGGAAGAGAAGGAGTGTCGTTTTACTTTTTCAATGTAGAATTGGCTGGAATTGAGATCGGACGCCATGTCACGTTTGGAGAGCCGCTGATGTGCCTAAACAGTAGAGACCCCCCACATATGACACCATTTTGGAAACTAGACCCCTTAAGGAACTTATCTAGATGTGTGGTGAGCACTTTAAACCCCCAGGTGCTTCACAGAAGTTTATAACGTAGAGCCGTGAAAATAAAAAAATCGCATTTTTTCTACAAAAATGATCTTTTTGCCTCCAAATTTTTATTTTACCAAGGGTAACAGGAGAAAATGGACCCCAGAAGCTGTTGTACAATTTGTCTTGAGTACGCCGACACCCCATATGTGGGGGTAAACCACTGTTTGGGCGCATGGCTGAGCTCGGAAGCAAAGGAGCGCCATTTGACTTTTCAATGCAAAATTGACTGGAATTGAGATCGGACGCCATGTCGCGTTTGGAGAGCCCCTGATGTGCCTAAACAGCAGAAACCCCCCAAAAGTGACCCCATTTTGGAAACTAGACCCCCCATGGAACTTATCTAGATGTGTAGTGAGAACTTTGAATGCCCAAGTGCATCACAGAAGTTTATAATGCAGAGTCGTGAAAATAAAAAATATATATTTTTTAACAATAAAGATTTTTTAGCCCCCAAGTTTTTATTTTCACAAGGGTAACAAGAGAAATTGGACCCCAAAAGTTGTTGTCCAATTTGTCCTGAGTATGCTGGTACCCCATATGTGGGGGTAAACCACTGTTTGGGCGCATGGCAGAGCTCGGAAGGGAAGGAGTGCCATTTTGGAATGCAGACTTTGATAGAATTGTCTGCGGGCGTTATGTTGCCTTTGCAGACCCCTAATGTACCTAAACAGTAGAAACCCCCAACAAGTGACCCCATTTTGGAAAATAGACCCCCCAAGGAACTTATCTAGATATGTGGTGAGAACTTTGAATGCCCAAGTGCTTCACAGAAGTTTATAATGCAGAGTAGTGAAAATAAAAAATATTTTTTTTCCCACAAAAAAGATTTTTTTAGCCCCCAAATTTTTATTTTCACAAGGGTAACAAGAGAAATTGGACCCCAAAAGTTGTTGTCCAATTTGTCCTGAGTATGCTGGTACCCCATATGTGGGGGTAAACCACTGTTTGGGCGCACGGCAGAGCTCGGAAGGGAAGGAGCGCCATTTTGCAATGCAGACTTTGATAGAATTGTCTGCGGGCGTTATGTTGCGTTTGCAGACCCCTAATGTACCTAAACAGTAGAAACCCCCACAAGTGACCAAATTTTGGAAACTAGACCCCCTAAGGAACTTATCTAGATATGTGGTGAGAACTTTGAAAGCTCAAGTGCTTCACAGAAATTTATAATGCAGAGTAGTGAAAATAAAAAAATATATTTTTTTCCAACAAAAAAGATATTTAGCCCCCAAGTTTTTATTTTCACAAGGGTAACAGGAGAAATTGGACCCCAAAAGTTGTTGTCCAATTTATCCCGAGTACGCTGATGCCCCATATGTGGGGGTAAACCACTGTTTGGGCGCACGGCAGAGCTCAGAAGGGAGGGAGTACCATTTGACTTTTTTAGCGCAAAATTGGCTGTCGTGTTTGGAGACCCCCTGATGTACCTAAACAGTGGAAACCCCCCAATTCTAACTCCAACCCTAACCCCAACACAGCCCTAACCCTAATCTCAACCCGATCCATAATCCTAATCACAACCCTAACGATAATCACAACCCTAACCCCAAAACAGCCCTAATCTCAACCCTAACCATAACCCTAATCAAAACCCTAAATCCAACACACCCCTAACCCTAATCCTAACCCTAATCCCAACCCTAATCCCAAACGTAACACTAATCCCAACCCTAATCCAAACCCTAACCCTAATCCCAACTCTAACCCTAACTTTAGCCCCAACCCTAACTTTAGCCCCAACCCTAACCATAACTTTAGCCCCCGTCGTCACAAAAAAAGTTCAATGTAACCTTTTTTTTGTACGTCGCGTCCGCCATTTCCGCGGATGCGTGGCCGTAACTCTGCCCTCTCCTCCCCAGGACATAGACTGGGCAGCGGATGTGTTGAAAAACTGCATCCGCTGCCCACGTTGTGCACAATTTTCACAACGTGCGTCGGTACATCGGGCCGACGCATTGCGACCGCCCCGTACCGACGCAAGTGTGAAAGAAGCCTTAGGCTACTTTCAGACATAGCGCATTTTTGAGCGCTATTTTGCGGGCGCTTTTCAAAAATGCGCAATGTCATTTTCGTCTGCCGGCAAAGTGAATGAGAAATTCACTTTGCCGTTCAGACACACCGCAAAAAAACGCGGCGCTTTTGTCTGCAAACACGCCGGCGTAAAAAGAATTGACATGTCAATTCTTTACGCAGCGGCGTGTCTGCGTATCCCCCTAGGGCCCCATATTACCTTCCACACACAGCGCCTTTGTCCTGGGTGTCGGCGTCTTTGTACGGAGGGGTTGACACCCAGGACCGGACGTGACGTCGGACAGGAAGAGGGAAGCCCCCGCCCCCCAGTGAAGCAGCATGGAGTCCTTCTGTGTGTGTGTGTGTGTGTGCGTGTGTGTGCGTGTGTGTGTCCCCATGCGACGCTAGTGCCACCATTGTGCTAAGTCGCCGTATGGGACTACTACTCCCATCCGGTATTAGGATGGGAGAGTTGTCCCTGTGTCCGGCGACTTAGCACAATTGTAAAGTTACACAAAACACCTACACACAATACACATACATGACACACAGTACATACAACATATAACACAGAGTATATACTCACCAACAGCACACTTGTAGGCGAAGCCCTCGATCCTCCAGGAAAAAATCCAAAAATAATAAACCAAATTCATACTCCCTGTCCGCAGAATCCATAAAACGAGTGTCCCACGCCGATCGGCTGCTCTCCGGCGATACACTGCCAGGAGCGAAGCTCCTAGCAGTGTATCGCGTACTGTTCCGGAGTTCAATGACTCCGGCGTCTCGGTTAACAGCAGTACAGCTGCGTTGAACTTTCCCACGCAGCACTGCCGTTAAGCGAGAGTGCCGGGGTCAATGACCGCCGGTAAACTCGCTCGCGCATGCGCAGTGACACACCGACAGGAACTATGGCTCCTGTCAGTGTGTTGCTGCAGCCGTGGAGAGCAGACATATCTCTGGATGTGTCTGTTCTCCATGGAAAATCTTGATACGTGGCACTTAAATATGTGGCAATTAAATACGTGACACGTGGCACTTATATGTGATACGTGTCACTTAAATACGTGGCACTGAAATACGTGGCACGTGGCACTTTGATACGTGGCACTTTGATACGTGGCACGTGGCACTTTGATACGTGGCACTGAAATATGTGGCACGTGGCACTTTGATACGTGGCACGTGTCACTTAAATACGTGGCACGTGGCACTGAAAGATGTGGCACGTGGCACTTTGATACGTGGCACGTGGCACTGAAATATGTGGCACGTGGCACTTTGATACGTGGCACGTGGCACTTTGATACGTGGCACGTGGCACTTTGATACGTGGCACGTGGCACTTTGATACGTGGCACTGAAATATGTGGCACGTGGCACTTTGATACGTGGCACGTGTCACTTAAATACGTGGCACGTGGCACTGAAATATGTGGGACACGTCGCACAAAAAAGTTACATGTAGTTTTTTTTGTGTCGACGGTCCGCCGAAGCACGACGCATCCGTCGCACGACGGATGCGACATGTGGCAATCCGTCGCAATGCGTCGCTAATGCAAGCCAATGGAGAAAAAACGCATCCTGCAAGCACTTTTGCAGGATGCGTTTTTTCTCCAACGACGCATTGCGACGGAAGCCAAAAAACGCTAGTGTGAAAGTAGCCTAACCCTAACCCTAGCCCTAACCCTAAATTTAGCCCCAACCCTAACCCTAACCCTAACTCTAACCCTAACCCTAACCCTAACCCTAACCCTAATTTTAGCCCCAACTTGTCTTCTCCTGCCGGCCGGCAGATGGCAGCAGATGGCGGGCGCACTGCGCATGCGCCCGCCATGATGAAAAAGCCGGCTGGCAGGAGAAGACAGAAGAGGACCCAGGGACCCCGGGTGAGTATGTTAGGGTCCCCGAATCCCCCTATTTCTCTGTCCTCTGATGTGCGATCACATCAGAGGACAGAGAAATAACTGATCGCTTTTTTTTTTTTTTTTTTTTTTGCGGTCGCCGGTAAACTGTTAATTACCGGCGATCGCAAAGCAGGGGTCGGTGCAAATCGACCCCGATCATGTTCTTTGGGGTCTCGGCTACCCCCGGCAGCCGAGACCCCAAAGAACATCCGGGTGCCGGGCGGCGGGCGCACTGCGCGTGCGCCCGCCATTTTTTCCCGGAAAAAAGATGGCGGCGCCCATGGGGAGACACGAGGAGCACCGGGGGAGGTAGGTAAGTATTGGGGGGCTATTGGGGGCCATCGGGGACCACATTTCTCTGTCCTCCGATGTGCGATCACATCGAAGGACAGAGAAATTAAACGGCAAATCGCGTTTTTTTTTTTTTTGTTGCGACCGCCGGTAAACGGTTAATTACCGGCGATCGCAACTCGGGGGTCGGTAAAAACCCCCCGAATCATGTTCTCTGGGGTCTCGGCTACCCTCGGCAACCGAGACCCCAGAGAAAATCCGACTCTGGGGGGCGCTATTCACTTTTTCCACAGCGCCGTTAATTAACGGCGCTGTGGTTTAAGTACCATTAGCGGCCGCCGTTAAAAGGCGTATCGGCGGTCGTTAAGGGGTTAAAACTGCATAGAGCCTACTTTTATTTATTTTAGGCCCAGTAAGCCTGTCTGCGGTCCCTCCTTGCAATCGTCCTCCGCTGACCACACCAATGCTGCCCGTGTACCCCTGGAACCTATTTAAAAGTTCATAGAGCCTATTTATATATTTTATTTAATATTAATAAAGCTATGATGGACTACGCTGTACCACACTACAAGCTAACCAGTCGACACTTCTTTTGCGAGAAAAGCCATCCCAACCCTCCACCAGCATGTAAAAGACCGCATTGTCCATGCACTCTGGCAATCTGTGAGAACAAAGGTGGACCTGACAACAGACGCATGGACCTGTAGGCATGGCCACGGAAGGTTACGTGTCCATTACGGCGCAATGGGTTAATGTGGTGGATGCATGGTCCACAGGGGACAGCCTACTAAGTCTGTCTGCAGTCCCTAATTAAAATTGTCCTCAATTCAGGTTTTCGGGCTTTTTTAAAAAATAGGAAACTGCATTTGGGCTACTAGTTTGGTTGGGGCCTACTAGTGATGTCTGCCGCTCCTGGGTGTTCTCCTCCTCCTTGGTGTTCTCCTCCTCCTTGGTGTTCTCCTCCAGGTTTCCTTGTCTGAGCTTCAACCTTCTGGCTCTCATTAAGTATCTGTTGGTAAAAATTGGTGGTTGGGGCCTACTAACGGTGTCTGCCGCTCCTTGGTGTTGTCCTCCACTGTCTAAATCTGAGCTTCAACCTTCCGGCTCTCATTAAGTATTTGTTGGTAAAAATTGGTGGTTGGGGCCTACTAACGGTGTCTGCCGCTCCCTGGTGTTGTCCTCCACTGTATAAATCTGAGCTTCAATCTTCTGGCTCTCATTAAGTATCTGTTGGTAAAAATTGGTGGTTGGGGCCTACTAACGGTGTCTGCCGCTCCCTGGTGTTATCCTCCACTGTCTAAATCTGAGCTTCAACCTTCTGGCTCTCATTAAGTATTTGTTGGTAAAAATTGGTGGTTGGGGCCTACTAACGGTGTCTGCCGCTCCCTGGTGTTGTCCTCCACTGTATAAATCTGAGCTTCAACCTTCTGGCTCTCATTAAGTATCTGTTGGTAAAAATTGGTGGTTGGGGCCTACTAACGGTGTCTGCCGCTCCTGGGTGTTCTCCTCCTCCTGAGTGTTCTCCTCCTCCTTGGTGTTCTCCTCCAGGTTTCCTTGTCTAAGCTTCAACCTTCTGGCTCTCATTAAGTATTTTTAAATGTAACACTACAGTTGCCATACTACTTGGGTTGGGGCCTAGTAACGGTGTTCTCCTCCTCCTTGGTGTTCTCCTCCTCCTTGGTGTTCTCCTCCAGGTTTCCTTGTCTGAGCTTCAACCTTCTGGCTCTCATTAAGTATCTGTTGGTAAAAATTGGTGGTTGGGGCCTACTAATGGTGTCTGCCAGTCCCTGGTGTTGTCTTCCACTGTCTAAATCTGAGCTTCAACCTTCTGGCTCTCATTAAGTATTTGTTTGTAAAAATTGGTTGTTGGGGCCTACTAATGGTGTCTGCCGCTCCCTGGTGTTGTCCTCCACTGTCTAAATCTGAGCTTCTACCTTCTGGCTCTCATTAAGTATCTGTTGGTAAAAATTGGTGGTTGGGGCCTACTAACGGTGTCTGCCGCTCCCTGGTGTTGTCCTCCACTGCATAAATCTGAGCTTCAACCTTCTGGCTCTCATTAAGTATTTGTTGGTAAAAATTGGTGGTTGGGGCCTACTAACGGTGTCTGCCGCTTCCTGGTGTTGTCCTCCACTGTCTAAATCTGAGCTTCAACCTTCTGGCTCTCATTAAGTATTTGTTGGTAAAAATTGGTGGTTGGGGCCTACTAACGGTGTCTGCCGCTCCCTGGTGTTGTCCTCCACTGTATAAATCTGAGCTTCAACCTTCTGGCTCTCATTAAGTATTTGTTGGTAAAAATTGGTGGTTGGGGCCTACTAACGGTGTCTGCCGCTCCCTGGTGTTGTCCTCCACTGTATAAATCTGAGCTTCAACCTTCTGGCTCTCATTAAGTATTTGTTGGTAAAAATTGGTGGTTGGGGCCTACTAACGGTGTCTGCCGCTCCCTGGTGTTGTCCTCCACTGTATAAATCTGAGCTTCTACCTTCTGGCTCTCATTAAGTATTTGTTGGTAAAAATTGGTGGTTGGGGCCTACTAATGGTGTCTGCCGCTCCCTGGTGTTGTCCTCCACTGTATAAATCTGAGCTTCAACCTTCTGGCTCTCATTAAGTATCTGTTGGTAAAAATTGGTGGTTGGGGCCTACTAACGGTGTCTGCCGCTCCTGGGTGTTCTCCTCCTCCTGAGTGTTCTCCTCCTCCTTGGTGTTCTCCTCCAGGTTTCCTTGTCTGAGCTTCAACCTTCTGGCTCTCATTAAGTATTTTTAAGTGTAACACTACAGTTGCCATACTACTTGGGTTGGGGCCTAGTAACGGTGTTCTCCTCCTCCATGGTGTTCTCCTCCTCCTTGGTGTTCTCCTCTAGGTTTAATTGTCTGAGCTTCAACCTTCTGGCTCTCATTAAGTATCTTTTGGTAAAAATTGGTGGTTGGGGCCTACAAACGGTGTCTGCCGCTCCTGGGTGTTCTCCTCCTCCTGAGTGTTCTCCTCCTCCTTGGTGTTCTCCTCCAGGTTTCCTTGTCTGAGCTTCAACCTTCCGGCTCTCATTAATTATTTTTAAATGTAACACTACAGTTGCCATACTACTTGGGTTGGGGCCTAGTAACGGTGTTCTCCTCCTCCTTGGTGTTCTCCTCCTCCTTGGTGTTCTCCTCCAGGTTTCCTTGTCTGAGCTTCAACCTTCTGGCTCTCATTAAGTATCTGTTGGTAAATATTGGTGGTTGGGGCCTACTAACGGTGTCTGCCGCTCCCTGGTGTTGTCCTCCACTGTCTAAATCTGAGCTTCAACCTTCTGGCTCTCATTAAGTATTTGTTGGTAAAAATTGGTGGTTGGGGCCTACTAACGGTGTCTGCCGCTCCCAGGTGTTGTCCTCCACTGTGTAAATCTGAGCTTCAACCTTCTGGCTCTCATTAAGTATCTGTTGGTAAAAATTGGTGGTTGGGGCCTACTAACGGTGTCTGCCGCTCCTGGGTGTTCTTTTCCTCCTGAGTGTTCTCCTCCTCCTTGGTGTTCTCCTCCAGGTTTCCTTGTCTGAGCTTCAACCTTCTGGCTCTCATTAAGTATTTTTAAATGTAACACTACAGTTGCCATACTACTTGGGTTGGGGCCTAGTAACGGTGTTCTCCTCCTCCTTGGTGTTCTCCTCCTCCTTGGTGTTCTCCTCTAGGTTTCCTTGTCTGAGCTTCAACCTTCTGGCTCTCATTAAGTATCTGTTGGTAAAAATTGGTGGTTGGGGCCTACTAACGGTGTCTGCCGCTCCCTGGTGTTGTCCTCCACTGTCTAAATCTGAGCTTCAACCTTCTGGCTCTCATTAAGTATTTTTTGGTAAAAATTGGTTGTTGGGGCCTACTAACGGTGTCTGCCGCTCCCTGGTGTTGTCCTCCACTGTATAAAGCTGAGCTTCAATCTTAAAGCTCTCGTTAAGTAGTTGTTTTTTAAATGTGTGGTTGGGCCCTTAAAATGGTGTCTGACGCTGCTGGGTTTTCTCCTGTTTTGTTGTCCCGACCTTCAATGTTCAGGCTTTCGGCTTACATTTTAAATAATTAAACTGCAGTTGGCCTACTACTTTGGTTGGGCCTAGTAACGATGTGTGCCGCTCTTGGTGTTGTCCTGTGTTATTTTCCTGACCTTTAATCTTCAGGCTTTCGGCTTTCATTTGTAATATTAAACTGCATAGGGCCTACCAGTGTGGTTTGGCCCTACTAATGGTGTCTGTCTGCCGCTCCTGGGTTTTCTACTCCACTGAACTAAGCAATGCCACCTGGTTAGTCCTGTTACCAATTTTGACCTGCATTTTACCCACTTTATTATTTGGGCCTATATCAGTGTTTCTGCCTCATCCTGCCCATTGCCCAGCCGGTGCTAGATGAGTCTTGTGGTACTTTGACCCAGACCACTACATTCCCCTTGCACGCTACACAGCCACAATCTGACCCTGCTGAAAGTCAGGTTCCCCTTCCTGCATACTATACCACCTTACACAGGGACAAAGAGGAAGGTGCAGATGAAAGTGCAGGTTTCTTCAACAGGTAGGGGGGCATACTCGTTGGCGACATCACAGGCACAGGTCCCCTCAGAGCACGCAAAAGTGTCGCTGCCGGTGGGAGACGCCCCCGCCGTGCAAACACACCACCGTACTTTGAGGGGCCCTGTGCCAGTGCCAATGCGAATGAGTGGGCCTCCCTGCTTGCTCAGGATCACAGCACTTGCAAAGTTGAAATACTTACCTCTGACTGCTCCACCGCCGTGACGTAGTCCACGTTTCCTGGGCCCACTAAAACCTTGAAGCAGCCCTACCCCCCACAACTTTTGCCAAATGACCCCCAATTTCCAATGCCCAACTATTATTATAAAGTTAATTAAGATTGACAAGCTTCAGAAACAAGAATGGATGTTTTTGGCATTAAAATGGGCACTGTAGGTCTTTTCCTGGCCTCCACTCGCTGCCGACTATGCTTCCCCATTGATTTGCATTGGGTTTCATGTTTCGGTCGATCCCCGACTTTTCGCGATAATCGGCCGACTTCACTCGACTCGACTTTGGACAAAGTCGGGTTTCGCAAAACCCGACTCGATCTTAAAAAAATGAAAGTCGATCAACCCTACCTATAACCTATTATTTTTCTGTAGGCAGATTCGCGTCAGGATGTAATTTTTGTGGGACAAGATATAACTTTCATTGGTGCTATTTTTGGGCACATATGACTTTCAACAATTCTTGTATTTTTTACTTTTTTTTCTTATGGCATTCAGTGCACAGTATAAATAATAATATAGTTTTATATTATGGGTTAATGGAATTATAATGATTTTTTTACATTTTAATACTTTTGCAGAAGACAATCACTTTTTAACAAATATACTGTATATATATATATATATATATATATATATATATATATATATATATATACAGTATATACATATACACTCACCGGCCACTTTATTAGGTACACCATGCTAGTAACGGGTAGGACCCCCTTTTGCCTTCAGAACTGCCTCAATTCTTCGTGGCATAGATTCAACAAGGTGCTGGAAGCATTCCTCAGAGATTTTGGTCCATATTGACATGATGGCATCACACAGTTGCCGCAGATTTGTCGGCTGCACATCCCAAAGATGCTCCATACAAGGCAGGATGGATCCATGCTTTCATGTTGTTTACGCCAAATTCTGACCCTACCATCCGAATGTCGCAGCAGAAATTGAGACTCATCAGACCAAGCAACGTTTTCCAATCTTCTACTGTCCAATTTCGATGAGCTTGTACAAATTGTAGCCTCAGCTTCCTGTTCTTAGCTGAAAGGAGTGGTACTCGGTGTGGTCTTCTGCTGCTGTAGCCCATCTGCCTCAAAGTTCGACGCACTGTGCGTTCAGAGATGCTCTTAGGCCTACCTTGGTTGTAACGGGTGGCGATTTGAGTCACTGTTGCCTTTCTATCAGCTCGAACCAGTCTGCCCATTCTCCTCTGACCTCTGGCATCAACAAGACATTTCCGCCCACAGAACTGCCGCTCACTGAATTTTTTTTCTTTTTCGGACCATTCTCTGTAAACCCTAGAGATGGTTGTGCGTGAAAATCCCAGTAGATCAGCAGTTTCTGAAGTACTCAGACCAGCCCTTCTGGCACCAACAACCATGCCACGTTCAAAGGCACTCAAATCACCTTTCTTCCCCATACTGATGCTCGGTTTGAACTGCAGTAGATTGTCTTGACCATGTCTACATGCCTAAATGCACTGAGTTGCCGCCATGTGATTGGCTGATTAGAAATTAAGTGTTAACAAGAAGTTGGACAGGTGTACCTAATAAAGTGGCCAGTGAGTGTATATATATATATATCTATATATATATATATATATATATATATATATATATATATATATATATATATATATATATATATATACACTGTGTTCCAAATTATTATGCAAATATTATTTCCTCATATTTTCTCTAAATTACCTATCTGAATTGCAACCATTGTTATTTTCCAGTCATCTACTATTCTAGTATAATTCCAATGTTTTGGGACACACTGCCTATGAAAACAGTATCTTTTTAAAAAAAATAAACACTCAAGATGCATGTTCCAAATTATTATGCACAGCAGAGTTTTCAACCTTTTTTTTATATTTTGAACAAAAAAATGGTCAATTGTGAAGTTATAAGTAGGGTTGAGCGACTTTTACTTTTTTGGGGTCGAATCGGGTTTTGCGAAACCCGACTTTGTCAAAAGTCGAGTCGAGTGAAGTCGGCCGATTATCGCGAAAATTTGGGGATCGACCGAAAAATGAAACCTATTGCAAGACAATGGGGAAGCATAGTCGGCAGTGAGTGGAGGCCAGGAAAACACCTACAGTGCCCATTGTAATGGCAAAAACATCCATTCTTGTTACTGAAGCTTGTCAATGTTAATTTACTTTATAATAATAGATAGGCATTGGAAATTGGGGGTCATTTGGCTAAAGTTCTGGGGGGTAGGGCTGGTTCAAGTTTTTAGTGGGCCCAGGAAACGTGGACTACGTCACGGCGGTGGAGCAGTGAGAGGTAAGTATGTCAAGTTTGCAAGTGCTGTGATCCTGAGCAAGCAGGGGGGGCCCACTCGTTGGCATTGGCACTAGCACAAGGCCCCTCAAAGTACAGCAGTGTGTTTGCACGGCAGGGGCGCCTCCCACCGGCAGTGACACTTTTGCGTACTCTGATGGGCCCTGTGCCAGTGACGTCGCCAACGAGTATGCCCCCCCCACCTGATGAAGGAACCTGCACTTTCATCTGCACCTTCCTCTTTGTCCCTGTGTAAGGTGGTATAGCATGCGGGAAGGGGAACCTTACTTTCAGCAGGGTCAGATTCTGGCTGTGTAGAGTGCAAGGGGAATGTAGTGGTCTGGGTCAATGTGCCAGCAGACTCATCTAGCAGTGGCTGGGCAATGGGCAGGATGAGGATTAAACACAGATATAGGGCCAAAGAATAAATTAGGCTAAATGCAGTTCAAAATTGGTAACAGGACTAAACAGGCTGCATTGCTTTGTTCAGTGGAGGAGAAAACCCAGGAGCAGCAGACACCGTTTTAAGGGCCCAACCACACTAGTAGGCCAAATGCAGTTTAATATGTGCTACTATAGGCCGAAAGCCTAAAGACTGAAGCTCAGCTTTATACAGTGGAGGACAACACCAGGGAGCGGCACACACAGTTACTAGGCCCCAACCAAAGTAGTAGGGCAACTGCAGTGTGACATTAAAAAATACTTAAAGAGAGCCTGAAGGTTGAAGCTCAGACAAGGAAACCTGGAGGAGAACACCAAGGAGGAGGAGAAGACCAAGGAGCGGCAGACACCGTTACTAGGCCCCAACCAAAGTAGTAGGGCAACTGCAGTGTGACATTAAAAAATACTTAATGAGAGCCTGAAGGTTGAAGCTCAGACAAGGAAACCTGGAGGAGAACACCAAGGAGGAGGAGAACACCAAGGAGCGGCAGACACTGTTACTAGGCCCAACCAAGGTAGTAGGGCAACTGCAGTCTGACATTAAAAAATACTTAATGAGAGCCTGAAGGTTGAAGCTCAGGCAAGGAAACCTGGAGGAGAACACCAAGGAGGAGGAGAACACCAAGGAGCGGCAGACACCGTTACTTGGCCCCTACCAAAGTAGTAGGCCAACTGCAGTGTGACATTAAAAAATACTTAATGAGAGCCTGAAGGTTGAAGCTCAGACAAGGAAACCTGGAGGAGAACACCAAGGAGGAGGAGAAGACCAAGGAGCATCAGACACCGTTACTAGGCGCCAACCAAAGTAGTAGGCCAACTGCAGTGTGACATTAAAAAATACTTAATGAGAGCCTGAAGGTTGAAGCTCAGACAAGGAAACCTGGAGGAGAACACCAAGGAGGAGGAGAACACCAAGGAGCGGCAGACACCGTTACTAGGCCCCAACCAAAGTAGTAGGGCAAGTGCAGGGTGACATTAAAAAATACTTAATGAGAGCCTGAAGGTTGAAGCTCAGACAAGGAAATCTGGAGGAGAACACCAAGGAGGAGGAGAACACCAAGGAGCGGCAGACACTGTTACTAGGCCCCATCAAAAGTAGTAGGGCAACTGCAGTGTGACATTAAAAAATACTTAATGAGAGCCTGAAGGTTGAAGCTCAGACAAGGAAACCTGGAGGAGAACACCAAGGAGGAGGAGAAGACCAAGGAGCGGCAGACACCGTTACTAGGCCCCAACCAAAGTAGTAGTGCAACTGCAGTGTGACATTAAAAAATACTTAATGAGAGCCTGAAGGTTGAATCTCAGACAAGGAAATCTGGAGGAGAACACCAAGGAGGAGGAGAACACCAAGGAGCGGCAGACACTGTTACTAGGCCCCAACCAAAGTAGTAGGCCAACTGCAGTGTGACATTAAAAAATACTTAATGAGAGCCTGAAGGTTGAAGCTCAGACAAGGAAACCTGGAGGAGAACACCAAGGAGCGGCAGACACCGTTACTAGGCCCCAACCAAAGTAGTAGGGCAAGTGCTGTCTTATATAAACAACTACTTAATGAGAGCCTGAAGGTTGAAGTTCAGCTTTTTCAGTGGAGGACAGCGTGATTGAGTGGCGCCGCAGACAGACAAAGGTAGTATGTGTTAACTTAAAAAGTTGGCTCTATGCATTTTTAAATTAGTTACAGGGGTACACAGGCAGCATTGGTGTGGTCAACGTAGGACAATTGGAAGGAGGGACCGCAGACAGACTTCCTAGGCCTAAAATAATAAAATAGGCTCTATGCAGCTTCAATTAGGTGGCAGGGGTACACAGGCAGCATTGGTGTGGTCAGCGGAGGACAATTGGAAGGAGGGACCGCAGACAGACTTCCTAGGCCTAAAATAATAAAATAGGCTCTATGCAGCTTCCATTAGGTGGCAGGGGTACACAGGCAGCATTGGTGTGGTCAACGTAGGACAATTGGAAGGAGGGACCGCAGACAGACTTCCTAGGCCCAAAATAATAAAATAGGCTCTATGCAGCTTCCATTAGGTGGCAGGGGTACACAGGCAGCATTGGTGTGGTCAGCGGAGGACAATTGGAAGGAGGGACCGCAGACAGACTTCCTAGGCCTAAAATAATAAAATAGGCTCTATGCAGCTTAAATTTGGCTACAGGGGTACACAGGCAGCATTGGTGTGGTCAGCGGAGGACAATTGGAAGGAGGGACCGCAGACAGACTTCCTAGGCCCTAAATAGTAAAAGAAGCTCTATGCAGCTTCCAGTAGGTGGCAGGGGTACACAGGCAGCATTGGTGTGGTCAGCGGAGGACAATTGGAAGGAGGGACCGCAGACAGACTTCCTAGGCCCTAAATAGTAAAAGAGGCTCTATGCAGCTTACATTTGGCTACAGGGGTACACAGGCAGCATTGGTGTGGACAACGGAGGACAATTGGAAGGAGGGACCGCAGACAGACTTCCTAGGCCTAAAATAATAAAATAGGCTCTATGCAGCTTAAATTTGGCTACAGGGGTACACAGGCAGCATTGGTGTGGTCAGCGGAGGACAATTGGAAGGAGGGACCGCAGACAGACTTCCTAGGCCCTAAATAGTAAAAGAAGCTCTATGCAGCTTCCAGTAGGTGGCAGGGGTACTCAGGCAGCATTGGTGTGGTCAGCGGAGGACAATTGGAAGGAGGGACCGCAGACAGACTTCCTAGGCCCTAAAATAATAAAATAGGCTCTATGCAGCTTCCATTAGGTGGCAGGGGTACACAGGCAGCATTGGTGTGGTCAGCGGAGGACAATTGGAAGGAGTGTCTGACACAGTAAGTACTCCGAGTCCCAAAACCTAAATTGATGTTAATGTATCCCAAACAAAACCAAACCCCCCCCCCAAAAAAAAAAGGGTGGCCTACTTAGGTACAGGGGTGTGCTCCTATGCTGACTTTCAGACATTGTAATTTGGTGCAAAGTATTTACTGGTGTAAATGTAGGACAGGGCCCCTGACTATTTTAACTAGCATCATACATGTCAACAAATTGTTATTGTCTGTGCCAGGCATGGAAGGATTTCAGCGCATAGACTAAACAGTGGTGGAGCAGCGACAGATAATTTTGCAAGTGGTAGAGCACTGTTTGACCTTGGGGGGGGGGCACTCTCTCCTGGCCGGTGGTACAAGCCCAGGGCCCCTCATGTTACAACAGTGTGTCTGACGTTGGGTGCGCACCACCACCGCCAGAGACACTTCATTGTACTATGAAGGACCCAGTGCCAGTGCCGTCGACCAAAAGTGGGCACACCCACCTCTTCAGACAAACGGCACTCTGACGGGTGCTTGCGACAAGTGGCGAGACCACGGCCCCATGGAGGGAGTTAGGCCATTTAGGGAGGTGTAAACATGTCGTATGCTGGACAAACAGCAGCTGCAAATTAAGAGATTGGAACAGTCAGTAACACCAGTCTCAAAGCAAGACCTTTTTACAGAGGGGAAAGGTGGGGCAAAATAATTTGAAGTCCATGAGTGGTTCATTTTAATGAAGGTTAGATCATCAACATTTTGGGTAGCCAGACGAGTCCTTTTTTCGGTCAGTATTGAACCAGCAGCACTGAATACTCTTTCTGATAGCACACTAGCTGCTGGGCAAGCAAGCTCCTGCAATGCATATTCAGCCAATTCAGGCCAGGTGTCTATTTTGGATGCCCAGTAATCACAGGGGAATGACGGTTGAGGGAGAACATCGGTAATGGAGGAAAAATAGTTAGTAACCATACTGGACAAATGTTGTCTCATGTCACTTTGAATGGATGCTGCTGTACCTGTCGTGTCTGCGGTAATTTCGAAATCACTCCACAACCTGGTCAGAAAACCCCTCTGTCCTACGCCACTTCTGATTTGTGCACCTCTAACACCTCTGCCCTGTTGCCCCCTGCAGCTCGTGTGAGAACCATCACCGGCGCTGTGTGCTGGGAATGCCTGAATCAAACGGTCTACAAGATTAGCTTGTTTGGTTGCCAATATCTGTTCGAGGTTCTCATGTGGCATGATATTTTGCAATTTGCCTTTATAGCGAGGATCAAGGAGGCAGACCAACCAGTAATCGTCATCTGTCATCATTTTTATAATGCGTCGGTCCCTTTTGAGGATACGCAAGGCATAATCCGCCATGTGGGCCAATGTTCCAGTTGTCAAGTCAGTGCATATGCTGGGTTGAGGAGCACTTTCTGGCAAATCAACGTCACTTGTCTCCCTCAAAAACCCTGAACCCGGCCTTGCACCGCCAGCAGTTTCTATTGCCCCCTGAGAAGCTTCCTCATCCCAAAAATACTCATCCCCATCATCCTCCTCCTCTTCGCCCGCCACCTCGTCCTGTAGACTTCCCTGAGCAGACAATGGCTGACTGTCATCAAGTCTTCCCTCGTCCTCGGCTGCAGACGCCTGTTCTTTTATGTGCGTCAAACTTTGCATCAGCAGACGCATTAGGGGGATGCTCATGCTTATTATGGTGTTGTCTGCACTAACCAGCCGTGTGCATTCCTCAAAACACTGAAGGACTTGACACAGGTCTTGGAGCTTCGACCACTGCACAGCTGACAACTCCATGTCTGCCATCCAACTGCCTGCCCGTGTATGTGCATCCTCCCACAAATACATAACAGCACGCCTCTGTTCGCACAGTCTCTGAAGCATGTGCAGTGTGGAGTTCCACCTTGTTGCAACGTCGATGATTATGCTATGCTGGGGAAGGTTCAAAGACCGCTGATGGTTCTGCATACGGCTGGAGTGTACGGGCGAATGGCGGATGTGAGAGCAAAGTCTGCGCACTTTCAGCAGCAGGTCGGGTAACCCCGGATAACTTTTCAGGAAGCACTGCACCATCAGGTTTAAGGTGTGAGCCAGGCAAGGAATGTGTTTTAGTTGTGAAAGGGCTATGGCAGCCATAAAATTCCTTCCGTTATCACTCACTACCTAGCCTGCCTCAAGATGTACAGTGCCCAGCCATGACTGAGTTTCTTGCTGCAAGAACTCGGACAGAACTTCCGCGGTGTGTCTGTTGTCGCCCAAACACTTCATTGCCAATACAGCCTGCTGACGCTAGCCACTAGCTGTTCCATAATTGGACACCTCGTGTGCTACAGTGGCAGCTGCGGATGGAGTGGTCGTGCGACTGCGGTCTGTGGATGAGCTCTCGCTTCTGCTGGAGGACGAGGAGGAGGAGGGGTGACGAATGCCTACAGCCAACTGTTTCCTAGACCGTGGGCTAGGCAGAACTGTCCCAATATTACTGTCCCCTGTGGACCCTGAATCCACCACATTAACCCAATGTGCCGTGATGGAGACGTAACGCCCCTGGCCATGCCTACTGATCCATGCATCTGTTGTCAGGTGCACCTTTCTACTGACAGATTGCCTGAGCGCATGGACAATGCGGTCTTTTACATGCTGGTGGAGGGCTGGGATGGCTTTTCTGGAAAAAAAGTGTCGACTGGGTAGCTCGTAGCGTGGTACAGTGTAGTCCATCAGGGCTTTGAAAGCTTCACTTTCAACTAACCGGTAGGGCATCATCTCTAACGAGATTAGTCTAGCAATGTGGGCGTTCAAACCCTGTGTACGCGGATGCGAGGATGAGTACTTCCTTTTCCTAACGAGAGTCTCATGTAGGGTGAGCTGGACTGGAGAGCTGCATAGGGTTGAACTAGCGGGGGTGCCGGTGGACGTGGGTGACTGAGAGAGGGTTGGTGATGGTATTCTTACTGTTGCCCTACACACAGTTTTTCCTTCCACGAACCTGGTGATTCCCTGACTGCTTTGGCCTTGCAACGAAACCGCCACATTACCTGCAGGTGGTGTGGTAAACGGTGGGCTTACAGTGAAGGAAGGGATGTCGCATTGCTGACTAGCTTCATTGTGAGAGGGTGCTACAACGTTAAGGGATGTTTGGTAGTTTGTCCAGGCTTGCAAGTGCATGGTGGTTAAATGTCTACGCATGCAACTTGTATTTAGATTTTTAACATTCTGACCTCTGCTGAAGATCCTTGAGCATTTCTTACAGATGACTTTGCACTGATCATTGGGATCTTGGTTAAAAAAATGCCAGACTGCACTCTTCCTACTATCGGATACCTTTTCAGGCATTGCACACTGAGCTACTTTAACCGGATGACCACGCTGTCCTACAACTGGTTTTGGTTTTGCCACACGTTTTTGCCCAGATACGGGCCTGCCAGATGGAACCTGTTGCGATGTTTATGCCTGCTGTGGCTCCTCCTCCTCCGCTTCAGAGCTACTGCCGCCTGCACCCTGTTCCCCCAATGGCTGCCAATCGGGGTCAACAACTGGGTCATCTATGACCTCCTCTTCTATGTCCTGTGCAACTTCCTCTGGGTCACCGTGTAAGCCGGTGCTATAGCGTTCGTGACGGGGCTCCATAGTCTCATCGGGGTCAGATTCTGGATCAGTACACTGCGAGGGCAATGTTCTGATCTGAGTCAAAGGAACAGCATAATAATCTGGCTGTGGCTGTGCATCTGTGCACTTCATGTCCGATTCATCTTGTAATGGGCATGGCCTGTTAACAATTTCCCTTTCTAACCCAGGCACGGTATGTGTAAAGAGCTCCATGGAGTAACCTGTTGTGTCGCCTGATGCATCCTTCACTGTTGTTCTGGGTGAAGGACACAAGGAACCGACTTGTTCCTGACCGGGAGCATCCACTGACGACGCAATGCTCTGACATTTGGCACTTTCCGAGGAGGAGGCGAAAGAGCTAGAGGCAGAGTCAGCAATGAAAGCCAATACTTGTTCCTGCTGCTCCGGCTTCAAAAGTGGTTTTCCTACTCCCAGAAAAGGGAGCCTTCAAGGCCTTGTGTAGCCAGACGATGACGCTGGCTCAACAAACTCGAGACTTAGGGGCTATATTGCTTTTCCCACAACCACCTGATGCTCCACGACCACCACCACTACCATCATTACCAGCTGGCAATGACTGCCCACGGCCACGACCTCTTCCACCAGACTTCCTCATTCTTGGAAAAATATAACCAAACTAACAACCGTTATGTGGTCCTGTAAAACCAGGTAGAAGGTGTATGTGAACTTGTTGTGAATTTAAATCTCCCTTTTTTATGTGTGGGAGAATGCAGGGAAAAATCAGGCTCACTGTATTACACTACACTGTTTGATTGGCAGAAAGAGGCTGGCAGATATGCCACTAACAGGACTGACACAGATGCACACACTGGCATTATAAATATCCCTTTTTTATGCGTGGGAGGCAGCAGAAAAATCAGGCCCACTGTATTACACTACACAATGTGATTGGCAGAAAGTGGCTGGCAGATATGACACTAACAGGACTGATGCAGATGCACACACTGGCAATATAAATCTCCCTTTTTTATGTGTGGGAGACAGAAGAAAAATCAGGCCCACTGTATTACACTACACAGTTTGATTGGCAGAAAGAGGCTGGCAGATATGGCACTAACAGGAGTGACGCAGAGAAAAACACTGGCAATAGAAATGTCCCTCTTTATGTGTGGGAGAATGCAGGGAAAAATCAGGCCCACTGTATTACACTACACAGTTTGATTGTCAGAAAGAGGCTGGCAGATATGGCACTAACAGGAGTGACACAGATGCACACACTGGCAATAGAAATGTAACTTTTTTTGTGTGGGAGAATGCAGGGAAAAATCAGGCCCACTGTATTACACAACACAGTTTGATTAGCAGAAAGAGGCTGGCAGATATGGCACTAGCCGGACTGACGCAGATGCACACACTGACAATAGAAATGTCCCTCTTTTTTTTGATATGGGAGACAAGGGATTGAATCAGGCCCACTATATCACGGTATAGTTCCTGTGGCACAAAATGACTGACAGATACCACAGACAGCACTCGCACAGATGCACAGGTTTGGCAAGATTATTCTCCCTTAATTTTAATTTTTTTGGGGGGGATATGTGAGACAAGTGATTTAACCTGGCCCACTGTTATACAGTAGGTTTTCTGTGGCAGAAAAACAAAGACAGATGCCACACACAGGACTGGCACTAATGCAGATTTGCCAATCTTAATTTCCCACTTTTATTTTTTTTCTGGGAGAATTGCGAAGAAATCAGGCCCACTGTTATACAGTAGGTTTTCTGTGGCAGAAAAAAAAAACACACACAGAGTACTGGCACTAATGCAGATTTGCCAATCTTTATCTCCCACTTTTATTTTTTTTCTGGGAGAATTGTGAAGAAATCAGTCCCACTGTTATACAGTAGGTTTTCTGTGGCAGAAAAAAAAAATAAAGCCACACACAGGACTGGCACTAATGCAGATTTGCCAATCTTAATCTCCCACTTTTATTTTTTTTCTGGGAGAATTGTGAAGAAATCAGGCCCACTGCTATACAGTAGGTTTTCTGTGGCAGAAAAAAAAACACACACAGGACTGGCACTAATGCAGATTTGCCAATCTTAATCTCCCACTTTTATTTTTTTTTCTGGGAGAATTGTGAAGAAATCAAGCCCACTGTTACACAGTAGGTTTTCTGTGGCAGAAAAACAAAGACAGATGCCACACACAGGACTGGCACTAATGCAGATTTGCCAATCTTAATCTCCCACTTTTATTTTTTTTTCTGGGAGAATTGTGAATAAATCTGGGCCACTGTATTAGAGTATATTTTCTGTGGCAAAAAGTGGCATGAAAAGATATAGCAAAAAAAAAAAAAAGGGACTGTACTACAATTACTATCTCCCTACAGTTATCTCAGAAAAGTATGTCAGGCAGCAATAAAAAGGACTGCTGCACACAAAGGTCAAAAGTGTGGACAAACAAACAAATAGCTGTGCAGAAAGGAAGGAGCAACAGGATTTGTGCTTTGAAAAAAGCAGTTGGTTTGCACAGCAGCGTACACACAGCAACGCAGCTATCAGGGAGCCTTATAACCTACAGAGCTGTTGCACAGAAATCGAGCCTCCACTGTCCCAAAAAGAAAAAGTGGTGTTGGACAGTGGAAATCACTACAGCAAAAGCGGTTTGGGGGTTAATTTACCCTGCCTAACGCTATCCCTGCTTCTGACGAAGCGGCAGCAACCTCTCCCTATGCTCAGATCAGCAGCAGTAAGATGGCGGTCGGCAGGAATGCCCCTTTATAGCCCCTGTGACGCCGCAGAAAGCAAGCCAATCACTGCCATGCCCTTCTCTAAAATGGTGGGGACAAGGACCTATGTCATCACGCTGCCCACACTGCATGCACCTTCATTTGCTGAGAAATGGCGCTTTAAGCGTCATAGGAAACGCGACTTTGGCGCGAAGATTGTGTACCGCATGGCCGATCCCACACTGGGTTTCATGAAACCCGACTTTGCCAAAAGTCGGCGACTTATGAAAATGACCGATCCATTTCGCTCAACCTTAGTTATAAGCATTATCAGCTTATTACAAAATGAAATCAAACAGTTTTCAAGTGAAAACTTTATTCTAGGTGATGTTACATTTGCACGCAGGACCCCTTGTTCAAAAGAAGCTTCTGAACTCTCTCGTCCATTGAATTTGTCAGTTTTTGATGGTTTCTGCTTCAATTGTTTTGCATGTGGACAGAATACCCTCCCAGAGCTGTTGCTTAGATGTGAACTGCCTCCCGCCATCATAGACACTCCTTTTGATGATGCTCCAGAGGTTCTCAATGGGGGTTGAGGTCAGGGGAAGATGGTGGCCACACCATAAGTTTGTCCTCTTTTATGCCCATAGCAGCCAGAGATGCAGATGTGTTTTTTGCAGCATGAGATGGTGCATTATCATGCATGAAAATGATCTTGCTGCGGAAAGCACAGTTCTTCATCTTGAACCATGGCAGGAAGTGTTGTTTTAGAAACTCCACATAGATTATGGAGTTCATCTTTACCCCTTCAGGGATCATAAAGGGGCCAACAATCTCTCTCCCCATGATTCCAGCCAAAAACATTACTCCACCTCCTCCTTTTTGGTGCCCTAGCCGTGTTTTCATGGGGTGTCCATCCTCCACTCCATCCATCTGGACTATCGAGCATTGCACGGCACTCATCGGTGAACAAAACAGTTTGGAAGTCAGTCTTCATGTATCGTTTGGCCCACTGGAGCCGTTTTTGCTTGTTGCAGTGGATAGAGGTGGTCGACAGGATGGCTTACGCAAAGCTGCAAACCTCTGAAGGACCCTGCATCTTGTTGTTCTGGGGACGTTGGAGGCACCAGCAGCTTCAAAAACTTGTCTGCTGCTATGACAAGGCATTTTTGCAGCTGCTCTTTTAACCTTATGCAATTGCCTGTTGGAAAGAGTCCTCAATTTTTCCTTATCAGCACGCACACACACGTGTGTGCTGGGAATCAGCTACATACTTCTTGATTGTGCGATGATCACAATGAAGTTGTAATACTATTGTAGGAACTCTAAGATTCTGGTAGCATGGGGCAATGAACAGACAGAGACGGGTTTCTTTAGTGTAAATAGTGTATTTGTAACACAGCAAAAACACAGAAACAATATACTGATAATGAAACAAGTCCCTTAACCATATACAGCAAAACAGAAGAGTTCTTAGGCCAAAGTCCTTGGCAAGGTGAGTAAGACGGGTGACGTGCAGATCCAAGCACAGCTGGTGCAGAAAGAGTCAAATCCGGGTATGAAGTAAACACAGGGAAGTCCAGAAACAAGTCCTCAGGTTAATCCCAGGTGTGGGATGAACACGGGTAAGTCCTGAAACAATTTCTCAAGTTTTATCTCAATTGTGGCATAAACACGGGTAAGTCCAGAAACAAGTTCTCAAGTTTATCTCAGTTGTGGCATAAACACAGGTAAGTCCAGAAACAAGTTCACATAAAGGATTATACTGGTGTAATTTCCAGTAGCTCCCACCGGGGGGAGTAAATAAGGATTTAGTAGCAAAACACAGTCTAAGTCCAGCAGCAAGCTCCAAACACAGTTCCCAAACAGAGTTCTTACCCGGAGGAGTGAACCAAGGTTTAAGTTCCCAAGCCAACAGACTGAGAGTGTAACTTACATAGGCAGAGAATGTCCAGAGCCACGGGTAGCAGTACAGCAAACAAGCAGCTGAGCTGATGGAGAAACCAAGCAGAATACTCCAGCAGTGAGGCTGACACCTGACCCGGGTTTTAAACAAATGAACAGGAAGTAGGGCAGACAAAAACAGCAAACTCCATCTTAGCAAAGGGCAAAATCATTCACAAGGTAACTTGGAAAACCCGGAATACTGACATTACTCCCCCCCTAGAAACGGCCTCAGGACGATCCTGGACCAGGTTTGCCTGGGTATCTACGATGAAATTGAGCAACCTTCAGGGGAGCATTGATGTTACTTACTGGTTCCCAAGAATCGTTTTCAGGAGAATAACCCTGCCATCTAACCAGATACTGAAGTCGATTCCTATGAAGTCTTGAATCGATAATGTCCTGTACAACAAATTGTTCTTCGCCATCAACCAACACTGGTGGAGGAGGAGGTACGATACGTCCCTGAAATGTGTTGGGAGAGACTGGTTTTAATAAAGAAACATGAAATACTGGGTGTACCTTTAGAGTTCGTGGCAGCTTCAGCCGACAAGCAACAGAGCTCACAATCCCAGTGATCTTGAATGGACCGATGAACTTCTGCCCCAGCTTCTGCGAAGGAACACCCAATTTTAGATTCTTGGTAGACAACCAAACCGAGTCTCCTACCTTATACATGGGTGCCGGTTTCCGGAATCTATCAGCCGACTTCTTGTAACGCTCCTGTGCTGCGGTCAGGGAGTCTTTCAAAACTTCAAGATTACGTTGCAACACTGCCACTCTGTCTTGAACTGCTGGTACCGAAGTAGCAACCGGAGACCTAGGCAAAATATTTGGATGATATCCCAAATTGGCGAAAAAAGGCGTTACCTTCGTGGAACTGCTCTGTGAGTTGTTATACGAGAATTCCGCTAACGGAAGAAGCTTCAGCCAATCATCCTGCAAATGACTGACGTAACAGCGTAGATATTGCTCCAAAGTTTGATTGGTTCGTTCGGTTTGCCCATTGGTCTGAGGATGGTATGCAGAAGACAAGCAAACATTAATGTGGAGTGCAGAACAAAATCCTTTCCAAAACCTAGAGGTAAATTGTATTCCCCGGTCAGAGATGATCTCATCTGGTACCCCATGCAGCCGGAAAACATTCTGGATAACCAGATCCACTGTCTCTGTGGCTGAGGGAAGACCACTGCAAGGAATAAAATGAGCAGCCTTTGTTAGACGGTCCACTACCACCAGAATAGTATTCTTACCGCCGGAGGTGGGTAACTCCACAATAAAGTCCATCGAAGTAGACCCCCAAGGACAAGATGGTACGGGTAGTGGCTTAAGAAGGCCCGTAGGTGAAACACGAGGAACTTTGTACCGGGCACAAACCTCACAAGAGCGGACATAGTCATTCACATCCTTCAAACAGGTAGGCCACCAGAAAAAACGGCTTAAAAATTCCTGCGTCTTCTGTACCCCCCGATGACCAGCCAATACAGAGTCATGGACCAATTTGAGAATTCGAAGTCTCACAGCCTCAGGGACATAAATACAGCGATCTCTAAGCCATACACCATTCTGTAAGACAAGATTCACATTGTCAGGTGGGGCAGCAAGAAATACGTCACCATCATAGGCCAGCTTGATCTCCTCCCACAGGTCCCGGTCCTGGAGCACTCCTATGAAATTGGCATCCGACAAGATGGTCTTAGACGGGGTCCCAGGCACGGAGTCCATCGTGTGGATTCGGGATAGTGCATCGGCTTTCCCATTACGTGAACCTGGGCGGTACGAGATGACAAAATCAAACTGGTTTAGGAACAAACTCCACCTAGCTTGTCGAGGAGAGAGACATCTGGCGGACTTGAGGAATTCCAGATTACGGTGGTCTGTGAGCACCACTACCTGTTGAGTTGCTCCCTGCAAATGGTGTCTCCATTCCTTAAAAGCGGAAATGATTGCCAAAAGTTCCTTATCTGCAATATCATAGTTCAGTTCAGCAGATGATAACCTGCGAGAAAAGAAGGCACACGGGTGCAGCAAACCTTTATCTCCGGTTCGTTGTGAGAGGATTGCTCCCAGTGCACAGAAGCACAGTCAGAAGCGTCCACCTCCACGACAAAAGGCAGTGCAGGATCCGGGTGTGTCAATATCGGAGCCGTGGTAAAACAAACCTTTAGGCAATCAAAGGCTTCCTGGGCTTGCGAAGACCATACAAACTTCCTCCCCTTCTTAGTGAGGAGAGTGATGGGACGGACAATTTCCGAAAAATTCCGGATGAAACGTCTATAAAAGTTAGCAAAGCCAATGAATCTTTGTACCTCTTTGACGTTTCCTGGTACCGGCCAATCTATGATCGCCTGGATCTTGCTGGACTCCATATTCAATCCCTGGGGAGAAATAACATAGCCTAAAAATTGAATTTTGGAGCAATGAAATTCACACTTTTCGAGTTTGATATACAGATGGTTGTCTCTCAAACGTCTGAGCACGGTCTTGACATGTTCCTGGTGTTCCTGTAGGGAATCAGAGAAAATTAAGATGTCATCCAGGTAAATGACTACATAATGATCCAGTAAATCCCTGAAAATATCGTTGGCCAAGTGTTGGAAAGCAGCAGGAGCATTACAGAGTCCGAATGGCATCACTAAATATTCAAAATGTCCATACCGACACCTGAAAGCTGTTTTCCATTCATCTCCGGGACGTATACGGAGTAAATTATATGCTCCGCGAAGATCTAATTTGGTGAATATTTTAGCTTGGCGAACTCTCTCCAACAATTCAGGAATTAACGGCAAGGGGTACCTGTTTCGGATGGTTACCTTGTTTAGCTCCCGATAGTCAATACACGGTCTTAGAGTGCCATCTTTCTTCTTTACAAAGAATATGGGAGCGCCCGCTGGTGAAGAAGATGGTCGGATAAACCCCTTGGCTAAATTCTCATCTATATACTCCCGTAATGTCTTTAATTCTGGAGCTGCCAACGGGTAAACATGGCCGAAAGGAATCGCTGCCCCGGGAAGCAGCTCTATGGGGCAGTCATATGGTCTGTGTGGAGGGAGTTGATCTGCCTTCCTCTTGTCACAAATGTCTGAAAATTCCTGGTAAACCAGAGGGAGAGTAGATACCTGTTTCGTCTCCTCCAAATTCTGGGTAACTGGAGCCATTACCTGTGGACTGATGGTAGAGCTACACTTCGGAAGGAAGGATATCTCCTTAGTTTCCCAATTGATGTTTGGATTCTGTGACCGTAACCAGGGAATTCCTAAAATTACAGGAAAATGAGGAGAAGATATTAGCATAAATGATAGGGTTTCCAGATGGTCTGGTTCCATCTTACACTTCAGAAGCACCGTCTCCCGGTCTACTGGCCCAGAAACTAACGGAGAACCATCCACCGTTTCCATGGTGACTGGTGAGGCTCTTAGCTGTGTCTTAATACCATGTTCCCTGGCAAAAGAAGAATCCATGAAATTTCCACCTGCTCCAGAGTCTATCATAGCAGAACTTGGTATCCACTGTCCCTCCCACAGAATCTGAATAGGAAGAGAACAATGTGAGTATTTCTCCCCTTGATCTTTAGGGGAAGTCGACATCACTGTAAGGGGAACCACAGCATCTAGATGTAAACTGGTCTCTGAGACTTCTGACTCAGTGTCCGTATTGTCATAATCCCCTACTGCCGCCAACACCTTGTTTGGTCGCCTGGGACATTTAGGACAATTAATAAGGAAATGATCCGATTGACCACAGTAAAAGCATAAGCGTTCACGAAAGCGATATTCACGGCGTTTGTTACTCTCACGTTTCTGTAGTGAGTCCACTTGCATAGGCACCTCCTCAGCCTCCCGCGGGTTCTTGCTGTTAGGTTCCCTAGACGGAAGAGTAAAATTAGTGATGCGATTTACAGCTGCCCATTTCTCTTGTCTGCGTTCAGTTAGGCGGATATCAATACGCACACAGTGTTGTAAAAATAACTCATACTCCTGTGGAGACTCTGAGCGAGCTAACTCATCCTTGATTGTACTGGACAACCCTTTCCTGAAAATTGGTAATAAAGCATTTTCATCCCAGTTGGTATCCACTACTAACCTCTTAAATTCAGTAATATATTCTATGACTGAACGTTTCCCCTGGCGTAAGGAAAGCAAGGATTTTTCAGCGGAGGCACGGCGGTTGGGATCATCAAACATTTGCGCCATAGCTGCCAGAAAATCATCCAAATTATTTAGACGGACATCGCGACTTTCAACCATAGGATTTGCCCAAGCCAGTGCCCGTGATGTCAACAACATAATAATACATAGTACCTTAGATCTATCAGACTGATAGTAAGAAGCATGTACATCAAAAAATAATATACATTGATTAACAAACCCACGGAATTGACTTCGGTCACCATTAAACCGGAAAGGAGGCAATTTAGGCATACTGGTAGGTGGTGTATGCTGAACAGGTGGTGCATGCTGAGCAGGTGGTGTAACCTGGGTGTCTATCAAGGTACGTAAATCTTGCAGAGCCTGACCAAACACCTGCGCATTGTGGTTAGCCCGGGAGTCCATGTCTCTAATTTTACTTTGTACAGCCGCCACCTCCTGCTGCAAGGAGTTAATCATAGCAAACATCTTGTCTACCCGTGTCTCTGTCATTGCCCCAGCAGAATCTTTTTTTTTTTAGGCTGGAGTATCCTGTAATACTATTGTAGGAACTCTAAGATTCTGGTAGCATGGGGCAATGAACAGACAGACGGGTTTCTTTAGTGTAAATAGTGTATTTGTAACACAGCAAAAACACACAAACAATATACTGATAATGAAACAAGTCCCTTAACCATATACAGCAAAACAGAAGAGTTCTTAGGCCAAAGTCCTTGGCAAGGTGAGTAAGACGGGTGACGTGCAGATCCAAGCACAGCTGGTGCAGAAAGAGTCAAATCCGGGTATGAAGTAAACACAGGGAAGTCCAGAAACAAGTCCTCAGGTTAATCCCAGGTGTGGGATGAACACGGGTAAGTCCTGAAACAAGTTCTCAAGTTTTATCTCAATTGTGGCATAAACACGGGTAAGTCCAGAAACAAGTTCTCAAGTTTATCTCAGTTGTGGCATAAACACGGGTAAGTCCAGAAACAAGTTCACATAAAGGATTATACTGGTGTAATTTCCAGTAGCTCCCACCGGGGGGAGTAAATAAGGATTTAGTAGCAAAACACAGTCTAAGTCCAGCAGCAAGCTCCAAACACAGTTCCCAAACAGAGTTCTTACCCGGAGGAGTGAACCAAGGTTTAAGTTCCCAAGCCAACAGACTGAGAGTGTAACTTACATAGGCAGAGAATGTCCAGAGCCACGGGTAGCAGTACAGCAAACAAGCAGCTGAGCTGATGGAGAAACCAAGCAGAATACTCCAGCAGTGAGGCTGACACCTGACCCGGGTTTTAAACAAATGAACAGGAAGTAGGGCAGACAAAAACAGTAAACTCCATCTTAACAAAGGGCAAAATCATTCACAAGGTAACTTGGAAAACCCGGAATACTGACAGAAGTGTCTTGGCAATGTTGATTGTAGTCATGCCTTGACCTAAATACTCCACAATTTGTTGCTTCTCAGCAGCCGACACATCCTTTTTCTTTCCCATTTTGGCCAAAAATGTAGGCTGCTTAATAATGTGGAACAGCCTTCTTAAGTAGTCTTGCCTTTATTTGGACACACCTGCCAAACTAATTTGCACAGGTATCTGCAATTGCTTTCAGTGATATAAAGAGCCCTGACACACATCACCATCAATGAGTTTAAATGACAAACAAAAAAATTCAAACCTTTTCACTCCTAAACTCTATGTGCATAATAATTTGGAACACAGTGTATATATTTGCATCATGTTCTGATACAATAGGTTTTCATTTTGTTCATTGACAGAGCTATATGTTTTTTATTTATTTTTCATAGCAAGCAATATAATCTATCTATCTGCACAAAAAAAGATGGCAGCACCCCCCAAAATAGAACATTTGAACATACAGTGGGGCAAAAAAGTATTTAGTCAGTCAGCAATAGTGCAAGTTCCACCACTTAAAAAGATGAGAGGCGTCTGTAATTTACATCATAGGTAGACCTCAACTATGGGAGACAAACTGAGAAAAAAAAAATCCAGAAAATCACATTGTCTGTTTTTTTATCATTTTATTTGCATATTATGGTGGAAAATAAGTATTTGGTCAGAAACAAACAATCAAGATTTCTGGCTCTCACAGACCTGTAACTTCTTCTTTAAGAGTCTCCTCTTTCCTCCACTCATTACCTGTAGTAATGGCACCTGTTTAAACTTGTTATCAATATAAAAAGACACCTGTGCACACCCTCAAACAGTCTGCCTCCAAACTCCACTATGGTGAAGACCAAAGAGCTGTCAAAGGACACCAGAAACAAAATTGTAGCCCTGCACCAGGCTGGGAAGACTGAATCTGCAATAGCCAACCAGCTTGGAGTGAAGAAATCAACAGTGGGAGCAAAAATTAGAAAATGGAAGACATTCAAGACCACTGATAATCTCCCTCGATCTGGGGCTCCAGGCAAAATCCCACCCCGTGGGGTCAGAATGATCACAAGAACGGTGAGCAAAAATCCCAGAACCACGCGGGGGGACCTAGTGAATGAACTGCAGAGAGCTGGGACCAATGTAACAAGGCCTACCATAAGTAACACACTACGCCACCATGGACTCAGATCCTGCAGTGCCAGACGTGCCCCACTGCTTAAGCCAGTACATGTCCGGGCCCATCTGAAGTTTGCTAGAGAGCATTTGGATGATCCAGAGGAGTTTTGGGAGAATGTCCTATGGTCTGATGAAACCAAACTGGAACTGTTTGGTAGAAACACAACTTGTCGTGTTTGGAGGAAAAAGAATACTGAGTTGCATCCATCAAACACCATACCTACTGTAACGCATGGTGGTGGAAACATCATGCTTTGGGGCTGTTTCTCTGCAAAGGGGCCAGGACGACTGATCCGGGTACATGAAAGAATGAATGGGGCCATGTATCGTGAGATTTTGAGTGCAAACCTCCTTCCATCAGCAAGGGCATTGAAGATGAAATGTGGCTGGGTCTTTCAACATGACAATGATCCAAAGCACACCGCCAGGGCAACGAAGGAGTGGCTTCGTAAGAAGCATTTCAAGGTCCTGGAGTGGCCTAGCCAGTCTCCAGATCTCAACCCTATAGAAAACCTTTGGAGGGAGTTGAAAGTCCGTGTTGCCAAGCGAAAAGCCAAAAACATCACTGCTCTAGAGGAGATCTGAATGGAGGAATGGGCCAACATACCAACAACAGTGTGTGGCAACCTTGTGAAGACTTACAGAAAACTTTTGACCTCTGTCATTGCCAACAAAGGATATATTACAAAGTATTGAGATGAAATTTTGTTTCTGACCAAATACTTATTTTCCACCATAATATGCAAATAAAATGATAAAAAAACAGACAATGTGATTTTCTGGATTTTTTTTTCTCAGTTTGTCTCCCATAGTTGAGGTCTACCTATGATGTAAATTACAGAAGCCTCTCATCTTTTTAAGTGGTGGAACTTGCACTATTGCTGACTGACTAAATACTTTTTTGCCCCACTGTATTTTTCACATTTTCTATTTTAGTACTAAGAAATATTTTTCCCGCGTGATCAAATTAGTAATACACAGCATGACATGAGTCCTGTCAGTGTTTAACTTACAAGTAGACCATCAGGTTTGCCTGTGGCAGTGTAGGCTACATGAGTAATAAGAGAGATAATCCAGCTCTATGGACAGATTCTTTTTTATTCAAAGCTCATGCAGAGGACACAGGATGGTATGGAGGCAAATAGATTGTTATCGCGCAGATATCTACGTGTTTCAGGTGTGTAAGCACACACTCAATCATGGCTTAATAATTTGATCATGATTAATGGTGAGTTTACACCTGAAACATGTATCTATTTGCCTTCACACCATCCTATGTCCTCTGTAAGAATGTCTTCATAGAGCTGGATTTCCTCTCTTGTTACTCAATTATCCAGGCAGTAGTAGAGCCAGTGTTCGAGCCCCTTACAAATTGGGTTAGCATCAATGGTGAGCTGGAACCCATGTAATTTATTACTTGATAGGCTATGGCAGATCCAGAGGCCTTTTTCAGGCCTACGGTTGACACAGCAGGCTATCGGCAGCACACAATCCCACTGTGGGTGTACCGATGGACTGACAGAGGAAGTGATCTCCCTCTGTCAAATTCCTCATATGCCGCTATTGAAAATATTGATCTTAGCAATTACAGCAAAAGCTTAGCTGTTTATATCAGTAGGACTACTGATCATATGAATGCAGAAACAGTACTAGGCGATCAATATGGTGTACATATCCATCAAACTATCATTATAATAAGGGATATATACATCATATAGTGCTGACAAGTAAATATTCTCCCATTGTAACAAGATGGTAGACATTTACATTTTATAATCATTACCTCCCTTGACAAAACATATATGAATTCCTAATTCACCCCTTCATGACCTTTGGATTTTCCGTTTTTCCGTGTTCGTTTTTTGCTTCACTCCTTCCCAGAGCCATAACTTTTTTATTTTTCCGTCAATATGGCCATGTGAGGGCTTATTTTTTGCGAAACAAGTTGTACTTTTGAACGACATCATTGGTTTTAGCATGTCGTGTACTAGAAAACGGGAAAAAAATTCCAAGTGCGGTGAAATTGCAAAAAAGTGCAATATCACACTTGGTTTTTTTTTGGCTTTTTTGCTAGGTTCACTAAATGCTAAAACTGACCTGCCACTATGATTCTCCAGGTCATTATGAGTTCAAAGACGCTAAACATGTCTAGGTTCTCTTTTATCTAGGTGGTGAAAAAAAATTCTAAACTTTGATTAAAAAAAATGCGTCATTTTCCGATACCCGTAGCGTCTCCATTTTTCATGATCTGGGGTCGGGTGAGGGCTTATTTGTTGCATGCCGAGCTGGCGTTTTTAATGATACCATCTTGGTGCAGATACGTTCTTTTGATCGCCCGTTATTGCATTTTAATGCAATGTCGGGGCGACCAAAAAAAGTAATTCTGGCGTTTCGAATTTCTTTCTCGCTACGCCATTTAGTGATCAGGTTAATCCTTTTTTTATTGATAGATCGGGCGATTCTGAAAATGGCGATACCAAATATGTGTAGGTTTGATTTTTTTTTTATATTGATTGATTCTGAATGGGGCGAAAGGGGGGTGATTTAAACTTTCAGATTTATTTATTTTTTTCACATTTTTTTAAACTTTTTTTTAACTTTTGCCATGCTTCAATAGCCTCCATGGGAGGCTAGAAGCTGGCACCACTCAATCGGCTCTGCTACATAGCAGCGATCATCAGATCACTGCTATACAGCAGAAATGCAGGCTTGCTATGAGCACCGATCACAGGGGGCGCTCACAGCTAGCCGGGATCAGTAACCATAGAGGTCTCATGGACCTCTATGGTTGCCCTTCTGATGCATCGCTGACCCCCGATCATGTGACGGGGTTGGCGATGCGCTCATTTCCGGCCGGATGGCTGGAAGCGCCGGTTAAATGCCGCTGTCTGCGTTTGACAGCAGCATTTAACTAGTAATTAGCAATAACTAATACTAATTATTGCGAGCACATGTACTTTGTTCAAAACAGCTGACATGTCCCGGCTTTGATGCAGGCTCACCGCCGGAGCCCACATCAAAGCGGGGATTCTGACCTCGGACGTACTATCCCGTCCGAGGTCAGAAAGGGGTTAAAGGTATTTATTTATAATGAAATTCCGTTACACAGATTGACTTTTGTTCTAAGGTACCTATTACAACCATCTTTTTATGTGCTAAAGCTATTGAATTCAATGTGTAATGCCTTATTTCTACTGTGGTGGCAACGCAAGGAAATTAAGCAGTTGAAACTGTTTTCTACAAGAAAGAACAGTTGGGCACTAGGGTCTCAACATTGTGGTGTGTGAGAAGAGAATGGAAAATAAAGGAAAACTTTGTGATATCAGTACTATAATTTCCTGCTTTGCGATAATTTTTTTTTTAAAAAACCTGACTTTGTCTCTCGTCACAGTTGACCCTTCACAAGAAATACATGGGAGAAACATGTGGTCTTTGCGGGAATAATAATGGAAATGCTACTGATGACCTTGTTTATAATGGTAAGACCAAATACCTTGAAAACCATTAAAATGGAAGTAAGATAGCCAGTAGCCTTTTAGTAAGCAAGGGGCTTAAAGGAATTGTCCACTTTTTCCTTATCCTAACCTATGTGTTGGGGATATGATTTTTAAACACTTACATTAATACAAGTATTAATCATTCTACTCCATTTTGAAGCATCCTCTGTTCTCCAAATGGCAGCTAATGAAGGAGCCTGTGACCTGTCCCTAAATCCTCTACTGCCTATGGGATTGCTGATTTTCACTTGGAAGAGGGTGATGGACAGTTTGAGTTACATGCTCCATCTTCTTGTTCCATTTTGAGAATAGCACTGGGCAGTCTGTAAGGAGTCATGTACTAAAAATGGGTGTTTTATAAAACCGGTAAAACTTACATATTAATATATTATATATTAATATCACAAAATCATGTTCGCCACATATTTTTTAAAAATAAATACAAGTAGACAACCCTTTTAAGAAGGTCTAGTAATAAATTCAATGAAAATAAAAAAAAACCTTGTTAAAGTGAACAATCCCACTCACCAAGTACAGTTGCAAAATTATTTTTTATTAATTGGCATGTATAACCACTATATGTTCCAGAAACGGACAAGCTCCTTCACCTGGTATAACATGAGGAATAGTAAGGAATTTAAAGAATAAGACACAACCAATTTGCATATACAAAGGGTGGGGTTATCTGAAATTAATAAAATAATTAAAATAATAAACAATTAAATAGATAATCCTATATTAAAGAAGTGTCTCTGTTCACTTCTCACTACACATACAATAAAAACAATGAAATAAAAGTATATAATGAACTCTATAACATAAACAATTTGAAAGGAGATACAACTCATAGAGGAGATACTTAGTGTTTGGCAAAAGGAAACAACCAGTGCACTGTCCACTTTCCATATTAAGAAGAAGTCATCAATTATGTAGCATAATGTGTCAGTTAAAGAGTGGTTGAGGGTACGTGAACTGCTCTTCAAATACCCCTACAAAGAGAGTGACATAACATGGGGCCACTTGGGTTCCTTTCCTGGTACCCTAAGTAATAGTAACACCAATTAGGCTTCTTTTGTTTATGTTTTTATACCAAATATCTATTCTTATAGTGTAAGGGTATGTGCACAAGTCAGGATTTCTTGCAGAAATTTCCCGAAGAAAACTGGAAATTTTCTGCAAGAAATCCGCATTTTTTTTTTTTGCGTTTTGTTCCCTTTTTTTTTCGCGTTTTTTTTAGCATTTTGCAAGCGTAATTAGCTTGCAGAATGCTAAAGTTTTTCAAGCGATCTGTAGCATCGCTTGGAAAACTGACTGACAGGTTGGTCACACTTGTCAAACATAGTGTTTGACAAGTGTAACCAACTTTTTACTATAGATGCAGCTTATGCAGCATCTATAGTAAAAGATAGAATGTTTAAAAATAATAACAAAATAAAAAAATGGTTATACTCACCCTCTGCAGACAGCCGATATCCTCAGCGGCTTCCGTTCATATAGATGGTGTGGTTCAGGAGCTTCGATGATGTCGCGGTCACGTGAGCGGTCACATGACCGGTCTCGCGACCAATCACAAGACAGCATGCAGCGGTGAGAGGCGGGAACATTCCGGGGGCCATCAAAGGTGAGTATATTGAAACACAACCAGGGAACATGTTACCGGGACCGAGAAACCGGCAAAAGGGGGCTAATTTACCACATAATAATGAAAAAAAGCCCCAGGCCTACCACGAGGCCACCCACTCCAAAATATCACTAAAACTCAAGAGAACAAAGGAGTATATTGGGTACAAAAAATTTATTAAGTGTACAGTATATAAATATAAGTAATAATTTATATATTTAAGCAACCAGAGGTACAAAACACATGTAAAATGCATATAGGATGATGACAGGAAAACCCATCTGGTGCACAGGGCCCTGAAAATGAATCAATCTGCACTATGGCGCGGATAGATAGAAACAATAGCCATGCAATGCCATGTGGCTACACAAGTGCAAAGTAGGGACACCAATGGTCAGTGATAGAAACCACAAGGCATGCTTACCGCAATAATGACAGGGCTGCACCTGGGCACCAGGCTGGGACCAAGAGGGAGACCCCCGACGCGCGTTTCGCAAACGCGATAAACAGCTTTCTCAAGGGGATGAGAGTAAAGGGGCCGAGAAGGACCTTAAGAAGAGGCCGGAATCAGGGCATGTGACATCTCACATGTCCAGAAGCGGCCAATGGTAAGCGGCGATGCCGGCGCGTGCGCAGATCGGACGGCAGGTCCTGGGACCAGAAGCAGCGTCCAGCATCACCACGTGTGCACGGGGAAGGAACGCCCCGGTCACACGTGGGAGGCAAGAGTGACGCCGCCCTGGAGCAGGAGCCGGCACTTCAGATCGGCGCACGCGCTCTGCCGCAAGAATGAAAAAGAAAGAAAAAAGGCAAAATATAGTGCTCACAGGTAAGACAATACATAGGAGAGAACAGGAGAAGTAAATACTGCACAGGCAATTGATATTTAAATACAGGGAGAGATATTCACACATGTACAATTATGTTAAAGAGTCTCAGATGAAATTTTAGGGTGCGTCATGTCTCCCTCTCCAAAGGATCACAGAGCCCGATCATCACACACAGGCTCTAGGCTGGAAGCGAAGAAGTTTTCAGACTTGTATGGTGAAAGAAGACTTCTCCATCATAGAAATAAATAGATCTCGGCACACCACAAAAATATATAAGGAAACTATGAAAAAGTGGAACACAAAACAAAATGAATAACACAATAAAAATGCATAAATCTTAATATAAATATAAAAACAAGACCCAGCACAGGGAAACCCTGTACCAATGGACAAAGGGGTCAGGACATGGTTAGATGTTAATTAAAAGGGGAAGATAAAGGGGAAGGGAAGGAGCGAGACATAATAAATGACAATGGAAAATAAACAAATAAACTCATATAAAGCTAATCCGCGCACACTCAAGGCATCATAAAAATGACGCGAAGCTTAGCGACTCATTCAGACCGTTAGGCGCGACCGTGTTGAGCCTAACGATCCAGGCTGCTTCACGTTGTGCCAACGCTTTCTTATAGTCGCCCCCACGTGCACCCAGGTGTATGCAATCGATGCCCCTAACCCGAAGCGACCCCGCGTCACACCCATGGTGTTGTTTAAAGTGGCGCGGAATCGTCTTTAGGAGAGAGGCATCCTCCACAGTCACAGCAGCCTGGATATCACGCACATGTTCTCTGGTGTGGATACGAAGCTCCCTCGAGGTTAGACCCACGTAAATTAGAGGGCAGCTACACGTGGCGTAATACACCACATTTTTAGTACTACATGATATGTGGTGTCTGATGGAATATGTCTTACTACCATCGGAAGATGTAAAGGATGTAGTCCGAATGATGTTGGCACAGGCCACACAATGGCCGCACTGAAAGCAGCCAAGCACCGGGCCTCTGGACCCAAATGGGTTACTGGCAGGAGGTACATAGTGGCTCCGAACAAGCATGTTGTTAAGATTAGGAGACCTCCTTGCTGTCATAGATGGAAAGTCACTAAGCACAGAGCCCAAAGATAGTTCAGTGCCCAAAATCGGCCAATGTCGGGTCAGGATCTCTCTCATATGAACCCATTCATGGTTATATGTTGTTATAAATCTTATTTTGGAGTCCCTCGACCCGGCATTGGCTCTGTGACTGGTATTATACAGGAGGTCACGGCAAGGAGTCCTCCTCGCTCTATCGTAACCCCGCCTGATGCACCTGCGGCTGTAGCCGCGTGCCTCAAAGCGGGCTCTGAGAGACATGGCCTGGGTCTGGAATGTATCTTCTGTAGAGCAAATCCGCCTCATCCTCAGGAACTGTCCGACAGGGACGGCTCGAATTGTGGCTGGATTATGTGCTGAGTCGGCCCGCAACAGGGCGTTGACAGCCGTCGGCTTCCTAAAGGCATCAGTCTGGACGTGACGTGTACTGTCAATCTCCAGACCGATGTCAAGGAAGTCGATACGCCTAGCATCGTACTGGTACGTCAACGTGATGTTATACGGGTTATCATTGAGCCGGCTCATGAAGTCCTCGAGCTGCCGCGCAGTTCCCCCCCACAAAAACAAAATATCATCAATGAAACGAAGCCAGCACAGCACATGGTCAGCGGCCCGGGCCCCCTCGTCGCCAAATATGGATCTCTCCCAATGTCCCAGGAAGAGATTGGCGTACGAGGGGGCACAGGCCGCACCCATGGCCGTGCCGCGCCTCTGAAGATAAAAAATATCTTTAAAAATGAAAAAATTATGTGTGAGGATAAAGCGCAGCAGCTCGAGAATGAAATCGCACAAAGAGCCGTCCAGGTCGGAGGTCCCAAGGAAGAGGCGGACAGCTTCCAGACCATGCTCATGGTCAATGCAGGTGTACAAGGTTTGCACATCCGCAGTGACCAGGAGGACTCCTGGGTCCACCTGGACGCCATCCACCCTAGTGAGGACGTCCGTCGTGTCCTTGACATATGACGGGAGGACCTCGACCAAAGGTTTTAAATAAAAGTCAATAAATTTGCAGATTGGGTCACACAACCCGCCAATGCCCGACACGATCGGACGCCCCGGGGGGTTGATGGCGTCCTTGTGGACCTTGGGTAGAAGGTAAAACGTGGGGGTCCTCGGGGACCTGACTGTAAGTCCCTCACACACCTTTTTATTGATAATACCCTCCTCCAATGCGTGAGCAAGGATAACCTGTAACTGAGACGAAAAGGAGAGCACCGGATTATAGGCCAATTTAGTATAAGTGGCTGTATCCTTGAGCTGGCGATACACCTCTTTTTCGTACTTAATGCATGGCCAGATCACGATGTTTCCCCCCTTGTCAGCCGGCTTGTAGACCACATCGGTGTATGATTGTAGTTCTGTGATAGCAGAACGTTGGCTATATGTTAAGTTGTCAAACCGACGCTTAGGTGAAAGCTTTTTGAAATCAGCACTAACCAATTTCGTGAATAAATCAACCGCAGGGCAAAGTGACAAGGGGGGAAACCTCGATGATCTAGGCATAATTGCAGGTGGAAACCTACCTTGAGGTGTCGAAGATTGTTCATCCAGTAACTCCTCTAAAATCCGTAGGGTCTCCCTCTCCGTCTCAGTAAGAGGATCATTAACATCCTGACTCTTATGATGTAATTTGCGCAGGATTAATTTCCTTGAAAACAAGTGGAGGTCTTTCAATGCTGTAAAGTAATCAAATGGGTGGGTGGGAGAAAAAGTAAGGCCCCTAGTCAAAACCTCAATTTGTATGGGAGTAAATGTTCGTGTGGAGAGATTCAATACCTGAAGACCCCCCTGAGCACCCGTTCCTTGGTATCTGCCAGCTGCATTTTTGTTCTTCATAGCCTGTCTAGTAGTGACTCTATGGTGTGAGGTCGTGGTCTCCGATTGAATGTCAGGCGTCTGCAGCTATGAGGCCTCACGGGAAGTGTTAGATGTCACAGACCGTGATCTTGATCTTGAACTAGACAGATCTCTAAACCGGGAACGGGAGCGTTCTCCCTGACCCCGCCATTTATATACATTTGCAGTTTGCTTGTCTCGGACGTCCCGCCTAAACTTCCTCGCCTTATTAGTCTGAATTTCAGTGGCCCACTTCTGGAGGTCCACATCGATGGTGTCATTTAACTTTGGAGTGGGTGGCCTCGTGGTAGGCCTGGGGCTTTTTTTCATTATTATGTGGTAAATTAGCCCCCTTTTCTGGTTTCTCGGTCCCGGTAACATGTTCCCTGGTTGTGTTTCAATAATCATATCTGTGTTTATCACAGTTTTTTCCAGATCAATTATGGATTTTAGAGCCCGCGACTCCACATGGCGGGCGCAAATAGATGATGCATTGAAGGATGGCATGGACGGGGGTCCGGACGGTTTAGGAGGGGATCTACGGGACACCATAGCTAAATTTAAGGAGCTTCTCTGCAAGAGGACCAAAGTGTGGTGGAACCACGCATATTTTGAGAAATATCTAGAAGGAAAATTAATCCCTCGCAGGTTGAGAATTCATGTGTTTCCGTCCTTCCCCATCCCTGAAGGGGATTTTAAGGATAAGTGGGAGGAGCTTTCTAACTCATGTTCCCTTGGTTATATTGCACTTCTTAGGGATATGGATTTGCGCACACTCAGTAGCATTGAAACTGAAATAGATGCTATTCAGTTAATATTACGAAGGGAGTTGTCCGTTGAGGCACTCAAGAAGTTAAATGACACCATCGATGTGGACCTCCAGAAGTGGGCCACTGAAATTCAGACTAATAAGGCGAGGAAGTTTAGGCGGGACGTCCGAGACAAGCAAACTGCAAATGTATATAAATGGCGGGGTCAGGGAGAACGCTCCCGTTCCCGGTTTAGAGATCTGTCTAGTTCAAGATCAAGATCACGGTCTGTGACATCTAACACTTCCCGTGAGGCCTCACAGCTGCAGACGCCTGACATTCAATCGGAGACCACGACCTCACACCATAGAGTCACTACTAGACAGGCTATGAAGAACAAAAATGCAGCTGGCAGATACCAAGGAACGGGTGCTCAGGGGGGTCTTCAGGTATTGAATCTCTCCACACGAACATTTACTCCCATACAAATTGAGGTTTTGACTAGGGGCCTTACTTTTTCTCCCACCCACCCATTTGATTACTTTACAGCATTGAAAGACCTCCACTTGTTTTCAAGGAAATTAATCCTGCGCAAATTACATCATAAGAGTCAGGATGTTAATGATCCTCTTACTGAGACGGAGAGGGAGACCCTACGGATTTTAGAGGAGTTACTGGATGAACAATCTTCGACACCTCAAGGTAGGTTTCCACCTGCAATTATGCCTAGATCATCGAGGTTTCCCCCCTTGTCACTTTGCCCTGCGGTTGATTTATTCACGAAATTGGTTAGTGCTGATTTCAAAAAGCTTTCACCTAAGCGTCGGTTTGACAACTTAACATATAGCCAACGTTCTGCTATCACAGAACTACAATCATACACCGATGTGGTCTACAAGCCGGCTGACAAGGGGGGAAACATCGTGATCTGGCCATGCATTAAGTACGAAAAAGAGGTGTATCGCCAGCTCAAGGATACAGCCACTTATACTAAATTGGCCTATAATCCGGTGCTCTCCTTTTCGTCTCAGTTACAGGTTATCCTTGCTCACGCATTGGAGGAGGGTATTATCAATAAAAAGGTGTGTGAGGGACTTACAGTCAGGTCCCCGAGGACCCCCACGTTTTACCTTCTACCCAAGGTCCACAAGGACGCCATCAACCCCCCGGGGCGTCCGATCGTGTCGGGCATTGGCGGGTTGTGTGACCCAATCTGCAAATTTATTGACTTTTTTTTAAAACCTTTGGTCGAGGTCCTCCCGTCATATGTCAAGGACACGACGGACGTCCTCACTAGGGTGGATGGCGTCCAGGTGGACCCAGGAGTCCTCCTGGTCACTGCGGATGTGCAAACCTTGTACACCTGCATTGACCATGAGCATGGTCTGGAAGCTGTCCGCCTCTTCCTCGGGACCTCCGACCTGGACGGCTCTTTGTGCGATTTCATTCTCGAGCTGCTGCGCTTTATCCTCACACATAATTTTTTCATTTTTAAAGATATTTTTTATCTTCAGAGGCGCGGCACGGCCATGGGTGCGGCCTGTGCCCCCTCGTACGCCAATCTCTTCCTGGGACATTGGGAGAGATCCATATTTGGCGACGAGGGGGCCCGGGCCGCTGACCATGTGCTGTGCTGGCTTCGTTTCATTGATGATATTTTGTTTTTGTGGGGGGGAACTGCGCGGCAGCTCGAGGACTTCATGAGCCGGCTCAATGATAACCCGTATAACATCACGTTGACGTACCAGTACGATGCTAGGCGTATCGACTTCCTTGACATCGGTCTGGAGATTGACAGTACACGTCACGTCCAGACTGATGTCTTTAGGAAGCCGACGGCTGTCAACGCCCTGTTGCGGGCCGACTCAGCACATAATCCAGCCACAATTCGAGCCGTCCCTGTCGGACAGTTCCTGAGGATGAGGCGGATTTGCTCTACAGAAGATACATTACAGACCTAGGCCATGTCTCTCAGAGCCCGCTTTGAGGCACGCGGCTACAGCCGCAGGTGCATCAGGCGGGGTTACGATAGAGCGAGGAGGACTCCTCGCCGTGACCTCCTGTATAATACCAGTCACAGCGCCAATGCCGGGTCGAGGGACTCCAAAATAAGATTTATAACAACATATAACCATGAATGGGTTCATATGAGAGAGATCCTGACCCGACATTGGCCGATTTTGGGCACTGAACTATCTTTGGGCTCTGTGCTTGGTGACTTTCCATCTATGACAGCAAGGAGGTCTCCTAATCTTAACAACATGCTTGTTCGGAGCCACTATGTACCTCCTGCCAGTAACCCATTTGGGTCCAGAGGCCCGGTGCTTGGCTGCTTTCAGTGCGGCCATTGTGTGGCCTGTGCCAACATCATTCGGACTACATCCTTTACATCTTCCGATGGTAGTAAGACATATTCCATCAGACACCACATATCATGTAGTACTAAAAATGTGGTGTATTACGCCACGTGTAGCTGCCCTCTAATTTACGTGGGTCTAACCTCGAGGGAGCTTCGTATCCGCACCAGAGAACATGTGCGTGATATCCAGGCTGCTGTGACTGTGGAGGATGCCTCTCTCCTAAAGACGATTCCGCGCCACTTTAAACAACACCATGGGTGTGACGCGGGGTCGCTTCGGGTTAGGGGCATCGATTGCATACACCTGGGTGCACGCGGGGGCGACTATAAGAAAGCGTTGGCACAACGTGAAGCAGCCTGGATCGTTAGGCTCAACACGGTCGCGCCTAACGGTCTGAATGAGTCGCTAAGCTTCGCGTCATTTTTATGATGCCTTGAGTGTGCGCGGATTAGCTTTATATGAGTTTATTTGTTTATTTTCCATTGTCATTTATTATGTCTCGCTCCTTCCCTTCCCCTTTATCTTCCCCTTTTAATTAACATCTGACCATGTCCTGACCCCTTTGTCCATTGGTACAGGGTTTCCCTGTGCTGGGTCTTGTTTTTATATTTATATTAAGATTTATGCATTTTTATTGTGTTATTCATTTTGTTTTGTGTTCCACTTTTTCATAGTTTCCGTATATATTTTTGTGGTGTGCCGAGATCTATTTATTTCTATGATGGAGAAGTCTTCTTTCACCATACAAGTCTGAAAACTTCTTCGCTTCCAGCCTAGAGCCTGTGTGTGATGATCGGGCTCTGTGATCCTTTGGAGAGGGAGACATGACGCACCCTAAAATTTCATCTGAGACTCTTTAACATAATTGTACATGTGTGAATATCTCTCCCTGTATTTAAATATCAATTGCCTGTGCAGTATTTACTTCTCCTGTTCTCTCCTATGTATTGTCTTACCTGTGAGCACTATCTTTTGCCTTTTTTCTTTCTTTTTCATTCTTGCGGCAGAGCGCGTGCGCCGATCTGAAGTGCCGGCTCCTGCTCCAGGGCGGCGTCACTCTTGCCTCCCACGTGTGACCGGGGCGTTCCTTCCCCGTGCACACGTGGTGATGCTGGACGCTGCTTCTGGTCCCAGGACCTGCCGTCCGATCTGCGCACGCGCCGGCATCGCCGCTTACCATTGGCCGCTTCTGGACATGTGAGACGTCACATGCCCTGATTCCGGCCTCTTCTTAAGATCCTTCTTGGCCCCTTTACTCTCATCCCCTTGAGAAAGCTGTTTATCGCGTTTGCGAAACGCGCGTCGGGGGTCTCCCTCTTGGTCCCAGCCTGGTGCCCAGGTGCAGCCCTGTCATTATTGCGGTAAGCATGCCTTGTGGTTTCTATCACTGACCATTGGTGTCCCTACTTTGCACTTGTGTAGCCACATGGCATTGCATGCCTATTGTTTCTATCTATCCGCGCCATAGTGCAGATTGATTCATTTTCAGGGCCCTGTGCACCAGATGGGTTTTCCTGTCATCATCCTATATGCATTTTACATGTGTTTTTTGTACCTCTGGTTGCTTAAATATATAAATTATTACTTATATTTATATACTGTACACTTAATAAATTTTTTGTACCCAATATACTCCTTTGTTCTCTTGAGTTTTAAAGGTGAGTATATCACTATTTTTTATTTTAATTCTTTTTTTTTACCAATTATATGGTGCCCAGTTCGTGGAGGAGAGTCTCCTCTCCTCCACCCTGGGTACCAACCGCATATAATCTGCTTACTTCCCGCATGGTGGGCACAGCCCCGTGTGGAAAGTAAGCAGATCAATGCACTCCTAGGTGTGCGGAATCCCCGCAATTCCGCAAATTTAATGAACATGTTGCTTTTTTTTCCGCTATGCGATTTTTTCGCAGAAAAAAATGCAGCATGGCACAAAATATGCGGAATACACTGAAAATAATGGGAGGCATATGTAAGTTTTTTTTCGCGTTTTTTTCTCATTTTTATCACGTTTTATAGCGAAAAACGCGAAAAAAACGTGAAAAATACTGAACGTGTGCACATGGCCTTAGAGCTGTAGGGGAACAAAAAGCACACAAGACCTTCTGGTGATACCCTTTTAGCTTCAAAGGAAAGTAAAAGGAAGGTGCTCACCTGAGCAGGTTGCGTGGAGGCACCACTCGTATGAACACCTGATGATATCAGCTGCTGCTGCCTCATGTCTGGGGGATGATCTCCTCCAGGATAGTTGACCAGTTTGGACGATAACAGGATAAAAACATTGCAATTGTTTTTTTCACTTGAAAAAGACGCTAGTCCAGCATTGAAATGCATTGTGGAAATAAAAACGGTTCAACTCATCTTGGTCCCAAGGATTCTTTATTACGGCAGCACAGCCAGTGTTTTTTTGCTTTTGGCGTATGACACTAAATAAACTAGGAACCCTAACCGGCCACTTTTGGGTTACATAATTGTGTGTCATAGGCTGATGTTATAGTTTCCACTTTTTTCTTTTTTTTTGTTTTATGGTATTTTAGGGCAGAAAAATAACAGAAACATTTTATTAAAGGAGTTAGCCAGTACAACAACCCCTTCTCAACCACTATGCTTCCCCCCAGTAAAATAATATCACTTATGCCACATTCAGATGCTCAGTATTTGATCAGTATGTTACATCAGTATTTGTAAGCCAAAACCAGGAGTGGAACAATCAGAGGAAAAGTATAATAGAAACACGTCACCACTTCTGGATTTATCACCCACTCCTGGTCTTGGCTTACAAATACTGAGGTAAAATACTGACCAAATACTGAACGTGTGAACGTGGTCTTATACTCACTTCCAAAGCCAATGCTGTTCCAGCAGTGTCAGCATTGTCTTTCTCGGGGTTCATGTGACATTGTAATTAATTAATTAGCTCTCCTCACCTACTGACAAATCAAGACATCCAGAGGAAGTGAGAGCTGTTGCTTCTCTTTCACTTCCTCTGGATGTCAGTTATATCCATAGGAGAGGAGAGTAGAGCCAGAGCTGATTGGCAGCAGGTATCACGTTACTTAAGTGTTACAAAGTGTTACGCAAACCCTGGGAAAAGCCAGCGCTATCACCGCTGGAACAGCGCCGGCATCTGAGATTAGTATAAGTGTTATTATTTTACAGGTGGATTCAGAAGGAATTGTCTGAGCAGTGCATAACACCTTTAAAGTAACATCACATCTTTTATCAATTGTGATACTAAACATGTCATTTTTTGCATTTGCTGTCTTTCTTGTCATCCCAAATATATTGGATGCACCACAAGAAAAATAATAATGGCAGAACATTTAACCAACATTCACAATAAAAATGGATTGTATTCAGGAGGATCCAAACATTTTGTCAACGCTCACAAAGGAGACACCACCCATTTTGCATTTTTTGGATTTGAGAAAGTGAATAACCCTGATGGTGGAGGAAACAGACAGACACTACTCACTATCAGGAAAGCTTTCTGGATTCTAAAATTGGGCACCGAGTTCCAAAAAGGGATGAATTTTACAAATGATTTTTTTTGCATATATTAATCATATTGCTACTTTTGTTCCAACCTTATCTCGCTGCGTTGGCGCATTGCTTCCCTGTGCATCATTAATGCAATTAGCCGATCATTTCTTATTGGTCTATTCCCTCTATATATGTTTGCAGGTCTCACTATTTTTATATCCTATGACTAAGGGCACATATCGCGCCAGGAACGCATCAGGTTCTTGCTGTTTTTACTATGGCTGACATGCCTTAAAAAGTAAATCTGATTTTATTATATCGTGATGGTGTGTCGGAACAATCCTTTTTACTTTTTCCCATTAATTTGAATAGATGCTATCACATTATAGCAATCACATTATAGCAAATATTTCCTGCAATTACCAGAGGAGACAGTGACTTTAATTTAACAGTGGATTATCCAAATGGAATAACCTCATAACAACAATGTTAGGCTGTGCAGAATTTTAGCACTGTTGTAATGTTTGCAGTTGTCTGATGGATGATATATATTATTAACTGGCCTTTTCGTTAACAGGAATTGTAATTGACCCACTACTGTTTGGACAGTTACAAAAATTGAGGAAACCAGAAGAAATCTGTGAAGACCCTAAGCCAGAACCAATAAAGAAATGCATCGTTTTTGTAAGAATTGTTTTCAGGATGTAAATCCATGGTTAAAAGATTTACTTAATGGATAGATTGCAAAATACTCTTGACTTGTCTTCAGTCTAGGTCTTTGATATCAGATCCAAGTGAATAGGAGCTGATCTCAGCACCTGGCAGTGGTTCCTACACATTTAATGAAGCTGCAGATTACAGCTCTGATCAATATTTATACCATCCATCCTTGAGCATACTACAGCTGATCAGTGGGGGTGCAGAAGAATAATAACTGATCTGTAGCACTCAGCTGTAGCTGCTACAGATTGAATTAATCTTTTTAGATATGAAGAAGAATAGCAAGAAACCACCGAATAATAAAATAAATACATAATTTTTATTAGATTAGGAGGAACAGCCCATGCCTGCAAGAGTTTACAATTTACAGTGGAAGTGGATAATTTCTTTGCTGTGTATGGAAAGTGAATTTGCATCTGCTCTGAGCTCCATCATGATTGTTTGTCATTTTTTTTAAGCCAATGGAAAACCTAAATTTAGCAAGAGCTTCATTCATCTCTTTCTGATTTATAATTGTATCTCATATTGTTAACAATTCATAAAATAACAATGTCGCAGGTTTCCTTTTTAAACCCTCGTAGCCATTTATTTGATTGTTGGATAATCATCATGAGCTCTGCAAAAGTACTAAAAAAGTATATCTTTAAAAATTGATATGAGTAACTACGTGGAAACAACCTGACTCAAATGAGTGGAGCTGATTTTTCTTCTTTATTGGATTGCTTTGTGATACTTGAGGATTTTGGCCGAGGAAAAAATCTGACATGTGAACAGACCAATAGAATAAAATTTGGCCCAGTGTGATCCAATGTTTTGTCAGATCGCACTCGGACCGACAATAAGTTTGACTGCACGAGCAGTATATGTCATTCTTTTAAAAATACAATTGATGGGTCTCCTTTAATGTAAACATTTTATCAAGATCCATTTATAATATTCTTTTATTTCTGTTTTCTAGAGAGCTGTGTGCTTGAAACACTTACAAAACTTTAAATGGAGGCACTGCAACAAACTGGTGAACCCAAAGCCCTATGTGGAGGCTTATATTTTGGATATGTGCCTTTGTAATGCCACAGCAGAGTATCGTTCTTTCTGCTTGTGCAGCACTAAGACTGAATACTCCCGTCAGTGTGCACTTGCTGGAGGCAGACCACCAGATTGGAGAAGTCCTAACTTGTGCGGTGAGTATCATTTATCAACTTTCCACCTATCATTTAAAATTACATTATCAAGTGACCGCTGCAGTCAATCACTGGTCTCAGCAGTGTTCAACATGTGTCCACTGAAGCCTGTGAGTGGCTGCAGCGGTCCAGTAAATATTTGAAGTTTCATTATCACCAGTGAGTATCACCAAAATACCAATGCTGGATCCGCAAAATAGCCAAATATAAGTTATATTTTTACATTATAAATTTCCCGCCTTTAGCCCACTTTCTCAAAATTTTCAACAACATTTTTTAATGCCTCATGGGTAGTGTTGAGCGATACCGTCCGATACTTGAAAGTATCGGTATCGGATAGTATCGGCCGATACCCGAAAAATATTGGATATCGCCGATACCGATACCCGATACCAATGCATTTCAATGGGACGCAAAGTATCGGAATGGTTCCCAGGGTCTGAAGGAGAGGAAACTCTCCTTCAGGCCCTGGGATCCATATTCATGTGTAAAATAAAGAATTAAAATAAAAAATATGGATATACTCACCTCTCCGGTGGCCCCTGGATCTTACTGCTGTAACCGGGAGCCTCCGTTCCTAAGAATGAGCGCGTGAAGGGCCTTCGATGATGTCGCGGCTTCTGATTGGTCGCGTGACCGCTCATGTGACCGCTCACGCGACCAATCAGAAGCCGCGAAGTCAACCGTGACGTCATCGAAGGTCCTTCACGGGCTCATTCTTAGGAACGGAGGCTCCCGGTTACAGCGGTAAGGTCCAGGGGCCACCGGAGAGGTGAGTATATGGATATATATGGATATACTCACCTCTCCGGCGTCCCCTGGACCTTACTGCTGTAACCGGGAGCCTCCGTTCCTAAGAATGAGCCCGTGAAGGACCTTCGATGACGTCGCGGCTGACGTCGCGGCTTCTGATTGGTCGCGTGAGCAGTCACATGAGCGGTCACGCGACCAATCAGAAGCCGCGACGTCATCGAAGGCCCTTCACGCGCTCATTCTTAGGAACGGAGGCTCCCGGTTACATCAGTAAGATCAAGGGGCCGCCGGAGAGGTGAGTATATCCATATTTTTTATTTTAATTCTTTATTTTACACATGAATATGGTTCCGATACCGATTCCCGATACCACAAAAGTATCGGAACTCGGTATCGGAATTCCGATACCGCAAGTATCGGCCGATACCCGATACTTGCGGTATCGGAATGCTCAACACTACTCATGGGTGGTTTCTCATATGGCACAATTGGAGAAAAAATGTTCTTTTTCATGTGCTTTTTTTTCCCAACACTAAAGTCAAACGTTATCATGCAGTCTATAGTTTGTTTTTCGAGGCGTTTCTAGCTGTCTACTTATTTTTTGGTTCGGTGATGTTTAACATTCTCTAGGTGTGGTTACCCATCCATACCAGGATTCCATCCTTGATAGAGTTACTTCAATTATAACTTCAAATAAAGGAAAAAAATAAGCTCTAACCCAACCCCAGATCATGAAAAATGAAGATGCTACGGGTATCGGAAAATGGCGCAATTTCTTTTTAACAAACTTTGGAATTTTTTTCACCAATTAAATAAAAAAGAACCTAAACATGTTTGATGTCTATGAACTTGTAATGACCTGGAAAATCATATTGGCAGGTCAGTTTTAGCATGTAGTGAACATGATAAAAAAAGCAAAAAACAACTGTGGGATTGCACTTTTTTGGCAATTTTACCGCACTTGGAATTTTTTCCCATTTTCTAGCACATGATATGCTAAAAAAGATGTCATTCAAAAGTACAACTCGTCCCCAAAAAATAAGCCCTTACATGGCTATTTTGACCAAAAAATAAAAAAGTTATGGCTTTGGGGAGAAGTAAAGCAAAAAAATGAAAATGCAAAAATAAAAATACCTCTGGTAGGCATCATGAATAGTGTTGAGCGATACCTTCCGATATCGTAAAGTATCGGTATCGGATTGGATCTGCCGATATTCAAAAAATATCGGATATTGCCGATACCAATACCCGATACCAATGCAAGTCAATGGGACCAAAATATCGGAATTAAAATAAACCCTTTCTTTCCTTGTATATTAATTCTACATGAAGGAAAACAACTAAGAATAATGTAGGATGTATTGGGGGAGGTGGCGGAGACATTAAAGGCATATAGGTTTAGCCCAATCAAATAGAATAGCAGGATTTTTTTTTTTTTTAATACGTTCGGAGTTACAAAGATATTGACTATGTTAAGATTTTTTTTATTTTGTCAGATATTGATGTTTCAGTACTTCCATGCCCTTCACCTTCTTTTTTACTTCTCCCACACTTTCTTCTTCATCATCCTCAGCAGCAGCATCTTTGACATCAACTTCTTCTTCACCTTATTCATCTTCTTCTTCATCTTCTACCTATTATTTTTTTTGGTTACATTCTTCATATTCTTTTTATTAAACTATTCTTCTTTTTCATATTCTACTTCTTCATCATATTCTTATTTGTGATAGGCATTCCTGTAGTTGTTATCTATAAAAGTTTGAAGATTACACCTTCTGTTCTACCTGTCACAAAAGAGTTAAAACAGGATTTATCCGCGTTCAGTTAGGCCTGCAGCAGCAGGCTTTTTCCAGGGGCACCACAAGGAGGAACGGACTCACCCCCATACACTGCTTAGTCTTCTTCTGCTTATAATTTAGATAATATCTTTTGCTCTGATGTTTGGTCTTATGCTTAATATTCTTCTGCTTTTTGTTCTGCAGCCTCTTGTTCTTCTGCTTCTTGGTCTTCCGGGTCGTCATCTTTAAGGTCTTGAACTTGGAAATGTAGCAGAAGGTACAAGAAGGCTGAGAAAATGCCGAAAACAAGCTGATGGAACTGGAACTCGGATGGCTACCCGAAGGTCAAAGAGCCAATGGAACTACCGAGGACCAGCTGACGTTACTGGAACCCGGTTACTAAGCAGGAGGAACCCGTGCCAGAAAGCACTACCAAGGACCATCTGACGTTGGTGGAACTCGGATACCCAGAAGGAGGCACCTAAGCCAAAGGCTCTGCCCGGAACCAGCTGACAATACTGGAACCAGGATGGGGAGCAGAAGGTACAAGAGCAAAAGACACTGGCGAGAAACAGCTGACAGTACTGGAACCCGGATGGGTAGCAGAAGGTAAAAGAGCCAATGGAACAACCGAGGACCAGCTGATGGTACTGGAACACGGTTACTAAGCAGGAGGTCCCCGTGCCAGAAAGCACTACCAAGGACCACCAGATGTTGGTGGAACTCGGATACCCAGAAGGAGGCACCTAAGCCAAAGGCTCTACCCAGAACAAGCTGACGGTACTGGAACCAGGATGGGGAGCAGAAGGTAAAAGAGCAAAAGAAACTGCCGAGAAACAGCTGATGGTACTGGAACACGGATGGGTAGCAGAAGGTAAAAGAGCCAATGGAACAACCGAGGACCAGCTGACGGTACTGGAACACGGTTACTAAGCAGGAGGTACCTGTGCCAGAAAGCACTACCAAGGACCAAAAGACATTGGTGGAACTCGGATACCCAGAAGGAGGCACCTAAGCCACAGGCTCTGCCCAGAACCAGCTGATGGTAATGGAACCAGGGAGACCTATTCAAGATTGTCTTCCTAGAGCCCCAACTAGCGGTGTTGGAGCAAAGGGTCAGCAGGGGGAGCAGAGTGTAGGCCGAAGCCTGCCCTGGAGTCAGCTTAGTGTCTGTTGTGTCTGCGTGGCGTTTGCAGGACACATTGCTGGCTAGACAGCAGGGGAACAGCTGGCGTTACTGAACCCCACTGACACAGTGGCGAGTGTTTTTCTCTGTGCAGCCAGCACATCTGAGCACTAACTGGCAGTGTTGAAGCCCAGGGAATCAAGGAGGAGCAGAGTGGCAGAGTGTAGGCCGAAGCCTGCAAAGGAGGGAGGCAGCTTATTGTCTGTTGTGTCTGCGTGGCGTTTGCAGGATACGTTGCCGGCTACACAGCAGGGGAACAGCTGACGTTACTGAACCCCACTGACACAGTGGCGAGTGTTTTTCTCTGTGCAGCCAGCACTTCCGAGCACCAACTGGCGGTGTTAGAGCCCAGGGAATCAAGGAGGAGCAGAGTGGCAGAGTGTAGGCCGAAGCCTGCACTGGAGGGAGGCAGCTTATCATCTGTTGTGTCTGCGTGGCATTTGCAGGACACGTTGCAGGCTACACAGCAGGGGAACAGCTGGCATTACTGAACCCCACTGACACAGTGGCGAGTGTTTTTCTCTGTGCAGCCAGCACTTCCGAGCACCAACAGGTGGTGTTAGAGCCCAGGGAATCAAGGAGGAGCAGAGTGGCAGAGTGTAGGCCGAAGCCTGCACTGGAGGGAGGCAGCTTATTGTCTGTTGTGTCTGTGTGGTGTTTACAGGACATGTTGCCGGCTACACAGCAGGGGAACAGCTGACGTTACTGAATCCCACTGACACAGTGGCGAGTGTTTTTCTCTGTGCAGCCAGCACTTCCGAGCACCAACTGGCGGTGTTAGAGCCCAGGGAATCAAGGAGGAGCAGAGAGGCAGAGAGTCAGAGTGTAGGCCGAAGCCTGCACTGGAGGGAGGCAGCTTATTGTCTGTTGTGTCTGCGTGGCGTTTGCAGGACACGTTGCCGGCTACACAGCAGGGGAACAGCTGACGTTACTGAACCCCACTGACACAGTGACGAGTGTTTTTCTCTGTGCAGCCAGCACTTCCGAGCACCAACTGGCGGTGTTAGAGCCCAGGGAATCAAGGAGGAGCAGAGAGTCAGAGTGTAGGCCGAAGCCTGCACTGGAGGGAGGCAGCTTATTGTCTTTTGTGTCTGTGTGGCGTTTGCAGGACACGTTGCTGGCTACACAGCAGGGGAACAGCTGGTGTTACTGAACCCCACTGACACAGTGGCGAGTGTTTTTCTCTGTGCAGTCAGCACTTCTGAGCACCAACTGGCGGTGTGTGAACCCAGGGTCAGCAGGAGGAGCAGAGTGTAGGCCAAAGTCTGCACTGGAGGCATTAAAATATCTGTTGTGTCTGCGTGGCATTTGCAGGACACACTGCTGGCTAGACAGCAGGGGAACAGCTGACATTACTGAACCCCACTGACATAGTGGCGAGTGTTTTTCTCTGTGCAGCCAGCACTTCTGAGCACCATCTGGCGGTGTGTGAGCCCAGGGTCAGCAGGAGGAGCAGAGTGTAGGCCAAAGCCTGCACTGGAGGCATTAAAATATCTGTTGTCTGCATGGCGTTTGCAGGACACGTTGCTGGCTAGACAGCAGGGGAACAGCTGACGTTACTGAACCCCACTGACACAGTGGCGAGTGTTTTTCTCTGTGCAGCCAGCACTTCCGATCACCAACTGGCGGTGTTAGAGCCCAGCGAATCAAGGAGGAGCAGAGAGTCAGAGTGTAGGCCGAAGCCTGCACTGGAGGGAGGCAGCTTATTGTCTTTTGTGTCTGTGTGGCTTTTGCAGGACACGTTGCCGGCTACACAGCAGGGGAACAGCTGGTGTTACTGAACCCCACTGACACAGTGGCGAATGTTTTTCTCTGTGCAGCAAGCACTTCCGAGCACCAACTGGCGGTGTGTGAACCCAGGGTCAGCAGGAGGAGCAGAGTGTAGGCCGAAGCCTGCACTGGAGGCATTTAAATATCTGTTATGTCTGCTTGGCGTTTGCAGGACACGCTGCTGGCTAGACCGCAGGGGAACAGCTGACGTTACTGAACCCCACTGACATAGTGGCGAGTGTTTTTCTCTGTGCAGCCAGCACTTCCGAGCACCAACAGGCGGTGTTAGAGCCCAGGGAATCAAGGAGGAGCAGAGTGGCAGAGTGTAGGCCGAAGCCTGCACTGGAGGGAGGCAGCTTATTGTCTGTTGTGTCTGCGCGGCGTTTGCAGGACACGTTGCCGACTACACAGCAGGGGAACAGCTGGTGTTACTGAACCCCACTGACACAGTGGCGAGTGTTTTTCTCTGTGCAGCCAGCACTTCCGAGCACCAACTGGCGGTGTGTGAACCCAGGGTCAGCAGGAGGAGCAGAGTGTAGGCCGAAGCCTGCACTGGAGGCATTTAAATATCTGTTGTGTCTGCTTGGCGTTTGCAGGACATGCTGCTGGCTAGATAGCAGGGGAACAGCTGACGTTACTGAACCCCACTGACACAGTGGAGAGTGTGTTTCTCTGTGCAGTCAGCACTTCCGAGCACCAACTGGCGATGTTAGAGCCCAGGGAATCAAGGAGGAGCAGAGTGGCAGAGTGTAGGCCGAAGCCTGCACTGGAGGGAGGCAGCTTATTGTCTGTTGTGTCTGCGTGGCGTTTGCAGGACACGTTGCAGGCTACACAGCAGGGGAACAGCTGGCGTTACTGAACCCCACTGACACAGTGGCGAGTGTTTTTCTCTGTGCAGCCAGCACTTCCGAGCACCAAGTGGCGGTGTTAGAGCCCAGGGAATCAAGGAGGAGCAGATTGTTGGCCGAAGCCTAATTAGAGCAAATTTGAAGGCAGCCTTTAAACCCCCCTGGCGTTAGTAACTAGAAGAGCCACCTTGGGCAGCAGTAATGCTGCACAAGGAAAAGGTGTCTCTTTTAATTATGTTCCTTGTACACGCTGAATGAAACACTTCCAAAATTTTGCCCCTCATACCGTGAAACCATCTCGGAGGCGGGACTTTCCTTCATAGTGAGACGAAGCACAGCTGTCAAAAATACCCCCTTGGTGCTGGGTGCAGCCTCCTGAGCATTGCTTTTTTGTGTTCCGGAGTCTGCGCTGTTGTGTTATCCCTTGGCCATGCGCTGTTACTGCGCATGCCCATGAATCCCAGCCCCGCAGTGTCTTCTGATTTATTCACAATGCGGGTCTGGGATTCATGGCCTTGCGCAGTAAATATCTTCGCCTCTCATTCATGTCCTTATGCCTGCTTCAGACTGTGCGTCGTCAGCTGATCCCTTATCGCATGCCACGGCCGTGAAGCCGCACAGTCTGAAGAAGGCGGAAGGAGATGAGTGAGAGGCGAACATATGCACTGCGCATGCCCATGAATCCCAGCCCCGCAGTGAGAATAAATAAGACACTGCGGGGCGTGATTTCAGGCAGGGCGGTCACACAGGCGCAGCCATCCTGACAACAAATGATGTCAGAAGACGGGCAGCGCTAGCTGCGCAAGGCCAAGGTTGAACAAAACAGCACAGGCTACGGGACAGATTCAAACAACGCTAAGGAGGCAGCGCACGGCACCAAGGGGGTTGCAACGAGTCATTAGGAAGGAAAGTCACACCTCCGGGACGGTAAATCGGTATCAGGGGACACATTTTATAAGTGTTTAGTTCTGCGTGTGCAATGAGTATAACAAAATGAAGCCACCTTGTCCAAACGCAGCATTTGTGCTGCACAAGGTGGCTCTTTTAGTTACAAACGCTTGGGGGGGCAGGTTCCCTTTAATTTTTATTGTAGTGTCTGCGTGGCGTTTGCAGGACACGTTGCCGGCTACATAGCAGGGGAATAGCTGACGTTACTGAACCCCACTGACACAGTGGCGTGTGTGTTTCTCTGTGCAGCCAGCACTTCAGAGCACCAACTGGCGGTGTTAGAGCCGAAGGAATCAAGGAGGAGCAGAGTGGCAGAGTGTATGCCGAAGCCTGCACTGGGGGGAGGCAGCTTATTGTCTTTTGTGTCTGCGTGGCATTTTGAGGACATGTTGCAGGCTACACAGCAGGAGAACAGCTGGCGTTACTGAACCCCACTGACACAGTGGCGAGTGTTTTTCTCTGTGCAGCTGGCAATTCCGAGCACCAACTGGCGGTGTTAGAGCCCAGGGAATCAAGGAGGAGCAGAGAGTCAGAGTGTAGGCCGAAGCCTGCACTGAAGGGAGGCAGCTTATTGTCTTTTGTTTCTGCATGGCGTTTGCAGGACACGTTGCCGGCTACACAGCAGGGGAACAGCTGACGTTACTGAACCCCACTGACACAGTGGCGAGTGTGTTTCTCTGTGCAGCCAGCACTTCCGAGCACCAACTGTTTGTGTTAGAGCCCAGGGAATCAAGGAGGAGCAGAGTGTAGGCTGAGGCCTAATTGGAGCAAGTTGAAAGGTAACCTTTAACCCCCCCCAGGCGTTTGTAGCTGAAAGAGCCAACTTGTGCAGCACTAATGCTGCAAAAGGAAAAGGTGTCTCTTTTAACTATGCTCCTTGCAAATGCAGAACTAAACACTTATAAAATGTGTCCCCTGATACAGTGAAACCATCCCGGAGGTGGGGCTTTCCTTCGTAATGGAACGCAGCACAGCCGTTATTCCTACCCCCTTGGCGCCGTGCGCCACCTCCTCAGCGTTGTTTGAATCTGTCCTGGAGCCTGCGCTGTTATGTTCAACCTTGGCCATGCGCAGTTAGCGCTGCCCGTCTTCTGGCATCATTTGGTGTCAGGCTGGCTGCGCCTGTGCGTCCGCACTGCCAGAGATCCCGCCTCGCAGTGTTGTCTAATATAATCACACTGCGGGCCTGAGATCCATGGGCATGCGCAGTGCATATCTTTGCCTCTCACTCATCTCCTTTCGGCTTCTTCAGACTGTGCGGCGTCACGGCCGTGGCATGCTAGTAGGGATCAGCTGACAGCGCACAGTCAGAAGAAAGCGGAGGGAGATGAGTGAGAGCCTGAGGTGAAGATATGCACTGCGGATCCCAGGCCCGCAGTGTGATAAAATCAGAAGAGACTGCGAGGCGGGATCTCGGGCAGCGTGGCTGCACAGGCCCAGTCCACCTCACACCAAATGATGTCAGAAGACGGGCAGCGCAAACTGCACAAGGCCAAGGTTGAACAAAACAGCGCAGGCTACGGGACAAATTCAAACAACACTAAGGAGGCGGCGCACGGCGCCAAGGGGGTAGGGATGACAGCTGTGCTGTGTCCCATTACGAAGGAAATTCCCACCTGCGGAACGGTATAATGGTATCAAGGGACACATTTTATAAGTGTTAATTCCGGCGTCTGCAAGGAGCAAAACTAAAAGAGCTACCTTTTCCTTGTGCAGCATTACATTTGCACAAGGTGGCTCTTTCAGTAACGAACGCCTGGGGGGGACAGGTTCCCTTATATTTCAGTTGTTGTGTCAGCGTGGCGGTCTCAGGACACATTGCCGCAACACAGCAGGGGAGCAGCTGGCATTACTGAACCCCAATAACAGAGAAGCAACTGTTAACTGTGCAGACAGCACTTCCGAGCACCAACTGGCGGTGTTAGAGCCCAGGGACAACAGGAGGAGCAGGCTACAGTTATTGCCGCAACACAGCAGGGGAGCAGCTGGCGTTACTGAACCCCAATAACAGAGGAGCAACTGTTAACTGTGCAGACAGCACTTCCGAGCACCAACTGGCGGTGTTAGAGCCCAGGGACAACAGGAGGAGCAGGCTAGAGTTATTGCCGCAACACAGCAGGGGAGCAGCTGGTGTTACTGAACCCCAATAACAGAGCAGCAACTGTTAACTGTGCAGACAGCACTTCCGAGCACCAACTGGCGGTGTTAGAGCCCAGGGACAACAGGAGGAGCAGGCTACAGTTATTGCCGCAACACAGCAGGGGAGCAGCTGGTGTTACTGAACCCCAATAACAGAGGAGCAACTGTTAACTGTGCAGACAGCACTTCTGAGCACCAACTGGTGGTGTTAGAGCCCAGGGATAGCAAGAGGAGCAGGCTAGAGTTATTGCCGCAACACAGCAGGGGAGCAGCTGGCGTTACTGAACCCCAATAACAGAGGAGCAACTGTTAACTGTGCAGACAGCACTTCCAAGTACCAACTGGCGGTGTTAGAGCCCGGGGATAGCAGGAGGATCAGGCTAGAGTTACTGCCACAACACAGCAGGGGAGCAGCTGGCGTTACTGAACCCCAATAACAGAGGATCAACTGTTCACTGTGCAGACAGCACTTCCGAGCACCAACTGGTGGTGTTAGAGCACAGGGACAACAGGAGGAGCAGAGTATGGGCTGAGGCCTAATTGGAGCAAGTTGAAAGGTAACCTTTAACCCCCCCAAGGCGTTTGTAGCTGAAAGAGCCAACTTGTGCAGCACTAATGCTGCAAAAGGAAAAGGTGTCTCTTTTAATTATGCTCCTTGCAAACGCAGAACTAAACACTTACGTATAAAATGTGTCCCCTGATACACTGAAACCATCCTGGAGGTTGGACTTTCCTTCATAATGGGACGCAGCACAGCCATTATTCCTACCCCCTTGGCGCCGTGCGCCACCTCCTCCGCGTTGCTTAAATCTGTCCTGGAGCCTGTGCTGTTATGTTCAACCTTGGCCATGAGCAGTTAGCGCAGCCCATCTTCTGACATCATTTGGTGTCAGGCTGGCTGCGCCTGTGCATCCGCGCTGCCAGAGATCCCGCCTCGCAGTGTCGTCTAATGTAATCACACTGCAGGCCTAGGATCCATGGGCATGCGCAGTGCATATCTTTGCCTCTCACTCATCTCCTTTTGGATTCTTCAGACTGTGCGGCGTCATGGCCGTGGCATGCTAGTAGGGATCAGCTGACGGCGCACAGTCTGAAGAAGGCAGAGGGAGATGAGTGAGAGCCTGAGGTGAAGATATACACTGTGCATGCCCATGGATCCCAGGCCCACAGTGTTATTAAATCAGAAGACACTGCGAGGCGGGATCTCAGGCAGTGCAGCCGCACAGGCCCAGTCCGCCTGACACCAAATGATGTCAGAAGATGGGCAGCGCAAACTGTGCAAGGCCAAGGCTGAACAAAACAGAGCAGGCTACAGGACAGATTCTAACAACGCTAAGGAGGCGGTGCACGGCACCAAGGGGGTAGGGATGACGGCTGTGCTGCATCCCATTACGAATGAAAGTCCCACCTCCAGGACGGTTTTACGGTATCAGGGGACACATTTTATAAGTGCTAATTTCTGTGTGTTCAAGGAGCAAAACGAAAAGAGCTACCTTTCCTTGTGCAGCATTACAGCTGCACAAGGAGGCTCTTTCAGTAACAAACGCCTGAGGGGGGGGACAGGTTCCCTTACATTTCAGTTGTTGTGTCAGCGTGGTGGTCGCAGGACACATTGCCGGATACACAGCTGGGGATCAGCTGATGTTACTGAACCCCAATAACACGGCAGCAAGTGTTGACTGTGCAGACAGCACTTCTGAGCATCAACTGGCGGTGTTGGAGCCCAGGGATTACAGTTCAGGTGGTAGAAACATGAACGCAACAGGAGACCTGGATACTGTAGCCAACCAATTATTTAATCTGGAAGAGGAGTGGCAAATTCCTGCGAGATCCAGGCCTTGTTCATTTTCAGAAAAGTAAGCCGGTCATCGTTATCGGAGGATAGTCGCATGCAACGGTCTGTTAGTACACCACCTGCGGCACTAAAGACGCATTCTGATAATACACTAGCAGCAGGGCAAGCCAGCACCTCCAATGCATACTGGCTTAGCTCTGGCTATGTATCCAGCTTAGAGACCCAAAATTTGAAGGGGGAAGAGCCGTCTGGGAGTACAGTAAGAGGGCAAGACATGTAGTCTGTCACCATCTGACGGAAAGGTTGCCTCCTGCTGACTGGAGACGTCTGTGATGGTGTAGACATGTGTGGCGGGCACACAAAACTGCCACAGTTGGGCCATACTGGTCTTGCCTTGTGCTGAGGCAATGCTTCTGCTCCCTCTTTGTGCAGAGCTTCCTCCACTGCCTCGACGCACTGAGCTGCTTTGTAAAGCACTAGCAGCACTGCTCTCAGTTGGACTGGAGAAGATGATGGAATTCACCAGTGTGTCTTGGTACTCCCGCATTTTACGCTCCCGCTTCAACGGTGTTATGAGTAGTGTTGAGCATTCCGATACCGCAAGTATCGGGTATCGGCCGATACTTGCGGTATCGGAATTCCGATACCGAGTTCTGATATTTTTGTGATATCGGAAATCGGAATCGGAAGTTCCCAGTGTATGGTTCCCAGGGTCTGGAGGAGAGGAGACTCTCCTTCAGGCCCTGGGATCCATATTCATGTAAAAAATAAAGAATTAAAATAAAAAATATGGATATACTCACCCCTCCGGCGGCCCCTGGACCTTACCGATGTAACCGGCAGCCTCCGTTCCTAAGAATGAGGAGTTTAGGACCTGCGATGACATCCCGGCTTGTGATTGGTCGCGTGAGCGGTCACATGAGCGGTCACGCGACCAATCACAAGCCGCGACGTCATCGAAGGTCCTAAACTCCTCATTCTTAGGAACGGAAGCTGCCGGTTACATCGGTAAGGTCCAGGGGCCGCCGGAGGGGTGAGTATATCCATATTTTTTATTTTAATTCTTTATTTTTTACATGAATATGGATCCCAGGGCCTGAAGGAGAGTTTCCTCTCCTTCAGACCCTGGGAACCATCCAGGATAGCTTCCGATTCTTGTGTCCCATTGACTAGCATTGGTATCGGGTATCGGTATCGTCGATATCAGATATTTTTTGGATATCGGCCGATCCCATCCGATACCGATACCTTTGAGTATCGGAAGGTATCGCTCAACACTAGTTATGAGGCTTTGTAAGTTGTCCCGGTAGCGAGGATCTAGGAGGGTTTACACCCAATAATCAGCCGTGTTGAGAATGTGGGCGATGCGGCAGTCGTTTCTCAGGCACTGCAGCATGTAATCAGCCATGTGCTGCAGACTGCCAACTGGCCAAGAAACACTGTCCCCTGCTTGAGGCGTCATCTCTGCCTGCTCTGCATCACTCCACCCTCGCTCTACACACTGACTACTGGAGAATTGTGTAACTCCCTCCTCTGGACCGATGTCTTCCTCCTCCATTGACTCCTCCTCATCCTCCTCACAAAGTGTCCCCTGCCTACGCCTTTGTGAGAAACCACGTAGCGCTGACTGTCCAGAAGCTGATGGAATTGGTGACTGTTGTGAACTATACTTCTTGGCTCCCTCTTGTGGTCACTAGTGGTTTGGCACTTGGATTGTCTTTTCCCAGGTTGGTACTCACCTGGTTCGTTAGGTGGGGTGTTGCTATTTAAACTTCCTGGATTCTCAGTCCAGTGCCTGGCATCGTTGTAATCAGTTCATTTCTGTTTGCTCCTGTCTTCAGGTCCTGGTTCTTTGCAAGATAAGCTAAGTCCTGCTTTCTTATTTTTGTTTATTTGCATTGTTCATATTTTTGTCCAGCTTGTACAAAATGTGATTCCTGATATCGCTGGAAGCTCTAGGGGGCTGATATTCTCCCCCCTCACTGTTAGTCGGTTCGGGGGTTCTTGGATATTCAGCGTGGATATTTTGCAGGGTTTTTTGCTGACCATATAAGTCATCTTACTATCTTCTGCTATTAGTCAGTGGGCCTCTCTTTGCTAAAATCTAGTTCATTCTTACGTTTGTCTTTTCTTCTTACCTCACCGTTATTATTTGTTGGGGGCTTGTATTATTACTTTGGGGTCTTTTCTCTGGAGGCAAGAGAGGTCTTATTTTCCCTGACAGGGTTAGTTAGTTCTCCGGCTGGCGCGAGACGTCTAGAATCAACGTAGGCATGTTCCCCGGCTACTGTTAGTTGTTTGTGCTAGGATCAGGTATATGGTCAGCCTAGTTACGACTTCCCTATGAGCTGGTATTTATGTTTGCAGACTTTGCTGTAATCTCTGAGATCCTCTGCCATTGGGATCATAACAGTATGCCAGGCCAAGAGAATAGTTAATGCATTGCTGAAGCGGGATTAAAAGAAGAGAAGTTCTGAGGTTTTTTTTTTTTTTTTCCTTCTCTTTCTTCCTTCCCCTTTTTCTCTGAGTGGCTTAAAGCTTTGCTGCAGACATGAATGTTCAGACCTTGATTACTAGTGTGGATCAGCTTGCTGCACGAGTGCAGGGCATTCAGGATTTTGTTGTTAGCAGTCCTATGTCTGAGCCTAAGATACCTATTCCTGAGCTGTTCTCTGGAGATCGATTTAAATTTAGGAATTTTAGGAATAATTGTAAATTGTTTCTATCTTTGAAACCTCGTTCGTCTGGAGATTCAGCTCAGCAAGTTAAAATTGTTATCTCCTTCTTGCGTGGCGACCCTCAGGATTGGGCTTTCTCGTTGGCGCCAGGAGATTGGCGGATGTTGATGCGTTTTTTCTGGCGCTCGGATTGCTTTATGAGGAGCCTAATCTTGAAATTCAGGCAGAAAAAGCTCTACTGGCTATCTCTCAGGGCCAGGATGAAGCTGAAGTGTATTGCCAAAAATTTCGGAATTGGTCCGTGCTTACTCAATGGAATGAATGTGCTCTGGCCGCAAATTTCAGAAATGGCCTTTCTGAAGCCATTAAGAATGTGATGGTGGGTTTCACAATTCCTACAAGTCTGAATGATTCTATGGCGCTGGCTATTCAGATTGATCGGCGTTTGCGGGAGCGCAAATCCGCTAATCCTCTGGCAGTGTTGTCTGAACGGACACCTGTCTCAAAGCAATGTGATAGAATCCTGACTAGAACCGAACGACAAAATCATAGACGTCAGAATGGGCTGTGTTTTTACTGTGGTGATTCTACACATGTTATATCAGCATGCTCTAAACGCCTAACCAAGGTTGTCAGTCCTGTCACCATTGGTAATTTGCAGCCTAAATTTATTTTGTCTGTGACTTTAATTTGCTCATTGTCTTCCTACCCTGTTATGGCGTTTGTGGATTCAGGTGCTGCCCTGAGTCTAATGGACTTGTCGTTTGCCAAGCGCTGTGGTTTTGTCCTGGAGCCTTTAAAAGTTCCTATTCCTCTCAGAGGAATTGATGCTACGCCACTGGCGGAAAATAAACTGCAGTATTGGACACAAGTGACCATGTGCATGACTCCTGAACATCAGGAGGTGATTCGTTTTCTTGTTCTGCATAAAATGAATGATTTGGTCATTTTAGGTCTGCCATGGTTACAGACCCATAATCCAGTTTTGGATTGGAAGGCTATGTCTGTGTCGAGTTGGGGTTGTCAGGGAATTCATTGCGATTCTCCGCCGGTGTCTATTGCTTCTTCTACTCCTTCAGAAGTTCCTGAGTATTTGTGTGACTATCAGGACGTATTCAGTGAGTCCAGGTCCAGTGCTCTTCCTCCTCATAGGGACTGTGACTGCGCTATAGATTTGATTCCTGGCAGTAAATTTCCTAAGGGACGATTATTTAATTTGTCTGTACCCGAGCATGCCGCGATGCGTTCTTATGTCAAGGAGTCTTTGGAGAAGGGGCATATTCGTCCATCCTCTTCCCCTCTTGGTGCGGGATTCTTTTTTGTGGCCAAGAAAGACGGGTCTTTGAGACCTTGTATAGACTATCGGCTTCTGAATAAAATCACTGTTAAGTTTCAGTATCCTTTGCCACTATTGTCAGACTTGTTTGCTCGGATTAAGGGTGCCAAGTGGTTCACCAAGATAGATCTTCGTGGTGCGTACAACCTTGTGCGCATTAGGCAGGGAGATGAATGGAAAACTGCATTTAATACGCCCGAAGGTCATTTTGAGTACTTGGTGATGCCCTTTGGGCTCTCTAATGCTCCTTCAGTGTTTCAGTCCTTTATGCATGATATCTTCCGGAAGTATCTGGATAGATTTATGATTGTTTATCTGGATGATATTCTGTTTTTTTCTGATGATTGGGATTCTCATGTAAGGCAGGTCAGGATGGTGTTTCAGGTTTTGCGTGATAATGCTTTGTTTGTGAAGGGCTCAAAGTGTCTCTTTGGAGTGCAGAAGGTTTCCTTTTTGGGTTTTATTTTCTCCCCTTCTGCTGTGGAGATGGACCCAGTCAAGGTCAGAGCTATTCATGATTGGACTCAACCCACGTCTGTTAAGAGTCTTCAGAAGTTCTTGGGGTTTGCTAATTTCTACCGTCGTTTTATCGCTAACTTTTCCAGCGTTGTTAAACCTTTGACGGATATGACCAAGAAAGGTTCTGATGTGGCTAATTGGGCTCCTGCAGCCGTGGAGGCCTTCCAGGAGCTGAAGCGCCGGTTTACTTCGGCGCCTGTTTTGTGCCAGCCTGATGTCGCACTTCCCTTTCAGGTTGAAGTGGATGCTTCTGAGATCGGTGCTGGGGCTGTTTTGTCGCAGAGAGGCTCTGGTTGCTCTGTGATGAGATCATGTGCTTTTTTCTCTAGGAAGTTTTCGCCTGCTGAGCGGAACTATGATGTTGGTAATCGGGAGTTGTTGGCCATGAAGTGGGCATTTGAGGAGTGGCGTCATTGGCTCGAGGGTGTTAAGCATCGTGTGGTGGTCTTGACTGATCACAAAAATCTGATGTATCTCGAGTCTGCTAAGCGCCTGAATCCTAGACAGGCTCGTTGGTCATTGTTTTTCTCTCGTTTTGACTTTGTGGTCTCATACCTGCCTGGTTCGAAGAATGTTAAGGCTGATGCTCTTTCTAGGAGCTTTGTGCCTGACTCTCCTGGAGTCTCGGAGCCAGCTGGTATTCTTAAAGAGGGAGTAATCGTGTCGGCCATATCTCCTGATTTGCGACGTGTGTTGCAGAGATTTCAGGCTGGTAGACCTGACTCTTGTCCACCCGACAGACTGTTTGTTCCTAATAAATGGACCAGCAGAGTTATTTCCGAGCTTCATTCCTCGTTGTTGGCAGGGCATCCGGGAATTTTTGGTACCCGAGATTTAGTGGCTAGGTCCTTTTGGTGGCCTTCCTTGTCACGGGATGTGCGGTCATTTGTGCAGTCCTGTGGGACTTGTGCTCAGGCTAAGCCTTGTTGTTCTCGTGCTAGCGGGTTGCTTTTGCCCTTGCCCGTCCCGAAGAGGCCTTGGACACACATTTCCATGGATTTCATTTCTGATCTTCCGGTGTCTCAAGGAATGTCTGTCATCTGGGTGGTGTGTGATCGTTTTTCCAAGATGGTCCATTTGGTGCCCTTGCCTAAGTTGCCTTCCTCTTCCGATCTTGTTCCTTTGTTTTTTCAGAATGTGGTTCGTTTACACGGCATTCCTGAGAATATCGTGTCCGACAGAGGATCCCAGTTTGTGTCCAGATTCTGGCGATCTTTTTGTGCTAAAATGGGCATTGATTTGTCGTTTTCATCTGCCTTTCATCCTCAGACTAATGGCCAAACGGAGCGAACTAATCAGACACTGGAGGATTATTTGAGATGTTTTGTTTCTGCGGACCAGGATGATTGGGTGACCTTCTTGCCATTGGCTGAGTTTGCCCTTAATAATCGGGCTAGTTCCGCTACTTTGGTTTCGCCATTCTTCTGCAACTCTGGTTTTCATCCTCGTTTCTCCTCGGGTCATGTTGAGTCTTCTGACTGTCCTGGGGTGGATTCCGTGGTGGATAGGTTGCAGCGGATTTGGAATCATGTGGTGGACAACTTGAAGTTGTCACAGGAGAAGGCTCAGCGTTTTGCCAACCGCCGCCGCGGTGTGGGTCCCCGACTTCGTGTTGGGGAATTGGTTTGGTTGTCTTCTCGGTATGTCCCTCTGAAGGTTTCCTCTCCTAAGTTTAAGCCTCGCTTTATTGGTCCTTATAGAATTTTGGAAGTTCTTAACCTGATTTCTTTTCGTTTGGATCTTCCGGTGTCGTTTGCCATTCACAACGTGTTCCATAGGTCTTTGTTGCGGCGGTACGTTGTGCCTGTGGTTCCTGCTGTTGAGCCTCCTGCTCCGGTGTTGGTTGAGGGCGAGTTGGAGTACGTGGTGGAGAAGATCTTGGATTCTCGTCTCTCTAGACGGAGGCTTCAGTATTTGGTCAAATGGAAGGGCTATGGTCAGTAGGATAATTCCTGGGTGGTCGCCTCTGATGTTCATGTGGCCGATTTGGTTCGTGCCTTCCACGCTGCTCATCCTGATCGCCCTGGTGGTCTTGGTGAGGGTTCAGTGACCCCTCCTTAAAGGGGGGGTACTGTTGTGAACTATACTTCTTGGCTCCCTCTTGTGGTCACTAGTGGTTTGGCACTTGGATTGTCTTTTCCCAGGTTGGTACACACCTGGTTCGTTAGGTGGGGTGTTGCTATTTAAACTTCCTGGATTCTCAGTCCAGTGCCTGGCATCGTTGTAATCAGTTCATTTCTGTTTGCTCCTGTCTTCAGGTCCTGGTTCTTTGCAAGATAAGCTGAGTCCTGCTTTCTTATTTTTGTTTATTTGCATTGTTCATATTTTTGTCCAGCTTGTACAAAATGTGATTCCTGATATCGCTGGAAGCTCTAGGGGGCTGATATTCTCCCCCCTCACCGTTAGTCGGTTCAGGGGTTCTTGGATATTCAGCGTGGATATTTTGCAGGGTTTTTTGCTGACCATATAAGTCATCTTACTATCTTCTGCTATTAGTCAGTGGGCCTCTCTTTGCTAAAATCTAGTTCATTCTTACGTTTGTCTTTTCTTCTTACCTCACCGTTATTATTTGTTGGGAGCTTGTATTATTACTTTGGGGTCTTTTCTCTGGAGGCAAGAGAGGTCTTATTTTCCCTGACAGGTTTAGTTAGTTCTCCGGCTGGCGCGAGACGTCTAGAATCAACGTAGGCACGTTCCCCGGCTACTGTTAGTTGTTTGTGCTAGGATCAGGTATATGGTCAGCCTAGTTACCACTTCCCTATGAGCTGGTATTTATGTTTGCAGACTTTGCTGTAATCTCTGAGATCCTCTGCCATTGGGATCATAACAGGTGACTCCTCATCCTCCACCTCTTCCACAACATCATCCCTTAGTGCTTGCAGTGTTTGTTGAAGCAGGCAGATAAGGGGGACTGTCATGGTTCCCAATGGCAAGGGAACGTAAGAAACATATAAATAACGAACGAGCTCTCGGGTGATGGAAACTCGAGTTGACCGTGAGCTAAATCTACCACACAACTAATAGTAGCCAGGGAGCATACCTACGGCTTCCTATACGCCACGCGCCAGCCGGAGGACTAACTACGCCTGGTAGAGGAAGAAACAGACCTGGCTTACCTCTAGGGAAATACCCCAAAAGATGATAGCAGCCCCCCACATGTAATAACGGTGAATTAAGAGGAAAAGACACACACAGTATGAAAGTAGATTTAGCAAAGAGAGGTCCACTTACTAGATAGCAGAAGGATACAAAAGAGGACTTCACGGTCAACTGAAAACCCTTTCAAAAACCATCCTGAAATTACTTTAAGACTCCTGTGTCAACTCATGACACAGGAGTGGCAATTTCAGCCCGCAAGAGCTTCCAGCTACAGAAAAATACAAAAACTGCAAACTGGACAAAAGGTACAAAACAAAAGGACAAAGTCCACTTAGCTGATCAGCAGACTAGTAGCAGGAACATGCAACCGAAGGCTCTGGTTACAATGATGACCGGCAAGGAAATGACTGGAGAGCATGACTAAATAGGAAACTCCCAAACGCTGAGGGAAGCAGGTGAACAGAAGCAGCAAAGTGCAAACAAGTCACCAGTACCACCAGCAACCACCAGGGGAGCCCAAAAAGCGGATACACAACAGTACCCTCCCCTTAAGGAGGGGGCACCGAACCCTCACAAGAACCGCCAGGGCGATCTGGATGAGCCCTATGAAAGGCACGAACCAAATCCGAGGCATGAACATCAGAGGCAGTTACCCAAGAATTATCTTCCTGACCATAGCCCTTCCATTTAACCAGATATTGAAGTCTCCGTCTGGAAATACGGGAGTCCAAGATCTTTTCTACCACGTACTCCAATTCACCCTCCACCAGCACAGGAGCAGGAGGTTCAGTAGAAGGAACCACCGGTACCTCATATCTCCGCAACAACGACCGATGGAACACATTATGGATAGCGAAAGATGCCGGGAGGTCCAAACGAAAGGAAACAGGGTTAAGAATCTCCAAAATCCTATAAGGACCGATGAACCGAGGCTTAAATTTAGGAGAAGAAACCCTCATAGGGACAAAACGGGAAGACAACCACACCAAGTCCCCAACACGAAGGTGGGGGCCAACACGACGACGGCGGTTAGCAAACTGCTGAGACCTCTCCTGGGACAATTCCAAATTATCCACCACTTGTCCCCAAATCTGATGCAACCGATCCACAACCGCATCCACTCCAGGACAATCCGAAGATTCAACCTGACCAGATGAAAAACGCGGATGAAACCCTGATTTGCAAAAGAAAGGAGAAACCAAAGTGGCAGAACTAGCCCGATTATTAAGAGCAAACTCCGCCAACGGCAGAAAGGCAACCCAATCATCCTGATCCGCAGACACAAAACACCTCAAATAAGTCTCCAAAGTTTGATTAGTTCGTTCCGTCTGGCCATTGGTCTGAGGATGGAATGCAGACGAAAAAGACAAATCAATGCCCAACCTGGCACAGACTGCCCGCCAAAATCTAAACACGAACTGGGTACCCCTGTCAGAAAAGATGTTTTCCGGAATACCATGCAAGCGAACCACATTTTGAAAAAACAGAGGGACCAACTCAGATGAGGAAGGCAACTTAGGCAATGGCACCAAATGAACCATTTTAGAAAAACGGTCACACACCACCCAGATGACAGACATCTTCTGAGAAACAGGGAGGTCCGAAATAAAGTCCATAGAGATGTGCGTCCAAGGCCTCTTCGGAATAGGCAAGGGCAACATCAACCCACTAGCCCTAGAACAACAAGGCTTGGCCCGAGCACACACATCGCAAGACTGCACAAAAACACGCACATCTTGAGACAAGGAAGGCCACCAGAAGGATCTAGCCACCAAATCTCTGGTGCCAAAAATTCCCGGATGACCTGCCAGAGTAGAAGAATGAACTTCCGAGATGACTCTAGTGGTCCACTCGTCAGGAACAAACAGTCTACCAGACGGACAACGATCAGGTCTATCCGCCTGAAATTCTTGCAAAGCACGTCGCAAATCTGGAGAGACAGCAGACAAAACCACTCCATCCTTAAGGACACCAGCAGGTTCAGAATTCCCAGGAGAGTCAGGCTCAAAACTCCTAGAAAGAGCATCTGCCTTCACATTCCTAGAACCCGGTAAGTACGAGACCACAAAATTAAACCGGGAAAAGAACAACGACCAACGTGCCTGTCTAGGATTCAGGCGCCTGGCAGACTCCAAATAAATTAAATTCTTGTGATCAGTCAAAACTACCACCTGATGTCTGGCACCCTCAAGCCAATGACGCCACTCCTCAAATGCCCACTTCATGGACAAAAGCTCCCGATTACCAACATCATAGTTTCGCTCGGCGGCCGAAAATTTTCGCGAAAAGAACGCACAAGGTCTCATCACCGAGCAGTCGGAACTTTTCTGCGACAAAACCGCCCCCGCTCCGATCTCGGAAGCATCGACCTCAACCTGAAAGGGAAGAGAAACATCAGGCTGGAGCAACACAGGGGCAGACAAAAAGCGGCGCTTAAGCTCCCGAAAGGCCTCCACGGCAGCAGGGGACCAATTGGCAACATCAGCACCCTTTTTAGTCAAATCCGTCAGAGGTTTAGCAACGCCAGAAAAACCAGCTATAAATCGACGATAAAAATTAGCAAAGCCCAAGAATTTCTGGAGACTCTTCAGAGAAGTAGGCTGCGTCCAGTCGTAAATAGCCCGAACCTTGACAGGGTCCATCTCAATAGAAGAAGGGGAAAAAATGTACCCCAAAAAGGAAATTTTTTGAACCCCAAAAACACACTTTGAACCCTTTACACACAAAGAATTCTCCCGCAAAACCTGAAAAACCCTCCTGACCTGCTGAACATGAGACTCCCAGTCATCAGAAAAAATCAAAATATCATCCAAGTAAACAATCAAAAATTTATCCAAATATTCACGGAAAATACCATGCATTAAAGACTGAAAGACCGAAGGAGCATTAGAAAGGCCAAAAGGCATTACCAAATACTCAAAATGTCCCTCAGGCGTATTAAATGCGGTTTTCCACTCATCCCCCTGCTTAATTCGCACCAAATTATACGCCCCACGAAGATCAATCTTAGAGAACCACTTAGCCCCCCTTATGCGAGCAAACAAATCAGTCAGCAAAGGCAATGGATACTGATATTTGACTGTAATTTTATTCAGGAGTCGATAATCAATACAAGGCCTCAGAGAGCCATCCTTTTTAGAGACAAAGAAAAAACCGGCTCCTAAAGGTGATGAAGAAGGACGAATATGTCCCTTTTCCAGGGACTCCTTAATATACTCGCGCATAGCAGCATGTTCAGGTACAGATAGGTTAAACAAACGACCCTTTGGAAATTTACTGCCAGGAATCAGATCTATGGCGCAATCACAATCCCTGTGAGGAGGGAGTGAACCAATCTTAGGCTCTTCAAAAATATCACGATAATCAGACAAAAATGCCGGAATCTCAGATGGAATAGATGACGAATTGGACACCATAGGAGTGTCCCCATGAGCCCCCCGACATCCCCAGCTTAACACAGACATAGCTTTCCAGTCAAGGACTGGGTTATGAGACTGTAACCATGGTAATCCAAGCACCAAAACATCATGTAAATTGTACAACACAAGGAAGCGAATCACCTCCTGATGGTCTGGAGTCATACGCATAGTCACTTGCGTCCAGAACTGTGGTTTATTACAAGCCAAAGGTGTAGAATCAATACCCTTCAGAGGTATAGGGACTTCCAGAGGCTCTAAATCAAACCCACAGCGCCTGGCAAAGGACCAGTCCTTAAGACTCAGAGCGGCGCCAGAGTCCACATAGGCATCCACGGAAATAACTGATAATGAACAAATCAAGGTTACAGACAAAATAAATTTGGACTGTAAAGTGCCAATTGAAATGGACTTGTCAACCTTCCTAGTACGTTTAGAGCATGCCGATATAACATGAGCAGAATCACCACAATAGAAGCATAACCCATTTTTACGCCTATAATTCTGCCGCTCGCTTCTGGACATAACTCTGTCACATTGCATTTTCTCTGGCGTCTCTTCAGAAGATACCGCCAAATGGTGCACGGGTTTGCGCTCCCGCAAACGCCGATCAATCTGAATTGCCATTGTCATGGACTCATTCAGACCTGTAGGTGCAGGGAACCCGACCATAACATCTTTAACGGCATCAGAAAGACCCTCTCTGAAATTTGCCGCTAAGGCGCACTCATTCCACTGAGTAAGCACAGACCATTTACGAAATTTTTGGCAGTATATCTCCGCTTCATCTTGCCCTTGAGATAGGGCTATCAAAGCTTTTTCAGCTTGAATCTCCAAATTAGGTTCCTCATAAAGCAACCCTAAAGCCAGGAAAAACGCATCCACATTGAGCAACGCAGGATCCCCTGGTGCCAATGAAAATGCCCAATTTTGAGGGTCACCTCGCAGCAAAGAGATTACAATCTTAACCTGCTGGACAGGATCTCCTGAGGAGTGAGGTCTGAGAGAAAGGAATAATTTACAATTATATTTGAAATTCAAAAACCGAGATCTATCTCCGGAAAACACCTCTGGTGTAGGGATTTTAGGTTCAGAAATAGGAGCATGTATAACAAAATCTTGGAAATTTTGAACCTTCGTAGCAAGATTATTTAAACCTGCAGCCAAACTCTGAAGATCCATCTTTAAACAGGTGAGCTCAGAGCCATTCAAGGATTATAAGGAGAGAAAGGCAAAGGCTGTAATTAGAGCTGAAATACAACTGATCCAACTATGGAGCAAGCATAAGGGAAAAAGAGAAAAAAAAAAAAAAAATTACAGACTTCTTTTTTCTCTCCTTTCTTCTGCCAATAAGTTTTAACACTGGCCGGTCATACTGTCATGGTTCCCAATGGCAAGGGAACGTAAGAAACATATAAATAACGAACGAGCTCTCGGGTGATGGAAACTCGAGTTGACCGTGAGCTAAATCTACCACACAACTAATAGTAGCCAGGGAGCATACCTACGGCTTCCTATATGCCACGCGCCAGCCGGAGGACTAACTACGCCTGGTAGAGGAAGAAACAGACCTGGCTTACCTCTAGGGAAATACCCCAAAAGATGATAGCAGCCCCCCACATGTAATAACGGTGAATTAAGAGGAAAAGACACACACAGTATGAAAGTAGATTTAGCAAAGAGAGGTCCACTTACTAGATAGCAGAAGGATACAAAAGAGGACTTCACGGTCAACTGAAAACCCTTTCAAAAACCATCCTGAAATTACTTTAAGACTCCTGTGTCAACTCATGACACAGGAGTGGCAATTTCAGCCCGCAAGAGCTTCCAGCTACAGAAAAATACAAAAACTGCAAACTGGACAAAAGGTACAAAACAAAAGGACAAAGTCCACTTAGCTGATCAGCAGACTAGTAGCAGGAACATGCAACCGAAGGCTCTGGTTACAATGATGACCGGCAAGGAAATGACTGGAGAGCATGACTAAATAGGAAACTCCCAAACGCTGATGGAAGCAGGTGAACAGAAGCAGCAAAGTGCAAACAAGTCACCAGTACCACCAGCAACCACCAGGGGAGCCCAAAAAGTGGATACACAACAGGGGACAGTCATGCTGACTAGTGCATCATCTGCACTCGCCATCCACGTGGAATCATCAAAGGAATGCAAAACCTGGCAGACGTCCTTCATAGTGGCCCACTCAGTGGTTGTGAAGTCTGAACGGCGCAGAGTGCGATTTCTTCGCGCCTGATGCAGCTGGTACTCCATTACTGCTGGCTGCTGCTCACACAACTGCTCCAACATATGTAACGTGGAATTCCACCTGGTGGGTAGGTCACATATGATGCGATGTTCCAGAAGGCGGAATCGGCGCTGCAGAGCTGCAATGCGCAATCTTGCCATGCTGGAACGCCGCAAGTGAGCACACTCTAGGCGGACCTTGTGCAGCAGTGCATCAAGATCCGGATAGTCCCTCAAAAAACTCTGCACGACCAAGTTGAGCACATGTGCCAGACATGGGATGTGAGTGAGGCTGCCTAGGGCAAGAGCTGCCACCAGATTTTGGCCATTGTCACACACTACCATGCCAGGCTGGAGATTCGCTGAAACAAACCACACATCGCTCTCCTGCTTTATGGCATTCCAGAGCTCCTGCGCTGTGTGGCTTCAATTCCCCCAAGAAATTAATTTCAAGACGGCCTGTTGACGTTTGGCCACAGCTGTGCTCATGTCGGTCATAACAGGTAAACGTTCACGGGTCCATGTGGAGGTGGACTGTGACGGCTCCTGCAGCGATGATTCTGAGGAACTTGTGTATGAGGAGTAGTCAATGTGTACAGACTGTAATCCTGCAATCCTTGGAGTTGGCAGAACACGTCCTGCGCCACTCGCATGATCTGTACCCGGCTCAACAACATTAACCCAATGGGCAGTGAGGGAAAGGTATCGCCCTTGTCCATGGTGACTGGTCCACGCATCGGTGGTGAGGTTGACCTTGCTACTAACGGCATTCAGTAGCGTGTGTTTTATGTGTCCCTCCACATGCTTGTGCAAGGCAGGGACAGCTTGCCTGCTGAAATAAAAGCGGCTGGGCATATTGTATTGTGGGACTGCCAATGCCATCAAGTTACGGAAGCTGTCGGTCTCCACCAGCCTGAATGACAGCATTTCAAGGGACAGTAGTTTTGCAATGCCAGCATTCAGAGCCTGTGTTCAGGGGTGGTTTGCCAAGAATGGCCGCCTTTTCTCCCATGCCTGTGCTACCGATGGCTGTAGACTGGGCTGGGAGTGAGAGGATGACTGGGAACGCGGTGCTGTGGGTGGAATTACAGTGGTTCTCTGGACAACAGTGCCAGAGGTTCTTCCATGGAGATCCTGTGAGGAAGCTGAACCAGCTGTGTGTGAGCTGGAGGAAGAGGCAACAACACGAGCTGAAGAGGTGGTAGGTGCCGCTGTTGGTTGGCCTAGGTCTTCAGTGTGTTTTTGTAACTCCACCGCGTGCTTGGTCCGCACATGTTTCCACATATTTGAGGTATTGAGGTTGCTGACATTTTTCCCTCTTTTGACTTTCTGATGACACACCTTGCATTTGACAAAGCAAATGTCATCTGCAACTGTGTCAAAAAAGGACCAGGCAATGCAAGTCTTGGGAGCGCCCGTTTTGGCATTTGGAATAGGCGTGCTCCTAACTGGTGCCGAAGTGGAGGCTACAGGAACCACAGTCTTCCCCCTCCCTCTCCCTCTTTGGGCCGTACGGGGAATCTCTTCCTCAGAGCTGCTCCCACCACCTTCCTGTTCCTCACGCCACGATGGGTCAAGGACCTCATCATCTACACTGCCCTCTGCCACCAACTTCTTCTCCTGGGTAGTCTCGGCAGCACAGTATGCACCAGAAAGTGGCACCTGAGTCTCATCATCAGATGCGTACTGCAGTGTGGTGACCGGAGGCTCTGGCCCATTCTTTTTCCATTTCTCCAATGCTGCTTCGCTGGCCCCCTGTTTCCAAGCCAAGAGATTCAGAGAACAGAAGTAGAGATGGCTCCTGTCCTGGGCTCTCTGACTGCCTGGGCAATTTGGCAGGTGGTGAAGAGACAGATGGGTGCTCTCCAGTGCTCTGTGCCTGAGAGGATGTGGCACTAATTGAAGTCGATGTGTTAGATGCCATCCATCCGACAACGGCTTCAATTTGTTCTTCATGCAGCAGCGGTGTACGGCGATCTCCTACAAAGCTACGCATGAAGGACTGTTCCCTGCTGAAACTGGGTGATGATGAGTCACCGGTGCCCGCGGCAGGCACAGAATCCCCACGTCCTTTCCCTGCTCCGCGCCCACGCCCACGTGCCTTACTCCCTGCCTTCTTCATCTTGGTTGACTGATAAAGATAAGCAGAAAAGTACTAAGGGCTTAGTGTGCTTATTCCTGAACAGCTCCTAACAGGTATAAGAAACACTAATTTTCTAAAGTGTGGACTAGACTTTAATTAGAGCTAATGTGGCCTACACAACTGTAAAGTGGTGTGTTTGGTGAACTTTATTAATTTTATTTTTTATTTTTTGCAGAACTGACTACAGAGTTAGCTGCACTCACACACAAACCGTGCAGACAGCCGTAAACGGTGATGCAAGGCCAAAAAAAACTGCTCTATGTAATCCTATGTAGTGTTTTTCACAATTTAGCTGAATACGGATGGAAAGCTAGTAATAGGAAATATTTGAAAAAATGTGCAGCAGGCTGCACTAATTGCAAAACAGGACAATGGATTGAACGGTATGAGGCAGTCATGCACCCTGAGCTGACTGCAACCGGCTGTGGCTGCGGACAGGCTACAGAGCGATGTGCACTCACACAGAGACCGTGCAGACAGCCAGAAACGGCGCTGCAAGGCCAAAAAAAGCTGCTCTATGTAATCCTATGTAGTGTTTTTCCACAATTTAGCTAGATACAGATGGAAAACCACTAATAGGAAATATTTGAAAAAATGTGCAGCAGGCTGCACTAATTGCAAAAAAAAACACAATGGATTGAACGGTATGAGGCAGTCACGCACTCTGAGCTGACTGCAACTGGCTGTGGATGCAGACAGACTACAGAGTGATGTGCACTCACACAGAGACCGTGCAGACAGCTGTAAACAGCGCTGCAAGGCAAAAGCAAGGATCTCACACAGCAATTGCTAAATTAGACTTGGTAAAGCACAATGAAGCAAATCACAATCTCTAAACTGGCCCTCAGTCAGAACACAGCGTCCTGTCCCTAACTGAATTCACAGCAGAGTGAGCCCTAAATGGCGGCAGCAACTTTTATAGAGCATCATGACATCATTTCAGCAGCCAATCAAAGCCATGCCAGTACTTTCATGCCCACCATTCAGAACAGGATGTGCCCACACTTCTAACCATTCATCATTGGCTGAATTCAGGCACTTTGAATTGTGGGAACTTCCGATTCCGGTATCCGATATACGGAAAATATCGGAACTCGGTATCGGAATTCCGATACCGCAAATATCAGCTGATACCCGATACTTGCAGTATCGGAATGCTCAACACTAATCATGAACAAGTAGGGCTAATCAGTGACCTAATTGCAGTAGGGTCCCTATTTACAACATTAAAAGTATAATGCTCAGATGGAGTTCGTACCCATATCATTATAGTCCACATATGGGAAGGTGCAACTAATATTTTGTGCAAAATAGGGTCAATGTACAAAGCACTGATATAAATTGCAGTCAACAAACTAAAGGAAATCTGTCACCAGGTTTTCCTCTCCCATCAGAGAGCAGAAAAATAAAATGCTCTCGACACTCTAAAAAAGTAAGATTTTGATTCTTAGAACTACATTTTATAGATTTAGGTTTGATCATCTCTAGTGACAGTAATAAAGTACTGTAGCTTACACTACTTAGTAGAGATACATACAATTTCTTGAGGTTCAATTTATGTTTTTGTACTATACATTATTTTATATCTTAAATATATTATGTTTTTTTACTCCCTTAGATAAATCTTGTCCCGCTAATTTCATCTATAAAGAATGCAGTCCGCCATGCAGAGCTACCTGCTCTAATCCAGGGGAATTTTATTTTTGTGATGGACCTTGTGTGTCTGGGTGTGTCTGTCCATTAGGCAAGTATTACCATTTCCATTGTGTTTAAGACTTTGTTTTATGCATGAGAGGTGGTGCTTTTGGGAGAGTGCTGGAGCTAACGATAGGTCAATAAAATTAATATCACAGAAAACATTTTCCATGGCAAACAATTCATATACCCCCATCATGAGTGAGCCCACTTACCATTAGAATACATTATTATGCCCCTACTTTACATAGCTCTACTTTAAGGCTCATGCAGATGACCATATGCTCAGTCATAGTCCAATCTGACAAAACGTCGGATCGCATTTGGGCCAATGCTATTCTATGGGGTTGTGTACATGTTTGATTTTTTCCTCTGACAGAGTCTGTTGCAAGGAAAAAATTTGCTTCCGATATTCAGACCACACTCGTCCAGGCAAGTCAATGAGTCCATGGAAAACATTGGGCCAATGACATTCACGTGAGGTACGATATTCACGGACTGACCAAAATGAGAAGATGGAGAATTTTTTATTTCTTCTGCTCATCTGAGAAAATCGGATAGCACTGTGATCGATCTCTGATCAAACTCTGATCAGAATGTGATTAGCACAATCGGCCTGTTTCTCTTGAATGAGAGAAAATACAGCAGTGTGATCCTTGCATTAGATGCAGTACTTATGGTCATATATAGCAATATAAAGTAGACTAAACAATAATGTAATTTTAACAATTTCACATGTAAGAGTTATAGTATAGAATTTACCTGAAAAGCTGTACATTGCTTTTAATATTATATTATTTTTGCTTTTAGGTTTAGTGAAGGATGATATCACTCACTTGGGATGTATTCCTATAAAAAACTGTCCTTGCACATACAACGATGAAATTTTTGCACCAGGATCAGTTTACAACATCAGCTGTAGAACATGGTAATTGGATTTTGTTTGCTATTATTGCAATCTACCATACATAATAAATAGTTGTCAGATGCACAATCATTTGCCTGATAACCATCTCTCCCAAGTCCCCGATACTGTCATGTTGTGAGTGTACAGAAATAGTGAAAGAGACCTTGCACTGTCTCTAGTGCTGGGACTCTAACTATTGGTCCTCCCAAAGGTACCTCTAAAGGTGAGGAGGTTTGGCAACCAGCATTAATGTTCTCCTGTTACACTGTAAGCTGTCCCCTCCCTCTACCCAGGAGGCCTGGGCCAAAAATGCTAGTGTATAAACAAGTAAGACAAACAGGGATAACAGAAAGCAACTAACATAGAAAACAGTCACCCAAAGGTAGAGAGCTGTATAGGTTAGGTAGAAATATAGAAATCAAATGGGAATAGGACAATGAGAAAAGCATACACCCAAAAAGAGCACGCAACAATCTCCAGCAGCAACAACGACCTCCAACTCAGCACAGCAACTCCAGGCAGCTAGAAAGTAAAACTTTCACTGGCGTGGAAGTGACAGTCTGGCCATATTTTAAAAAGAGAGGAAATGACAAAGTCAGATACAGCTGTGAGATGGTGCTGCGAGTTTCTGACCAGCATAGAAAGGGTAATTAACCTCTTCAGCACCAAAGGAAACAACATCCATTTAATATGAAACACAAACACACAGGCTAAATGGAAGATCTGTGATTCACAATACGTAGTGATCTTCTAACCCCAGATCTCCAGGGTAGAAAAGACCCACTCTTGACAGATACAAAGCAATGCTTCATTTGACTGATTGCCTCTCTGTTTTCTATGGGACTGCCAATGCCAGGTTCCACTGGAGTAAGTTATCTCCCAAAAGATCATCTCTGGGAAACCAAATATGCTGGGTGCTTCTTCTATCCCAACATTATCTGACACGGGAGAGTCAGCAAGCCCACATGCACATTTCACTCTAGGCAGATCTCACCAATTTTGTGGGTTCAACTGACATTAGTTTGATGGGCCTTTACCTCATAAACAGAAATTCATCAAATGAAAATCACAATAATCTTTAGCATTTTATCACATCTTTTTTTAAAATACTATTTGGACTTTCCAGTTAATGCATTCATGGAGACACAGGAGTGTAAAGTTTGTTCATTTTAACTTATGTGTAAGGACACTTGCACGCATTGAGTATTTGGTGAGTTTTTACCTCAGCATCTGTAAGCCAAAACCAGGAGTGGATGATAAATACAGAAGTGGTGAAGTTTTTCTATTATAATTTTGCCTGCGCACCAGGTACCTTTAGCATGCCACCTTGCCTGTTCGCTAACCTAGCCCTGGTAAAATTTATACACAGTTTACAATGACTGTATATATGAGCACTTTTATACATAATATTGTTTCTGTTTTGCAGTTTATGCACTGGGGGTCACTGGAAATGTCGAGAGATCCCCTGCCCAAGTACATGTGCCGTGGAAGGTGGATCCCATGTTACCACATTTGATAAGACTCAATATACTTTTCATGGCAAATGTAAATACTTATTAACAAAGGTAACATGAATACAATCATAAAAAATCAAAATACACGCAAAAGAAAAAACCTGAAAATCTAACACTGACAACTGTGAATGTTTCTAGAGGAGACAGTACCTTGATATCATGTTTACCAGATTAACTTTATCCTTATTCTTTCAGCCTTGTGGAAACAGCACATTCTCAGTGAGCATTATGATGACGAAATGTGCACATAGTGAAAGTGGCACGTGTTTAACGTGTGTCTCCTTGTCTCTGGATGACGGGACTTATGTAAGCATGTTTATGAATTTGTTTTATATTATCTTAGGGAAAAGAGTTAACCAATTGATATGGAAATTTGGTTTGGATAAATTTATCCCCGTGTGTGTGCTGCGGCTGTTCCCAATAAGACTGAGTATTTTGACCGCTCAAGGAATGAGACTGCACACCATTGTTGTGTCAATAACATTCCATCAATACTGATACTTTATTGTACATACATAGTTTTATAATTGCATATAGAAAGGAGTGGTTAGGGGTTGCTAGGGGTGGTTAGTTAATTACCATATTGTCTAGCTATTATTTCATTGGCTGACTGAGTACATAATGTATTTAACTGAGTACATGGCATATTCTGACTGAGGTCTACCTAGCAACAAGCTGATGTAGCACTCTTGGACGTAGCTGTCACCCTTATCCTGCTATTTCAGCAAGACTTAGCGATATTCTAGACATTACTTCAGGACATCTGGCCTAAGTTCCTGTATTAGGTGTCTGAAACATACTGGAAGGTACCAAGAACCATCTGGCCTAGCTCATGTGGCTAAGTTGAGCAATTGATTATAAACTAGCTGAGTATACAAATATATATATATATATATTTGTCTTTATGTAAGGATATATGACTTAAAGGACTATACATGCAAGTGAGATCTACATGATATATATTTCTATCACACAATAATGATTATTCTCATATATATTTAGAATATTTGTATGCTTCTTTTCTTACTTATTTTATAAAAAGTTACTTCCAAATAAGAAAAGTTTAAATTTGAAAAGGTCAATTCTGTGCCGCCAGTAGATGAAGGATGGAAGCTAAAATCGGTATCAGTAGTTTGTCCTAATGAAGAAGTTTGTAACTGCGAAACACCTTAACTAATAAATCACATATCTGAATACCTGTCACGGGGGTACTGGGTAGACTACAGCTGATTACCCGGGCCCCTGCAATATCCCTCAGACTAGGGAAACCCTGTCTGTCCCTCTCCCAGAGTTTACACTGAAGGTGTGCATGTCTGGGCCGCCAGGCCTGACCCTGACTCCTGTTTCAGTACTAAGCTGAAACCTCCACCCGCCACCCAGTGATAAAACCTCACACCAACCCCTACAGAAAGCACAGACAGGGAAAACTAAAAAACGCACCATGCCGCAGACACACAGGAAAACACTATAATGTGCACAGGGCAAAACAAATACAAATATAGGAAGGAGATATATGACGAAGGATAATACACCACCAGATACGATATTTCCTCTCCTAGACCACCACTCCAGACCGAGATCACCAGGCACAAGACACAAGCTATAATCGGCATCGCCCAAAGTTCAGCAGAACTATTTAAAGGCAGTGGGCGAGACCCAGCCTCCAATCCGAGTACCAGCTAGATTAACCCCGGACAACCTAGATGAAATCTAGCCGGCGCCAATGAGCGCATAGTGGATGAATGTGGAATTACCGCTGTCTGTCGGATGCCCTAGTGTGAATAGCATCCGACATGACAGTACCCCGCCTTCTACGAGGGACCCCAGGGCCCTCATGACTTATAAGACCCGGCTTGTCCGGATGGCGGCGGTGAAACATACTGACCAGCCGGTCCGCATGAATGTCCGAGGCTGGTACCCAAGACCTCTCCTCTGGCCCATAACCATACCAGTGTACCAGGTACTGTAATGTGCAGTGCACTTCTCGAGAGTCAAACACCTTGGAGACTTCAAATTCCAAATTGCCATCCACCAAAACTGGAGATGGCATCGGCCTCGTGTCCACGGAACCCACTACCTTTTTTAACAATGATCTGTGGAACACGTTGTGTATCTTATAAACCGTAGGAAGCTTCAATCGGTAGGCTACTGGGTTAATGATGGCGGCGACCCTAAATGGACCAATAAACCTTGGACCTAATTTCAGGGATGGTATTTTGAGTTTGATGTTTTTTGTGGACAACCACACCCAGTCACCCACACTCAGGTCCGGATCTGACACACGTCTACTGTCAGCCACACGTTTGTACCTAGCACCCACACTCAGCAAGCGCTGTTTAACTCTCCTCCAGACAGATGACAGTTGTGCTCCTAGCTGGTCCTCCTCTGGGACGCAAGCAGAGCCCCCCTGACGCAGAGTAGAAAATTGAGGATGATGCCCGTAAACACAAAAGTACGGGGACTCCCCAGACGATTCCTGGCGGTGATTATTTATCGCAAACTCCACCAAAGGAAGGAACTTCGACCACTCCTCCTGATTATCAGAAACAAAGCAGCGTAAATACTGCTCTAAATTCTGGTTCATACACTCGGTCTGACCATTTGACTGAGGATGAAACGCCGAAGAATGTGATAACTTGATCCCCAGCCGTGAGCAAAATGCTTTCCAAAATTTTGCCACAAACTGAGTACCTCTATCAGACACGATGTCAGATGGAACCCCGTGAAGTCTGACCACCTCCTGTACAAATACCTGAGCCAGAGTCTTAGCGTTAGGCAACGAAGGTAAGGACACAAAGTGAGACATTTTTGAGAACCGATCAACAACCACCAAGATGACCGTGTTCCCAGCTGAAGAGGGCAAATCTGTAATAAAGTCCATGGAGATCTCCGTCCATGGCCTACTGGATACCCCTAGCGGATGTAAAGTGCCAGCAGGACGGGAGCGAGGTGTCTTAGCCCTAGCACACGTGGTACATGCTGACACGTACGAGACCATGTCCTGTCGGATTTTGGGCCACCAAAACCGACGCGACACCAACTCCAAGGTACCCCTAACCCCTGGATGGCCAGCCAGGACAGCATCATGATGCTCACCCAACACCTTTAGGTGAAGATGGAGTGGTACAAACGATTTGTTAATGGGAAGCTCTGGTGGTACTTCCTCCTGAGCCTCGGCAATCTCAGCCTCAACCTCTGTCGTGAGAGCCGAGACCACTACACCTTTTTGGAGGATGGGTACCGGATCTTCCCGAGGATCTCCCCCTGGAAAACACCTGGATAAAGCATCCTCTTTAGTGTTCTTAGACCCCGGTCGGTAAGTAACAAAAAAGTTAAACCGCGTGAAAAACAATGCCCAGCGAGCCTGCTGGGGGACAGACGCTTGGCTGACTCCAGATAAAGCAGGTTTTTATGGTCGGTGATAACTGTAACCTGGTGGACCAACCCCTCCAAGAAGTGTCGCCATTCTTTAAAAGCCAACTTGATAGCCAACAATTCCCTGTTGCCGATATCGTAGTTACGTTCGGCAGGCGACAGCTTCTTGGAAAAGTAGGCGCATGGACGCAACTCGCCCAAAGATGAGCTTGTGACAGCAACGCCCCCACTCCAACCTCAGATGCATCGACTTCCACGGTAAATGGTTTCGATACGTCCGGCTGCACCAGAATGGAGGCCGAAGCAAAACTGTTCTTAAGAAATTAGAATGCGCACACAGCAGACTCAGGCCAGGCGGAGAAATTGGTACCCTTTTTCGTCATGTCAGTAAGTGGTTTAGCAATGGTAGAAAAATCTTTGATAAACTTCCTATAGTAGTTAGAAAACCCAAGGAACCGCTGAACCCCGGACAACCTAGATGAAATCTAGCCGGCGCCACTAAGCGCATAGTGGACGAATGCGGAATTACCGCTGTCTGTCGGACGCCCTAGTCTGAATAGCGTCCGACATAACAATACCGTTCTCCTCTTGCATCCCTGATCTACTGGTGGTGCAGAATTAACTTTTTACTACAAATTAGTTTTTTTCAGTTGTGTGTTTGCAGCAACCTTGAGCCCTTCTTGTCGTTGTGGTCACACAACCACACCATGTGAGTACCATTGCCTTTGGTCTCCCCATTGTCACTCTGATAAAACTATATTTCCACTCAGATAAAACCCTATTGCACTCATTGTTAGTCCAGCTTCTTCACCTCAAAGAGGAAATGTTGAATTCTCTTATGGGCTCACCCACACGATTGTATTTTCGGTCTGAGTTCTGTCCAACTCTGACCAACGTTATTCAATGAGGCATTTCAGATGAGCAATTGTTTTCAATGACTAAATCTGCATGTGAAAAAAATTGCAGCATGGACTTGTTTCTTCAGTAAATTGGATGATGCTTGACCAATCAAGTCTATGAGTGCTGTGGAACTGCTGCTCACTTGTGTGTGTCGTGAGTCAATACAGGAGGCGTTTCCATTTAAATGCTTATGATGGTGTATTGGTGCTTCATAAACCAACCACAAGCAAAGGAAAAACAAATGGCCTTTCGGTTCAGGCGAAATAAAATAAACAGTACTTAACAAGGTCTCTTTAGAGTCGGTCCTGGTCACACAGGCTGGAAAGCACTCAGTATATAAGCTCAGCCTGGACATAACACAAAGGAGGCCTACTTACCTCCAGACACAGAACATGTGTGAAACAACAGACTTCATTTTAATATCTGAACCTCACCCAGAGGTGGGTATGTGGGCAACCAGACCCGCTTATCTCTCAGGCTGCCCATGAAGCCTGGCCCAGATGCACCAAACAAGCCTCTCAGTACTATGTACACCAGAGAAATAATCCAGGTTTACATCACAGATGACAATCACCTCAGTGATATATACCTCCCATCAACTATGTGTCCACTAGCCACCTTACGGTGCGTACAAAATTTGAATGCCCTGCCCAGCCGTAGTACAGCGTATTTATGGATACATTGCAATTCTTTAACATAGGAAACTATAAATGGTCTTGTAAATGATTAATAGCTGCTGCTGTAAAATAATGTATTCTATACGGATGACAAGTGAGGAAAAAAAATCTTCCCACTTTTCATGATGAAATTCTGAATGATTTTTTATATGCTTGTGTGAACCTACTCTAATTGCAGGGGCAGACGGCCGTAGATTCTTCCATCCAAGAGAATTGGGACAGTAATGCAAATCACACTCTGATCAGAGCGTGATCATAGTGTGAGTCGATTCTCTCGGATGAAGAGAAGATGGAGACAAATATTTCTCCATCTTCTCCATTGTCAGTCTGTGGAAATCGGACAGCATTCAGATGTCCGATGTCTCCATGCACTCATTGGACATGTAGCGATTTTTTTTTCTCAGACAGAGAGTGTCCGAGCGAAACATCAGACATGATGGCCCCGTCGACTAACATTGGTCCAAGTGTGATCCGAAGTTTCGTTGGATCACACTCAGACTGAAAATATGCTTGTCTGCACTTGCACTAATATTGAGAATAAATGATCATCAGTTCCTTATCTATAAGAGATTGACTACAGGTGCCCCAATAGTCCTTCAAATAAAGAGGCAACAGTGCTAATTAGGTTTTTATTTCCAGCATAGTCTTGATTGTGTCCACCTTTTACACAGGGAGCTGCAACAAAGCCACATTCACTTGAAACAACTATCATTGCCGTTTGCTGAATAGTCAGGCTGTAGCATATAAAATACAGTAAGTGAGGAAAAAATACTAAATTCCATTCTATTTTTTCCTTTTTTTAGGATATTGAGATAAAATATGACAACAATGATTTTCCCTTTGTAAACTTTGACAAGGACAAAATGGCTAAAGGTATTTTTCCTACTGATATACTATATTTTCAGAAAAAAAAAAAAATCTTGTCTAGATGGTGTAATATTTCAGACCCTCATTAGGATTAGGGATGAGCGAACATCGTTGGCCCCCTCCTTATTCAGCAAGCTATAGCGCTTACTGAAGAAGCTGCATCGGGAACCAGGATACCTGGAGCGCTCCCGATAATCAGCTGTTCCGAGCCACCGCTGCATGTGTTGCGGCTGTGTGACAATCACAACACACAGGCTCTCCATTCATGTGTTGTAACTGTCACACAGCCGGGACACATGCAGCTGCGGCTCGGAACAGCTGATCATCGGGAGCGATCCGGGTTCCCGATGCAACTTCTCCAGTAAGCTCTATAGCTTGCCAAATAAGGAGGTGGCCGACAATGCTCGCTCATCTCAAATTAGGATAACAAGTTACTTCTTCTTAGCTGTATGACCATCTCCATGTACAATTGAGTAAAGTTATGATTTTCGTTTTGATTTGCAATCAGTCTAATATATATTTAGCCTCCAGATTCTCTCCTCAACAGATGATCATATAAGGGTGAGAAACATTCATTTCTTGCATTTTCATACAGAGTTTGGGGAGATCGTTTTCAGCTAAATGATCATGGACTCCTTCATACAACACTATACCAATCCATAATTCAATAGTTATATAACTGTACATTGCCACATGCATGTATTGCACATATAAAATGGAATCTGAATCTGCCAGCAGGATTTCACCGCTAAACTATTTATGTACGCATGTAACTCTTCCAAAGACAAATCCAGAAATACCCTTATTTCACCAGTCTATTTCTTCATTACTGAGAAATCAGCATTTAAATTAATATACAAAAGTGGCTGGAAAACTATCTGTAGATCTGACTCCTCTGTCACCCCAGCTCTATTCCCCACCCAATGCCACCGCCTCCTCCTGCTTGACTGTGGGCTCTTTTTGTCTGAAATTACACAGCATAGAGGCTGTCAGTCAAACAAGAGAAAATGCTGGTGTCTGGAGAATAGAGCTGGAGTGACAGAGGCATCAGATCTAAAAATAGTTTTTCAGCCTCATTTGTATATTAATTTAAATGTTTTTTTTCTCAGTAATAGAGGAACGGACTGTCCACGAAAATGTATTTCTGTACTTATCCTTCAAAGACCTACATGCGCATATAAATAGTTTGAGGTGAGAAATAATGATTCCTTTTACTATTTTAAGTAGGATTATATAATACAAATTCTTTAGAGTTGCTCTACAATTGTGTAGTAGTTTAGATGTTATCATGTATTTAAAAGAACTTAAAATAATATTTTATTGTGATACACATTTATTTTCCCTGCTCTATTCATTACATTAGACTTTAAACTTATATACTATAGTTCTACGTGGTATCCGGTAATTACTACCCGATCACCTTCTCCATACAGTATAGTTCTGCCTGGTATCCGGTAATTAATACCCGATGGCCTTCTCCATACAGTATAGTTCTACCTGGTATCCAGAATTACTACCCGATGGCCTTCTCCATACAGTATAGTTATACCAGATATCCAGAATTACTACCCGATGGCCTTCTCCATACAGTATAGTTCTACCTGGTATCCAGAATTACTACCCGATGGCCTTCTCCATACAGTATAGTTATACCAGATATCCAGAATTACTACCCGATGGCCTTCTCCATACAGTATAGTTCTACCTGGTATCCAGAATTACTACCCGATGGCCTTCTCCATACAGTATAGTTCTACCTGGTATCCAGAATTACTACCCGATGGCCTTCTCCATACAGTATAGTTATACCAGATATCCAGAATTACTACCCGATGGCCTTCTCCATACAGTATAGTTCTACCTGGTATCCAGAATTACTACCCAATGGCCTTCTCCATACAGTATAGTTATACCAGATATCCAGAATTACTACCCGATGGCCTTCTCCATACAGTATAGTTCTACCTGGTATCCAGAATTACTACCCGATGGCCTTCTCCATACAGTATAGTTATACCAGATATCCAGAATTACTACCCGATGGCCTTCTCCATACAGTATAGTTCTACCTGGTATCCAGAATTACTACCCGATGGCCTTCTCCATACAGTATAGTTCTACCTGGTATCCAGAATTACTACCCGATGGCCTTCTCCATACAGTATAGTTCTACCTGGTATCCAGAATTACTACCCGATGGCCTTCTCCATACAGTATAGTTATACCAGATATCCAGAATTACTACCCGATGGCCTTTTCCATATAGTATAGTTCTACATGGTATCCAGAATTACTACCCGATGGCCTTCTCCATACAGTATAGTTCTACATGGTATCCAGAATTACTACCCGATGGCCTTCTCCATACAGTATAGTTCTACATGGTATCCAGAATTTCTGCTCAATGGCCTTCTCCATACAGTATAGTTCTACCTGGTATCCAGAATTACTACCCGATGGCCTTCTCCATACAGTATAGTTATACCAGGTATCCAGAATTACTACCTGATGGTATTTTTCTGACTTTAAAATACAGTAGTCACTGATCACGTTGATGTTCTGAAAATGGGGAGAGGTGTCTATTTTTGTCACTAAGGAAATGCTTTTGCTCAACATTCCAAAGGATTCAGATTTCTAGGGTATCTTGATTCCTCAAACTTAGCAGGAAAACACCATTCATAAATGTTACAAAATAAAGTTATTTAATGCAAACTGATTGCAAACTCATTATTATGCTCTGTGCTCGTTCCAGTCGCAAGTTTACTGTACACGCGTGCCAACTAGGCCTCAGATGTTGTGGTGCTCGTTGTGACATTGTGACGTTACACTACACTTTTCATTTGTACACGTGACATCACAACTCATGCAGTGACATCTGAGGAAGTTGGCAATGGAAGGGTTCTGAGAGAAGGCTGAAGGAGGTGATCATTTTTTTTTTTTCTAGAATGCAAAATGATATCCAGCTGGCCAACATTTTGTCGAATTTCTATAATGCGAATGGCAAAATCTTTGAGTTCAGGAGAATCAGAATTTTGTTAAATTTTAAGAGAATTTGATTTTCTCCTAATAAATTCTTTAGTGGTGTTACATGCAGAACAGTTAATAGAATAACTTACCATATTTTTTTTAAATGTATTATTATGCATTGTTAATGTAGTGCTATCATATTCCGTAGCACTTATAATACCATGACAGGTTTAGTTGACATTGTGAGTTAAAGGAGTATTCCCATCTCCAAGATCCTATCCCTGCATGTAGTAGATGTAACAATAATAATAATAATATTAGCAAACACCCCCAATTAGAAATGTAGTATAGTTTTCCTGACTGGCTATGTTACTTACCTCATGTGAAGGGCATTGCAATAGTTTAGGTATCCATGGTTATGATCACTAGAAACTAACTGTCACTGTATGAGTGGTCATAATCATGGATACCTAAGCTACTGCAATGCCCTGCATATGGGGTAAGCAACGTAGCTAATCAGGAGAACTATGCTACATTTCTAATTGGAGACATTTACTAATATTATTATTAGTAGTACACCTACTACATATTGGGATAGGACCTTGGAGATGGTAATGCCACTTTAAGTCCCAACTGACCTTCTCCCTCTATCATGCATGTCTATTTGCCCTACCTGGACATATGAGAAGTGGCTGTTTTCACGAGACAACCCAATTCACTCAATTAAATGTCATAAGAATAGCAAACAGAATATGCCAAGCCTTTTATCCTTGCAACATATAAATAAATCTAGGCAAATACTGGCAATTGACTGAAGGTCAAATTTCATTGTTCATATGAGGACAACTTGAACTTATAAATATTATTAACTACAGAAAGAGAACTTTAACCTTGTCATCGAGGATTTCTTATTGTATTGCAGCTGGTGTTAACGTTTTCTGGCCTTCGTCATTCTACCTCATTGTGCATACCAACAAAGGTCTATACTTACAGGTGCAACTAACTCCAATCATGCAATTGTATGTTGTTCTGGAGCCGTCTTACAAGGAGAAAATGTGTGGTAATAATCCGTATTTACTGGAAAATATGGACTTTATTATAAATTTACTTTTTACAGTTATTGCTAAGTGGGACGAAATAAAATAGCTGATACCCTTCCATGATAAGTATTTGGGGAGTTTTTGACATGGCGTATATCTGTTCCAGCAAAGTGGATGGAATTTATAGAAATCTCATTCCCGCTGTTCATTTTTTTTAACACACAATAAACTAATTTGTGGTGCCTTTTTGTAATCCTCAATCCTCGATTTCTCATGAAGGAAATATGTTTTTTTTTGTTGATTTTTACCAAAAACTTGAACGAGATGAAGAAAATCTAAAAGTAAAAGATGCGTTTTTGGTGCTTTTCCGCAGCTGAAACACTGTAAAAATGTATGACTTTATCAACAGCAAAAAGCAGTTTTCTTTAAAACATAAGTATAAAAAAGGAGACAAAAACAGTAGCAGAATAAAAACGCCATAAAAACACATGTAAAAAATGCACTTAAAAATACAATTAAAAAACACTGGTAAATTCAATACTCAAACTTAGCCTTCTACATCGAGGCTTAACAATAGTTTTAATTTTAGTTTTGTAAATAGAACTTGATAAAAGTGAAGTCTGTTACTTTTAGACACAATGGTAGACTATGGGAAAATGGGAAAATATCACATTGTTTTTCAAACTAAAATGCCTAATGGTATAATAAATTTGGCAAAACTCTATAGACATATTTAGACACCTTTCTTTTTTGCTACATGACTTTACGGTGTACCATACACCAATGTTAAGTACTATAAGAGTGAAGGAAAAGTTTATTATTTTTTGCATTTTCTTTGGCTTCTCTTAGCTAAGGAAAATAGAAAAAAATTTGGAGTCTGGCTCAACAGGACTGGATTTCCTTTTCTTTTTCTTTTTCAAAAGAAAATATAGTGCATACAAAAGAAAAATTTACATGGTCGACATGACCAAGTCAACGCGTTTCGACTGCACTAGGCAGTCTTACTCATGACATGTGCTATTATTCTTATAGTTTACATTACTTTTTAAAATGAAGTTTAATACCATTCTTTTATTTTTGCTTTTGAGAGATCAAGGGAACCAAAAAGTCAAATTGAGTAGTTTAGTGTTCTAACAGATTTCCTTTACAGTGTTAGTGTCCATTCCATTTTCAGATTACAAATAATTTATTTTATAATCATTCATTGTGGATGTTCAAATAATAATCTGTTTTTATAAAGGTCTATGTGGGAACTTCAACAGTATCCAGAAAGATGACCTGCGATCTAGTAGTGGCACTCTAGAAAGCAATATTGTCGATTTTGCCAATTCATGGAAGGTCAGTTATAAATGCAAAAATATCAAACCTATCCATGAACACCCCTGCATTTACGGAATGGAAATAGGTAATGTATGGTTCTTCTATTCTGTATAGAAAACAATATTCTTATATTTAGTCGTTCAATACTTAATCAAAATTTAAGGTTTAAAACACTTTATAAAAAAATCCCTTAAAGCTGTTTCAAAAATTTCAACTATTTTCCAAGGCACAAAAAATATTACTTGTTAGTGAGCGGATTTGTCAAAATTTGACATCATTAATATACATATATAACTTATACCAAATTTATCAGTGTTTTAGTTGGTATAAAATAGAAGTGACCACATTTTTTATGATAAAAAATACATTTTTTATTTCATTATTTAAAAAAAAAAATGTAAAAAACAGGAATATTTGCTGAAAAGATTTTGAAGGCAAAAATTCAAATAGTTGTAATTAAGCGGCACTAGTGTTTTTTCTTATTAAACCATCCTTGGCTTAAATACTTATATAAGATGTTTTTATTAAAAAAAAAGATACATGCTATCCTAATCAAGTGAATATAACTGGATTTAAGGAGTGCATAAATCACCTCTCTTTGTCCAAAAATTTGTAGGAAGCTGCTAATATTTCATATGACCAATGGATGGCAAAACTTCACTAAAAGAGGTAATGTGCTAAGTCATAACAAGACAGTGAAAAGGTCTGTTTCTAAGTACATGGATGAAAGTTTTAAGTTTGTTTCAATGTCAATCAGAAAATATATATATATATATATATATATATATATATATATATATATATATATATATATATATATTCAGCCACAATAACTTGAACCCCCTTATCCAACAAAAAGCTTAAGATTGAACAATGAAGCCAGGAGTAAAGTAGATTGGGGTTAGCATATATCATGTCACAGTGAGGTAACATGCAATTTATTATTTACAATGCTTCTTTATATAAACTGCTCAAAAAAATTAAGGGAACACTAAAATCCCACATCCTAGATATCACTGAATGGAATATTCCAGTTGTAAATCTTTATTCATTACATAGTGGAATGTGTTGAGAGCAATAAAACCTAAAAATGATCAACGTAAATCGCAACTAATATCCCACGGAGGTCTGGAGTTGGAATGATGCCCAAAATCATAGTGGAAAATGAAGTTACAGGGTGATCCAACTTCAGTGGAAATGCCTCAAGACATGGAAATGATGCTCAGTAGTGTGTGTGGCCTCCATGTGCCTGTATGTCCTCCCTACAATACCTGGGCATGCTCCTGATGAGGTGGTGGATGGTCTCTTGATGGATCTCCTCCCAGACCTGGACTAAAGCATCCGCCAACTCCTGGACAGTCTGTGGTGCAACGTGATGTTGGTGGATGAAGCGAGACATGATGTCCTAGATGTGTTCAATCGGATTCAGGTTTGGTGATTGGGCAGGCCAGTTTATAGCTTCAATGCCTTCATCTTGCAGGAACTGCTGACACACTCTAGCCATATGAGGTCTGGCATTGTCCTGTATTAGGAGGAACCCAGGACTAACCGCACCAGCATATGGTCTCACAAGGGGTCTGAGGATCTCATCTCAGTACCTAATGGCATTAAGGATAGCTCTGGCGAGCACATGGAGGGCTGTGCGGCCCTTCAAGGAAATGAGACCCCACACCATTACTGACCCACTGCCAAAATTGTCATGCTGAAGGATGTTGCAGGCAGCAGATCGCTCTCCACGGCATCTCCAGACTCTGTCAAGTCTGTCACATGTGGTCAATGTGAACCTGCTTTCTTCTGTGAAGAGCACAGGGCACCAGTGGCGAATTTGCCAATCCTGGTGTTCTGTGGCAAATGCCAAGCATCCTGCATGGTGTTGGGCTGTAAGCACAACCCCCATCTGTGGATGTTGGGCACTCAGATCATCCTCATGGAGTCGGTTTCTAACCATTTGTGCAGACACATGCACATTTGTGGCCTCATGGAGGTCATTTTGCAGGGCTCTGGCAGTGCTCCTCCTGTTCCTCCTTGCACAAAGGCTGAGGTAGCGGTCCTGCTGCTGGGTTTTTGCCCTCCTATGGCCTCCTCCATGTCTCCTGGTGTACTGGCCTGTCTTCTGATAATGCCTCCAGGCTCTGGACACTACGCTGACAGACACAGGAAACCTTCTTGCCACAGCTCGCATTGATGTGCCATCCTGGATGAGCTGCACTACCTGAGCCACTTTGTTTGGTTGTTGAGTCCGTCTCATGCTACCATGAGTGTAAAAGCACAACCAACATTTAAAAGTGACCAAAATATCAGCCAGAAAGCATTGGCACTGAGATGTGGTCTGTGGTTCCCACCTGCAGAACAACTCCTTTATTGAGTGTGTCTTGATAATTGCCAATAATTTCCATCTGTTATCTATTCCATTTGCACAACAGCATGTGAAATTGATTGTCAAACAGTGTTGCTTCCTAAGTGGACAGTAAAGGCCCCGTCTCACATAGCGATTACCAACGATCACGACCAGCGATACGACCTGGCCGCGATCGTTGGTAAGTCGCTGTGTGGTCGCTGGGGAGCTGTCACACAGACAGCTCTCTCCAGCGACCAACGATCAGGGGAACGACTTCGGCATCGTTGAAACTGTCTTCAACGATGCCGAAGTCCCCCTGCAGCACCCGGGTAACCAGGGTAAACATCGGGTTACTAAGCGCAGGGCCGCGCTTAGTAACCCGATGTTTACACCCTGGTTACCAGCGTAAATGTAAAAAAAAACAAACAGTACATACTTACCATCTGATGTCCGTCAGGTCCCCCGGCGTCTGCTTCCTGCTCTGACTGAACCGCCGTACAGTGAGAGCAGAGCGCAGCGGTGACGTCACTGCTGTGATCTGCTCTCACTTTCCGGCCGGCAGTCAGTCAGAGCAGGAAGCAGACGCCGGGGGACCTGACGGACATCAGATGGTAAGTATGTACTGTTTAGTTTTTTTTACATTTACGCTGGTAACCAGGGTGTAAACATCGGGTTACTAAGCGCGGCCCTGCACTTAGTAACCCGATGTTTACCCTGGTTACCAGTGAAGACATCGCTGGATCGGTGTCACACACACCGATTCAGCGATGTCAGCGGGACCTCAACGACCAAAAAAAGGTCCAGGCCATTCCGACACGACCAGCGATCTCACAGCAGGGGCCTGGTCGCTGGTACGTGTCACACATAGCGAGATCGCTACTGAGGTTGCTGTTGCGTCACAAAACTAGTGACTCAGCAGCGATCTCGCTAGCGATCTCGCTATGTGAGACGGGGCCTTTAGAGTTCCCAGAGGTTTGATTTACTTAGAGTTATATTCTGTTGTTTAAGTGTTCCCTTTATTTTTTTGAGCAGTGTGTATATGGCAACGATGATATAATAAGATAAAATACTCGTGCCACTTAATTACAACTATATGAGTTTTTTTGCCTTCAAAATCTTTTCAGCCACTTTTCCTGCTTTTTACTTTTATTTTTTAAGAATTATGAAATAAAAATGTATTTGTTATCATTAAAAATTGTGATCACTTCTATTTTATACCAACTAAAACTGTTAGATTTGGTGTAAGTCATTATGTAAATTATTACTTTAAGAAGTGATGCACACAGATATAGATCATTGCAATATAATTGACAATTGTGGTATTAAAAACTTTAAATCAGCAGTTTGTTTGAATGTGGGCTGGAAATTTGATTTGCATTGTATTTTTTCGATGCAAATCACATTTACACTATAATGCTCTAGGCGGGAGAGCATATTTAACATTTGTAAAAATGTTTAAAAAGTTATACTCCCCAGCCTTTACCTATAAGAGCTCTGCTCGTACCAGAAATATTCCTTGGTCCAGCCACTGGTGGGGTCTTCACTTGGACATTTATGGAGTCTTCCAGCACTCTGGTTGTGTCTGTATGATGTCAAACAATGCTTGCCTTGACCCAGCGTAAATGTTATAGCATGATGTTGCCTCTTCCTAAGGGCAGAAGATACTAAAGATGCCAGGTGCTGGAAAATGTTGAAGATGGCCTAGTGAAGAGATGACACTAGTGACAGGGCAAAAAAAAAGCATATGAAGGCTGGAAATGTATTATTTTTTTAACCCCTTCCATGTCATTTTGCTCAATTTATGTCAATGGAATCACATAAACATTGGATTCTGGAGAACACAAATGTTTTTCTAAATTTTAAGCAAATTTGATGTGCTTCAAAATGATTTACACATCTCCACTGTTAGTGAAAGGCAAAACATTTGGGGGTAATCAGGCCATATGTGTTGTTTTGGATTTAGAATATCTCTCCTCTTGTTACTATGAATCACTCTCACTCTAATGATTTGTGATAATTTAGATGATACTCAGCTCAAGAACCATAAACAGGATTGTTTCCCACATTGTTTTATTTAAAATGAAACGGTCAGCATGCTTAGCTAGGTAATCCCAGAGCAGCACGAGATTGGGGTTGAGACACAGATTTCAGTGATGTGTCACTTATGAGGCTGTGTGCTGTTTGTTCCATATAATGAAGGGTTTATCACCAGGAGATTATCATTTCCTGGACTACATAGCACATGAGCCCTGGTCCGACCACGCCACATGCTCTGATAAGCAGCTTACTGACTATATACAATGCACACAGAACTGCTTTCTGAGCTCTGCTACATGTTACATCTAAAAACTCTGAATGTGTCAGAACTGCTACACCCAGTAAACTAAGTGACACATCCCTGGAATCAGGGTCTCTTTCCCTACATTGTGCTCCTCTCAGATGAGGTAGCGAAAACCTGGTGACAGATTCGCTTCAATGCATCAAATGATCAAAATCATAATAAAGGTTTTCTTTTTAAATTAGATACCACTTTTCATATTGTGTTTCTCGGGAAGGCAAGCTGTTGGTTGAGATTCTGCTGTTGGGATGTTCACACTATTACTTCATATCATTAGTGGAATAAACTCTGTGGTTCTTGTGTTGTGAATTTGGATTCTGGGCTCCCCCGGTGGCTACTGGTGGAATTGAACTGGTGTCTTCATCTTCTCTGTTCACCTGTTCCCATCAAGATGTGGGAGTCGCTATATAACCTTGCTGCTCTGTTAGTTGCTTGCCGGTCAACAATGTTATCAGAAGCCTCTCTGTGCTTGTTCCTGCTCCTAGACAACTACTAGATAAGTTGGACTCTTGTCCATGTTTGTTTTTGCATTTTTGTTCCAGTTCACAGCTGTAGTTTCGTTACTGTGTCTGGAAAGCTCTTGTGAACAGGAATTGCCACTCTGGTGTTATGAGTTAATACCAGAGTTTTAAAGTAATTTCTGGATGGTGTTTTTGATAGGGTTTTCAGCTGACCATGAAAGTGTCCTTTCTGTCTTCTGCTATGTAGTAAGTGGACCTCAAATTTGCTAAACCTATTTTCATACTACGTTTGTTATTTCATCTCAACTCACCGCCAATACATGTGGGGGGCCTCTGTCTCCTTTCGGGGTATTTCTCTAGAGGTGAGCTAGGACTAATATTTTCCTCTGCTAGCTTTATTTAGTCCTCCGGCTGGTGCTGGGCATCTAGAATCAACGTAGGCATGCTACCCGGCCACTGTTAGTTGTGCGTTAGGTTTAGTTCATGGTCAGCTCAGTTCCCATCTTCCAAGAGCTAGTTCCTATATATGCTTATGCTATGTTCTCTTGCCATTGAGATCATGACAGTTTGACCGGCCCTCAAAGTGTTAATTGTTTGGGCTGAAGCAGGAGAAAAAGAAGTGTTGAAGGGAAATTTTTTTTTTTTCCCCTCAGAGTTTTGCTGCCTAGCCCTTAATTGCTGTCTAGCTGCTTCTTACCTCCTCTTAACCCTTGAATGGCTCTGTGTCCACCTGTTTGTAATGGATCTTCAGAGTGTAACTGCAGGTTTGAATAATCTCGCCACGAAGGTACAAAATTTGCAAGATTTTGTTTGTCATGCACCTGTATCTGAGCCGAGAATTCCTTTGCCGGAATTTTTCTCGGGGAATAGATCCGGGTTTCAGAATTTTCGAAATAATTGCAAATTATTTTTGTCCCTGAAATCTCGCTCTGCCGGAGACCCTGCACAGCAGGTCAGGATTGTGATTTCCTTGCTCCGGGGCGACCCTCAAGACTGGGCTTTTTCATTGACACCAGGGGATCCTGCGTTGCTCAATGTGGATGCGTTTTTTCTGGCCTTGGGGTTGCTTTATGACGAACCTCATTTGGAGCTTCAGGCAGAAAAAACTTTGATGTCCCTATCTCAGGGGCAAGATGAAGCGGAAATTTACTGCCAAAGATTCCGTAAATGGTCTGTGCTTACTCAGTGGAATGAGTGCGCCCTGGCGGCGACTTTCAGAGAGGGTCTCTCTGATGCCATTAAGGATGTTATGGTGGGGTTCCCTGTGCCTGCGGGTCTGAATGAGTCCATGACAATGGCTATTCAGATCGATAGGCGTTTGCGGGAGCGCAAACCAGTGCACCATCTGGCGGTGTCCACTGAGAAGTCGCCAGAGAGTATGCAGTGTGATAGAATTCTGTCCCGAAGCGAGCGGCAGAATTTTAGACGGAAAAATGGGTTGTGTTTCTATTGTGGTGATTCTACTCATGTTATATCAGCATGCTCTAAGCGCACTAAAAAGCTTGGTAAATCTGTTTCCATTTGCACCTTACCGTCTAAATTTATTCTATCTGTGACCCTGATTTGCTCTTTGTCATCTATTACCACGGACGCCTATGTCGACTCTGGCGCCGCTTTGAGTCTTATGGATTGGTCCTTTGCCAAACGCTGTGGGTATGATTTAGAGCCTTTGGAGACTCCTATTCCTCTGAAGGGGATTGACTCCACCCCATTGGCTAATAATAAACCACAATACTGGACACAAGTAACTATGCGTATTAATCCGGATCACCAGGAGATTATTCGCTTTCTGGTGCTGTATAATCTACATGATGATTTGGTGCTAGGATTGCCTTGGCTGCAATCTCACAACCCAGTCCTCGACTGGAGAGCTATGTCTGTGTTGAGCTGGGGATGTAAGGGGGCTCATGGGGATGTACCTGTGGTTTCCATTTCATCATCCATTCCCTCTGAAATTCCTGAGTTCCTGTCTGACTATCGTGACGTCTTTGAAGAATCCAAGCTTGGTTCGTTACCTCCGCACCGAGAGTGCGATTGTGCCATAGATTTAATCCCGGGTAGTAAATACCCAAAGGGTCGTTTATTTAATCTGTCTGTGCCTGAACATGCTGCTATGCGAGAATATATAAAGGAGTCCTTGGAAAAGGGACATATTCGTCCATCGTCATCTCCCTTAGGAGCCGGTTTTTTCTTTGTGTCAAAAAAAGACGGCTCTTTGAGACCATGTATTGATTATCGGCTTTTGAATAAAATCACTGTTAAATATCAATACCCATTGCCGTTGCTGACTGATTTGTTTGCTCGCATAAAGGGGGCCAAGTGGTTCTCTAAGATTGACCTTCGTGGGGCGTATAATTTGGTGCGAATCAGGCAGGGGGATGAGTGGAAAACCGCATTTAATACGCCCGAGGGCCACTTTGAGTATTTAGTGATGCCTTTTGGTCTTTCTAATGCTCCGTCAGTTTTCCAGTCCTTTATGCATGATATTTTTCGCGATTATTTGGATAAATTTATGATTGTGTATCTGGATGATATTCTGATTTTTTCGGATGACTGGGACTCTCATGTCCAGCAAGTCAGGAGGGTTTTTCAGGTTTTGCGGTCTAATTCTTTGTGTGTGAAGGGTTCTAAGTGTGTTTTTGGGGTACAGAGGATTTCCTTTTTGGGATATATTTTTTCCCCCTCTTCCATTGAAATGGATCCTGTCAAGGTTCAAGCTATTTGTGATTGGACGCAGCCCTCTTCTCTTAAGAGTCTTCAGAAATTTTTGGGCTTTGCTAACTTTTATCGTCGATTTATTGCTGGTTTTTCGGATATTGCTAAGCCATTGACCGATTTGACTAAGAAGGGTGCTGATGTTGCTGATTGGTCCCCTGATGCTGTGGAGGCCTTTCGGGAGCTTAAGCGCCGTTTTTCCTCTGCCCCTGTGTTGCGTCAGCCTGATGTTGCTCTACCTTTTCAGGTTGAGGTCGACGCTTCTGAGATCGGAGCTGGGGCAGTGTTGTCGCAGAAAAGTTCTGACTGCTCCGTGATGAGGCCTTGTGCCTTCTTTTCCCATAAATTTTCGCCCGCTGAGCGGAATTATGATGTTGGGAATCGGGAGCTTTTGGCCATGAAGTGGGCTTTTGAGGAGTGGCGCCATTGGCTTGAGGGGGCCAGACATCAGGTGGTGGTATTGACTGACCACAAAAATTTGATTTATCTTGAGACCGCCAGGCGCCTGAATCCTAGACAGGCGCGCTGGTCATTATTTTTCTCTCGGTTTAATTTTGTGGTGTCATACCTACCGGGTTCTAAGAATGTTAAGGCGGATGCCCTTTCTAGGAGTTTTGAGCCTGACTCGCCTGGTAACTCTGAGCCCACAGGTATCCTTAAGGATGGAGTGGTATTGTCAGCCGTTTCTCCAGACCTGCGGCGGGCCTTGCAGGAGTTTCAGGCGGATAGACCTGATCGTTGCCCACCTGATAAACTGTTTGTTCCTGATGATTGGACCAGTAGAGTCATCTCTGAGGTTCATTCTTCTGCGTTGGCAGGTCATCCTGGCATTTTTGGTACCAGGGATTTGGTGGCAAGGTCCTTCTGGTGGCCTTCCCTGTCACGAGATGTGCGAGGCTTTGTGCAGTCTTGTGACGTTTGTGCTCGGGCCAAGCCTTGTTGTTCTCGGGCTAGTGGATTATTGTTGCCCTTGCCTATTCCTAAGAGGCCTTGGACGCACATCTCGATGGATTTTATTTCAGATCTGCCTGTTTCTCAGAAGATGTCTGTCATCTGGGTGGTGTGTGACCGTTTTTCTAAGATGGTCCATTTGGTTCCTCTGCCCAAGTTACCTTCTTCTTCCAAGTTGGTTCCTCTGTTTTTTCAAAATGTTGTTCGTTTGCATGGTATTCCTGAGAATATCGTTTCTGACAGAGGGACCCAATTCGTGTCTAGATTTTGGCGGGCATTCTGTGCTAGGATGGGCATAGATTTATCTTTTTCGTCCGCTTTCCATCCTCAGACGAATGGCCAGACCGAGCGGATTAATCAGACCCTGGAGACATATCTGAGGTGTTTTGTGTCTGCTGACCAGGATGATTGGGTTGCTTTTTTGCCATTGGCGGAGTTCGCTCTCAATAATCGGGCCAGCTCTGCCACTTTGGTGTCCCCGTTTTTCTGTAATTCGGGGTTTCATCCTCGATTTTCCTCTGGTCAGGTGGAATCTTCGGATTGTCCTGGAGTGGATGCTGTGGTGGAGAGATTGCATCGGATCTGGGGGCAGGTGGTGGACAATTTGAGGTTGTCCCAGGAGAAGACTCAGCTTTTTGCCAACCGCCACCGTCGTGTTGGTCCTCGGCTTTCTGTTGGGGATTTGGTGTGGTTGTCTTCTCGTTTTGTCCCTATGAGGGTCTCTTCTCCTAAGTTTAAGCCTCGGTTTATCGGCCCGTATAAGATATTGGAGATTCTTAACCCTGTTTCCTTCCGTTTGGACCTCCCTGCATCCTTTTCTATTCATAACGTTTTTCATCGGTCATTATTGCGCAGGTATGAGGTACCGGTTGTGCCTTCCGTTGAGCCTCCTGCTCCGGTGTTGGTTGAGGGTGAGTTGGAGTACGTTGTGGAGAAAATCTTAGACTCTCGTGTTTCCAGACGGAGACTCCAGTATCTGGTCAAGTGGAAGGGATACGGCCAGGAGGATAATTCTTGGGTGAATGCATCTGATGTTCATGCCTCCGATCTGGTTCGTGCCTTTCATAGGGCCCATCCTGATCGCCCTGGTGGTTCTGGTGAGGGTTCGGTGCCCCCTCCTTGAGGGGGGGGTACTGTTGTGAATTTGGATTCTGGGCTCCCCCGGTGGCTACTGGTGGAATTGAACTGGTGTCTTCATCTTCTCTGTTCACCTGTTCCCATCAAGATGTGGGAGTCGCTATATAACCTTGCTGCTCTGTTAGTTGCTTGCCGGTCAACAATGTTATCAGAAGCCTCTCTGTGCTTGTTCCTGCTCCTAGACAACTACTAGATAAGTTGGACTCTTGTCCATGTTTGTTTTTGCATTTTTGTTCCAGTTCACAGCTGTAGTTTCGTTACTGTGTCTGGAAAGCTCTTGTGAACAGGAATTGCCACTCTGGTGTTATGAGTAGTGTTGAGCATTCCGATGCTGCAAGTATCGGGTATCGGCCGATACTTGCTGTATCGGAATTCCGATACCGGGATTCCGATACTCTTGTGGTATCGGGTATCGGGTATCGGAACAACATTAATGTTAAAATGTGTAAAATAGAGAATTAAAATAAAAAATATCGCTATACTCACCTGTCCGACGCAGCCGGGACCTCAGCGCAGGAACCGGCAGCGTTGTTTGTTTAAAATTCCCGCTTTTACATGGTTACGCGAAGTCCCGGCTTGTGATTGGTCAGGGCGGCCATGTTGCCGGGCCTTGTGATTGGTTGACCGCGACGCAACCAATCACAAGCCGTGACGTCACGGGAGGCTGGACACGCGCCCTTTTTAAAATGAGCGCGTTTCCAGCCTCCCGTGACGTCCCGGCTTGTGATTGGTCAGGGCGGCCATGTTGCCGGGCCGCGGACCAATCACAGCAAGCCGTGACGAAAATACGTCACGGCTTGCTGTGATTGGTCCGCGTCCCGGCAACATGGCCGCCATTAACCAATCACAAGCCGTGACGTCACGGGAGGCTGGAAACGCGCTCATTTTAAAAAGGGCGCGTGTCCAGCCTCCCGTGACGTCACGGCTTGTGATTGGTTGCGTCGCGGTCAACCAATCACAAGCCGGGAGGCTGGACACGCGCCCATTTCAAAATGAGCGCGTCCAGCCTCCCGGCTTGTGATTGGTTGATCGCGGCGCAACCAATCACAAGCCGTGACGTCACGGGAGGCTGGACACGCGCCCATTTCAAAATGAGCGCGTCCAGCCTCCCGGCTTGTGATTGGTTGATCGCGGCGCAACCAATCACAAGCCGTGACGTCACGGGAGGCTGGACACGCGCCCATTTTAAAATGAGCGCGTGTCCAGCCTCCCGTGACGTCCCGGCTTGTGATTGGTCAGGGCGGCCATATTGCCGGGACGCGGACCAATCACAGCAAGCCGTGACGTAATTTCGTCACGGCTTGCTGTGATTGGTCCGCGTCCCGGCAACATGGCCGACCTGACCAATCACAAGCCGGGAATTCACGTAACCAAGTAATAGCGCGATTTTTAAACAAACAACGCTGCCGGTTCCCTCGCTGAAGTCCCGGCTGCGTCGGACAGGTGAGTATAGCAATATTTTTTATTTTAATTCTTTCTTTTACACATTTATATGGTTCCCAGGGCCTGAAGGAGAGTTTCCTCTCCTTCAGACCCTGGGAACCATCAGGAATACCGTCCGATACCTGAGTCCCATTGACTTGTATTGGTATCGGGTATCGGTATCGGATTGGATTCCGATACTGTGACGGTATCGGCCGATACTTTCCGATACCGATACTTTCAAGTATCGGACGGTATCGCTCAACACTAGTTATGAGTTAATACCAGAGTTTTAAAGTAATTTCTGGATGGTGTTTTTGATAGGGTTTTCAGCTGACCATGAAAGTGTCCTTTCTGTCTTCTGCTATGTAGTAAGTGGACCTCAAATTTGCTAAACCTATTTTCATACTACGTTTGTTATTTCATCTCAACTCACCGCCAATACATGTGGGGGGCCTCTGTCTCCTTTCGGGGTATTTCTCTAGAGGTGAGCTAGGACTAATATTTTCCTCTGCTAGCTTTATTTAGTCCTCCGGCTGGTGCTGGGCATCTAGAATCAACGTAGGCATGCTACCCAGCCACTGTTAGTTGTGCGTTAGGTTTAGTTCATGGTCAGCTCAGTTCCCATCTTCCAAGAGCTAGTTCCTATATATGCTTATGCTATGTTCTCTTGCCATTGAGATCATGACATTCTTGTGTCTTTATTTGTATACTAGTGAAAACTATAGGGGAACTTAGTTACAAATAGCTTAGCAGTGTACATAGAATGGGAGAGAAATCATGAATGAAGAAAATGAGAATTGTTCTTAAAGTTTTGCAAACTGCACATTCAGCTGACCAAGGGTTTTATTGCTGTTTTTTCTTCTGTAAACAGAGAAATATGCTCATTATTGGTGCAATGTATTGCTGGACACCAACGGACCATTTGCTGCTTGTCATTCTTCGGTCAGCCCGGCAACTTATCAGCAGGTAAAAAGTCACAACCTTGTTATCCTGAATAAATAATAAACACTAAGGTTTCCACATTTTTTCACTGAATTTTTTTTTCTTTTTTGGCTGCACTTATTTTTTAAAATAAATGTCATTGTCATTAGAATAAGGACTCGCTCACGCTAGTGTATCACTCAGACGAGTGCCATGCAATGTTTTATCGGACAGCACACGGACCAAAGTTATACCATGGGGCAGTGCAGATCTGCGATTTTATTCTTATGCCGAGTCGGCAGGAGAAAATAGTCACAGCAAGGAGTTTGTATGTTCTCCCTGTGTTTGCATGGGTTTCCTCAGGTTTCCACTCATACTCCAAAGACATACTGATAGGTAATCTAGATTGTGAGCCCCAATGGAGACCGTGGCAATAATGTCCGTAAAGCACTGTGGAATTAATGGCGCTATATAAGGGAGTAAAATAAATAAAATACATCTTATCAATTATCTTATTTTGTTTTAAAATATATATTTTTATTAGGTGATTTTTACAGTATAGGGGATCAGGAAAGGAATTAAAGGAAAGGAAAGGCAACCAAAGGAAAATAGGAAAGGGTTTATGGAGGAAGAGGAGAGAAGAGAAATGAAAGGAAATTAAGATCATCTTGACATCGTTGCACCACAATAATTAACATCCCAATTGCAAAAACAACATAAAATAAAGTGTAGATTAAAAGTATTCTGGCAAAGTAATAAGCCATCAAATAAAGAGGCTTTTCTTGCTTGGAGAAAAAATTGTGTTTCAAGTGAACCATTTGGAATTACACTAAGGTAGAGAGTTATTCCTTAAAGCTAAGGAGATTTCAAAGGAGTTATGACAGAACATAATATCAATTATGTCAGAAATACAGGGAATATCCATAATAATTTTTTGAGGGAGGTCATGAGCTTCCAGAAAAAGGAGAGCCAATTGAGGAGAAATTTTGACTGGAGACTCATTTATTTTATTCAATAGTAAAGACTAGTGATGAGGGAATATACTCGTTACTCGAGATTTCCCGAGCACGCTCGGGGGTCCTCCAAGTATTTTTTAGTGCTCAGAGATTTAGTTTTTATTGCCGCAGCTGAATGATTTACATCTGTTAGCCAGCATAAGTACAAGTGGGGATTCCCTAGCAACCAGGCAACCCCCACATGCTGGCTAACAGATGTAAATCATTCAGCTGCAGCAAGAAAAACTAAATCTCCGAGCACTAAAAAATACTTGGAGGACACCCGAGCGTGCTCGAGAAATCTCAAGTAACGAGTATATTCGCTCATCACTAGTAAAGACACATCTTTCCAAAGTATCAAAAGTTTGGGATATTCCCAGAGTATGTGAAGAAGATTACCTCTTTGACCACAATTCCTCTAGCATAAACTGGATTGATCGGGAAATGCGGTTTTAAGTCTAGCAGGAGTGTACAACCACCTAGATAAAAATTTAAAATAATTTTCATGTAGGTTTGCGCTAATAGAAGACTTGTACATTAGTTCCACCACTTTCTTACATTTATTTAAGAGGAAATTATTATTTAGATCTTTTTCCCATCTCCACATTTAATTCAGTTTTTCAAAAGAGACATCAGAGTTAAAAATTGAGTAGATTCTCTTCTTATGCCAAATTGAGTTATTCATATGATTTTCTAAAAGAGTAACAACTTCTCCTGAAAGGTGAAGGTTAAATATAATGTATTTCTAATATACTTCTTTAACTCTAGAAAATTATAGAATTCTTCGTCAGGAAGATTGTATAGGGTTTTCAATGATTGAAAGTTTATAATCGAGTCTAATTTAGGCCCTATTATAAGTAAAGAACAGTCTAGTATTCCAAATGTTTCCCATTTTTTACATGGAAAATTTGGTAGAGATGTATGAAAACTTGAGATAGGACATTTGTGAGGATTAATGTTATATTTATTAGTTTTTGAGATACTACATAGCTTTTTCCAAAGTGAGATAGTAGATTTCATCAAAGAGTGATTAGGTAAAGGAAGAGATGGATCAAAAAAATTGGGATATTATCAATGAAAATAAAGATGAATTATTATTAGAAGCTTTTTAAATGTTCTGTCCTGCCAAGTTTGCCAGATTCATGGAACCAGTATCTACTTTGTAGAATGATATTAGAAGCGTGTTAGGCATAGATATTGGGTAGGCTTATTCCACCATTTTTCCTTTGTTTAAAAAGTGAAAGTTTTGAGATCATGGTGGGTTTACATTGCTATATAAAATTGGATAATTGTTTATGCAGTTTATTAATCCAATGGTCAGGGATTTGAATGGGGATTGTACGAAATATGTACTGGAGCTTAGGAAGGATCATCATCTTAAAAAGAATTATCCTGCCTAACCAAGATGTGTTGGATTTATCAAGGTCATCTTGTATGGAGTTGAGAGAATATTACTTAGATTTTCATCTAAGATTTTGTAGCTTGGATTAGGATCCAAGAAGTATCATTTCTCCTTGCGGACAGTGACATATGCAGAGACAATTTGCGTAGCTTGGATTAGTAATTTTTATCCTCAAATAAGGAATACAAAATTTCTCACGTAGGTAAGGAAATTCCTTTTCAGCAATTTCCTTAGGCTGGAATCTATGAAAAAGCTCAGTATTTTTTATTTCTTTATATTTATTTTTTAATAAGAAACCAAGGAAAAGGACTTAATCACTGAGGAAACTGCTTGTAATGAATTTATATGATCTGTGTATCATCCGCAAAGAGAAACAATACCCCTTATTAATTTATTAGACCTAATAGATTCAGCAACAGGTCCCATTATCAAGATAAAGAGTAATAGGGATAATGGGCACACTTGTCGAGTACAGGTAGATATGGAAAATTAATTAGAGAAATTATTGTTAACACAGACTTTTGCTAATGAGAAGGAGTATAAAGCAGAGATAGCTCTTAGAATTTGCCCCTTAAACCCACATTTTTCAAGGGTGGCAAACGTGTAGTGCCAGTAAATTAAGTAATTATCTATTTTGATCACTTAGATTGATATTTCACTCTCAATTCATGAGTAAAATCTGTATTCAGTAAAGCCAGATTTTCTCAGTTCTAAAGTAGAAGATGATGCTACAAAAATTCTATGGAGAGTGGAGGGAGGAGCTAGAAGAAGACACTGACATCCTGAAACAATAGTTACTGTTCTCCTTAGAACGTTGAGCATCAGCTGTCAACTTCTATCTCAGTAATGGGAAAATCTATATTCACTGAAGACAGATTTTATCCATGAATTGATAATTTTGAGAATAAAAGAACAGTCCAGGAGAATAAAGAAACATATTTCTCTGATAAGATATATTATGAAGTTACTTGCTTTCATATTAATTAATGATTTATGAAATATAAATTAAACCCATGGTTACTCTTTAAGAAAATGTTTTCCTATAAATGAATGCAAAGATTGTTTACCTATTTAATTAATTTTTAATATACTTTAATTTACTTTCTTATCAATATCATTTTTTATCACTACAGCAGTGTCTTATCCTCACTGTACTTCAATAATAAAAGGACAGTGTCATCAGATATATGAAAATATTCTACACTATCTTACAGTTTTGCAAATTTCACCCTGGCCGTTAACACTAAATTTAAAACCATACTTCTAGTAAAAAATCACCTTTCCACAGTCTTATCATCACAGGCAAGATAATAATTGATAATACTTTTAGATACAACAGATAACACAAGATCCAATATTAAAAACCAGTGAGACAGGGCCGGCTCCAGGTTTTCATGGGCCCTGGGCGAACGAGTCCCAGTGGGCTCCTTTAACACATACCACAATTCATAATGCACCGATACGGCAGAGAAATAAAGGTATAGTACAATGCCAAAGAATTCACTTACTTCTTACATTACATTAGTGATATCTATTGTACATTCTACATTAGCTCAGAAACCGGACAGTATAGTCCTCTATACAGAATAATGAGCCCCATATATTGCTCCAAACAGAATAATGAGCCCCATATATTGCCCCATACAGAATAATGGTCGCATATAGTGCTCCATACAGTATAATTCGCACCACATAGTCCTCTATACAGAATAGTGAGCCCCATATATTGCTCCAAACAGAATAATGAGCCTCATATAATGCTCCATACAGTATAATGGACACCACAGAGTGCTCCATACAGAATGAGCCGCATATATTGCTTCATATGGAATTGACCCCATATAATGCCCCATACAGTATAGTGAGCCACGTATAATTCTCCATACAGTATGTGATGGGCCCATTCTATTGCTCCATATATAATGGGCCTCATATAATGCTCCATACAGTATATGATTGGCCCCATACAGTATACTGAGTCCCATATATTGCTCCATACAGAATGGGCCCCATATGATGCTCCATACAGAAAGGGCCCATATAATACTCCTTACAGAATGGGTCCCATATAATGCTCCAAAAATAATTGGCCCCATGAGATGTTCCATGTATAATGGGCCCCATATAATGCTCCATATATATTAGTCCCATAAGATGCTTCATATATTATTGGACTCATATACTGCTCCATATGTAATTGGCCGCATATACTGCTCCATTTTGAATTGGCCCCATAAGATGCTCCATATTAAATTGGCCCCATATAATGCTCCCTATAGAACTGGCTTCATAAGATGCTCCCTATATTATTGGCCCCATAAGATACTCCATATAGAATTAGCCCCATATAATGCTCCATATATGGGCCCCTTCTGATGGTCCCCATATATTGCTCCAAATATTTAAAAAAAAAGAAATATTCACCTGCTTGACGCTGCTCTGCTCTGAACTCCTCAGCGTCGGCGTCTTCCTGCTCTCTGTGCTGCGACTGCTCAGGCAGAGGGCGCGCACTGGTGACGTCATCGCGCCCTCTGACCTGAATGTCACAGTCAGAGGATGGAAGACGCTGCAGTGCTGGTATAGGGAGAGGTAAGTATCGCAAGTGCCGGGGCCCGGAGCAGGCGGGGCCAGCACTATAGCATGCCAGTGTCGCCGATGGCGAGTGGGCCCCCTGCCTGCTCAGGGCCCCGACACTTGCCCAGGTGCGCCGGGTGCTAACGCTGGCCCTTGGTGAGAGTCACAACTCACCTTTTGCATAACAACCTCTGCATAGAACACAGATCATGCCTAGAAATCTCTCCTATAGAAGTTGATAAAATCCAGAATGCTTTAACTTGTCATTATGGCTGCTTTACATCATGCCTCAAAATGCTATTAACAGAAGCTCAGCCAAGATGACTGTCCTCATAACTATGTATAGAAAATAGAATTAAAGGGGATGTCCAGTTTATTTCTATTTTAGCAAATGTTTGGGGCATGATTTTCAGACAGATTCTACAAACAGAAAATGTGGTTTGAAAATGGAATATGATTCGTTCGCTGGTTCTAATTATTTTTAGCAATATAGGTGACATATCACCTTTATTTTTCCAGCATGCAATACTAATTAGATTACATGACTAATATAATATTTCCAAAAATGCCTTATGCACATGAGTACAATGGATTACAGTATTTTAAAATCAATTTAAGCATGAGTTTTGAGCATAGAGTATATGGAGTCTCATACCTGTCCACATTTGCACCCATGGCTAAATCTTATCAATGCATAATTGAGACTACAAATTCAGAATATCCTTGAATGATGATGTAACACCAAAGGAATCCGGCTGTTACAGTGGTGTTGCTTTCCTTTCGGGGAGGGTGATGCCATGCCTGGAAGCAAGGAAGATCCCTTTAACAGGTGGAACACATACAGTACATGCAACATGTTCCAATTCCAGGCCAGAAGGGGGAGGTCTGAACCCAGTTTCAGGGGACCTTCCCCCAGATATATATATTTTGGCTTGGAGGAGGGGTTAGTTAGTTAGTTGGTCAGTGAGTTGGAGAAGAGAGCAAGAAAGCTGGAACCGTGCAGCCACATGGTGCAGCAGCTCCAGCACAGAGTGGAGAAGCAGGAGTGTTGCTTTGGTAACAATTGCTAGAGGGGAGAAGCAGAGGAGAATTAAGGAGCTGGAAGGGAACTGTGACTGGGCTCCTTCCAAGATGAAGCGCAGGAACCAGGCACCAGGAGCCCAAGGCTGTGTGGAATTGTGTGTCCCATAGCAGAACCGGAGGGCAGAAGATTTCAGGTCGTCTGTCCACACCCAAAAGCAACACACAGAGCCCGGAGTTATGATAGAGATCCTGTAAAAAGGCTTGCATTGCCTATCATGTGGTACTGTCCTAGGACAGGAAAAGAGAGGACCTTGTGTAGAGCCAAAGGCAGCAAAGGACTCGCCTCAAAGCACGAGAAGGAAGGCTTTCTAACCTCACCTGAGAATGGGATCCATAATTGCTTCCAGGCCGACCGGACCTTACCAACACCTGTTACCAGTACCCTGGACTGTGGCCGTAACCACTAGTAAATAGGTAAAGAGACTGCAACCTTGTGTCCTCTTATTATTTCTGGCACCACACCATCCTTGCCAAATACACCGGGAGCCCTGGGACCCAGCTTCACCTGTGGGAAGCCATACCATCTCTGCTGCAGTGCCATCACTCCCCAGAGGACCCCTTTAAGCAGCATCGGTCACCTCTGACCGACTACCAAAGGTGGCGTCACAAGCATTGCTTATTCTAAAAAACCCTTTAAAGACATTCCCTTTAATTTGGATGCCCAGGGCCACAGAGCGGGTTGCTGCCACTGTGACTTTGCCTTTATTGACCACCGGACCAGTTACCGAGTACCCCTAGGCCCTGGTGGGCGCTCCAATGACATTTCATTGGATTTTTTTTCTACATCCACCAATTGCCGCTGCCCCACTGATTCTGTTACAGCTTTTCTTTTTCTTCTGTTCCAAGGTACGTACCTTCGATAAAAAAAAATTGCAAATTTTCCCTTTAGCCAACTGAGTGTATATCAAAGAACTTATTCGGGGGTGTTTCATTTTTCTCCTGTGTTGCTGACCAACCAAATAACAGGACATCCACAAAAAGGTTCTGTATTATCTGCCCAGTTGGTTGATATGAAAATTTGGATCTTCATAACCTTGGAACAGAGGGGCATAGAAGAAAAAGAAAAAAAATGTTTCTGAGTCAGTAGAGTAAAGCAAATTGCAGGAGCTCAGTTTAAATAAAAAAAATCCAGTGAAAAGTTTTCTTTATATTTCAGGCCCAGCTGTTATAATAGTATGTTTGCTATGAATTGAATGCAAAGAATTTGATATGATGTCAGCTACTAAATTAAATGAAAATGAACAGCTTATATGCAATTTTTTTTCTCTCTTAGAAATGTCTCTTTGACACTTGTTCTTGCAAAAGAGCTGAGGATTGTCTATGTGCTTCTATTTCCTCCTATGTCTGGGCTTGTGCATCTGCAGGTGTTACATTATCTGGGTGGAGAGAAGATATCTGCAGTAAGTGCAAATCTATATTGCTTTTTTGTGAAAAATCAACCCACAATGGGAATTTACTAAGCAAAATGCACCAGATTTCTGGCTAAACTTAAGCTAAATAAATGCTTTGCACCCACATATTTATGTGTCTTAGACACTTTTTATGAGTCTTTCGACAGGGGGGCTTGACTTAGAGAAAAAGGTGTGGCTTAGTAAGGAATGGGATGTGGCCTAAAAAGGAAGCAGTCAGCACATTTTTACACATGAAAGAAGTGTTATCACTATATAGTTATGCGATAGTGAAAGGTGAGAAGGCACATCCAAAAACACTGACCTTAGACTGCACCCTGTGCTCCCTAGCATCCCAAGATGGATCCTTTCCCCCATGCGTCATCATATTCTAAGCCCTTGTTGGCCCTGAGCTAGCCCTAACTAGTCAGTAAAGCAGTAAGACACTAGTCTCACTACTATGGTAATGATAATAAGAAATACTGTAGGACATAAAAAAGTGCAAATAGGGTCTTATCCGTGGTGGAGATAGTAAGGTATGCGATCAGATTGCACTCACCTGATGTATCTTTACTTTAGAGCATGGAAACTCATCAGAGTTGATAGGTGCTGCAGATCCACTGGTCAAAGGATCCGATGACCAAAGAAGGTGGTATCAAACTGGAGAAATTTGTGGATATCACCTGTGCTGCTGTACAGATCACGATCCACACTGGAGATGTATATCTCCTGAAGAAGAAGTCATGAATGACTTTGAAACACGTTGAGTGAATAAACCTTCAATTCTTTCTTACAACCATGTGGATCGTGATTTGTACAGCAGTGCACGTGATATCCAAAATTTCTCCAGTTTGATACTACTATGATAACGAAACACAGGGAGGGAAACAAGCAAGTAGAGATTAGTCAACAAATGGCACTCCGCTGGAAAAATTTCTCCAGGGACTATAAAGATTGAACAACCTGGTTTTGGGTAGTTTTGCTCCATGCTTCATGTAAACAGGGCAATCCTAAGCGTGATGTGGGGCAATTCTTGCCTTCGCGTTTTTGAGAATACATCCTCAAAACCAGGGCAGAAAAGAGGGTAAGGTTTTAGTGGAAATGGTAGAGAGAAGAGCATTCAGGCAGTTATAACCTAACCTAGGGCCACATAAAAAAACCTCATCTAAGAGTCAGTCGGAAGGGAGAAAGTCCAGGATTGAAGATCCCCTTGAAGGGGAGAAACAGCAATCCCCACTCGCTGTTCCTCACAACTAGATGTATGTGGACATAACCTCAAGTAAAGTTTTCAAGCTTCTCTAAACACCACAAATTTATCCTGTCCCCAAGAAAACCTGTCTGGGAGGGCTACCATGGGTTCAGGATGAGTCTGACTGGTTACCAAGATCACCAGACCGAGATCTGCTGTTGCAAACCAAAGTTCACAGATCTGACACTTCCAGAGACAGACGCTGCATCTGTTTTGCAAGATCAGAAACAGGATACGTGCTAGATTCCTAAAAGAGAAAATGTGGTCACTTATAATATCACACTGGAAAAAGGGAAAAGACCTGAGTGCGGTGCAAACAAGGGAAATAAGGTAAAGGGTGCCCTGATGATAGATAAAGGGGAGAAGGGACCCTTCTAAGCACTCACGTGAGACTGCATCCTGAGCTCCATATCATACCTAGACAGATCCATCCCCATTATTTTCTAAAGGGGACACTCAAAGGGAATAATTTGTTTTAGGGAGGCACTCGGGGAGCATTATTTGTTTCAAAAGGGGCCCTCAGGAGGAATTGACATTAGGTTATGGGACACATGCTTGCCTTGGTAAAGGCACACTATGTCATTGATTGAGATTACATTTTGCTTATTTTTGTTTCCTTCGTTAGTATTTGTTGCTTCTGGGAAAAATAGTGTTTCATTACAGTATTAGTCATTTAGGATCTCGCTATGGTTTTGTGTATACAGAAGCTAATCATAACTTTTATTTTCCTTCTTTTCTCTTAGGGAATTTCAAATACTACTGCCCCCCATCATTTGTATACAGTTATACAGTGACTACCTGCATTCCCACCTGTCGTTTCCTATCTAAACCAGACCCTGCATGTAACATCAAGTTCCATACTGTTGATGGTTGTGTCTGTCCAAATGGAACATATCTAAATGATAAAGGATTTTGTGTGAAAAGGGAAGACTGTCCATGCTACTATAAGGGGATTCCTGTGTCAGACAATGAGCCTTTGAGTGTGGGACAACTAATATGGTAATGTAAGCTACTTGTAATTATTAACTCATGCTACCTTTAAACCAAAATTAGCAAATTCATTTTTTTTTTCAATGATGTTACTATTAGGCGCCAGGATTCTCCCACTGCACGGGGTAGACCCCAAGCCTTGTCTGCCTCTGCGGTCTGAGTGGCAACATCTACTAGAGGGAGCTCGATATCCCTTTCAGGTCTTTACTGACCATAAGAATCTGCTTTACTTGCAGAAGGCCCAGCGGCTGAATTCTCGCCAGGTCAGATGGTACTTATTCTTCTCCCGGTTTAACTTTACTCTTCATTTTCCCTCCGGGGAGAAGAATTTGCGCTCCGATGCCCTATCTGATTCTGTTGTCTCATCCGAGGAGGGAGGCAAGCCACAGCTTATTGTCCCTTCAGAGTGTCCTCAAACGGTGGCTCCGGTGTCAATGGAGCAGGTGCCTCCCGGCAAATCCTATATACCACCTAACCTGCACCTGGAGGTTCTCTCTTGGGCTCATTCTTCTAAGTTAGAAGGGCATTTTGGCATCAAAAGGACCACTGAGCTGGTGGCGAGAACTTATTGGTGGCCTCAGTTGGCATGGGATGTAAGGAATTATGTTCAGGCTTGCATCTCACGTGCCAGGAATCGGTCTTCCCGGCAGAGATCTGCAGGCTTGTTACATCCTTTGCGGGTGGCAGATAGGCCCTGGCAGATGGTAGGGATGGATTTTATTGTGGACTTGCCCAAGTCTTGTAACAACAGGGTTATTTGGGTAGTCACCGACCATTTCTCCAAAATGGTCCATCTGGTACCTCTCCCACGCGTGCCTTTGGCACTAGCCCTGGTGGTACTTTTCATAAAACATATCTTCTGCCTTCATGGGATGCCTGACAAGATTGTCAATGATTGGGGTCCCCAATTCGCGTCTCGGTTCTGGAGGGAGCTTTGTCAGCTGTTAAGCATAGAGCTCAATCTCTCTTCAGTGTACCATCCCGAGATGAATGGGCTGGTGGAGAGGGCTGTTGTGGATTCTGTTTGTGGGCTCCCTCTGGTGGTTACTGCTGGTACTGGGTGACTTTGGTGGGTTGCGGCCTTTGGTTTCCACCTGTCCATCAGAGGCTGGGTGTTTCCTATTTTACCTGGCCTTTCTGTCATTTCCCTTGCCGGCTATCAATGTGTTCAGATGTGCTCTGTTTGGTTCCTGCCTACCTGCTCCCAGATCTTTCAGGATAAGCTAAGTGCTGATTTTCAGTTGTTTGGTTTTTTGTCCAGCTTGCTTAGAATGTCTCTATGTTAGCTGGTTGCTCTAGTGGACTGAGGTTCTCCCCATGTGCCATGAGTTGGCACATGGGTTCTTGTAATCTCAGGATGGTTTTTTTGATTAGGGTTTTTTGCTGACCGCTCAGTCCCCTTTTGTGTCATTCTGCTTTCTAGTTTTCAGCGGGCCTCTATTTGCTAAAGCTATATACATCATCTCTATGTGTGTGCCTTCCTCTCATTTCACCGTCAATACATGTGGGGGGCAACTATACCTTTGGGGTTAATTCCTCTGGAGGCAAGTGAGGTCTTTGTTTTCTCTGCAGTACTAGTTAGCTCTTAGGCTGGTGCGTGGCGTCTAGAACCAACGTAGGCACGCTCCCTGGCTATCTCTAGTTGCGTTTGTCAGGCGTAGGGCAGCGGTCAGCCCAGGTTCCATCACCCTAGAGCTCGTCCGATATTTATTATACTTTGCTTGTCCTGTGCTATCCCTAGCCATTGGGGATTCATGACAGTATAGCCGGCCCACAAAGTGTTAATTGTTTGGGGCTGAAGCAGGAGAAAAAGAAGTGTTCAAGGGAAATTTTTTTTTTTTTCCTTCAGAGTTTTGCTGCCTAGCCCTTAATTGCTGTCAAGCTGCTTCTTACCTCCTCTTAACCCTTGAATGGCTCTGATCTTAGCTGTTTATCATGGATGTCCAGAGTTTGGCTTCCAGCCTGAGTAATCTCGCAGCAAAGGTTCAAAACATACAGGATTTCGTGGTTCACACTCCCATGTCTGAACCTAGAATTCCTATTCCAGAGTTTTTTTCTGGAGATAGATCTACCTTCTTGAATTTCAGGAACAATTGTAAATTGTTTCTCTCTTTGAAATCTCGCTCCTCTGGAGACCCTGCTCAACAGGTCAAGATTGTTATATCGTTCCTACGGGGCGACCCTCAGAATTGGGCATTTGCATTGGCACCAGGGGATCCTGCATTGCTCAGTGTGGATGTGTTTTTTCTGGCATTGGGATTGCTCTATGAGGAACCTAACCTAGAGATTCAGGCTGAAAAGGCTTTATTAGCCCTCTCTCAGGGGCATGATGAAGCGGAAATATATTGTCAGAAATTTCGGAAATGGTCGGTGCTTACTCAGTGGAATGAGTGCGCCCTGGCTGCAAACTTCAGAAATGGTCTTTCTGAGGCCATTAAGGATATTATGGTGGGGTTCCCTGCGCCTACAGGTCTGAATGAGTCTATGGCTATGGCCATTCAGATTGATCGGCGTTTACGGGAGCGCAAACCCGTGCACCAGTTGGCGGTGTCTTCTGAACAGGCACCTGAGACTATGCAATGTGATAGAATTCAGTCCAGAAGTGAATGGCAAAATTATAGGCGGAAAAATGGTTTGTGTTTTTATTGTGGTGATTCAGCTCATGTTATATCAGCATGCTCTAAACGCACAAAAAGGGTTGATAAATCTTTTGCCATTGATACTCTGCAGTCTAAGTTCATTTTGTCTGTGACTTTGATTTTTTCACTGTCTTCCATTTCCGTCGATGCCTATGTGGATTCGGGCGCTGCCCTGAGTCTTATGGATTGGTCATTTGCTAAACGCTGCGGTTTTAGTCTAGAGCCTCTGGAAGTTCCTATTCCTCTGAAGGGAATTGATTCTACACCATTGGCTATGAATAAACCGCAGTATTGGACACAAGTGACCATGCGCATGACTCCCGTTCATCAGGAGGTGATTCGCTTCCTTGTACTGTATAATTTACATGATGTACTAGTGCTTGGTCTGCCATGGTTACAAACTCATAATCCTGTCCTGGACTGGAAAACAATGTCTGTGCTAAGCTGGGGATGTCAGGGGGTTCATGATGATGCACCTCCGATTTCTATCGCTTCATCTACTCCTTCGGAGATCCCTGCGTTTTTGTCGGATTATAGGGATGTTTTTGAGGAGCCTAAGCTCAATTCGCTCCCTCCTCATAGAGAGTGTGACTGTGCTATAGAATTGATTCCTGGCAGTAAGTTCCCTAAGGGTCGTTTGTTTAATCTGTCACTGCCAGAGCATACTGCTATGCGGAATTATATTAAGGAGTCCTTGGAAAAGGGACATATTCGTCCATCTTCGTCCCCTCTGGGAGCAGGTTTTTTTTTCGTGGCAAAAAAAGATGGTTCCCTGAGGCCTTGTATAGATTATCGCCTTCTGAATAAGATTACAGTCAAATACCAGTATCCATTGCCATTATTTACTGATTTGTTTGCTCGCATTAAGGGGGCTAGGTGGTTCACTAAAATAGATCTTCGTGGTGCGTATAATCTGGTGCGGATAAAACAGGGTGATGAGTGGAAAACCGCATTTAATACGCCTGAGGGCCATTTTGAGTATTTGCTAATGCCTTTTGGACTCTCCAATGCTCCGTCAGTCTTTCAGTCCTTTATGCACAATATTTTCCGTGAATATCTGGATAAGTTTATGATTGTGTATTTGGATGATATTTTGGTGTTTTCTGATGACTGGGAGTCTCATGTTCTACAGGTCAGGAAGGTGTTTCAGGTTTTGCGGGCCAATTCTCTGTTTGTGAAGGGCTCAAAGTGTCTCTTCGGAGTCCAGAAGATTTCTTTTTTGGGGTACATTTTTTCTCCTTCTACTATTGAGATGGATCCCGTTAAGGTTCAGGCTATTTGTGACTGGACACAACCTACATCTGTTAAGAGCCTTCAAAAGTTCTTGGGGTTTGCTAATTTTTATCGTCGGTTCATTGCTAATTTTTCCAGTATTGTTAAACCTTTGACTGATTTGACTAAAAAGGGTGCTGATGTTGCTGATTGGTCTCCTGCGGCCGTGGAGGCCTTTCGGGAACTTAAGCGCCGGTTTTCTTCTGCTCCTGTGTTGTGTCAACCAGATGTTTCACTTCCTTTTCAGGTGGAGGTTGATGCTTCCGAGATTGGAGCGGGGGCGGTTTTGTCACAGAGAAGTTCTAATGGCTCGGTGATGAAGCCATGTGCTTTCATCTCTAGAAAATTCTCGCCCGCCGAGCGCAATTATGATGTGGGTAATCGGGAGCTTTTGGCCATGAAGTGGGCATTTGAGGAGTGGCGTCATTGGCTTGAGGGTGCTAAACATCGTGTGGTGGTCTTGACTGATCACAAGAATCTCATTTACCTTGAGTCTGCCAGGCGTTTGAATCCTAGACAGGCTCGTTGGTCGTTATTTTTTTCTCGTTTCAATTTCGTGGTTTCATACCTGCCAGGTTCAAAGAATGTGAAGGCAGATGCTCTTTCCAGGAGTTTTGTGCCTGACTCTCCTGGAGACACTGGGCCTGCTGGTATCCTTAGGGATGGGGTAATATTGTCCGCCGTATCCCCAGACTTGCGACGCGCATTGCAGGAGTTTCAGGTGGATAAACCGGATCGATGTCCACCAGAAAGACTGTTTGTTCCGGATGATTGGACCAGTAGAGTCATCTCCGAGGTCCATTCTTCTGTGTTGGCTGGTCATCCTGGAATATTTGGTACAAGAGATTTGGTGGCCAGGTCTTTTTGGTGGCCTTCCTTGTCTAGGGATGTGCGTACCTTTGTGCAGTCTTGTGAAGTGTGTGCTCGAGCTAAGCCTTGCTGTTCACGGGCTAGTGGGTTGTTGTTATCATTGCCCATCCCGAAGAGGCCTTGGACGCACATTTCCATGGATTTTATTTCTGATCTCCCGGTTTCACAGAAAATGTCCGTTATCTGGGTTGTGTGTGACCGCTTTTCTAAGATGGTTCATTTGGTGCCCTTGCCTAAGTTGCCCTCCTCCTCTGAGTTGGTTCCTTTGTTTTTTCAGAACGTGGTTCGTTTGCATGGGATTCCGGAGAATATCGTTTCTGACAGGGGATCCCAGTTTGTGTCTAGATTTTGGCGGACGTTTTGTGCCAAGATGGGCATTGATTTGTCTTTCTCGTCTGCATTCCATCCTCAGACGAATGGCCAGACGGAGCGAACTAATCAGACCTTGGAAACTTATTTGAGGTGTTTTGTTTCTGCTGATCAGGATGACTGGGTTGCTTTTTTGCCACTGGCCGAATTTGCTCTTAATAATCGGGCTAGTTCTGCCACGTTGGTCTCTCCTTTTTTTTGTAATTCGGGGTTTCATCCTCGTTTTTCCTCTGGTCAGGGGGAATCTTCGGATTGTCCTGGAGTGGACATGGTGGTGGACAGGTTACATCAGATTTGGAATCAGGTGGTGGACAATTTGAAGTTATCTCAGGAGAAGACTCAGCAGTTTGCTAATCGCCGTCGCCGCGTGGGTCCCCGACTTCTTGTTGGGTACTTGGTGTGGTTGTCTTCTCGTTTTGTCCCTATGAAAGTCTCTTCTCCTAAGTTCAAGCCTCGGTTCATCGGTCCTTATAGGATCTCGGAGATTCTTAACCCTGTATCTTTCCGTTTGGATCTCCCAGCATCGTTTGCTATTCATAATGTGTTCCATCGGTCGTTGTTGCGGAGGTATGAGGTGCCCGTTGTTCCTTCGGTCGAGCCTCCTGCTCCGGTGCTGGTGGAGGGAGAATTGGAGTATGTTGTTGAAAAGATCTTGGATTCTCGTGTTTCCAGACGCAAACTCCAGTATTTGGTTAAGTGGAAGGGTTATGGTCAGGAGGATAATTCCTGGGTGGTCGCCTCCGATGTTCATGCGACTGATTTGGTCCGCGCCTTCCATAGAGCTCACCCTGATCGCCCTGGGGGTTCTCGTGAGGGTTCGGTGACCCCTCCTCAAGGGGGGGGTACTGTTGTGGATTCTGTTTGTGGGCTCCCTCTGGTGGTTACTGCTGGTACTGGGTGACTTTGGTGGGTTGCGGCCTTTGGTTTCCACCTGTCCATCAGAGGCTGGGTGTTTCCTATTTTACCTGGCCTTTCTGTCATTTCCCTTGCCGGCTATCAATGTGTTCAGATGTGCTCTGTTTGGTTCCTGCCTACCTGCTCCCAGATCTTTCAGGATAAGCTAAGTGCTGATTTTCAGTTGTTTGGTTTTTTGTCCAGCTTGCTTAGAATGTCTCTATGTTAGCTGGTTGCTCTAGTGGACTGAGGTTCTCCCCATGTGCCATGAGTTGGCACATGGGTTCTTGTAATCTCAGGATGGTTTTTTTGATTAGGGTTTTTTGCTGACCGCTCAGTCCCCTTTTGTGTCATTCTGCTTTCTAGTTTTCAGCGGGCCTCTATTTGCTAAAGCTATATACATCATCTCTATGTGTGTGCCTTCCTCTCATTTCACCGTCAATACATGTGGGGGGCAACTATACCTTTGGGGTTAATTCCTCTGGAGGCAAGTGAGGTCTTTGTTTTCTCTGCAGTACTAGTTAGCTCTTAGGCTGGTGCGTGGCGTCTAGAACCAACGTAGGCACGCTCCCTGGCTATCTCTAGTTGCGTTTGTCAGGCGTAGGGCAGCGGTCAGCCCAGGTTCCATCACCCTAGAGCTCGTCCGATATTTATTATACTTTGCTTGTCCTGTGCTATCCCTAGCCATTGGGGATTCATGACAGAGGGCCAACCAAACTCTCATCACGTATCTACGACATTTTGTTTCTGCCAGACATGAAGAATGGGCATCTTTGCTGCCCTGGTGGAGTTGGCGTTAAATAACTCTGTCTCTGAATCCAATGGGCAGATGCTATTCCTCCTTAATTACGGTCAGAGTCTGTGTGTACTTGTGCCCATGCCCATCTCATCGTCTGATCCTAGGGTTGTGGATTGGGCAGTGTAGGCACGTGACATCTGGGATTGCAAGCAGGATGCCATTAAGGCTTCTAAGGAGAGGATGAGGGTCTCCGCCGACGTGCATCATCGTCTCGCTCCTGTTTTTGCCCCTGGCTATTTAGTGTGACTCTCTGCTCGTAACATCAGGCTGCATGTAGAGTCCACTAAATTTGCTCCCCGTTACCTAGGTCCTTTCAAGGTTTTGGAACAGGTGAACCCTGTGTTATATCATTTCAGCCTTCCTCCACATCTGAACATCGCCGACACCTTCTGTGTCTCTCTATTGAAACCCGTATATATGACCCAATCGTCCAGGACTCCTGTCAGAAGTTCGGATGCATCCTCGGATGATTTCGAGGTCAATGCCATTGTTGGTCCAAGGTGGTGCTCGGCAAAAAAATTTTTTGGGTGGACTGGAAAGGTCATGGATAGTGTTGAGCATTCCGATACCGCAAGTATCGGGTATCGGACGATATTTGCTGTATCGGAATTCCGATACCGGTATTCCGATACTTTTGTGGTATCGGGTATCGGTATCGAAACAACATTAATGTGTAAAATAAAGAATTAAAATAAAAAATATTGCTATACTCACCTCTCCGACGCAGCCTGCACCTTACCGAGGGAACCGGCAGCGTTGTTTGCTTAAAATTCGCGCTTTAACTTCCTTACGCGAAGTCCCGGCTTGTGATTGGTCGCGCGCCGCCCATGTGGCCGGGACGCAACCAATCACAGCAAGCCGTGATGTAATTTCAGGTCCTTCAGGATTTTAAAATTACGTTCCGGCGTTGTGATTGGTTGCGTCGCGGTCACATGGGCGACGCAACCAATCACAAGCCGTGACGTCACGGGAGGCAGGAGACGCGCGCATTTTAAAATGCGCGCGTGTCCAGCCTCCCGTGACGTCACGGCTTGTGATTGGTTGCGTCGCCCATGTGACCGCGACGCAACCAATCACAGAAAGCCGTGACGTAATTTCAGGTCATTCAGGATTTTAAAATTACGTTCCGGCGTTGTGATTGGTTGCGTCGCGGTCACATGGGCGACGCAACCAATCACAAGCCGTGACGTCACGGGAGGCTGGACACGCGCGCATTTTAAAATGCGCGCGTCTCCTGCCTCCCGTGACGTCACGGCTTGTGATTGGTTGCGTCGCCCATGTGACCGCGACGCAACCAATCACAACGCCGGAACGTAATTTTAAAATCCTGAAGGACCTGAAATTACGTCACGGCTTGCTGTGATTGGTTGCGTCCCGGCCACATGGGCGGCGCGCGACCAATCACAAGCCGGGACTTCGCGTAAGGAAGTTAAAGCGCAAATTTTAAGCAAACAACGCTGCCGGTTCCCTCGGTAAGGTGCAGGCTGCGTCGGAGAGGTGAGTATAGCAATATTTTTTATTTTAATTCTTTATTTTACACATTAATATGGTTCCCAGGGCCTGAAGGAGAGTTTCCTCTCCTTCAGACCCTGGGAACCATCAGGGATACCGTCCGATACATGAGTCCCATTGACTTGTATTGGTATCGGGTATCGGTATCGGATTGGATCCGATACTTTGCCGGTATCGGCCGATACTTTCCGATACCGATACTTTCAAGTATCGGACGGTATCGCTCAACACTAGTCATGGATCAGAGGATAGAACCTGGGAGCCAATTGAGCAAATTTGTGCCCCTCAGCTCATTGCAGCTTTCGAGCATGACGAACGTCGCTGGAAGGGAGGCCTAGCAGTGGAGGTGATGTTAGGCGCCAGGATTCTCCCACTGCACAGGGTAGATCCCAAGCCTTGTCTGCCTCTGCGGTCTCCAATTCTGCTTCAGCTGCAGTGGGAGCTGCTTAGCAAAGACGTCAGTCTCAGCATCTTGCTCAGACTCGTGCTGTTCGCTTGGTTACTGCAGGCTCTCCAGCCAAAGCTATAGTAATTAGCAATAGGCAGCCGTGAGCAAGCATTCCAGAGGCTAAGTCCAGAAATCACCCTACTGAGCATGCTCGAGAGGTGGTGACCTCTCATTGGTGGTCGGTTGTCAGCTGGTCGGGTGACAGTTCTGGATTGGTCTACAAACAAGGTCCTGTCTGACTGGACTTGAATAGGAAAGTATAAAAGGTTTCCTAGAATGCGCGCCGGCATGCTAAGATCATTTGTTATGTTATGTGTGTGAGTGGACATGCTACCACTCTATGTGCACATGTGCCACTTCTAGCATGGCGATTGAGTGTCTAGGCAGGCAGTGTAGGGTGGGAACTCCCACTTGACTTAGCATCTGACTCGTCGTGTGTGCGGTTAGTACAGCTGAGTTTTAGAGCAAGCCCAATCACCAGCCTAGACATCTCAGGGGGTTACTATAGGGCCCCCAACTAGCGTCATTGTTGTTCTGCTCCTGTGTTGCCTAACAGTGTATAGCTCTAAGTGCTGCCTTGTACCGCACTGTGGAGTAACTGAGCTAGTTACTTTGCGCTCCATTCACATTGAGTGATGTTTAACTCAGTGTGTTTAAGGTGCTTGCTCGCAATCTCGCTCTGCCATTGTTCACTAGCTGCTTTTACCATCTCTGCATGGTGGGCCCCGGGTTGCGATCTCACTTAATCATAATTTATATTTAGTGTAATTCGCCAACCCTGTTACATTTATTATTAATTCTGCTGGAAATATTGGTTGGAAAACTACAAAACCTTTTCAATAAGGAAAAATGTTGCATAAATTCACTGCATACGATAAGAAAAATATAGGCAAGGAAATCCAGGTAACTGGTGCTCCCAAAGGCTAAAAATAGATCATTCATCAGAATTCACAAAAAAATGTGTTAGAAGCACAATGCATTTCGGCTGTACCTCAGCTTGGTCTAACCTGGCAGGAAGTTGTGTTTTTCATGCACACTCATTTTGATTTCCCAGATGTTCTTCCATCTCAAGTCTGCCAAGTGTGTCTGCTGGGTACCACAGAAGTGGTGCAGGGCACCTCCAAATTTTTATTCTGCATACTTCTTTACTGCTTACAAGAATTAGTGGCAATGTTGTGGAAATCATATCTGGCTTCACTGCTCTCATACTGCACCACCAAATACCTGAGGAAGGCTGGGTACATCCGAAACACGTGTTTTCAATACATCTTTCTGGTGAACGATCCATTTTTTTCTTTTGGAGAGCAAGTTGCCTGAATTTCTCAGTCTGATTATGCTTTGTTGGAACTCTCCTTGGGAGACTTTACCACAGCAACCAAGTCAGCTGCACCCTTCCGCAGTTGTTCACAAGGTTTATGGAGCTGTGCCTACCTGCACAACCTCAGCCGGAGAGAGATATTTCTTTTATCCCCTTAATGTACAGGGGCATTTCAGTTTTTGCGTTTTCGTTTTTCGCTCCCCTCCTTCCCAGAGCCATAACTTTTTTAATTTTTGTGTCAATTTGGCCATGTGAGGGCTTGTTCATTGCAGGACAAGTTGTACTTTTGAACGACACCATTGGCTTTAACATATCATGTACTGAAAACAGGAAAAAAATTCCAAGTGTGGGGGAAAAAAGTGCAATGCCACAGTTGTTTTTTTTTTTTTTTTTTACCATGTTCACTAAATGTGAAATACTTTGTAATAAAACACATAAGAAAAATCTGTTCCTTTCTCCAATTGTGAGCCACTTCTTCCCCTCACACCATTCCTCCTGAACTTATCATCCACGCTGGAAAAAAATTAAAATCTATCTAGGAGCAGGGAAAACTTTATACAACAGTACTGAGCTGTATGACTGTGAGTCCAGCTTTAGGCTATGTGCACACGATGCAGATTTGCTGCAGTACAATGTTATTCAATGGGATAAAAAAAAAGCTGTGCAGGTGGTGCGGAAAAATCAGTGCGGAATTGCTGCAGATTTCAAAGAAGTGCATGTCACTTCTTTTGTGTGGATCTGCAGCGTTTCTGCACCTCTCCATGATAAAAATCCGCAGGGGCAAAAACCGCAGAAAATCCACACAAAATCCGCATCAATTCCGCATAAAAACCCACACAAAATCCGCATAAAAGCCGCGGGAAATCGGCAGCTGCAGATTCTGCCAGGAGATGCGGATTTTGTGCAGAAAATTCTGCACCTCTTTTCCTACGTGTGCACACAGCCTTAGTGTTATCTTATTCAGTTGTTTCAAGCTGCAACTCAATTTTCCTTTTCATTCCTGTCTCATATGTGCTAATCGCTCCTCTTTCCCTCTCACCTTTCCCTATATTATAAAAGGCTGTGTGTAACCTCACTGTGTGACAGCCCGTCTAAAGGTACCGTCACACTGAGCAACTTTCCAACGAGAACGACAGCGATCCATGATATTGCAGCGTCCTGGATAGCGATCTCGTTGTGTTTGACACGCAGCAGCGATCTGGATCCCGCTGTGATATCGCTGGTCGGAGCTAGAAGTCCAGAACTTTATTTCGTCGCTGGATCACCCGCTGTCATCGCTGGATCAGTGTGTGTGACACCGATCCAGCGATGTGTTCGCTTGTAACCAGGGTAAACATCGGGTTACTAAGCGCAGGGCCGCGCTTAGTAACCCGATGTTTACCCTAGTTACCATTGTAAATGTAAAAAAACCCAAACCACTACATACTTACATTCCGATGTCTGTCACGTCCCCCGCCGTCAGCTTCCCGCACTGACTGTGAGCGCCGGCCATAAAGTAAAAGCAGAGCACAGCGGTGACATCACCGCTGTGCTGTGCTTTACGGCCGGCACTGACACAGTCAGTGTGGGAAGCTGACGGCGAGGGACGTGACAGACATCGGAATGTAAGTATGTAGTGTTTTTTTTTTTTACATTTACAATGGTAACCAGGGTAAACATCGGGTTACTAAGCGCGGCCCTGCGCTTAGTAACCCGATGTTTACCCTGGTTACCCGGGGACTTCGGCATCGTTGGTCGCTGGAGAGCTGTCTGTGTGACAGCTCTCCAGCGACCACACAACGACTTACCAACGATCACGGCCAGGTCGTATCGCTGGTCGTGATCATTGGTAAATCGTTTAGTGTAACGGTACCTTTACTTTGACAATGGATTTTAGCTGTTTTTTTTATTTTAATTTTTTTTTAGAGAGGATGATGCATTCAAGAGACAGGGGAGGAAAATATGTGGCTCATAAGTAGTGGAAGAAGTAGATTTATTTGATAAAATAAATTCCAAAGTTTCTTCCATTCACTTGTATTATTGATCTATTTATTTATGTAAGGTTTGTTGAACTATTTATCTTGGTAACCTGAAAAAACAAGATGCAGAAAACTAGAAGGTTTATTGTTTTTTTATTAACAAAAAAAAACTATAGCTATTGGTCTCCATCCACTAGCCCAAATAAATCTGAAAACCAGAGATAGTGCCTGTGGAATGGAAAAGTTATTAAAAAATAGGATGCAAGTCATATAATGTCCAAAAGTAGTGTCATTCTTCATCTAAACACACACATGGCTACTTATTCTGAAAAATCACCTAAACAGCAGGTACACTATAAGTTATGCTTATTATTAGCTTTAAATACTGTTTAGCATGTTCTCACTTTCTCTTAATAGCACCTGCACAAATGGAACTTTGCAATGTATTGACCAGGGCAAACAAGGTAATCTAAATTATTTATATTAATCAAACTGTTAAAAAAATAATTAACGGTGATAGTTAAAAAAAAGTTCTTATTCTCCTTCCTTTGTTTCAGTGTCATATTTCATGTGTTTTAAACTGGGCAAGAGTTGAATCAGTGTCAATCATTTCAGACATAAAGAAAATATGGCCTTGCATGAAATATATGTAAGGTGGCTAGGGTGGTAGTCGCGGCAAAGGTCTGTTCTGTTCCCACACGCTGGCACCCCCCCAGATGAAATATAATGTCTCTCTTGTGTGTACAGTGTGTGCAGCAAAACACTCACAGTCACTGCCAGGTTCTTCTCAGGTCCTGTCACTCCCGCTTCACAAAGCATTCTGAAGTCACAAGTCTTTTCAAACAACAGAACTTTACTGGGCAGCAACACCTTCATCACATAGGCAGCACAAGGCAAACACAGAGGCATTTTCATATCTTTCCCTGCCATCCTGACAGGCTCTATCTCCTCCCTCAGCTTCCCTTTTTCTGGCAAGCTCAGCTATACTCTTGAACAATCCATGTCCCAGCTATATCCTCAGACAATCCATGTCACATCTGTATCTTCGTACAATCCGTGTCCCACCTGTGCCTTTCCTGTCACCAGCTCCTTTCAGCCCCTCGCCCAGCTCCAATGAGAAGAGGTGCTGGGAACACTATCTCAGCTGCTTCCGCCCCGGTCTTGGACCCTGGATCCTGCTTGGACATGATCCTGTCAAGCTGGTGCCTGTCAGCACTGTTCTTCTCCTGGGGCCCCTTACTACAGCAACAGCTATATCCCCATGACTTGTGACACTCTTTGTTAGGTGTCAGGATTCTCCCACTGCACGGAATAGATCCCAAGCCTTAACTGCTTCTGTGGTCTCCCATTCAGGTTTGGCCGCTGCGAGTGCTGCTGAGCATAGACGTCGGTTCCAGCATCTTGCTCAGGCTTGTGGTGTTCGTTTTGTTACTGCTTGCTCTCCAGCCTTGTCTATGATAACCATTGATAGGCAGCGGTGACCTGACACTCTGGAGTCTAAGTCCAGAAATCAACTTACTGATCATGTCCGTGATGTGGCATCTTCTTCTTGGTGGTCGGATGTCTCCAGCTCTGGTGATGTGCCAGCTCTGGATTGGTCCGTGGACGATATCTCAGCAGACTGGGCATGAGTGTTTGGGGTGAAGCCTTTTATTTTACATAAAAGACTCCCAATGGCACCTGAGAGCGCTCTACAGTATCATTTATGTGTGGCTATGCGAGTGGAGACTCTACCACTCTGTCTGCATGTGTTTTGTGTCTGTCTAGCTTTGGGACTATATACGTTGGCAGGCAGCTAGCATCAGTGGGGGCAATTAGCCACTTGGCTCAGCATCTGTTACCTACATGTGTGTGGTTAGCACAGTAGAGTTTCAGAGCAAGCTCAACCCTCTAATAAGGGTATTATGTCCAGCATCTGTTTTGTTTCTGTGTGCGATTGACACAGCTCAGTTGCGGAGCAAGCGTTTTCCTCGTGTTTTCCCTGTGACGTTTAGCAGGACATAGCACTCAGTATACATTGGTTCAGTACCCCTCTGTGGAGTTATGGAGTTTGGTGCTTAGTGTTCCGGTTACATTATGTGGCGTTAACACAGCGTGTCCAGGCAATCGCTCACTGTTTGTTCCGTCATTGCCCACTAGCAGCAGTTTATCTTCTCTGCACGGTGGACCCTGGGTTGCAATTGCATTTTATTACTTATTTTTATTTAGTGAAATCTGCCAACTCTAACACTCTGTTTCACTACTGCTCATACGACCTGCCCTTGGGCAGGCAGCCTTGGCTTCTGCCTCTGTTCAGGAAATATCCTGACTATACTTCCTTGCTCTGTGCTGTCCCTTCCATTTACTTAACGCATGTGCTGCCTATCTCTTACTCTTCTCTATGCTGCTCTCCATCACAAATGTGCCCCCCTCTATTTTTCCCCACTATTGTCCTATACTATCCTATGTCCTATTCTAGCCCTAATCCTATGAACAGTACACATTAAATACATCTGCATTACAGTATATAAACATTACATCACATTTTACATCAATAACAATGAGGTGCCGCATGTAACAGTGTGAACAGTGCCCAGGAGAAAGGAGGCATGTGAGGGTCCCCGCCACCTCCTTACATATATAATAGGGTTCCCTGGCCCTAAATTATACTTCCATACAGTATTTTATGGGAGGTACCAAAATGAAGTTACTGGTGGTATGCAAATTTAGCGCTTCTCCAGAAGGAGTAAATGTATCTCATCCTAGCCCATCCATGCAACTATCTGTACTGCCATGGCCAAAAGTTTTGAGATTGACACAAATTTTATTTTTCATAAACTTTGATGCTTCAATGATAACATGCACAGAAATTGACACAAATGAGTTTGAATGGCTACTAAATGTAACATCCTCACCTGTGACCTGTAACAAATGCAAGGAAAATTGTTCGGGATGCAAAGAAAAAACAAAGAAAAACCCACAAATGACATCAGCTGAAATACAGGACTCTATGAAAACTAGCGTTGTGGCTGTTTCAAGATGCACAATAAGGAGGCACTTGAAGAAAAATGGGCTGCATGGTTAAGTTGCCAGAAGAAAGCCACTATAGCGCACAACTTTTGAGCACAACTGTAGTTATAACTTTTGCCTTGTGACAGAGTACTTTACGTTAAATTTCATAATAATACTATCATTTAGTGTCCAACTAATGTCATACCACTGTCGTATGGCAATATTTTACCCTCCGGTAGTGCTAGTGGTCTAGCATAGCCTGTAAAGCTAAATGCATAACATGGACAAGTTTAAAAATAAATAGTTAAAAGTCAACGTATCAAAATTCTATGGTTTGCTATCTGTCGACATACATTATATTCTCCATCGCAACTTATCCTTGATATTGCTGTATATTAATCAACAATCATTGAATATAATTGTAATTTTCAGAGTGTCCTCATCCCATGGTTTACTTTGACTGTGACAAAGCTGGAGAGACAGCAAAAGGAATTGAGTGTGCTCGGACCTGTGACTCATCCATTGCACAGTGTGTGAGTATAGATGTTTTCTTTTGATTAGATAACTAATGGTTACAGTTAATACATTTTTTAGTGCTTATTCCTTCAAGTATCCAAGTTTATACAGATATGCCGAGATGATTTGAAGGGTTGTGTGAGGTACAGCCTACCAGGCTCAAGTTGTATCCTGTTAATGAGAAAGGACCATACTAGTAAGATTAAAATACCAGGTCCCTGCATGACACAGACAAACCCAATGGTACTTGAAGTAGGGCGCAAAGATGCAAAATTCTCAAACATATCCGCTCACACCCCTATCAGCCACAGATTTTCGTAACATTCAAGCAGAATTCATTTCCACTCTAATGTATTTGCTCAATATATAAATTTCCCCAAATAGTTTTGTTCCTTTTTGCAGTAAAAAAGAAATGACACATAGCGGGTGCAACGCAATAGGAGTTGGGTATGATTGCACTGTAGATCACTGGTTAGATAATTCTTGAAGTGCAGCTAGCACCAACTCAAGGGGTATCATACCTTTTTTTAACAAAACAGCACCAAAGTAAAAGTACAGAAACTCAATTCAACCATCCTCCATGTCTCTATAAGTTTGATAAAGCCAATAGGGGTGCCTGAAATGAGTTCCTGTCTTTTTACTTAGTTTTTATTATATTAAAGAGGTTGTACTCTACTTTTACTTTCATGACTTATCCTTAGGATGGGTCATCAATGTCTGATCTGCCGAGGTCCGACACTGGGCATTCTCACCAATCAGCAGTTATTGGTGGCGCTCACTTGCTGAGCTGCTCTGTCTACTGGTAGTGGCCGGCCGGGGCTTAGTACTGCAGATCTGCTTCCTATTCAAATGAATAGGAAGTGGATGTACAGTGCCCTGCAGAAACCACTACAAGTAGACAGAGCAGGTCGGCAAGTGAGTACTTCCGGCTTTTGGCAGCCGAGGCCAACACCGATAACAATTGATCGTCGGGAGTGCAGGCTGTCGGACCCAGCCAATCAGACATTGACAACCTATTGTAAAGATAGGCCATCTTCCACCTCTTTACATCTCTACAGTGCAATCACACCTGAGCCCTGTCGCTTTACAGTCAATGACAATGTAAATATAAGAAAAAGGTATGACTGAAACATAGGTTAGGAGAAGAAGAAAGCACAAAAATTAAAACTTGCTTCCTCAGAAAAGCAATAAAAAATACTGTTAAAGCATCACTCCAGCGCTTTTTTTTATTGCAGTGCTGGAGTGGTGCTTTAAGTCTACATGCCCTATCTTACAGTTACTTTCCAGAGTCTTCATCTGATATCATCACCACTCCCAATGGTCTCAAGCAGATTGTGACTAGAGATGAGTGAACATTTCAATGTTCGGTTTGGCTCACGATTGCCAAATTTGCAATATTCGCCTATTTAATCATCGATTAAATCACCGAATATAGCGGAACATACACAGCACAAAACCTGGTGTTTCCAAAGCTGTGTGACAGAGTGGGAAACACCAGCGTAGCACTTCTGATCAGCGGTGAAATCATCCCTGCCGGTCAGAGAGCCGCAGTTCCCATGCTGTCAGAAGACAGCGTGAGCGCTCAGCTGTGATTGGAGGTATAAAGTTTACATCCAGTCACTGGTGTCAGCTGATGGGACTACAGCTCCCATCAGCTGACACTTGCTGTTGCTAATAACAGTGAGAGCAGGAGCGGCGGATGGTAGTATTCATCAGCGGCTACTACACTTTAAATAAATGATTAAATAAAAAAACAGCATGGGTTTCCCTGTATTTTTGATAATCAACCAGGCAAAGCTCACAGCTGGGGGCTGCAATCCTCATCTGTCATCTTCAGCAAGGTTTTTTTAATCAAGAATAGAGGGGTCCCCATGCCGTATTTTTAATTATTTATATAAATAACTTAAAAAAATGGCATGAAGTCCCCCCATTTTTGACAACCAGCCTTGCTAAAGCAGACAACTGGGGGCTGGTAATCTATAAGACACCTCTCCATTACTAATCCTATAGCTATATGGTAAATAAAGACAGAATAAAGATAAACTTGACACACACAAAACGTAGATGCGGTGAGATTTAATGAGGTAAAGAGTACATACAGTAGACGTTTCGGTCAGTTTTGACCTTCATCAATGTACAGGATAAACACAATAAATTATAAATAAGGTATATACAAGATATTGGTCACATGACAAGCTTTGAACAGCATTTTGCCGCCGTATCGGTTTAACGGTACATAATGATAAATATACAGAAGCCGTCTCTGGTCACAATCATTATAGGGCAATCGTAGTGGAAAAGCCATCAACATAGTAGTATGGGTTACAGTAGTAGGTAGGGTTGAGCGACTTTTCATTTTTTGAGATCGAGTCGGGTTTCACGAAACCCGACTTTCTCAAAAGTCGGGTCGAGTGAAATCGGCCGATCTTATTGAAAAGTCGGGGTCGGGGATCGGCCAAAACACGAAACCCAATGCAATTCAATGGGGAAGCATACTTTTTTAATATTTGCTTCAGCGCGATAATGTTGAAAAGCCGGTAATTCAATTGCCGGCTTTTCATTTCTCCTGCCTAAACCCGACATGATATGAGACATGGTTTACATACAGTAAACCATGTCATATCCCCCTTTTTTTTGCATATTCCACACTACTAATGTTAGTAGTGTGTATGTGCAAAATTTCAGCACTGTAGCTATTAAATTTAAGGGTTAAATCGCGGAAAAAATTGGCGTGGGCTCCCGCGCAATTTTCTCCGCCAGAGTGGTAAAGCCAGTGACTGAGGGCAGATATTAATAGCCAGGAGAGGGTCCACGGTTATTGGCCCCCCCGTGGCTAAAAACATCTGCCCCCAGCCACCCCAGAAAAGGCACATCTGGAAGATGCGCCTATTCTGGCACTTGGCCACTCTCTTCCCACTCCCGTGTAGCGGTGGGATATGGGGTAATGAAGGGTTAATGCCACCTTGCTATTGTAAGGTGACATTAAGCCAGGTTAATACTGGAGAGGCGTCAATTCTGACACCTATCCATTATGAATCCAATTGTATGAAAGGGTTAAAAAACACACACACACATGATTAAAAAGTATTTTAATGAAATAAACACACAGGTTGTTTTAATATTTTATTGCTCTCTCAATCCACCTGAAGACCCTCGCTTGGAAAAATAATAAACCAACAATATACATACCCTCTGATGAACTGTCACGTCCCAGGAGGTAAATCCATCTGAAGGGGTTAAAATAGTTTACAGGCAGGAGCTCTGCTATAATGCAGCTGTGCTCGTGCCTGTAAACCCCGGGGAATGAAGGAAATGTAGGTCAATGACCTTAATGTCACCTTACAATAGCAAGGTGGCATTATCCCTTCATTACGCCATATCCCACCGCTACACGGGAGTGGGAAGAGAGTGGCCAAGTGCCAGAATAGGCGCATCTTCCAGATGTGCCTTTTCTGGGGTGGCTGGGGGCAGATGTTTGTAGCCAGGGGGGGCCAATAACCATGGACCCTCTTCTGGCTATTAATATCTGCCCTCAGTCACTGGCTTTACCACTCTGGTGGAGAAAATTGCGCGGGAGCCCACGCCAATTTTTTCCGCGATTTAACTCTTAAATTTAATAGCTACAGCGCCGAAATTTTGCACATACACACTACTAACATTAGTAGTGTGGAATATGCAAAAAAAAGAAGGATATGACATGGTTTACTGTATGTAAACCATGTCTCATATCATGTCGGGTTTAGGCAGGAGAAATGAAAAGCCGGCAATTGAATTACCGGCTTTTCAACATTATCGCGCTGAAGAAAATATAAATATATATATATATATATATATATGTGTCTCTATGATATATATATATATATATATATATATACATATATATATATATATATATATATATATATATATATATATATATATATATATATATATATATATATAAAAAACGAAACACGACTTTGGATTACAGATCGTGTACCGCCGACCCGATCCCAGAGTGGGATCGGGTCGGGTTTCACGAAACCCGACTTTGCTAAAGGTCGGCGACTTTTGAAAAGTGCCGATCTGTTTCGCTCAACCCTAGTAGTAGGATACCAGTGATAATAACAAGATAGATTCAGACTGTGTAGACTATGAGATTTATAAAGGGAAAAAGAAAAAGAGAAAAACATAAAACGAACCTACCCTCATACAGCTATTTTTAAGTCTCAGGGTCATATATGAGAATTCCTAATAGGAATAAAATGAGGGCATTACTAGTACTAAACTATCCGTGCATAGTGCAGGTGGACAGTGGTAAAAATAATGAAGTACCTACACAATGTTAGTAGGTTGACTGGTAATGCCGCAGTGACACTAAGGGGTTAGAAGAAAATGAGCAGCTGTAAGGACTTGATCTCTGAACAGCGTGCAAAATTGGTCACATAGCAAATATGAGCAGTCTCACTTACCCAGGTCAGGAGACTTAAGGAGGTAGAATAGACGCAGTATCCACTGCTTGTCCAGTGCGCTGGGTCCGTGCTATGGCGGTGTGGTATATGAGCGCATGTCTCGGAAATCAGGAGACCGTGCAGCTGGAAAGGGCTAACCGAAAGTGACACGGAGGGGGGAGTAGTCAAGTGGATCTCGTTTGCGTGCCACTAGGTGAAGAAGTGGGTGTGGATGGAGGAATATTTGTGTTCCACCCCCGGGCAAGCACACAGAAACCTGGCAGCGAAATATACTTGCAGCAGGAGTGATTCCAATGGATATTATTCGAGTGATGAAGGAAGGTGGAAAGAGTGGTTGTGATCCTGGAGATAGTTGTAGATACAAGACCTTAATATAGACGATTCTGGAAGGAAAATGTATAAGAATTAGTCTTTTGGCACCCATGAGGAAATGCAATATAAGTGAAACCAAAATAAAATACACATACAAGATACAAAAAACTGGGAACAGTATGGCATAATATTATGGCAAATAATTCAAGGCAAAAAGGATTGGAAATCATATTCCCTGTTTAGGCCCCTTGGGGCCAGCGTCTAGAGTTTGTGAATCCAGTATGCCTCCCTTTTCTTTAACAGATTAATGCGATCACCTCCCCGCCGGGGTGGTGCAACTGAATCAATTACCTGTCAAGTTTATCTATCTAACTAGCATGGTTTGGGCACCTACTTGAGCACCACTAGCTAGTTGTGCCCACGTTATCTCTTCCTCCTCATCCAGAATAAAGTTCTTTATTAGAAATAAAACAAAACACAGTTTTCCATTTTATTTAAAAATAACAAACACAGTTATACTCACCTAATGCCTAATTCCACCTAAGCCCTCGTTCTCCTGTAATAAAACTAAAATAAAAAAACAACAATATACCATACCTGTCTGTTGTTCTGTCCCACACCGTAATCCATGTCTGGGGGATTAATAGTTTTCAACCTGGATGGTGCCAAGATGTGACTGTCCAGGCTTAGATTCTATCTATATAGGAGGGGGGAGGAAGGAGGAGCTGAGATAGGATATATTACACCATTGAATATTTTCATATATACTATTGATTTGTGAAATATAATTTACATTCCACCCAATATCAGCAAAGAAAAAAATAGAATAAAAAATAAAATGAATATCCAAAGGGGAATATTTTTTGGAGTCATTAAAAGATAATGTACTATAAAACCTCAAAATGTGCCTAGTAAGGGGAAGAGGGTGATGGCCCAATTCTAAAACTTCAATGAATAAGATTTGATTAAATTCTGTACCTATCCTTCAAGCAATTGTTATTGTTATTATTATTATTGTTATCATTATTATGATGTGTGAGGATGTATAATAGATACATTTATGTAATCTATTCCTACTATTGTTTTCTTATCTCTATTTTGCTGACCCCTGTGCCGTGACAGTACAGCCCACTGTGTGTATCTGGCTGCTTATGTCCAATTGACTTTGTACTAAGCACGAACAAAACTTGTATAAGGGAAGAGCAATGTCCTTGTTTTCACAATGGAACATATTACAACCCAGGAGATGTAGCCACAGTACAATGCAATCAATGGTATGTAAACTTTACTCAGCATATTAAATCGACTTACTAAAAAGGAACCACAGTTGGGTTTGATATCTATATTGTACACAATAATTTTATGTATAAATAGGAGTTTTCATAAATATATTCATATTCAATGTTTAATATGCAGCATAATGAACCCAGGAACTTCAAACAGAGACAAATGAATTATTTTTTTTTTAAATTAATTACTTTTTGAACTGATACCCTTATGTAAGGATGGGCATTCATGCCATGGACTTAAATGGAACCAGTCACCAGGTTTTCCCAATATAAAGTACAGCCACCACCATTAAAGACTCTTTAACGGCATAATAGAATGCTACAAAAAAGAACCCAATCCCCTCTCTAGATCCCAAAATAGACCTTTTAAAAAAAACCCAATATATTGCGATCCGGTCCTATGGCCAACTCTCTTCATCTGGCGCCTTCTCTCTTGTCACAAGCCCCTTCCATCTTCCCTGCTTTGCGTGGATGACATGTCCAACATCATCCACACAGTATCCCCCAATCATGTTCCTGTGCCAGTGCACTTTTTTTCCCTGCTAAGGGCAAAGCACAGTACTGTAATGCACTGGGAAAGGCTAGAGAACTCCGATGACCTGGAAGTAAAGCCGGCACATGTGAACTACAGTTACCTGCACTTCCCTCAGCAGGGCAGGGAGAAGTGTGCTTGTGCAGGAGTGCAAAGGAGACACTGTGTGGATGACATAGGACATGTTATTATTATTATTATTTATTTTTTTTTTATTGTTATAGCGCCATTTATTCCATGGCGCTTTACATGTGAGGAGGGGTATACATAATTAAAACAAGTACAATAATCTTAAACAATACAAGTCATAACTGGTACAGGAGGAGAGAGGACCCTGCCCACGAAGGCTCACAATCTACAAGGGATGGGTGAGAATACAGTAGGTGAGGATAGAGCTGGTCATGCAGCAGTTTGATTGATCGATGGTTACTGCACGTTGTAGGCTTGTCGGAAGAGGTAGGTCTTCAGGCTCTTTTTGAAGATTTCGATGGTAGGCGAGAGTCTGATGTGTTGTGGTAGAGGGTTCCAGAGTAGGGGTGATACGCGAGAGAAATCTTGTATACGATTGTGGGAAGAGGAGATAAGAGGGGAGTAGAAAAGGAGATCTTGTGAGGATCGGAGGTTGCATGTAGGTAAGTACCGGGAGACGAGGTCACAGATGTATGGAGGAGACAGGTTGTGGATGGCTTTGTACGTCATTGTACGTCATGTCATCCACATGAAGCAGGGAATGAGGATGGCGACTGAAGGAAAAGAAGAGGCGCTGAATCAAGACCCGAGGTGCCCATGGGACCGGACCGCCCCGTCTATGAGTATAGTAAAAGGTCTTTTTTTATCTGTGGAGGGGATCGTAGACTTTTTGATTAAATTAATCCTCTCCAAAAACTCTACAACATTACTAAATGAGAAAAGGAAAATAAATATTCCTTGGGTCTAGACCTCGGAGCTTAATAATTCACATTTGATGTGCACCAAATAACTTTGATTTCAATCAAATTTTCCAGAGGAGTTCAAGAAGACCTACTAAATCCAAATTTTGGCATATTCGATCATCCTTATCGATGGCTTTGACTTCTGCGTCATATTTATTTTATGACTTTCACCCTTTTGGCACTCGATTCAATTAACATATATTTTAACTAATGAAGTTAATACTTTCACATTAATATCAACTAACATTGTTACTGACTCCTAAATAAAACAAAATTGCCTTTTTTGACAGTGTATGTAGAAACAGAACATGGGTGTGCAATGGCAAATCTGAAAAGGGAATATGTACTGTGTATGGAGAAGGGCACTATATCACCTTTGACAATAAACGTTACACCACCAATGGAGATTGTGAACATATTTTGGTTCAGGTACAGTGTGAAATATGCAATGGAAAGAGACAATGACAAAATTAAAAGCCTTCTTGCAATTTATTTCACATAACTTATTACATTCTCAATTAGGATTACTGTGATATCGATCATTTATGGAATGGAACATTTAAAATCATCTCAGAAAATATCCCGTGTGGGACAACTGGAACTTCTTGCTCAAAGGCTATCACAGTCTGTCTAGGGGTAAAGTATTGTCAACTGTAAAAAATATTTTATGATTAATCAACGTGCATATAAAATATAACTTTGTTATTCCATCTTCATTATAAAGTTGTTTTATTTACTCTGTAAGATCATTGTGGTGTCTTAGGGTTAGTTCAGATGACCATATTTTTGATCCAAGTGCGATACATTGAGCCAATGTAATTCTATGAGACTGTGCAAATGCCCAATTTTTTCTCCGACAAAATCTGTCCATGAAAAAACAATCGCACCTTGCATGATTTCTATCTAATATTCAGATCGACCTCTGCCAAGCAAATTGAGTCGTCCATGGAAAAAGTGAGACCGCATTTGAATCACATCCGAGTGTGGTCTGATTTTCACGAGCTGACAGAATGGAGAATTTTTTTTTCCCATTTTCTCGTCATCTGAGAGAATCGGATCACACTGATCAAGCTCTAATCGGACCAATTTTCTCAGATGAGAGAAAATACAGTGGCGTGATCCTAGCCTTAGGCCACATGCACACTTTGAGTATTTGGTGAGTTTTTACCCCAGTATGTGTAAGCCAAAACCAGGAGTGGAACGGTCAGAGGAATAATAGAAACATTTGCACCACTTCTGCATTTTTCACCCACTCCTGGTTTTGGCTTACCAATACTGGAGTAAAAAACTCACCAGATACTGAATGTGTGCATGTGGCCTTAGGCAGAGAAAATAATTTTTAGTGCAACTAGTTGACGATGATGACAGCACCCAATTAATTTATCCTTTAAGACATAGGATAGGAACCATTATGAGGGCTGTCAGTATGGGTTCCACCTCCAGGAGCCAGAACAGAGAGTAGTTCAGTAAAAGCTACGCCAATTCTGGCAAAACCAGAACATCAATGCTTTAAAAGATTGTCTAAACACTAGACTTGGTTTTCCCAAGTACTGATCAACAAAGGATAGCAAATCCAAAACGATGTGATGGTCTGCTAATCACCAGGCCATCTGCTATTTAAAAAGCTCATACTTTACCACAATCTCTTTAAAATATTATAAAATTATCTGAAAAGTGTATTTAAAGGAACATTTAAAGAAGCAATTGCATCAAAGATTTTATATCTTAATATATTACAGTCATCATATTATATAGCATCTTGATGGGAGTGCTTATTGAATTAAAAACTTGGATATTTTCTTGGGAAGTCTATCCAATTGTGATCTTCAGACATGTCAATGACACAATATTTCAGAAGGATGATTATGAACTGTTACCTATGCAACGTTAAAATAATAGATTGTACAATCCCCTCCTGGAATTCAGTTCTTTTTTTTATGTAGTAATTGGTAACCTAATAAAACTCAAAGTTTTTATGCTTTATCGTACAATATTGTGGTTAGTTCTATGTATTTTGATAAGTAAATATGAATCTGCTTGTGTTATTCAGTCTCATAAGCTTATTCTCACGAGTGGAGGCTTAGAGGTTCTGGAAACATCCAGTGATGTTGAAATCCCTTACAAGACTCGTAATATGGGCTCATTTACGGTCATTGAGACCAACATTGGAGTTATTTTAGTATGGGACCGAAAGACAAGCATTTATATCCATCTAAGCACAAAATATAAGGTAAAATATAAAAATAATTTTACGCTTATCTCATGCCTTTGCATGTATTTTGGCTGGTCCTTGATAACCAAAAAAAAGTATCAATTTTGCTATGGCTTTATTTACTGCATAACTTTGTAGGAATTGTGTTTAACTTTGTAGGAATTATGTAGCCTCATGCTTTTGATACTTTTTTTTTCAATAGAAACAGGGCTTTATTTTGGTGATTAATATTAAAGGTGCTCTTTTCTGGGTGTTTTTTGTGTTTTTTTTCTTAAGCCTTACAAAAAAATATAACATGTGGAAGAAATGCAATTTTATTCAATTTCAAGAGTATCTTTTTTAAATAATTTTTTTTTGTTTTGTTTGTCTTTAAACATATTCCCATATTTATTCTCATTACATAAATACTAGAGTTAGCGCCATTCAATTTGGAAAACTCCATTGATCATTCACATCATTAATCTGTTGCAATAGGACTGGATCTATTAGAACCACCTGTTATCTGATAGCATCCATGCTGCAACAATGATGTTGGCTAGTCAAATGAAGAGCCATTATTGCCATCAGGTAAGAGGCGGTTCTCGTGGCTCCCGTCCAGTGGTCAAAGAATACTGTTATAACAATAATAATCTTTATTTATATAGCGCCAACATATTCCGCAGCACTTTACAGTTTAACAGTTTCAAACACAACAGTCATAAGTAACAACGTTAACAATACAATAATTAAAGCGAAATAAGACGACCCTGCTCGTGAGAGCTTACAATCTACAATGAGGTGGGGGAGATACAAAGTACCGGTGTGTATTTACAATGATGTATTTACAATGATGGTCCAGCCATCTTCAGGGGGTGGGGGATAGATGGAAGTAGTGAATGGGCTACACATGCACACATAAACATAAAATGATTTTGAATAGTGAACGTGATAGGCCGCTCTGAACAAATATGTTTTGAGGGCGCACCTAAAACTATGCAAATTGTGGATGGTCCTAATATCTTGGGGTAGTGCATTCCATAGGATTGGGGCAGCACGGGAGAAGTCTTGAAGTCGGGATTGGGAGGTACGGATTAGTGCAGAGGTTAGTCGAAAGTCATTTGCAGAGCGCAGCTGTCAGTTAGGCCGATAGACCAAAATGAGGGAGGAGATGTAAGGCGGTGCCGCACTGTGGAGAGCTTTGTGAGTGAGAACAAGTACTTTGAATTGGATTCTATAATGAATGGGCAACCAGTGAAACGACTGGCGAAGAGCAGACACATCTGAATACCGATTAACTAGATGGACGACCCTGGCTGCTGCATTAAGGATAGACTGGAGAGGGGAAAGTCGAGTGAGGGGAAGGCTGATTAATAGAGCATTGCAGTAATCCAGGTGGGAGTGGATTAGGGTGACAGGGAGGGTCTTTGTTGTTTCCATGGTGAGAAAAGGGCACTGCCAGGGTGTTATTATGGTGCCACCCATGGAGAGGGAAATGTTAGATTTAGGGAGGATAGTAGATGGCGGGAGCAGAAGAAGTTCAGTTTTGGAGAGGTTGAGTTTCAGCTAGAGAGATTGCGGACAGACAGTCACTGGCATTCTGTAGTACAGCGGGGTAAGGTCAGCGGGGATAAAGTCATGTTATGTTCAATGGACCAGGTCCAGCAAATGAATTTACATCAACTTGTATGGGATCTAAGGGGTAACATTTCTCCTTATGGAAACTGACATGCCAAGCCAGGCATGTCAATGTGAGGAGGTTTTTAAGACATGCAATGCTCTTTTGAGAAATTAAATATGCCAATTGGATCTTCACAGAGGAAGGGGTCTTGGACTCTAGTGTCACCGATCAATCCTAAAAGTCACTATCGACCCTTTAATGAGCTTTGCCATTAAACTTGGGATAAAAGCCAAACTAGAGTCCCAATTTGCAGGCACTGTGTTTCTTAGTATTGTCCCTTGTCAGTACAAAGCATGACTTATCCTAATTCATATGGCAAGGCTCATTAAAGGGTTGATAGTGACTTTTAGGATTCCTTCATCCAATAGGTGGCACTAAAGTTTAAGTCCTCTTCCTCTTTGAAGAGGCAAATTGCACATTTAATTTCCCAAAAGAGCAGTGCAAGGCTTTTAATCCTCCTCACAGTGGCATATACTATTCTGCAGGGATCACTTTGCTATAGTCGTCATATATTCAGCACCAGTAGGATTACAATGAAAATATAATGCCTACTAGTCTGATTGCCGTATGTGGAGTCAGGAAGGAATTTTTTCCCCCAATGTGGAGCTTACTCCTTGCCACATGGGTTTTTTTTTGCCTTCCCCTGGATCAACATGTTAGGGCATGTTAGGTTAGGCTATGGGTTGAACTAGATGGACTTAAAGTCTTCCTTGAATCTTAATAACTATGTTACTATGTTACTATGTATTATAGATAACACAATTTACAATAGATGATGGTAGCAGCTCAGCTCTTCACCCTCCCTGCTAAGTGACCTCTGCACAGATCATAGAGCATGTCTAGAAAATTCTCCTAAATAAGTAATTAAACCTCCTGGCTTTTGTTGTTTCTGATGTCCATGTGCCTACTGTAAAGTATATATCTAAATATAACAGATGATAGAAGTGACCAAATCAATAGTTTGTTACATTCTGCAAAAAAGCACACTGGTGAGATTGGGAACTCAAAAAGGCCTAGAGATCAGAATCCTTTCCAAGATAAAGAAAAACTCCTTTACGACATTCACCCAAGTGAAGAATACTCTCCAGGATGTAGGTGATTCAATATGTAAGTCTACCATAAAGATAAGACTTAATGAGTGAAATTACAGGGGGTTCACCACAAGGTGCAATCTACTCAGCCTTAAAAATAGAAAAGTTAGATTAGACTTTGCCAAAAAATATCTAAAGAAGCCACCCAGTACCAGAAAAGCATTATTTGAACAGATGAAACTAAGAATGATTGGAAGAAGAAAGGCTTGGAACAGCTCATGATTCAAAGCGCGTGGCATCCTCTATAAAACATGGTGCAGGCACTGTGATGACATGGGCATGCATGTCTTCCACTGGTACTGGGTTACTCGTGTTTGTTGATGTGACTGAAGACAGAAGCAGCCAGATGAGTCCTGAAATATAGAAGGCTATAGTTTCTGCTCAGATTCAGCCAAATGCAACAAGGTTGATTGGATGGCACTTCACACTACAGATGGACAATGACCCAAAACATTCTGCGAAAGCAACCCAGGAGTTTCATGACTAGTGCAAAATAAAAAAGGGTCTTTTTAAAGTTTTTAACTGTTTTGCTACTTTTGCCGCATGCTGCACAAAATGGTTCAAAAATTGTATCAAAATCCTGGCTTACTTAAAAATACATTGAGAGGCCTGGAGAGGAGTTGTGCCAAATGTTGCAACTTTTTAAAAAGTCACAATTGATAATCACTCAGTGAAAACTATCTGGAATAACTAAACTTAGCATGAAAAGGAGAAAGGAAACAAAAATACTAGGTGAACACATATATAATAGACTTGAAAAAAGGTGCAATTGGAATAACAGATTGGATGCAAACTAAAAAAGGTGTAAAACTAGACAGAAAAGCAGACACAATGAGGAATAGGGACCTATATCTGTGGGTCTGTTAGATGGGGGTATATCTTCTCAAACCCCTAGGGCCCCAGTGCAAGGACAATATATGGATCGTTTGTAGTCCAAAAGCTCTTCATAATGCAAAATTCCACCTGCTGTTGAAGTTTTCCTTCTTACGTCTTTGGCCCCAGGTTGCACCAACTGTTTGCCTGCTCTTGTTGAACATGTAGTCCCATTCTGAATCTGTTCAGTAACTCTTTTGTCTTTTCAACTAGGGAAAAGTGTGTGGCCTATGTGGAAACTTTGATGGAAATGGTAACAATGACTTTACCACCAGGAGTCAATGTGTAGTTGTAGATGTGAAACAGTTTAGAGACAGTTGGAAGATATCTCCCGATTGCCCAGAAGTCTATATCTCCAAGGATCCTTGTGTTGTCAATCCATACAGGATACCCTGGGCACAGAGAATGTGCAACATAATTCTAAGCCATGTGTTTGCATCATGTCACAGTGAGGTAATATGCAATTTATTTACAACGCTTATTTATATACCGTAGTTCCATCATAATACGCAGTACTTTACAAACACCATCATCAATCAATGTCCCCATTGGGGCTCACAATCTAAATTCCATATCAGTATGTGTTTGGAAAGTGGGGGAAATGGAGAACCTGGAGGAAACCCATGCAAACACGGGAGAACATACAAACTCCTTGCAGATTTTGTCCTTGATAGGATTTGAATCCAGGACCCCAGTACTGCCCAAGTGCTAATATTATTTTATGTAACTATTTATTCTAACATTATTCTGATTATTTAACTCTTCTGCTGCAGATTGACCCTGAGGATTATTACGATGCTTGTGTCAGAGACACCTGTGCTTGTGATATGGGAGGTGACTGTGATTGCTACTGTACTGCAGTCTCAGCCTATGCTCAAGCTTGTAGTGAAGTCTGTGTGTGCATTGAGTGGAGATCGTCAACTGTCTGCCGTGAGTAGAGCTGTAAGAAAATGGGTTTGCCATCCTATAAATTAATATGTACTAAAAAAAACATTGATCCACTCTATAATTTAGTCATAAAAGGGATTAATCCTTGTACTACATACCTTATGTATCATGCACAAAAATCAGGGGATTTTTTTTTTACAATTTATGATTTATTTATACAGTTTACTCTTTGGGGTTTTTATGGCTTTTTTTGTTCTTGGAGACTTAAAGAAGAACTCCCATCAAAACTCGTATCCTCTTAATACTGTATATTGCAATCATTATATTATACAGTACTGTGCACTTACAATTGCTCATTTTGCTTTTCTACCTAGTAATTCTTCTCTTTTCCATTAGGTCTATGACATCACTTGATTAAAAACTGAAAAGCTAAATATTTCTAATCTCTATATAGAAACAGGGAGTAAAGTTTCCCTGTATGAGTCATAAATCACTGCAAAAATTCCTGGTGGAGGTTAGGAGCAGCTGGGTGAGGGGTTGAAGAGGGGAATGTTAAAGGCAAGGACAAGAGACTTGCTGTTTCTACATAGAGAAAAAAAAAGAATTAACTGTGTAGTGGGTCCTAAATTTCAATTGTAAGTGCACAGTGTCATATAATTTGATGATTGCAATATATTAAGAAGATAAAAACTTTGATGGGAGGAAGAGGAGGGCTTCTTTAACATTGCAACATTGCTCTGTATTGTTCCATAAGGTCGGGGTCACACTTGCAACTGCAACTCGCGAGAGTCTCTCGCCTCAATACTCATCACTGCCGCCAGCACTCCGGAACGGAGCGCTCAGCTGCATAGAAATACATGCAGCCTCACACTCTGGTCCCAATTGCCGGTGGCAGTTCCGGGTATTGAGGTGAGAGACTCGCGTGAGTTTCTCGCACTGCAGTTGCAAGTGTCACCCTGGCCTTAGACAAGGCCTCATTGGCTAGTGGACTTTTTAATTCACATCATTTTTTAAATAATTCTCCAGGTTGCAGGAACAATTAATTAAAGAGTCAAACAGCAGAGTATCATGACATCGGAAATTTGATAGGAAATGCACATCTGCAAGGGCTTTCATAACAACAAATATACAATTAACATTATGAACTACAAGTGCAACATACTAGTGCAACACTGTTAGAAGTACAGTACAAATTCTATATGTATTAAGTTTAAGTACCAGTATTAAGGATAGCTTTATCAAATTCTCTGCTGTCAGCAGTCCTAATGCTTGTTTCGCTTATATGGCTTAATAAGAGGCCATGGCTAGAATCATCCATAGGCCATCATAAAAAAGTGTGCTACCCCAATCATGTCATCAGAGCTTAGCCAACCACAGATCACTATGAGAACAGAGCTTATAATCTCATTAGAACAATGCCACTGAGCAATCTGAAATGTGATAAAAAATGTACAAGCATGATATAAAAAATTCACATAAAAAGTGAAAATACATGCAATCAATACAATTCAAAAAGAGGAAAGAAGTGTACAAAACATCAGATGCACTTCCTAAATTTGAAAACTATAAATCTTTATCAAGTAATAAATACAAAAACTTAGACAAGACAGATAAAAACATCTACAAATGCATTATTGAACCAGAAACTGTTTCCTAGGCTGAAAAACTGTCAGGAATTCAAACCATATGGTAGGCAAGACAAACAATAAAGCCATATAAATATAATTGATATCTAAAATGCTATAGATATGAATAGACACTACCTCTTAAGTGATGTCAGATAGTTTTCAATAAAGAAAAAAGGCAAATGGCACATGTACAGAAAATAATTTGAAATTAGCAGATTGATTCTCAGAGGATCAAGTTCAAGGTGAATTTCCTGAATTCACGCGAATTCTAACACTTTCATATTTGGAAAAAAAAAACCCTGCTTGCCACCATTTCTGACACCGTTAAAGCATCAAAGAGTAGGCAAGCATCATGTTGCACGGCTGCAAGTATGTTCCCATAATGCCCTGCAGCTATAATATCTGGCGAATCATAACTTGTACAGTTGTGGTCAGTACCTTGTGCCATCACAGATCAGTGATTCCTTGTGGAGCACAGTTTGTACTGCAGAGTCATTTTCAATGTCCAGTCACTGAGTAGTCCCTCTGTCCTGAAATGTGTAAGCTCCTATGGTCAGTGAGGTCCTCTCACTCTCCTTAAGAGTGTAAACTTTTATGGTCAGCATGATCCTCTCTCTCTTCTGTAGAGTGTAAGATCTTATGGTCAGTAGGGTCTTCTCTCTCTCTCCTACAGAATGTAAGCTTTTATGGTCAGTGGGGTCCTCTCTCTCCTGTAGAGTGTAAGCTCTTATGGTCAGCAGGGTCCTCTCTCTCTCCTGTAGAGTGTAAGCTCTTATGGTCAGCGGGGTCCTCTCTCTCCTGTAGAGTGTAAGCTCTTATGGTCAGTGAGGTCCTCTCTTTCTCCTGTGGAGTGTAAGCTCTTATGGTTAGCGCGGTCCACTCTCTCCTGTAGAGTGTAAGCTCTTACGGTCAGCGCGGTCCATTCTCTCCTGTAGAGTGTAAGATCTTATGGTCAGCAGGGTCCTCTCTCTCTCCTGTAGAGTTTAAGCTTTTATGGTCAGAGGGGTCCTCTCTCTCCTGCAGAGTGCAAGCTTTTATGGTCAGTGTGGTCCTCTCTCTCCTATAGAGTGTAAGCTCTTATGGTCAGTGGGGTCCTCTCTCTCCTGTAGAGTGTAAGCTCTTATGGTCAGTGGGGTCCTCTCTCTCCTGTAGAGTTTAAGCTCTTTTGGTCAGTGGGGTCCTCTCTCTCCTGCAGAGTGTAAGCTTTTATGGTCAGTGTGATCCTCTCTCTCCTGTAGAGTGTAAGTTCTTATGGTTAGTGGTGTCCGCTCCCTCCTGTAGAGCGTAAGCTTTTTTTTTCAAGCTATTATTTGCATGGGTCTATGGTTAATCATGTCGGTCATATGGGTTGCAACCCAATACCAAATCTTCACCTAGTAAACAGGTTCTGCTGTAATAATGCATTTGTAAATATTTTTGTCTTGCCTTTATTTCGTGTTTGTTAAAAAATAAAGATTTATATTGTTTTTATTTTGAGAAGTGCAGATTATCTTTTCTGCTTGTTTTTCCTATATTTTCACCCTTTCACAACCTTGAGATTTCCCATTTTTGCTTTTTCGTTTTTTGCTCCCCTTCTTCCCAGAGCCATAACTTTTTTATTTTCCCATCAATATAGCCATGTGAGGGCTTGTTTTTTTGTGGGACAAGTTGTACTTTTGAGCAACACCATTGATTTTACCATATAGTGTTCTGGAAAATGTGACACAAAATCCCAAAACAAGTGCAATTCCACAATTTTTTTCTTTTGCTGTGTTCACAAAAAGCTAACACTGACCTGTCATTATGATTCTCCAGGTCATTAAGAGTTCACAGATACCAAACATGTATAGGTTCCTCTGCACTGACATTTTTATTTATATCATTTTGGGGTAGATATTATGTTTTGATCGCCATTTATTGTATTTTATTGCAATGTTCCAGTGACCAAAAAAATGCAATTCTGTCATTTTGATTATTTTTCTTGTTACGTAGTTTAATAATCGTATTATTTCTTTTGATAGATAGAACATTTATGAATGCAGTGATAACAAATGTGTATTGAATTTTTAAATTTTGTAAAAAAAAATGTAAAAACATTTTTTTCTACTTTTTACTTGCTTTAAAAGTCTCCTTATGAGACTTGAAGCTGCGAACTTCGGGTTGCTTATGCTACACATAGACTTGCTATGTGTAGAAAAAAATCATTATCTGCTATGAACATCAGCCATGTGTTGGCATTCATAGCAGATTAGCAATGACAAGCACGGGGGTCTTCTGTAGACCCCCAGTTGTCATGCCAACCCATCAGCGATGATCATGTGACAAGGGCACAGATGGTCGTGGTGGTTTGCAATGCACTTCCGGAACGATCATGTTAAATGACACTGTCAGAGATAGACAGCGCAATATAACATGTTAACAGTTGTGGACGGATTGCAATTTTACCAGCAGCTGTTAGGGGCACATGACATTTGATCAAAACAGCTGTCATGTGCCAGATAAGATGTGGGCTACATTATTATTATTATTATTATTATTATTTATTTATTTATATGACCTATGATATACTTATATGTCAGAGGTCGTGAAGGTGTTAAATTGCACGTTTTATACATATTTTGGTTAGCTCTCTAATATACAGGTGCTTCCATCAGCACAGTGTTGGGGAGTTCATATAAAACAACTTATGGCCATAACATATGTTTTCTTTTTTTGCACATGCCAGCTCTTTTCTGCGATTTCTACAATAAAGAAAGTCAGTGCGACTGGCACTACAAGTCCTGTGGTGCTAATTGCATTAAAACCTGCAGGAATCCTGAAGGCACATGTTTGTCCAACCTGAAAGGTTTAGAAGGTAAGATCCTTTTTAGAGTTTTATCCAATCACTCCATCACTTTTTAAATTTGAATTCACGTTGTATGAAATACTGTTCATTGTCAATCCTGATGATAGCTTTGCACTGTCCTATCTTTTGTTTTATTATTTTCAGGGCTCTGTGTAATTTGTGACTTTGACATCTTAAAGGGAATCTGTCACCCCCCCCGGGACGCTTTTAAGTTATTACTATGGGCATACAGTTGATAGAATGGTTAAATTAGTCTTACCTGTATGCCTCATAGCTGCGGTATAGATGTTGAGACATGCATTTTTTAATGTTTTATGTTAATGATTTCTTCCATGCTTGGGGGCGTGCAGTGCCTGGAAGAAATCCCTGCCTCCTCTCTTCATTAAAATATCACTCCCCCTCCCATGCACATCACACTGACCTGTGACGTGCAGTTGCGGTGCTGTAATCCGCACATGCGCCGTGCATTTGTGTGGTTATGGGTGCATTATCCGCCCTTCTATGGGCCGTATCTTCATCGATCTTCTGCATATAGAGCTGCAGCTTTTTTTTGTGGCTGCTGAAAACATTGAATATATTTTGATTCATCAAGTATTAGGTGCTTTGAGGCCGTGTTTGTGTTATATCACACCCAAAAATCATTGAAACATTTTCTTGAGCTACATTTCTCAGCCATACACTATTCCGTAGTGTGCAGTACATTTCTGCGCTCTCTAAAACTTAGAAAAAGCTTTTAAAAATGTTGTAGGCTTCCATTTCTCAACCATACAGTGATACATGGTCTGATAACATTTCTGTGATCTCTAAAAATGAAAAAAAGCATTTAAAAATGTTTTAGGCTTCCATTTCTCAGGCATACAGTGTTATGAGGCCTGTGAACATTTCTGTGATCTCCAATACTAAGAAAAAACTTTTAAAAATTTGTAAGGTTCCATTTCTCAGCCATACAATGTTATGTGGTCTATGAACATTTCTTTGATCTGTATAACCGAGAAAAAGCTTTTAAAAATGTTGTAGGCTTCCATTTCTCAGTCATGTAGTGTTGCATTTTCTGTGAACATTTCTGTGATCTCTAAAAATGAGAAAAAGATTTTAAAATGTTGTAGTATTCCATTTTTCAGCCATGCAGTGGTATGAGGTCTTGTAACATTTCTGTGATCTCTAAAACTGAGAAAAAGCTTTTTGAAATTTTATAGGCTTCCATTTCTCAGCCATATAGTGTTGCGTGGTCTGGGTACATTTATGTGATGTATAGCAGCAAGCTAAATATACAGGTCTGAAATATTAAAAATTAACCTTTAATAGATCCACTAAAATACCGTAGGGTATAAATATCCAGTCGGTCTAAGAAGAAAACAAATGAAAAAACACACCAAAAAAACGGATCACATCATTTAAAATTCCACACAAAAATCCTCCTTTACAAAAACAGGAGGGGACCGGTGAATGTATGTCACAATATCATGAGGATTGTGCTCCACCACAAAACATACAATACCCCGATGTTCTTCTAAAGCCTCCCCCGGGATACACGGACACTTTTGAGCCCCATGAATGCGTCTTGAGAAAAAAACAGCAACGCTGGGTGAGATCGTTCTGTTATTTATTAAGTTTATGGAATAGTGTTTTTTTGGTGGCCTGCGGGCTACAGGGTATTGACTTAGCCTTTGGGCTTTTTGTGGTGGAGCACAATCCTCATGATATTGTGACATACATTCACCGGTCCCCTCCTGTTCTCCTTCCATTCAGCGCTTTTTCCATACATTTGAACTTTTTAACTGCCCCTCCCCCCAACCTCTTTGTAGGGTCTGCCGGAAAAAAGCACAGCTTTCCCATTGGCTCCCTTTATACTCGTTACTCGAAACGAGCACGCAAGAATTAGGAATTGCCCAGTTCGAGCACCTAAGCCTTTTGGTTCTCGCTCATCTATAGTCCCTACTTGCCATCAGACTTTCTGGATTTTTGCTATGGCCGAGTCCCATTTGTACCTCATCTGAAAAGTAAACAAAAATAAAGCATAAAGCATAGCAGCTAGCACTGCAGAATGTCAAAGCCAATAACCAGAAATGAAACAGATTTGTGGCTTACTGGACAAATGTCTGATAGTAGTTTATCTTCAACTAAACTGCCAAGTGAGAGAGAGGTTATGTCACTGTCTTACTCAGGGCCTGACTGGCCATCTGGCAATTCTGTCAAATGCCAGAAGGGCCTGTCTGGTTATGGGCTTCCTTGTCTGCTATGTTAACAGAATTGGTGTTCTCAAGATACCCATACTGTTAAGAGTTGTGATCGAGCACAAAGTTGCTGCCTCGGTCACTTACCCCAGCAGGCCACGGGTATCATTAGAAATATTGGTCTTGTAGAAAATCTTCCTTTCCTCCATCCAGGGTAATATTAGCAATATATCCCACCTGGTTCATGGGGATGGAGACAACATGGGCCTGTGCAATTTCAAATGCCAGGGCTGAATTTCAGCCCCAGTCCGTACCTGGTCCTACTACAAGAAAATTACTAAACAGACAGTTCGTGATGCAGTTAGTTTAACAGATAATAATGTTCTTGATGTCTGGGCAAAGTCAGGCATTCCCACGAAACTGAAAAAACGCGACTGAAAAAATGGAAGGTCTCTTTAAAGAATATGACAAATGAAGAAAAACAAAGAAAACAAAACTAAACGTTCTGTTAGTCTGAAAAAGGAAGAAGAATAGATTGAAGGTTTAGACAACTTGTTTGATACCGCGCATGATAGGGCTATGGATATGAATACCGGAAGACAAGAATTTTGCTATCTCAGAGACAAACTGGACACCATGGAGAAATAAGAGGTGTTGACAAAGAGTTTGAGAAAAAAACAAAGACATTTTGAAGAAAGAGAGGCAAATTACAAGAAAAGAATCATGAAAGAAAGACAAGCAAAAAGTGCTAGAGAGGAAAAGGTGGTGTTGCAATTGTCATCTGATTAAGTAGATACAGATATGGATAACAATGAAACATCAGAGGTACTACCTTCAACAAAACAAGCCAAAAGAGGAAAAGTCAGTGTAGTAGATGACAAACTGTCAGCAAACCTTGACCTGGGCAAAGTTAGTGACAGAAATGCAGCATTAATTCTCACACAAACCCATCAGCACCTTGACCATGATCCTGAAGATTTAAGTGTAAATTGTTCATCGGTTCATAGAGAAAGAATAAAACGCTGTCAGACAATGGCTCTAAATCTGAAAGAGGAGTTTCAGCCAACTGTACCTTTAATATTTTGCTGGAATGAGAAACTCTTAGATGACATCAGTGGCAGGAAAGCTGTAGACTGTCTTCTCAGTCTGGTATCAGGAGTTGGCATTGATCAGTTGTTTGAAGTTGCAATGCTTGCCAAAGGAAAACGTGTGAAGCTTGTGATACTGCTGTTTATGCTGCAGCAACTTTTATGAATGTTGTCTCTTTCCCAGAATATTAACATCAGCCCCTAGCCATTGGCTTTTCCTCTGCTGATTATTAAAATTATGTGGGGACCCCCACGCAGTTTTTTTCTATTACTTTTTTAATTTTCAACAAGAACAGTAAGGTCACCTTAGTTCATAGCAGCTGTTTCTCTTGGTTTGCAAGTGCCAAAGCCAGACTGATGAACTGCTGTAAGTCTGGCACTCGGCACTCCATCATTCAAAAGTCCGGCACTGGAGTTACCGTGAGAGACCTCATATGAAACTTGAGAGCAACTGAAGTTTCCAGTTGCTGGAACACCTGAAGGCGGTAAACTAAAGTTACCTTGAGTGTGTATTTTACTGTACAAGTAAATAAATACTAAAAATAAATGAAAAAAACTGAGTGGACCCAGTAACTTTCTGAGGGAAAGCCAATGACTGTGGTCTGTTAATAATATTCTGGGAAATAGACAATATTCATAAAGCTTCTCAGGCTATTAACATCAGCTCACAGCTGTATATTTAGCCTTTCATGATTTTGAAATGGGGGACCCCCCAAAAAATGATGTGAGATTCCTCTGTATTTTTGATAACCTGCCAGAGAAAATGCCATGGAATTTGGCCCCCCAGCCTAAAAGTTGCAGCCCACAGCCACCTCATTAAAGGCTTTCTCTATGGTGGTGGCAAGTGGGGTTGTTGTCACCTTTGTATTGTCCGATGACATCAAGGCCACAGCTTAGTAATGGAGAGGCATCTATAAAACGCCTCTTCATTACTAATCCTATAATTACAGATATTGGGGCCACCAGCCTAAAAATAGCAGCCTGCAGCAAGCCCAGAAAGTCACATGTAATTGACGCTCCAAATCTGTCACTTAGCCTTTCTCTTCCCACTTGCCCTGTTGTGGTGACAAATGGGGTGATAGTTGGGGGGGTTGATGTCACCTTTGTATTGTTAGGTAACATATAGCCCAGAGGTTAGTAATGGGGAGTCATCTATAGTTCATCGTTCTGTCTTATGATGTAATTCATGTCTGGAGATAATCAGTTTTCAACCTGGATGGTGCCAAGATGCGACCATCCAGGCTGAGAACCATTGAGAAATGAGCTGCTGTAAGTGCAGCCTCAGTGACTAGCTGTCACATCAACAAGGTTACCACAGGCACTGAGGCCTCTGAACTACGGTGACCTCACTTATCAAAAATGGGTTGGACCCCATGTCTTTTTTTTTAAATAACTTATTTAAATAATTAATTTAAAAAATATGGAGTGGAGTCCCCTCTATTCTTTATAACCAACCTTGCTGAAGCTGACAGCTAGAATCAGTGCTAAATGAGTAATGACTCTATGAAGAGCTGTACAGCAATCACCACGTATGGCAAAAAAGTAACATAAACGTGTATGAATAGTATAGCAAGATAAGATAACCAGAGGTAAAATTATACAGACAGATGGTAAGTAATGATGGCAAAATAATACTGACCCACTGTTATTGAACCTGGGGCATATATATGGGCATGCAGGTCATAGCAAGCTACCGTATATACTCGAGTATAAGCCGACCCGAGTATAAGCCGACCCCCCTAATTTTGCCACAAAAAACTGGGAAAACTTATTGACTCGAGTATAAGCCTAGGGTGGAAAATGCAGCAGCTACCGGTGAATTTCAAAAATAAAAATAGATGCTCCATACCGTTCATTATGGCCCCATAGCTGTGCCATATAGTGCTCTACACTGTTCATTATTGCCCCATAGCTGTGCCATATAGTGCTCTGCACCATTATTGCCCCATAGCTGTGCCATATAGTGCTCTGCACCGTTCATAATTGCCCCATAGCTGTGCCATATAGTGCTCTGCACCGTTCATAATTGCCCCATAGCTGTGCCATATAGTGCTCTGCACCATTATTGTCCCATAGCTGTGCCATATAGTGCTCTGCACCATTATTGCCCCATAGCTGTGCCATATAGTGCTCTGCACCATTATTGTCCCATAGCTGTGCCATATAGTGCTCTGCACCGTTGCCCCATAGCTGTGCCATATAGTGCTCTGCACCGTTGCCGCATAGCTGTGCCATATAGTGCTCTGCACCGTTGCCCCATAGCTGTGCCATATAGTGCTCTGCACCATTATTGCCCCATAGCTGTGCCATATAGTGCTCTGCACCATTATTGCCCCATAGCTGTGCCATATAGTGCTCTGCACCGTTCATAATTGCCCCATAGCTGTGCCATATAGTGCTCTGCACCGTTCATAATTGCCCCATAGCTGTGCCATATAGTGCTCTGCACCATTATTGTCCCATAGCTGTGCCATATAGTGCTCTGCACCATTATTGCCCCATAGCTGTGCCATATAGTGCTCTGCACCATTATTGTCCCATAGCTGTGCCATACAGTGCTCTGCACCGTTGCCCCATAGCTGTGCCATATAGTGCTCTGCACCGTTGCCCCATAGCTGTGCCATATAGTGCTCTGCACCATTATTGCCCCATAGCTGTGCCATATAGTGCTCTGCACCTTTATTGCCCCATAGCTGTGCCATATAGTGCTCTGCACCATTATTGCCCCATAGCTGTGCCATACAGTGCTCTGCACCATTATTGCCCCATAGCTGTGCCATATAGTGCTCTGCACCGTCCATTATTGCCCCATAGCTGTGCTGCTGCAATAAAAATAATAAAACACATACTCACCTGTCTTGCTTGCAGCTCCTCGGCGCCATCTTCCCGGCGTCTCTCCGCACTGACTGATCAGGCAGAGGGCGGCGCGCACACTATATGCGTCATCGCGCCCTCTGACCTGCACAGTCAGTGCGGAGAGAGAGACGCCGGGAAGATGGAGACAGCGCCCGGCGTGTGTGGAATGAGGACAGGTGAATATATCATACTTACCTGCTCCCGGCATCCCGCTCCTTATCCCGGACAGCTGGTCTTCGGTGCCGCAGCTCTTCCTCTGTCAGCGGTCACCGGCACCGCTTCATTAGAGAAATGAATAGGCGGCTCCGCCCCTATGGGAGGTGGAGCAGCCTATTCATTTCTCTAATGAGCGGTCCCACGTGACCGCTCAGGGGAAGAGCTGCGGCACCCGGAGACAGTGTGACGGGCAGGGGGAGCGACAGGATCGCCGGGACTAGGTAAGTATGCCTCAGCGCCCTCTCCCCCTCACCCGCCGACCCTGCCACAGACCGTGACTCGAGTATAAGCCGAGGGGGCACTTTCAGCCCAAAAATTTGGGCTGAAAATCTCGGCTTATACTCGAGTATATAAGGTAAATAAAATGAGAGCTTTATCTGTGATCTGATTTCTTATTCCAGAGACATGTTTTTCTTAATATGTAAATGAGCTGTTAAGATCTATAGATGGAACATACATCTCCCAGAGAATCTGCTTCCAGAGCTTATTATAAATTGCAGGGAGAGTTGTCAAGGTGAGACATGTAGATCAGGAGAGCAGATTGTTAGTCACTGGTGGCAGATTTTCAACTTTCTATGACCTCATGCCCATATAGACAGCTTAGTAGGTTGATCCTATTGACAGATTCCATTTAAGCTTGTGCCAGGTCTCAATTCATATCAACTCTGAGCACCACTGCCATAATGTCCTCAATTACATGCTCTGCATAGAAACCAGAGAACTGGAATCCCTCATGTCTATGAATGCTCATGTCTAAGTATGCTCTGTGTAGGACATGTCATAAAATCTTGTCTTCATTTGTTAGCGCAGAGACAAGTGAAAATTGGTGGTAGGTGAAAACTAGTGATAAAAGTCATAAAATGAAGAACATATGCCATAAAAAAGACCAAATATAGTGCTATTACCAATGTTCACAGATATGGAAGCTTGTTATCAAATACAGTTGTGCTCATAAGTTTACATACCAAAGCAGAATTTTTGCTTTCTTGGCCTTTTTTCAGAGAATATGAACACCAAAACTTTTTCTCCAATCATGGTTACTGGTTGGGTGAAGCCATTTATTGTCAAAATACTGTGTTTTTGCTTTTTAAATCATAAAGACAATCCAAAATATCCTAATGACCCTGATGAAAAGTTCACATACCCCATTTCTTAATACTGTGTATTGCCCCCTATAACATCAATGACAGCTTGAAGTCTTTTGTGGTAGTTGTGGATGAGGTTCTTGGTTCTTTATTTTCTCAGATGGTAAAGTTGCCCACTCTTCTTGGCAAAAAGCCTCCAGTTCCTGTAAATTCCTGGGCTGTCTAGCATGAACTGTGCACTGGAGATCTCCCCAGAGTAATATTGAGGTCAGGAGACTGAGATGGCCACTCCAGAACCTTCAATTTGTTCTGCTGTAGCCAATGACAGGTCGACTTGGCCTTGTGTTATTGGTCGTTGTCATGTTGGAATGTCCAAGTGCGTTCCATGCAAAGCTTGCAGGTTGATGATTGCAAATTTGTCTCCAGTATTTGCTGATAACGGGCTGCATTCATCTTTCCTTCATCATTGACCAAGTTTCCAGTGCTTTTGTAGCTCAGACACTGCCAAAACATCAGCGATCCACCTCCGTGCTTTACAGTAGGAATGGTGTTCCTTTCATCATAGACCTTGTTGACCTCTCCAAATGTAACATTTTTGGTTGTATCCAAAAAGTTCAATTTTGATCTCATCACTCCAAATTACCTTGTTCCAGAAGTTTTGAGGCTTGTCTCTGTGCTGTTTTGCGTATTGTAGGAAAGATACTTTGTGGCATTTACACAGTAATGGCTTTCTTCTGGCGACTCGACCATGCAGCCCATTTTTCTTCAAGTGCCTCCTTATTGTGCATCTATAAGCAGCCACACCGCTAGTTTTCAGAGAGTCCAGTATTTTAGCTGACGTTATTTGTGGGTTTTTCTTTGCATCTCGAACAATTTTCCTTGCATCTCGAACAATTTTCCTTGGTTGTGCTTTTACAGAGTCCCTGATTTTCCATTTGTTAATCACAGCTTGAATGCTGCTGACTGGCATTATCATTTCCTTGGTTATCTTTTTGTATCCCTTTCCTGTTTTATACAGTTCAACTACCTTTTCCCATAGATCTGTTGACAATTCTTTTGCTTTCCCTATGACTCACAATCCAGAAATATCCATGGCTGGATGAAAGATGCAAGAGTCTGTCTGGATCCCAGAAACTCACTCAGCTTTTATGCACACACACTGATTACAAGCAAACAGGTCACAGGTGAGGATGTTACCTTTAGTAGCCATTCAAACCGATTTGTGTCAACTTCTGTGCATGTTATCAGGCCAAAATCACCAGGGAACTTTTGATCAAGGTCATTTGGATGTTTTGGGTTGTCATTATGATTTAAAAAGCAAAAACACAGTAGTTTGATGATAAATGGCTTCACCCAACCACTATCCATGAATGGAGAAAAAGCTTTGGTGTTATCATTCATATTCTCTGGAAAAAAGGCAAAGAAAGCAAAAATTCTACCAGGGTATGTAAACTTTTGAGCACCTGAAAGTGCAGGTTTGCCTTAACAAATTAATGGGCTGTTGCAGACTAGACTTTTGTATTTATGTACATGGCTCTCTCTCTCTCTCTCTCTCTCTCTATATAAATATATATATATATATCCCTTCAATTTTTTTTCTATCAATGTGATTAGATTTATCCTTTTATATCTGGTAGGCTGTTATCCCAAGTGTCCTGAGGATAAACCTTACTTTAATGAAGATGAAATGCAGTGTGTGTCTCAGTGTGGCTGTCTGGACAAAGAAGAAAATTACTACTTAATAGATGAACGAATTGAATCCTGCAAAGTCTGTGAAATCTGGTAAAATTATGTCTTTTGTGGTATGCTCTGAAACAAATTCACATTGCGAGGGCTCGCTCACACCACCTAGTAAATCAGAAAGTGTTATTTTTTTAATGGGACGGCAATAAGACCAATGTCATTCAATGGGGCGGTACTCATGACTACTTTTTTTTTCCCTGACAGAATTTGTCTGGGAATAAATTGCAGCATGCCCTAATTTTTTTTATATTACTCATTTATATAGCGCCATTAATGCCACAGCACTTTACAGACATTATTGACACTGTCCCCGATGGGGCTCACAATCTAAATTCCCTATCAGTATGTCTTTGGAATGTGGGAAGAAACCGGAGTACCCGAAAGAAACCCACGCAAAAACGGGGAGAACATAAAAACTCCTTGCAGATGTCTCACTTCGAACTCGGGTGGTTGCGACTGGTTGCGAGAAAAAAATTGGATAAGGTGTCACAGTATAGCTTGCAATTTTACAGATATATTACAATTCTGTAACATAGGAAACTGTAAACGGTCTTATAAATGATTAACCCCTTTCTGACCTCGGACGGGATAGTACGCCCGAGGTCAGATCTCCTGCTTTGATGTGGACTCCGGCGGTGAGCCCACATCAAAGCTGCAACATGTCAGCTGTTTTGTACAGCTGACATGTGCGCGCAATAGTGGCGAGTGGAATCGTGATTCACCCGCCACTATTAACTAGTTAAATGCCACTGTCAAACGCTGACAGCCGCATTTAACTACCGCTTCCGGCCACGCGGCCAGAAATGCGCTCATCGCCGACACCCGTCACATGATCGGGGGTCAGCGTTGCGTCGGCATAGTAACCAGAGGTCTCCTTGAGACCTCTACGGTTGGTGATGCTGGCTTGCTGTGAACACCACCCTGTGGTCGGCGCTCATAGCAAGCCTGTAATTAAGCTACATAGGAGCGATCTGATGATCGCTGCTATGTTGCAGAGCCGATCAGGCTATGCCAGCTTCTAGCCTCCCATGGAGGCTATTGAAGCATGGCAAAAGTAAGAAAACAATGTTTAAAAAAATCTGAAATAAATTAAAAAAATCTAAAAGTTTAAATCACCCCCCTTTCGCCCCATTCAAAATAAAACAATAAAAATCAAATCAAATATACACATGTTTGGTATTGCCACGTTCAGAATCGCCCGATCTATCAATAAAAAAATGGATTAACCTGATCGCTAAACTGCGTAGCAAGAAAAAATTTGAATTGCCAAAATTACGTTTTTTGGTCGCCGCGACATTGCATTAAAATGCAATAACGGGCGATCAAAAGAACGTATCTGCACCAAAATGATATCACTAAAAACATCAGCTTGGCACGCAAAAAATAAGCCCTCTCCCGACCCCAGATCACGAAAAGAGACACTACGGGTATCGGAAAATGGCGCAATTTTTTTTTTTTTAGCAAAGTTTGGAATTTTTTTTCACCACTTAGATAAAAAATAACTTAGACATGTTTGGTGTCTATGAACTCATAATAACCTGGAGAATCGTAATGGTAGGTCAGTTTTAGCATTTAGTGAACCTAGCAAAAAAGCCAAACAAAAAACACGCATGGGATTGCACTTGTTTTGCAATTTCGACGCATGTTCTAGTACACGTCATGGTAAAATGAGGGGAGCGAAAAACAAACAAACATGAAAAAATGGAAAATCCCAAGGTCAAGAAGGGGTTATTAGCCGCTGCCCAAAAAACGGATTGCACAGAGATGATAATTGAGGAAAAAATGGTCCCACTTTTCTGGATGAATATCAGACTGATTTTTTATACTGTGATTTTACCGTTGTCTAAGGTGGATAATTTAAAAGTTTTCAAGAAACTTTTTGGGCACACTCATCTGTAAAATGTCTGCAGCATAAATTGATCTATGCTTTTAATTGTAACTCCATAGAAGGTTAATTTGTGCTTTGGATGTTACCATTGATTTCACTCTTTCCAATGTAATGCAAAACGTTAAATGCCAGAAGGGTCTGTCTGGTCGTGGGCTGCCTTGTCTGCTATGTTGTTAACAGAATCTGTCTTCTCAAGATACCCATACTTTTAAGAGTTGTGATGGAGCACAAAGTCGCTGAGTCCGTCACTTAACCCAGCAGGCCATGAGTATCATTAGAAATATTGGTCTTGAAGAAAATCTTCCTTTCCTCCATCCAGGGTAATATTAGTAATATATCCCATCTGGTTCATGGGGACGGGGACAACATGGGCCTGTGTGATTTCAAATGCCATGACTGAATTTCAGCCCCAGTCCGTACCTGGTGGAAAACGATTGTCCTTGGTTAGATTTGAACCAATAACCCGAGCAATGGAAACCTACAATACTAGCCTGTCAGAATAATATTTATTATGGCATATATTACAACTACTATGTACTACTGTTTATAGATGCATGAGTCTCTGTCTCCAACAATAGTGTTATATTGTCAATAACACATTGTTCAAAATAAAAAAGAGTACCTGGACATTCCCGCTCACTGTTCACACTGTGTGTAAATGGAGCACATTCTGCTTTCACTTTACAAGCTGGCAGACGAGATGCTAAGATCCCGAGCTGTAAGAAATACCAGTTGTAAGCTGCGTTATCTTTGTTCATGAATAAATATATCTTCACTGTTGAACAGCTGGACTGTACACAGATTAATCCATTGCCAACATAACCACCCAGCCACCGTGCTGTCCAAGAGCTGTTTACTGGCTAAGTCATGAAAATGACTTCCAACACCTATGAGAAGGTTGTGAAAAGAGAAACTAGTTCCCATTGCAGCCACTCACTTCAATTTTTAAAGTGTGCTAGGGAGTGTACCGCACAGCCAGCCATTATCCACCAGGTATTTATACATCACCATTATCCTTCCCTTATCTTGCACCAGATGATAGTGGTATTGCCTTGATATATTTATACAGTATGTCTATGAGATTTTATGCCACACATCATTTTTTAATCTGGTACAGGTAAAACAGCACTTCCATCACTGGCCCCTACCTGTATGTCTTTGGAGCATGGGTGCCAGCCCACCTGAGCGCATATAAACTCCTAACAGATGTCGTCCATGGTGTGATTTGAACCCTGGACTCTCACACTGTAAAGCACTAGTGCTTTCCACTGAGCCACCATGCTGCTCAGAAGATAACCTTTGGCAAAGTCATTGACATTACTTCCAGCACCTATGGGAAGATCGTGAAAAACTAGAGCAGGTCCATTTGCAATTTCTAAAGTAGACCTGGGAGCAGGAATTACTCTGACCTCAGTCAGAGTAGAACTAAGGACCCAAGCATTGAAAGGTATTGGAGCTAACCACTGAGCCACTATAGCATTACCTGATGGCTAGGTCATCAATATGCCTATCAGTAAGTCATGAAAAAGAAGATCATGTTTCATTTGAGTTCTCTGATTTCATTTTCTAAGATGTGTCTGAGAGGAGAAATCTCATTGACCTCAGTCAGAGTAGAACTAAGGACCCAAGCATTGAAAGGTAATGGAGCTAACCACTGAGCAACCGTAGCATTACCTGATGGCTAGGTCATCAATATGCCTATCAGTATCCATCAACAAGTCATGAACAGGAAGAGCAGGTTTCATTTGAAGTCTCTGATTTCATTTTCTAAGATGTGTCTGAGAGGAGAAATCTCATTGACCTCAGTCAGAGTTGAACTAAGGACCCAAGTGTAAAGTGGCAATGGAGGTAACCACTGAGCCACTTTGCTGTCTAAAAGTTTTTTCTGGCCAGGTCATCAATAGGACTCTCAGCATTTATGGGACGGTCAGAGAAATCTAGGGCAGGTACCATTAAAATCAATGTCTACAATTTCCAAAGTACACGTGAGAGGAGGAACCGCATTGTTCTCGGTCAGAGTTGAACCCAGGACAACAGCACTGGACAGCAACAGTGCTAACAACTGTGCCATCATGCTGCCTGAGTGCTAAACTCTGGGTAAGTCATCTATATGACTTGCAGCACCTATGGGAAGGTCAGGAAAAACTAGAGCAGGTCCCATTTGCAGTCACTGATTACAATTTCTAAAATATACTTGAGTGGAAAAATCTCATTGTCCTCAGTCAGAGTTGAACCCAGGGCACCAGCATTGGACAGCAGCAGTGCTAACCACTGGGCCATCATACTGCCTGATAACTAAACTTTGGGTAAGTCATCAATAAGATTCCCGACACCTATGGGAAGGTCAGGAAAAATAGACATAGCTGCCCAACACATCTAACCAATCTGTTCGTTGATTTCAATTTCTAAAGTGAGGTGGAAAGGTACTCTTTTGGGGTATTATGGTTGGTCCAAAAATGTCTAACTTTCTACAAAATGACAATAACAATTAAATTATATGTGTCTTCCTGTTTCTGAAACTGAGCACGCAAATGACTCCGTAACGCATGAATATTACCCAAACCTATTTCTTTCTCACACTGGATACTTGTAAAATCTTAGCAAGCAAGCTTCTAAAATTCTTTCTAGACTACTGAAACAGTCTTGTCTGTGGTCTTCCAACAGACCTAAAAAACCTCCATTCTAATTTTAATGGAAATTTAGATGGTCTAATAATTGGGGCAAGTGTGTTCGTAGAAATGTGTGTTTCTGACGGTAGAGTCACATGACCGTTTTCTTCACATCTAAGAAAAACGGTCCAATTATTCTGAGCAGACTCTGATCAGTTTCATCAGCGTGGAACCAGGGTTTTTTTGGACGTGATGAAAAAATTTTTTTCCTCCATTATGTCAGTTTGTGGAAATCGAAAGACACTCAGATGTCATCCGAATTTTTTTCAGTTTTTTTCACAGAGTTATAAATTTGCATTACCTATTTTAATCCAACGCTCACACCAAAATCGAACATGTCTCCGATTGTTTCCATTGGCCACTTGGTCCAAGAAAAAAGTTGGACATGTGCACAGCTGCATAAAATATCATAGGTACGAGAGATATTTGGGAAAACCACGGATATCCCTTCTGCAAGACAATCAATAATGTGCATGAGCCGTGATTGTTGGACAGTCTAAAAGACTAATAAAACTGGCAATTAACTGAAACATTAGAAAGTATATTTAGAACACATGGTACCCATAGAGAGGTTTATTTAGGCAGAGAAAACCATTTTGTTAAATTTAGATTTGTTGAACCCTGCAAGCATGCAGGCAAATCCAGTCACATAAGCAGGATCCTGAATTGAAGTGAAAATGGCTTATCTAGTGAAAGTGAAAAGGGTGTATCTAGGTCATAGGTAAATTACTGACAAAGTGAATCATGGTACACATATAGAATTTAATTCTATATCCCTGATTCATTATTTGCATTTATTTTTAAGCAACTTTCCTTTTTGTCTTGTGGTATCAGTTGTTGTTCTTGGCACCAAATTCATCAAATTGGTTCACGTGATTCAGGAATTTAGGGCTCAGTAAAAAATATGCTTTCTCCCCGTCTTAAATTGTTTTTGCAACTATTGAAACCAAAATGTTGTGAATTCTATTTTTGGGCTCCCTCTAGTGGTCACAAGCGGTACTGTGTAGTGTTGTCTTTCTGCAGGTTGGCTGCATCAGCTGGTTCGTTATCCTTGGTTGGTTTCCTATTTAGCTCACCTGGAGACTCAGTTCCTTGCCTGCTATCAATGTATTCAGTGCTCTTCAGATTCCTTGCTCCCAGTCTCTCCAAGACAAGCTAAGTTTTTGTTTGATCATTTTTTGATTATCAGTGTTCATTATGTTTTTAGTCCAGCTCACTAAAATGTGATTTCCTCGCTTGCTGGTTGCTCTAGGGGACTGAGTTTCTCCCCCCACACCGTTAGTTGGTGTGGGGGTTCTTGAAATCTCAGAGTGGATATTTTGTAAGGGTTTTTTACTGACCGCATAAATTCCCTTTTCTATTTTCTGCTATCTAGTATTAGTGGGCCTCATTTGCTGAATCTGCTTTCACCCCTGTGTATGTGCCTTCCTCTTACCTCACTGTTATTATCTGTTGGGGGCTTCTATATCTTTGGGGATTATTTCTCTGGAGGCAAGAGAGGTCTTTTCTTTCTCTCTAGGGGTAGTTAGTTCCTCAGGCTAGCTCGAGACGTCTAGGATTTTTAGGCACGTTCACCGGCTACTTCTAGTGTGTTTGGATAGGTTCAGATTTGCGGTCAGTCCAGTTTGCCACCTCCCTAGAGCTTGTCCTATGTTTGTTACTTAGCTGGAGTAATTTGTGATCCTCAACCACTAAGGATCATAACAGTATAGCAGGCCAAAAAGTGTTTAATGCATCGCAGTAGTGGGATAAAAAGAAGACCTGAGTACATTTTTATTTTTTATTTTTTCCTCCCGCTTTTCCTTTGCTGCAGTCTGTTTAGCTTCTTTCATCCCCTTGAACTCTGAGTGGTTTTGAGCTCAGCTGCAGACATGAATGTTCAGACTCTGACTTCTAGTGTGGATCATCTTACTGCACGGGTGCAAAGTATTCAGGATTTTGTTATTCATAGCCCTATGTCAGAACCAAAGATACCCATTCCTGAGTTGTTTTCTGGAGATAGATCTAGGTTTCTAAATTTTAAGAATAATTGTAAGTTATTTCTATCTCTGAGACCTCGTTCCTCTGGTGATTCCGCTCAGCAAGTTAAAATTGTTATCTCCTTGTTGCGCGGCGACCCTCAAGATTGGGCTTTCTCTCTGGCGCCAGGAGATCCTGCATTGCTTAATGTGGATGCATTTTTTCTGGCTCTTGGACTGCTTTATGAGGAGCCTAATCTTGAGAATCAGGCAGAAAAAGCGTTGCTGGCTATCTCTCAGGGTCAGGATGAAGCAGAGGTGTATTGTCAAAAATTTCGGAAATGGTCGGTGCTTACTCAATGGAATGAGTGTGCCCTGGCTGCAAATTTCAGAGAAGGTCTTTCTGAGGCCGTTAAGAATGTTATGGTGGGGTTTCCCACCCCTGCAAGTCTGAGTGATTCTATGGCTTTAGCCATTCAGGTTTATCGGCGTTTGCGGGAGCGCAAATCTGCTCATCCTTTGGCGGTATTTTCTGGACAGAGACCTGAGTCTATGCAATGTGACCGAACTCTGACCAGAATTGAGCGACAAAGTCATAGACGTCAAAATGGGTTGTGCTTTTACTGTGGTGATTCTACTCATGTTATCTCAGCATGCTCTAAACGCTTAAAAAAGAAATCTAAACCTGTCACCATTGGTACTATACAGCCTAAATTTATTTTGTCTGTTACTTTGATTTGTTCTTTGTCGTCCTACCCGGTTATGGCTTTTGTGGATTCGGGTGCTGCCCTGAATCTGATGGATTTGTCGTTTGCCAGGCGCTGTGGTTTTGTCCTGGAGCCTTTGGAATTTCCTATTCCTCTGAGGGGAATTGATGCTACGCCATTGGCTGAGAATAAGCCTCAGTATTGGACGCAAATGACCATGTGCATGACTCCCGTACATCAGGAGGTGATTCGCTTTCTTGTTCTGCATAATTTGCATGATGTTGTCGTTTTGGGTCTGCCATGGCTGCAAGCTCATAATCCAGTTTTAGATTGGAAAGCTATGTCTGTGTCAAGTTGGGGTTGTCAGGGAATTCATGGCGATACTCCGTTGGTGTCTATTGCTTCTTCCACTCCTTCTGAGGTCCCTGAGTTTTTGTCTGACTACCAGGATGTATTTGATGAGCCCAGGTCCTGTGCCCTGCCTCCTCATAGGGATTGTGACTGTGCTATAAATTTAATTCCTGGTAGTAAATTCCCTAAGGGATGACTTTTTAATTTGTCTATACCAGAGCATGCCGTGATGCGGAGTTATATAAAGGAGTCTCTGGAGAAGGGACATATTCGCCCATCCTCTTCCCCTCGGTGCAGGTTTTTTTTTTTGTGGCCAAGAAGGACGGTTCTTTGAGACCTTGTATAGATTATCGTCTTCTGAATAAAATCACAGTCAAATTTCAGTATCCTTTGCCACTATTGTCTGATTTGTTTGCTCGGATTAAGGGTGCCAGTTGGTTCACCAAGATAGATCTCCGTGGTGCGCATAACCTTGTGCGCATTAAGCAGGGAGATGAATGGAAAACAGCATTTAATACGCCCGAAGGCCATTTTGAGTACTTAGTGATGCCTTTTGGACTCTCTAATGCTCCTTCTGTGTTTCAGTCCTTCATGCATGACATCTTCCGAGAATATCTGGATAAATTTATGATTGTTTATCTGGATGACATTTTGGTCTTTTCTGATGATTGGGAGTCCCATGTGAAGCAGGTCAGGATGGTGTTTCAGGTCCTGCGTGCTAATGCTTTATTTGTGAAGGGCTCAAAATGCCTCTTCGGAGTACAGAAGGTCTCCTTTTTGGGTTTTATTTTTTCTCCTTCTACTGTGGAGATGGACCCAGTCAAGGTCCAGGCTATTCATGACTGGACTCAGCCCACGTCTGTTAAGAGTCTTCAGAAGTTCTTGGGTTTTGCTAATTTTTACCGTCGTTTCATCGCTAATTTTTCTAGCGTGGTTAAACCTTTGACGGATTTGACCAAGAAGGGTTCTGATGTGACTAATTGGTCTCCTGCGGCCGTGGAGGCCTTTCGGGAGCTGAAGCACTGGTTTTCTTCAGCTCCAGTCTTATGTCAGCCAGAGGTCTCTCTCCCCTTCCAGGTCGAGGTTGATGCTTTTGAGATTGGAGCAGGGGCTGTTTTGTCGCAGAGAAGCTCTGATGGCTCTGTGAGGAAGCCATGTGCTTTCTTTTCAAGAAAGTTTTCGCCTGCCGAGCAGAATTATGATGTTGGTAATCGGGAGTTGTTGGCTATGAAGTGGGCATTTGAGGAATGGCGACATTGGCTCGAAGGAGCTAAGCATCGTGTGGTGGTCTTGACTGATCACAAAAATCTGATTTACCTTGAATCTGCCAAGCGCCTGAATCCTAGAGAGGCTCGTTGGTCGTTGTTTTTCTCCCGTTTCAACTTCGTGGTCTCACACCTGCCTGGTTCGAAGAACGTGAAAGCTGATGCACTTTCTAGGAGTTTTGTGCCTGACTCTCCGGGAGTTTCTGAGCCGGCTGGTATTCTCAGAGAGGGAGTGATTTTGTCTGCCACTTCCCCAGATTTGCGACGAGTGCTGCAGAAATTTCAGGCGGATAGACCTGACCGTTGTCCACCAGAGAGACTGTTTGTCCCGGATAGATGGACCAGCAGAGTTATTTCCGAGGTTCATTCTTCGGTGTTGGCGGGTCATCCTGGGATTTTTGGTACCAGAGATTTGGTGGCTAGGTCCTTCTGGTGGCCTTCCTTGTCGCGGGATGTGCTGTCATGGATCCCAATGGCTGGGGATCGCACTGGACAAGCAAAATAACATAAATAACGGACGAGCTCTAGGGTGATGGAACCTGGGCTGACCGCTGCCCTGCTCCTGACAAACACAACTAGAAATAGCCAGGGAGCGTGTCTACGTTGATTCTAGACGCCACGCGCCAGCCTAAGAGCTAACTAGCACTGCAGAGGAAATAAAGACCTAGCTTGCCTCCAGAGGAATGAACCCCAAAAGGTATAGTTGCCCCCCACATGTATTGACGGTGAAATGAAAGGAAGGCACGCACATAGAGATGAAAATAGATTTAGCAAAATGAGGCCCGCTATAACTAGAAAGCAGAATGATACAAAAGGGGTCTGAGCGGTCAGCAAAAAACCCTAATCAAAATCCATCCTGAGATTACAAGAACCCATGTGCCAACTCATGGCACATGGGGAGAACCTCAGCCCACTAGAGCTACCAGCTAGCATAGAGTCATAATTAGCAAGCTGGACAAAAAACCAAACAACTGAAAAACAGAACTTAGCTTATCCTGAGAGATCTGGGAGCAGGTAGTCAGGAACCAAACTGAGCACATCTGAGTACATTGATAGCCGGCAAGGGAATGACAGGAAAGCCAGGTTAAATAGGAAACACCCAGCCTCTGATGGACAGGTGGAAACCAGAGACCGCAACCCACCAAAGTCACCCAGTACCAGCCGTAACCACCAGAGGGAGCCCAAAAACAGAATCCACAACAGTGTGCGTTCCTTTGTGCAGTCTTGTGGGATTTGTGCTCGGGCTAAGCCTTGCTGTTCTCATGCCAGCGGTTTGCTTTTGCCTTTGCCTGTTCCGAAAAGGCCTTGGACGCACATTTCCATGGATTTTATTTCGGATCTTCCAGTCTCTCAGAGAATGTCGGTCATCTGGGTGGTGTGTGATCGTTTTTCCAAGATGGTCCATTTGGTGCCCTTGCCTAAGTTGCCTTCTTCCTCCGATTTGGTTCCTCTATTTTTTCAGAATGTGGTTCACTTGCACGGCATTCCAGAGAATATTGTGTCTGATAGCGGATCCCAGTTTGTGTCCAGGTTTTGGCGGACTTTTTGTGTTAAGATGGGCATTGATTTGTCTTTTTCGTCGGCCTTCCATCCTCAGACTAATGGCCAAACCGAGCGAACTAATCAGACGTTGGAAACTTATTTGAGATGTTTTGTTTCTGCTGATCAGAATGATTGGGTGACTTTTTTGCCATTGGCCGAGTTTGCCCTTAATAATCGGGCTAGTTCTGCTACTTTGGTTTCGCCTTTTTTCTGCAATTCTGGTTTCCATCCTCGTTTTTCCTCGGGTCAGGTTGAGCCTTCTGACTGTCCTGGGGTGGATTCTGTGGTGGATAGGTTGCAGCAGATTTGGAACCATGTGGTGGACAATTTGAGGTTGTCACAGGAGAAGGCTCAGCGCTTTGCCAACCGCCGCCGCGGTGTGGGTCCCCGACTTCGTGTTGGAGATTTGGTGTGGCTGTCTTCTCGGTATGTTCCTATGAAGGTCTCCTCTCCTAAATTCAAGCCTCGCTTCATCGGTCCTTATAAGATCTTGGAAATCCTTAACCCGGTGTCTTTTCGTTTGGATCTCCCAGCATCGTTTGCCATTCATAATGTGTTCCATAGGTCTTTGTTGCGGAGGTATGTGGTACCTGTGGTTCCTTCTGTTGAGCTTTCTGCTCCGGTGCTGGTCGAGGGCGAATTGGAGTACGTGGTGGAGAAGATTTTGGATTCTCGTATCTCTAGATGGAGGCTTCAGTATTTGGTTAAGTGGAAGGGCTATGGTCAGGAGGATAATTCCTGGGTTGTCGCCTCTGATGTTCATGCGGCCGATTTGGTTCGTGCCTTCCATGCGGCTCATCCTGATCGCCCTGGGGGTCTTGATGAGGGTTCGGTGACCCCTCCTCAAGGGGGGGTACTGTTGTGAATTCTATTTTTGGGCTCCCTCTAGTGGTCACAAGCGGTACTGTGTAGTGTTGTCTTTCTGCAGGTTGGCTGCATCAGCTGGTTCGTTATCCTTGGTTGGTTTCCTATTTAGCTCACCTGGAGACTCAGTTCCTTGCCTGCTATAAATGTATTCAGTGCTCTTCAGATTCCTTGTGTCTACCTTGCTCCCAGTCTCTCCAAGACAAGCTAAGTTTTTGTTTGATCATTTTTTGATTATCAGTGTTCATTATGTTTTTAGTCCAGCTCGCTAAAATGTGATTTCCTCGCTTGCTGGTTGCTCTAGGGGACTGAGTTTCTCCCCCCACACCGTTGGTTGGTGTGGGGGTTCTTGAAATCTCAGAGTGGATATTTTGTAAGGGTTTTTTACTGACCGCATAGATTCCCTTTTCTATTTTCTGCTATCTAGTATTAGTGGGCCTCATTTGCTGAATCTGCTTTCACCCCTGTGTATGTGCCTTCCTCTTACCTCACCGTTATTATCTGTTGGGGGCTTCTATATCTTTGGGGATTATTTCTCTGGAGGCAAGAGAGGTCTTTTCTTTCTCTCTAGGGGTAGTTAGTTCCTCAGGCTGGCTCGAGACGTCTAGGATTTTTAGGCACATTCACCGGCTACTTCTAGTGTGTTTGGATAGGTTCAGATTTGCGGTCAGTCCAGTTTGCCACCTCCCTAGAGCTTGTCCTATGTTTGTTACTTAGCTGGAGTAATTTGTGATCCTCAACCACTAAGGATCATAACACCAAAATAGACTAGCGCAAGACTGGAGTAGAGTAGCGTCAAATTTTGTAACTTTTTAAAATCACAATTTATGAATCTGGATAAACCAATTGAAATTGAAAGACTCTGTTGACAAAGCAGAAAACAAAATCAACAGGTGAGCACATATGAAATAGAATTAAAAAGCACAAATATAATAATGAATTGGGTACAAACAAAAAAGGCACAAATCATCGAAATCCAGACGAAAGGCAAGTGTAAAAGCAATGACGAATCATTGCCTACATCTTGATATTATACAGAGGATTTTCTTCCAAAATAAAAAAATACACTCCATACTTTAGTAAATCAGACCAGACATCAAGAGATATTGATGCTTCTCATTTTTTGTTGGGGTAGCTATCTATGCAGATGTATGTGTTTACAGTTTAACTTTTTCGTCTTTTAAAACCTTTTTATATCTTTTCAGCATTTGCACACGACACGGAATTGTTTGTCACTATGATACACAAGGTATGTTGTAAAATAAAGAAAGTAATAAAAGTAAGGGTGTGATATAGATATATATATATATATATATATATATATATATATATATATATATATATGTATATGTATATATATATATATATATATATATATATATATATATATATATATATATATAGGTGTATATATTTTTAATTTACTGAAACAATTTAAAGAGTGCCAACACTTTTGGTCATCACTGTGCATATATATATATATGTTGTTTCAGCAAATTAAATATTTCTCCCACAAAATTTTTGCAATTTCACTTGTTTTGTTATACATATGTTTATTTCCTTTGTGTGTATTGAAACAACACAAAACAGAGAAAAGAAGGCAAATTGGATATTATTTCTCACAAAACCCCCAAAGTGGGCCTGCCAAAATTGTTGGCACCCTCAACTTAATATTTGGTTGCACACCCTTTTTAATACATCACTGCAATCAATTGCTTCCTATAATCATCAACAAGCTTGTTACACCTCTCAACTAGAATTTTGGACCACTTGACCACTTTTCTTTTGCAAACTGCTCCCGGGTCTCTCATATTTGAAGGCGACTTGTCCCAACAGCAATTTTAAGATCTCTCAAAGGGATTTAGATCATGACTAGTGTTGAGCATTCCGATACCGCAAGTATCGGGTATCGGCCGATATTTGCTGTATCGGAATTCCGATACCGAGATCCGATACTTTTGTGGTATCGGGTATCGGTATCGAAACAACATTAATGTGTAAAATAAAGAATTAAAATAAAAAATATTGCTATACTCACCTCTCCGACGCAGCCTGGACCTCACCGAGGGAACCGGCAGCGTTGTTTGCTTAAAATTCGCGCTTTAACTTCCTTACGTGAAGTCCCGGCTTGTGATTGGTCGCGTGCCGCCCATGTGGCCGCGACGCGACCAATCACAGCAAGCCATGACGTAATTTCAGGTCCTTCAGGATTTTAAAATTACGTTCCGGCTTTGTGATTGGTCGCGTCGCGGTCACATGGGCGACGCGACCAATCACAAGCCGTGACGTCACGGGAGGCTGGACACGGTGAGGTCCAGGCTGCGTCGGAGAGGTGAGTATAGCAATATTTTTTATTTTAATTCTTTATTTTACACATTAATATGGTTCCCAGGGCCTGAAGGAGAGTTTCCTCTCCTTCAGACCCTGGGAACCATCAGGAATACCGTCCGATACATGAGTCCCATTGACTTGTATTGGTATCGGGTATCGGTATCGGATTAGATCCGATACTTTGCCGGTATCGGCCGATACTTTCTGATACCGATACTTTCAAGTATCGGACGGTATCGCTCAACACTAATCATGACTCGTTGCTGGCAACTTCAGAATTCTCTAGTGCATTGTGTCCACTCATTTCTGCTGCTTCTTGATATATGTTTGGGGTCAACATCCTGTTAGAAGTAGGGTTGAGCGACCTTTACATTTATAGGATCGGGTCGGGTTTCACGAAACGCGACTTTTTCAAAAGTCGGGTCGAGTGAAATCGGCCGATCCTATAAAAAAGTCGGGGTCGGGGTCGGCCGAAACTCGAAACCCAATGCAGTGCATTGGGTTTCCAATGGTTCCCAGGGTCTGAAGGAGCGGAAACTCTCCTTCAGGCCCTGGGATCCATATTTAAGTGTAAAATAAAGAATTAAAATAAAAAATATCGCCATACTTACCATCTGATGCGCCCTGGTACTAAGCGGGAACCTTCCTTCCTTAGAATCAGCCTTCCAGGACCTTGCGGTGACGTCGCGGTGACGTCGCGGCTTGTGATTGGTCGCGCGGCCGCCCATGTGACTGCTCACGTGACCAATCACAAGCCGCGACGTCACCGTGACGTCACCGAAGGTCCTGGAAGGGCTGATTCTTAGGAAGGAAGGCTGCCGGAAAGAAGCCGAGGGTGAGTATATTCCTATTAGGTATATACTCACCCTGGGACACGCCCTGCTTCTTTCCGGCAGCCTTCCTTCCTAAGAATCAGCCCTTCCAGGACCTTCGGTGACGTCACGGTGACGTCGCGGCTTGTGATTGGTCGCGTGAGCGGTCACATGGGCGGCCGCGCGACCAATCACAAGCCGCGACGTCACCGCAAGGTCCTGGAAGGCTGATTCTAAGGAAGGAAGGTTCCCGCTAAGTACCAGGGCGCATCAGATGGTAAGTATGGCGATATTTTTTATTTTAATTCTTTATTTTACACTTAAATCTGAATTCCGATACCAATTCCCGATATCTTAAACATATCGGGAATCGGTATCGGAATTCCGATTCCAGATTCAGAAGATCGCCGACTTCATGGCCGACCCCACACAGGGGTCGGGTCGGGTTTCATGAAACCCGACTTTGCCAAAAGTCGGCGACTTCTGAAAATTGCCGACCCGTTTCGCTCAACCCTAGTTAGAAGACCTATGACCTAAGGCGCAAACCCAGCTTTCTGACACTGGACACTACATTGCTACCTAATATCCTTTAGTAATCTTCATATTTCATGATGACTTGCACGCAATCAAGACACCCAGTGTCAGAGGCAGCAACACATCCCAAAACATTTTTGAACCTCCACCTTATTTGACTGTAGGTACTGTGTTCTTTTTTCATTCCATTTTTCATAAACAGTAGAATGATGTGCTCTAGCAAAAAGTTCTATTTGGTCTCATCTGTATACGAGACGCTTTCCCAAAAGGATTTTGGCTTACTCACATACATTTTGACAAACTTGAATCTAGCTTTTCCATATCTGTGTCAGCAGTGGGGTACTCCTTGGTCTCCTACCATAGCATTTCATTTCATTCAAATATCAACAGATAGTTTGCACTGACAGTGATGCATCCTGAGCCTGCAGGACAGCTTGAGTTTCCTTGGAATGTGATTGGGGCTACTTATGCACCATCCAGACTATTCTATGTTGCATCCTTTCATCAATTTTCCTTTGCTGTCCACATCCAGGGAGATTAGCTGCAATACCATGGATGGTAATCTTCTTGGTTGTGTTGTACACTGTGGACAAAAGAACATCAAAATCTCTGGAGATGGACTTGTAACCTTGAGATTGTTGATATTGCTCAACAAATTTGGTTCTCAAGTCTTCAGACAATTCTTGTCTCCTCTTTTGGTTCTCCATGCTTAGTGTGAGACACACAATGCAAAGATTGAGTCAACTTCTTCCCTTTTTATCTGGATACAGGTGTGATTTCCATATTGCCCACGCCAGTTTCATGCCACAGGTGACTTTGAAAGCACATCACATGCTTGAAGCAAAGTTGTTTAAACACAATTTTGGAAAGGTGCCAACAATTTTGTCAGGCCCATTTTGGGGGTTTTGCGTGAAATTATATCCAATTTGCCTTTTTTCCTCTTTTTTGTGTTGTTCCAATGCACACAAATGAATAAACGAGTGTATAGCAAAACATGTGTAATTACAATAATTTTCTGGGTGAAATACTTCATTTTTTTGGAACCATTTCAAAAGTGCCAACATTTTGGCCATGGCTCTGTATATCTATTACTATATACACTCACCGGCCACTTTATTAGGTACACCTGTCCAACTTCTTGTTAACACTTAATTTCTAATCAGCCAATCACATGGCGGCAACTCAGTGCATTTAGGCATGTAGACATGGTCAAGACAATCTCCTGCAGTTCAAACCGAGCATCAGTATGGGGAAGAAAGGTGATTTGAGTGCCTTTGAACGTGGCATGGTTGTTGGTGCCAGAAGGGCTGGTCTGAGTATTTCAGAAACTGCTGATCTACTGGGATTTTCACGCACAACCATCTCTAGGGTTTACAGAGAATGGTCCGAAAAAGAAAAAAAATCCAGTGAGCGGCAGTTCTGTGGGCGGAAATGCCTTGTTGATGCCAGAGGTCAGAGGAGAATGGTCAGACTGGTTCGAGCTGATAGAAAGGCAACAGTGACTCAAATTGCCACCCGTTACAACCAAGGTAGGCCTAAGAGCATCTCTGAACGCACAGTGCGTCGAACTTTGAGGCAGATGGGCTACAGCAGCAGAAGACCACACCGGGTACCACTCCTTTCAGCTAAGAACAGGAAACTGAGGCTACAATTTGTACAAGCTCATCGAAATTGGACAGTAGAAGATTGGAAAAACGTTGCTTGGTCTGATGAGTCTCGATTTCTGCTGCGACATTCGGATGGTAGGGTCAGAATTTGGCGTAAACAAAATGAAAGCATGGATCCATCATGCCTTGTATGGAGCATCTTTGGGATGTGCAGCCGACAAATCTGCGGCAACTGTGTGATGCCATCATGTCAATATGGACCAAAATCTCTGAGGAATGCTTCCAGCACCTTGTTGAATCTATGCCACGAAAAATTGAGGCAGTTCTGAAGGCAAAAGGGGGTCCAACCCGTTACTAGCATGGTGTACCTAATAAAGTGGCCGGTGAGTGTATATTTGTACATTATATATATATACAATATGTGTGTATATATGTAATATAATATAACTTTCCAGTGGCTTAAATATATACAGTTAGGTCCATATATATTTGGACAGAGACAACATTTTTCTTATTTTGGTTATAGACATTACCACAATGAATTTTAAACAAAACAATTCAGATGCAGTTGAAGTTCAGACTTTCAGCTTTCATTTGAGGGTATCCACATTAAAATTGGATGAAGGGTTTAGAAGTTTCAGCTCCTTAACATGTGCCACCCTGTTTTTAAAGGGACCAGAAGTAATTGGACAGATTCAATAATTTTAAATAAAATGTTTATTTTTAGTGCTTGGTTGAAAACCCTTTGTTGGCAATGACTGCCTGAAGTCTTGAACTCATGGACATCACCAGACGCTGTGTTTCCTCCTTTTTGATGCTCGGCCAGGCCTTCACTGCGGTGGTTTTCAGTTGCTGTTTGTTTGTGGACCTTTCTGTCTGAAGTTTAGTCTTTAACAAGTGAAATGCTGCTCAGTTGGGTTGAGATCAGGTGACTGACTTGGCCATTCAAGTATATTCGACTTCTTTACTTTAATAAACTCCTGGGTTGCTTTGGCTTTATGTTTTGGGTCATTGTCCATCTGTAGTATGAAACGACGACCCATCAGTTTGGCTGCATTTGGCTGGATCTGAGCACACAGTATGGCGGCTCTGAATACCTCAGAATTCATTCCTGTGTCACATCATCAATAAACACTAGTGACCCAGTGCCACTGGCAGCCATGCATGCCCAAGCCATCACACTGCCTCCGCCATGTTTTACAGATGATGTGGTATGCTTTGGATCATGAGCTGTACCACGCCTTCGCCATATTTTTCTCTTTCCATCATTCTGATAGAGGTTGATCTTGGTTTCATCTGTCCAAAAAATGTTCTTCCAGAACTGTGCTGGCTTTTTTAGATGTTTTTTAGCAAATTCCAGTCTAGCCTTTTTAGTCTTGATGCTTATGAGTGGCTTGCACCGTGCAGTGAACCCTCTTTATGGTAGATTTGGATATTGATACGCCGACCTCCAGGAGAGTGTTGGTCACTTGGTTGGCTGTTGTGAAGGGGTTTCTCTTCACCATGGAGATTATTCTGCGATCATCCACCACTGTTGTCTTCCGTGGGCGCCCAGGTCTTTTTGCATTGATGAGATCACCAGTGCTTTCTTTCTTTCTCAGGATGTACCAAACTGTAGATTTTGCCACTCCTAATATTGTAGAAATTTCTCGGATGGGTTTTTTCTGTTTTCGCAGCTTAAGGACGGCTTGTTTCACCTGCATGGAGAGCTCCTTTGACCGCATGTTTACTTCACAGCAAAACCTTTCAAATGCAAGCACCACACCTCAAATCAACTCCAGGCCTTTTATCTGCTTAATTGAGAATGACATAGGGAAGGGATTACCCACACCTGTCCATGAAATAGCCTTGGAGTCAATTGTCCAATTACTTTTGGTCCCTTTAAAAACAGGGTGGCACATGTTAAGGAGCTGAAACTCCTAAACCCTTCATCCAATTTTAATGTGGATACCCTCAAATGAAAGCTGAAAGTCTGAACTTCAACTGCATCTGAATTGTTTTGTTTAAAATTCATTGTGGTAATGTCTATAACCAAAATTAGAAAAATGTTGTCTCTGTCCAAATATATATGGACCTAACTGTGTATATATATATATATATATATATATATATATATATATATATATATATATATATATATATATATATACTGTTTATATATTTCACTTTTATGTATGGCACTTTGTGACACTGTTTAACAAGGTACAATATCTTGATTCTATAGATATATTTTCATCACTGCAAGACCAAGGCTATAGATAAAACTTACAAAGGTTGGGGCATTGACAACTTAGCAACTTTTGTGGCATGTACAACACAGCACAGGAGAATATTGATCATAGCTGCATCCTCTTCAGTGATGACCCCCATCCTTGTTTCTAGCTATTCTCTGCCCCAGCTTTGCCACAGTACCTGCCCAATGAGTATAAGAAACCTCCTGGTATTACTAAAAGCCATAATGTTTGGGTAGTGTCTAAGATAATTGCCAACTCTTATGAAAATCTTGAGGTCTCTCCTTTATTCCAAGTGTCTCATGAATATTCCAAGAGAGTTGCCTATAGTGATGCCCCTGTTGTCACTGAATTTAAAGGGAACCTGTTGTAAAACAAATGGCATTTACCTGCAGCCATAGTGCTAATGTACAAGTAAAATCAAGTTTAATTATTTCTCTATTATGAATGCTATTTCAAGTGACTCTAAGTAGTAAAAAAAAGGTAATATAGCTACATCCTTAACCCCTTGCCTTCACAGCCAGTTTTCATTTTTAAGTTTGCATTTGTCCCTTCTTCTCTTTCAAAGGCCCACAACTTTTATATATTTCTCAACATAACCAAATGAGGGTGTGTTTTTTGTGGGATGAGTTGTAGCTTTGAATTAAACCATCCATTTTACCATATAATATACTAAAAATGTAGTAAAAAAAATAAAAGTGGGCTGAAATGGAGGGAAACATGCATTTCCACCATTCATTGTATGGTAAAAATAAATAGAAAACAAGAATCTCCAGGCCAGTATGAATTAAGAAGTACCAAACTTACATAAATTTCTTTTTTATTAATTTACTTCGTGAAAAAATTCTGATGTTTTTAAAAAGAATGGTTTGTGTCACCATTTTTTCAAGAATCGTAGTGCTTTTTTTTATATTGATGGAGCTGTCTGAGGTCTTGTTTTCCAACATGGCAGCAAAGAAGGCCTTCAGTGGGACCCTTTATAAAATGTGACTTCGGAGGCTGATAGAAGGCTGTGACTGCTCATATCGGCAACTGTCCTATTTCACAGAAGATGATGTGTTGCTGAGAATGATGTTTCTTAAACCTACTTAAAAATTATTTCAGCTGACAAACAAGTGTCTTGCCCGTTCAATGGGTGATCAACAGCCTGCAAGATAATTGTAAAACAAGCGTCCCTATGAACCCTCGTTAAGGAAAATCTTGCAGTGTACATGCACTTTTAAAGAGGTTGTATCTTTTAAAGGAATTTTGCACCTCAGGAAAAGTTTGATAGAAAAATAAAATGCATTCTGCTCCCCTGTTCCTCAATCCTCCACTGCTTCTAAGGTCTGGCTTTGGCTTCATTACTTGTGTCACATCAACAACAAATTAGTAAGCTCTGCAGCTCTGAATGGGGCAATCTATTTTTATAGGCAGAGATGCTGAGTTCTCTGCTTGGCTGCCATGCCGATGATGTGACATTAATACCAGAGCCAATGCTAGACACCTGGAGCAGCAGCTGAGACTCACCACTGGAACTGGAGATGGTTAGTAGATTGTGGTTTGCTTTTCATACCAAATGGCACAAGTGAGAAATTGGTGCGTAAAATGGTCTCTGTGACAGAGCTTGTTCCATTCTTGGCAGGTGATGGCTGTGTTATCTTCTTTTTCTGCTGAGCTCTTTCTGTCTGCTGTTAACAGTGTTTGGATTTCTGGTGTGTTATTCTGTGTGACATTGGTGTCCCAACAATGCAATCTTGGGGTTCCGATGGGTTTCTAAGGCAAGCTAGGGTTTACGTCAGACGACAATGCTTTCCATTTTAATATACTGTTTTAACCAAGGCTGTGGCTCTTCTGATTTTTACAGTATACTTCAATACAGTAGTATAAGGGACCAGATGATTGCAGGTTCAAGACCCCTAAGGGGAATAGAAACAATAGTTGAAAAAAAAGTTTAAAAAAAATAAAAAAAAACAGACAAATTTTTGACCACCGAACTTTCCCACTAAAATAAAAGTATGAAAAATAAACATATTTGTTACTGCATCCATAAAAGTACAATCTATCAAAAAGTATAAAAACTAAACATATTTGTTTCTGCATCCAGAAAAGAACAATCTATCAAAATATGAAACCAGATAACTTGAACAATAAGCACGATAATGAGAAAAAAAAATGTGAAACTCCAGAATTGCGTGAGTTTTTGCTAGCAAAAAAAAAAAAACAAGACATCAAAAATATGGTATATATTGTAAATTGATCAATAAAAATTAAATTTAAGCCCTCAAATAGCTCAACCAATGAAAGAATTAAAAAACCTTACGGGTCTCGGTTAGAGATCAGCAGATCTAACAACATTCAAACTCATCAAATTTGATTTACAGCATTTTTTGTATGCGGACTGAATGTCCATTATTTTTTTCTGCTCTCTCCTTAGACACCAGAGTTTAATAATTGTAATATGCAAAAAATAATAAAATACTTATACTCTACGCCTTGCTCACTTCCTCGGGCCCTCCACTCCTTGTCGCAAGTGCTAAAATCCAGGGCCTTTTCACCCTAGGTCATGGCTTCCATCTTTGATGAGGCATAGGATTGTTCCTCCCAGATGCGCATGAGGTCATGGTGCACACTAATTTGCTGAATCCATGTAGACGCAAATTAAAAAACATCCACATTTTGGTGAATGTGGATTTTTTAAAAAAATTAGAGTAGAATCCAGTTCCTCAGAGATAAATTCTTGTTTCCAGTCTTGGAGAATGGAGACATAAACAAAATGAAATTATACTCACCTTGAAAATCATGCTGCTATATAATATCTACCACACAATTAACACCATAATAAAAATATCAAAATTGCAATTTTACAGCTCTAGGAATTATTTTCCCATTTTACAATATATTATATGGTAAAATGAATTTTGTCATTCAAATGAGATCTAAGGGGTAACATTTCTCATTGCGCAGAGTGACAAGCTAAGCCTGGTATGTTAGAGTGAGTAGATGTATATGCTATGCTTGCCCCTCTGGGAAGTTAAATATGAAAATTGCCTCTTCAGAGAGGACGAGAACTTAAACTCTATATAGCGCCTCCTGTTGAAAGTAGCAATCCTTAAAGTCAATGTTCACCCTTTAATGAGCCTTGCCACATGACTTAAGGTACCTTCACATTAAGCGACGCTGCAGCGATAGCGACAACGATGCCGATCACTGCAGCGTCGCTGTTTGGTCGCTGGAGAGCTGTCACACAGACCGCTCTCCAGCGACCAACGATGCCGAGGTCCCCGGGTAACCAGGGTAAACATCGGGTTACTAAGCGCAGGGCCGCGCTTAGTAACCCGATGTTTACCCTGGTTACCAGTGTAAAATGTAAAAAAAACAAACAGTGCATACTTACATTCGCATCCCCCGGCGTCCGCTTCCTGCACTGAGCGTCGGCCCTAACAGCAGAGCGGTGACGTCACCGCTGTGCTGTACTTTCACTTTCACTTTACGGCGCTCAATCAGTGCGGGAAGCGGACGCCGGGGGATGCGAAGGTGAGTATGTACTGTTTTTTTTACATTTTACACTGGTAACCAGGGTAAACATCGGGTTACTAAGCGCGGCCCTGCGCTTAGTAACCCGATGTTTACCCTGGTTACCAGTGTAAAACATCGCTGGTATCGTTGCTTTTGGTGTCAAACACAACGATACACGCCGGTCTGACGACCAAATAAAGTTCTGAACTTTGTTCAACGACCAGCGATATCACAGCAGGATCCTGATCGCTGCTGCGTGTCAAACTAAACGATATCGCTAGCCAGGACGCTGCAACGTCACGGATCGCTAGCGATATCGTTTAGTGTGAAGGTACCTTTAGGATAAAAACCAAACCAGAGTCTCAACTTGCAGACAGTGTTTTTGTATATTGCCCCTTGTCATTGCAAAGTATAAGCTCTGATCAGAGGCAATTTATATATTTAATTTCCAAGAGGAACATGCATGGGGTAGAAGTTCCTTACTCTGATATGTAAAACCTGGCTTGTCACTCTACACAAGGAGAAACATTACACCTGAGATCTCAGTCTTAAGCATTACCTAGCCAAATCATAGCACACTTTGCACTGATGAGGGGCAGTACCCCGAAACACAATGTTTGCAAACTGAGATTCTGGTTTGGCTTTCATTTTAATTAATTTGCAAAGCTCGTTAAGGGTTGATATTGACATTTAGGATTGCTACTTCCAATAGATTACACTAGAGTTAAAGTCCTCTTGCTCTCTGAAGAGGCTACTGCCATTCAAATGAACAAGTCATGCTGTAAAAAAGCAAACCCTCATAAAGCTATATCGACAGAAAAATAAAAAGTTGTGGTTCTTGAAAGAAGGGGAAGAAAAAACAAAAATGGCTGAATTGGAAAGAAGTTCATTAGAAGACATGTATAATATAGCTACATAATAAAGTACACTTATGCTTCTGCTCCTTTTTTAACATGTGATTCATTTTATCTGTACTGCCTTTTGCAACCTTATCATTTTTTCTTTTTACTGTAAGCTTGTAATTGTGACTATAAAGGATATCTGATGGAAATTGGTGAAATGATTGAAGTGGCTGATGGCTTGTTTGGCTGCAAAATAGTGATCTGTGGGTCAAATGGTATCACTGAAACCCCATGTTATGAAACTACAGAAGGAATCTCAGGTAATTTTATCTAACGAATGTTTTAGATTTTATTATCTTCTCGTTTTCTGTGACTCTTGGGTTCCGATTCATCAAAGTGTTTTCACCAGAAAACTGGTGTAAAACAGTTTGATAAGTTGTAAAATTTTTCTGCAACTGAAAGTCGAGGTTCATGATGAGTTATGGCGGCATACCATAAGGCATAAATCTTACCATCAGTATTTCAGATGTGCTTGATTTACTAAGTGTCATGCTCTTCTGACTTCAGCACACCCTTTGTGAAGATTGGCATGAATGGTGCCGACATTGATGAATCAAGGCCTTTAATATTTTAGTGTAGAGAAATAGCTAAATGGTAACTTCCTGCAATAATGTAAAATATATTCACATACCAAAGACTTTTTACAAAAATTTTATTATGTGAAATTCAATTCCATTATATTGAATCTGGTTAATTTTTGCCCTCCTTATTCGGCAAGCTATAGCGCTTACTGAATAAGCTGCAGAGGGAACCTGGATGCCTAGATCGCTCCTGCTGATCAGCTGTTCAACTCCGAAGCTGCTTGTGCTGCGGCTGTGTGACAGTCATGACACATGCATGGAGAGCCAAACAAACAGGCTCTCCATGCATTTATTGTGACTATCACACAGCAGCAACACATGCAGCAGCGGTGCCAGACAACTGATCAGGAGCAAAAGAGGGAGCTGAACATATTCACTCATCTCTAGTAATAACTAGTGATGAGCGAGTATACTCGTTGCTAGGGTTTTCCCCAGCATGCTCGGGTGATCTCCGAGTATTTTGGTGTGCTTGGAGATTTAGTTTTCGTCACCTCAGCTGCGTGATTTGCAACTGCTAGACAGCCTGAATACATGTGGGGGTTGCCTATTTGTTACGGAGTACCCACATGTCCCACAAATCATGCAGCTGCGGTGACCAAAACTAAATCTCTAAGCACATCCAAATACTCGGAGATCACCAGAGCATGTTCGAGGAAACCCGAGTAACGAGTATACTCACTCATCACTAGTAATAACTAATAAAATTGAAAAATTCTTAAGTGAAAGTAACATTTTCAGCCTGAAAATCTGTTATAACGTGTTGCTAGCCAGTAGGTTCTTCCCTTTTCTCTAACATTTTACTAGTACCTCGTGTCTTGAAATACACTTTTAGCAGTGAAAACACCAAAATGAATTACAGGAAGTGCAGCAGGTCTTAAGCTTTATGCTTTGCTTTCCTGTCTGCCAAATTGCATACAGGCATAACGGAGAATCTAGCTTTCAGTTCAGGGCATACAAGCCGTTTTGCAGCTCAGTGTTGTTTAGTCTGCAGCATTTTCTGCATGATTCTCAGTAGTATTGGGCAAACCCCTGTATGTTCGGTTCTGGGGTTTTGGCCAAACATCTAAAAAAAGTTTGGTTCGGGTACCAGAACGGTCCTCGAACCTGATCCTGGACCCCATTCATATGAATAGAGAGCCCAAGCATCCATTGTTTGCCACTCTGTCATCTGCATGACAGAGCTACAAAGACAGGCTCTAATGATCTTACCGCTGGTCAGAGAGCTGCGGTTCCCACAATATGAGATGACAGCATGAGCCAGCAGCTGTGACCAACAGTAAAGAGGTACCGTGACTTATAGGCATCGACTGATGAGAGAGCCACTGATGGAAGTAATCCTCAGCTGTCACCTGTGCATTATAAGTAAATACATTTTTTTTAATGATGTGTAGTCTTATCTATATTTGATAACCTAGATGGTAAAACTGACAGCTGCAACCAGCAGCTTTTAGCTTTATCATGGCTGGTTATCAAGAATAGAGAGGTCCAATGCCGTCTTTTTAAAATATTTAAATAAATTATTTAAAAAAACAGTATATGGTCCCCCCATTTTTGACAATCGGCCAAGGTAAAGCAAACAGTTGGTGTCTGGTATTCTCAGACTGGTAATGAGTCCTGGATATTTCCCCGTAAAAATAACAGCCTACACCTGATGCAGAAAAGGTCCATCTAAAAGATGTGCAAATTTTGGTGCTTTTCCTGGCTTATCCCACTTGCCCTGTGACGGTGCCAAGTTTGGTAATATTTGTGGGTTTGATGTCAGCTGTGTTATGGCTGCTGACATAAAGCCCTCAAATTAGTAATAAGAAGCCCCCATTACTAACCCCATAGTTAAATTGTAAAAAAAACAACAGCTAGAATAAAAGTCTTTAATTGAAATAATGACACACTCCTTTATTTGAAATAAAAAAGCACAGTTTTACTTAACTTTATGCTTAATGCATTGCAGCCCATGTAACCTGTAAAAAAAACAGAAAATAATAAACAACCATAATACTCACCTTTAAGCCTAATCCATGTCCCCTGGAAAAGAAGAAAAATAAATAACCATATCTCTCACCTTTCAGGCAATTAATAGGGGAGACCCCCCCCCAAAAAAAAAGACATGTTGTCCCATTTATACACAATAACTAGCAAATGCTATGCAGACATCTGAGGACTGATAATAATAGCCTAGGAAATAGCCATGAATATTCCCCCCCTCCCAGATTAAAAACCAGCTCTCATTCCCCCAAAATAAGATGCACCAAAGATGGTGCTTAACACTGCTTTTTCCACTTGCCCTGGTCCAGTGGGGTAATAGTTGTGGTTTGATGTCATCACTGTATTGGCAGCTGACATCAAATCAAGGAGTTAGTAATTGATGACTTTTTTAATTTTATTTTTAAATTTAAAAAAAACGGCACAGGACCCCTCTATTCTTGAAAACCAGTCATGATAAAGCTGACAGCTGAGGTTTGTAGCCTGCAGCTGTCAGTTTTGCCTGCTCTGGTTATCAAAAATAGAAGCGAAAACATGTCATTTTTTATTTATTTTTAGCACCGGCTGATGAGTACACCCATCAGAGTCACCTGCTCATGCTGTTATCAGCAACAGCAGGCTTAGGTTGGTGAGAGTAGTACTCTCTCATCATCCAATGCCTGACCAGTAGTAACCTTTTTACTGCCAGTCTCAGCTGCTGGCTCACGCTGTCATTTGATAGCATGGAAACTGCAGCTCTTTGACCAGCAGTAATGATCATTAATGAGCGGTAGGATGAATATTAGTTATCTTATGTCTATTATGCTTTGGGGTCTCTGGGGAGACCCTAAAACACTATAACAGACATTTTATTTGCTGAAAATAAAGTTGTTGGAAATCAAATTTTGCAATAAATTCCACTCATCTCTGAGATTTTTTTTAATTTCTTGTGCATTTTCTGGGTTAAGTGTTCATGTTCATGTTCCTGAGGCTATTAAGATTAAAATTTCATTTAAATGTTTTATTAGAATTGTGTGTCATAGTGCAATTTGTGACTGTAGTGTTATGTAAGTAACATAACATTTTACAACTTGTGCAGAATTCTCAAAAACAACACCGTTTTCAACATTGTCTACTGAAAAGACCACATCAATTGGATCAACTAAAACACTAATTGGCAGAAGTACAATTACATCTTCAATGACAACACTATCATCACCAAGACCATCAAGTACATCACTTTTAAGGACAACCATATTTACAAGCACACCAAATCCTGTCACTGAATATTCATCTGTAACTTCAAAGCTTACTAAAGCATCAAGCATAAGCCCTAAACCATCAACAGAAGTGGGCAGTAAGGCAGTAGCAACATCCGCCACAACAGTGTCTTCATCAAAGTCATCAACACGATCTACATATTTGAGTACAATGGGTTTTAGTACTACAACAAAAACTCTACCTAAGATTTCAACTTTAAGTGCAAGCACAACAAAAAGCCATCAGCAAGAAAAGTCAAATACAACAAAACATCTAGCAGTATTCTCAAGTTCATCTCCAGTGGATACTGAATTAACAAGATTAACAATAGGCCCAGAAACATCTGAACTTACAGTTGAGAAGACCTCCATTGAAACTCCTAAGAAGGATTTACGTCAGAACTCAACGTTTTCTTTACACTCATTAATGACCAACACACAAGAGGCAATTATAACGGAAGGCGATTTTCCACCTGTTACAACTATCGAGAAATCGAATGCTTCTCTAGTGATAATAACTAAAAAAGGGGTATGTAGTCCTGGTTCCGTATTAAATATAAATACATATATAATACTTATAAGCTAAGTATGTATTTGTATACTGAAGCATTGTGTGTCAATTTTCTTTTAGATTTTATGAAGCGAATGTATGATAAACCTGTTATGCTAATTGTAGTTACATGGATGTAACATTCAATCTTTACTGTGAACTGGAATTTTGCTAGAACTTCCTTTATTCAAAAATGTACAAACTATCATGCTAAAAGCCTGCATACACCTTTGCAACGAGCATTATGTACTGCATGTATTAGTGATTAAAGGGAATTTGTCAGCAGGTTATTGCTACCTCACCTGAGAGAAGCATGATGTAGGCAAAGGGACCCAAATCCAATGATGTATCACTTAGTTTACTGGGTGCAGCAGTTCTGACACATTCAGAGTTTTTAGAAATAGCCACCACCAGACTGTGTATGTACATTGTCTATTGACAGTGAGCTGCTTATCACAGGAGGGAAAATCAAACAGCTGCAGTCTCGATTTATGTTGTTAGTGAGTTGTTTAATGCTTAGAATTTCTTGACACCATATAATTTGAAAAGTGCAAAAAGGTACAGAATCAAGTAGCGTGCGTGACGTTTCGACCCTTTTATAGGTCTTTTTCAAACGACGCTGAAAAATAAATGGACATACTGTATATCAGTAACATAGTATATATGGTGTGACGTCAAATAAAATAGAGACCAATAAAACATGTACAGGAAAATTAATACAGAAAAATAATATACTTTTGACAATATTAAATGACCATACATAAGTTTACTGGGAAAAGTTAGTTGGGGAGGATGGGGGAAGAAAGGAGCTTGCAGAAAATGAATCGTATAGTACTGAACTAGCTGTAGATTCAGTGTGGCCCATGCAGTAATTGTATGAAGGTTAAGTGCTATGGGTGAGCTGAAATGATAAGATTAGGGAAAAAAAGGGGGGATAAATGGCTTAAGGAAGATTGTGCCATACAATGCATACACGTAGTTATGTCCCCAGCTCTGTTGGAAAATGTGGGTGTGAGTAGGAGCGTTATTACACTTACCAGTAGACTAGGAAGAGGTGTCCTCGGGCGCATATTGCATCACTAATATGGTGGGGTGAAGACATTGGGGGTAGTGGGTGTTTAAATAGGAGCCTAGCAGTGTATGAGGCCGGAAGTGGCCGCTGTAGAACGGGAGCGAGGCTTGGAGATGTGGCGCATGCGCAGTGGGACTTAGCACTGCTTAATAAGAGGCCACTTATACATAAATATGTATAATAAGGTTGATATTCCAAGAGATGTCTGTATGCAATTTAGACAATTGTTAGGGTCTACTGAAAAAGGAAACAAAATATTGGGAACTGCAGTTATATGTTTCCGAATCTATAATGCAGAATCCTCTGTCTGAGTACTGCATAGGCAGTTGTGCATTAGTTAGGACTAGAGATGGTCAAATTTATTTCAGTGCAATTGAATTCTACTTAAATTTAAAAAAAATATATAATTCTGATGAATACTTTTTTTATTTAATTCACTCCATGCAAATTGAGTAAAATGGCAGCCAGCTGCAGCCACCATTTTGTTGAACAGTGGAGGATCGGCAAAAGATAAAAAGAAGAAAAAACATTTTCACTTTATTGCTCACTTCTCTAGCCTCCCCACTATTCCCTGTCCACTGTACAATCCAACAGTGGTTGCATCTCTGGCTCAATGTCCACTCTAGACCAGGGGACAAACAGGTCTCAGCATTCACTGGACATGCTCTAGGGCAGATGTCTCAAACTACATTCCTCAAGGGCCGCAAACAGGTCATGTTTTCAGTATTTCCTTGTATTGCACAGGTGATCATTTAATCACCTGCACAGATAATGATTCCAGCACCTTGTGCAATGCAAAGGAAATCTTGAAAACAAGCATGGTCTGAGGCCCTCGAGGAATGCAGTTTGAGACACCTGTTCTAGGGCCTACTTACAGCTAGAAGTCCTCACCTAGAGTGAACACAAGGCCACAACCTCGCTGCACATGCTCTGGAGCCTGCTCAAGGCTCTTAATCATGGTGTAGCTGAAGATGCAACTCAGTAGAGGTGCATAGGACCGAACAGTGGGCAGGGAGCAGCCATAAAACATGAGTGGTTAGGTCAGTATGATTTTTTTAACCTTTTGCTGGCTGCTTACCTCTTCAGTCAATCTTTCTGCTCCCTGTTCGATGTCCAGTCTTGTATGCGTCAGACGCATTGCATCTCCAGCACAGTATTCACTCTAGGCTTAGAGTAAATTGTCTTGCCATTCCGGTAGCATGCTGTCCAGTCCTCGACACCTTTTTCCTCGTTACTCCATCATGCACATCTTCTGTAATTTTTAATAAAGTAACCAGAGATTTGAGTCTCAGTGATGACAGTACACGCATGCATAATGAAGTTCCAAGCCTAATGGAAAGGTGAAAGCCATGGTGTCAAAGTGAAGATATCTGTAGAGGGTGCATGTGATGGGGAAAAGAAAAGAAGAGGTGCGGAGGATTAGATGGCAAGTTGCAGTGACAGCTGAACAGGTGTGCCTTGAGATAATCATTTTTTTTTTAACCATTTGCCCAACTCTCTATGATTCAGCAAAATGGTGGTTGGCTGCATTCCCTTTTTGCTGAATTTTAGAGGGTCAGGCAAACGGTTAAAATAAATGAAAATTGTGCAGATCGAATTGTGAACATTTCTGGCTCTGACCCAGCTACTGGACAAGTCTTCTTGCCAGCTCGCCCCACCGAACGGTATCTAACTTTGCCTAGGGGTCCCTATTAAGTACATAAGGGGACTATTAAAGGCAGTAAAGAGAAAAAAAATAGTTCTTAAAAATATGGAAAAAAACACAAATTTCAAATCATCCCCTTTTGCACCAATAAAAATAAAACAATTAAAAGTAAATACACATATTTAATATCGCTGCATTCGCACAAGCTCGACTTCTCAAATAAATTGATCCGATTGGTAAACTGCGCAATGAAATAAAATCAGAATGTCAGAATTTCATTTTTATGGTCCCTGCAACATTACAATAAAATGCAATAAGAGACGATCAAGACATCATATCTATCCCAAAATAGTATCAGTAAAAAAGTCAGCTCATGATGCAAAAAAATAAGCCCTTACTCAGCCCCATTTTCAGGAAAATAAAAATGTTTTGGATCTCAGGAGATGGCAACGAAAGTAGATTTTTTTTTCTTGCAAATTTCAGAATTTTATTTCACCACTTGAGTAAAAAAATATATACATGTTTGTCATCTGCTTACTCATACTGACCTGTAGATTCATATTGACAGGTAAGGTTTACCATATAGTGAACATGGTTAATACAAAGAATAGACAACAATTATTTATTTTCACTTTTTTTGCAATTTCAATGCACTTGGAATAATTTTCCCACTTTAAAGTATATCACGATAAAATGAATGATGTCAGTCAAAAGTATAACTCATCACACAAAAAACTAGCCCTAATACGACTGCGTGGAAGGAAAAATAAAAATGTTATCGCTCTTGGAAGAATGTAAAGAAAAAATGAAAATGAAAAAATGGAAAAAAGATATTAAAAAAAAAGCTTGAGGGAATGGTGGACAACGCTTCGAAAAGTCCATCAAAATGTTAATTACTTTTTTATTAATAGAAACATTATAGTCATGGTCATAAATTTCATTAAATAGAATTACAGACATACAAGTGCTTATCACAAAATTAGAATATCATCAAAAAGTTAATTTATTTCAGTTCTTCAATACAAAAAGTGAAACTCATTTATTATATAGAGTCATTACAGAGTGATCCATTTCAAGTGTTTATTTATGTTAATGTTGATGATTATGGCTTACAGCCAATGAAAACCTAAAAGTCATTTTCTCAGGAAATCAGAATACTTTATAACACCAGCTTGAAAAATGATTTTAAAATCTCAAATGTTGGCCTACTGAAATGTATGTAATAAATTAACTTTTTGATGATATTCTAATTAAGTTTCTTGTATGTACATATATACATTCATACTGTATAAGTCTTTTAATCAAGGAGCCATTATTGTAAGGAAAGAGGAGGTTGAACTGGTTTTACATCTATTTAAATCTGCATTAGAATTTGCAGATCAAAGTCATTTTTTTACTATTTTTCAATAGTTTGAAGACTGCATATCTTAAGACCATGGTCATACGTTCAGTATTTGGTCAGTATTTTGCATCAGTATTTGTATGCCAAAATTAGGAGTGGAACAATGTTACCGTTCCAACAAAGTGGATGGGATTTACAGAAATCTCCTGCCCACTACGCTTCTTTTTTATGCTGTCTAAACTGACCTGCGGTGCATGTTTCAAAGCCGCATCATGTCAATTTCTCTTGTGGGTACGTTGAGTTTTATGTGCAGATTTTCCCCATAGAATTGCATTGGATGCGAAAATCTGCAGGTGAAGAATGCTTAAAAAATGCATGTAATCCGCAAATACAGTAAGTACGGTATATCAATCAAGTTTTGTCAAAACCAAATAACAAGAACTATCAAAAACAAAGCAGCTTTATAGCGGCAGCTACAGCCTGGGTCATGTGCTGTCGAGTGAGCGGGCAGCGATAGCGCCGCTCACAGGCACAGATGACAACAAGACATGTTTACAAACACACTTCTTTACAAGGTTTAAATCGGTAGGGGTATTATACAATGTAATGGACCACCTCCTTAAAGGGACTGTCACCTGATTTTGGAGGGCCCTGTGTTTGGTCCGATGGGAGGTGTTTTCTCTTGTTTCATTGACCCCTTCCTTTCCCGCTGGCCGCACTATTTTCTTGAATGTGAGTTGGTTTCCTCCGTAGTACACCAATCTTGCTTTGCGCACGTGCAGTATGCTTTTCCCAACTGCGGGCAAAGCCGAAAAGCATTAGTGCGCATACGCCGCCACACTATGTCCCAGAACACAGCAAAATACTTCCAGGACATAGTGCGCCGGCGCATGCGCACTAATGCTTTTCGGCTTTGCCCGCAGTTGGGCAAAGCACACTGTGCGTGCACAAGGCAAGATTGCCTTGCGCACGCATGTACTACGGAGGAAACCAACTCACATTCAAGAAAATAGTGCGGCCAGTGGGAAAGGAAGGGGTGAATGAAACAAGAGAAAACACCGCCCATCGAACAAAACACAGGGCCCGCCAAAATCAGGTGACAGATCTTTTTAAAGTGCAGAGAGAATCTGCAACATCAAAAACTCACCAAAGGCTCATCATGGAAACGTAGCCTAAATGATAGCAGCACCAATATATCTAAAGAGAGGGTAGACAAACTTGGCTTCAGCACTTAGGTTTCTTACTTAACCTATTTAGCCCACCATCACAAGTTCATTATTTGATTAGTTTTTTATTTCAGTACTTGTAAGCCAAAACCAGGAGTGGGTGAAAAATACAGACATGGTGACGTATTTCTATTTTACGTTTCCTGTGATTGTTCCACTCTTGGTTTTAGCATACAAATACTGATGTAAAATACTGACCAAATAATGAACGTGTGAACGCGGCTTTATAGCGACAACATTTTTACCTTTTATATCCCCTTTATAGTGTTTTCATCCAACATCATCCTTGAGCAGCTGGCTTGATTATGTCAATGTAGACATCCATATTGAGCTAAGAAGTTGTAGCATTGTTAGTGGACATCTTATACATCAAACAGTAATTATATTTTTGGTTGAGTAACAGGCTACGTATGGGTATATAGGGAAGACACTGTGCTTAATATTTTAAAAATATTTAGAATTGAGAGTCCTCAATAAAATCTTAATATTTTAATAATTTTTAAGAAAAATTTATTTTTAAGGGTTTCCTTTGTGTACTTTAGACTTGTCAAATGGTCACCCTCAATACTATCTATATATGTTGGACACGTTTGCATAAACACATGAAATTGTCATGAGATTGAAGTCTACTTGCTTCAGCTATCTGCTTTAATTATTTTAATAATTTATTAAAAACTGTCAATGAAAGAAAAACAGTTGAAAAAGCTAACTCATTATTTATGACAGGATATCTAGTAAAGTTATGGTTTAATTTAAATGTTAGTCAAAATCATGTAGAAATGCATCAATCAGGTATGTTAGATCACAAGAAGAGTAGTAACCTGTATGGCCTGTTAATAACTATAAAGATTTCTTATAGGAAATAACGCTTCCAGTTTACTCCTCTAAATGTCACAATATCACTTGTAATGCAAATGGGACCCTAAATGTTGTAGAAGCACCATGTCCAGACATTAAGATTATTACATGCGGTGACGGAATTCAGCCTTTGAAAATTTATGATGAAGATGGATGCTGTTATCACTATGAATGTCCACGTGAGTACCTATATATACCTATAATATCTGTTCTTGTATCTATTGTTGGAAATAGGTATCTGTCATCTATAGTGTTGAGCAATACCTTGCGATATGCAAAGGTATCGGTATCGGATTGGATCGGCCGATATCCAAAAAATATCGGATATCGCCGATACCGATACCCGATACCAATGCATATCAATGGGACACAAAATATCGGAAGGGTTCCCAGGGTCTGAAGGAGAGGAAACTCTCTTTCAGGCCCTGGGATCCATATTCATGTATAAAATAAATAATAAAAATAAAAAATATTGATATACTCACTCCTCCGGCGGCCCCTGCTCTTAGTGGTGCCTCCGTTCCTAAGAATGCAGAGTTAAGGAACTTCGATGACGTCGCGGCTTGTGATTGGTCGCGTGACCACTCATGTAACCGCTCACGCGACCAATCACAAGCCGCGATGTCATCGAAGGTCCTTCACTCCCTGCATTCTTAGGAACGGAGGCACCACTAAGAGCAGGGGCCGCCGGAGGGGTGAGTATATCAATATTTTTTATTTTTATTATTTATTTTTTACATGAATATGGATCCCAGGGCCTGAAGGAGAGTCTCTTCTCCTCCAGACCCTGGGAACCATACGCACCGCGCACTTCCGGTTCCGATTTCCGATATCGCAAAAATATCGGAACTCGGTATCGGAATTCCGATACAGCGAATATCGGCCGATACCCGATATTTGCAGTATCGGAATGCTCAACACTAGTCATCTATTCTCGTTTCTTGTGTGTATATAATTACAAGTATATATTTTTTTAACTACAACAATATACACAATCTCTCCCTCTCGATATCTCATGAAACACTAGAAACAATGGAATGAAACTGAAAAGGAGAAGACACAGATTAGATATTAGAAAAGACTTTTTGACAGTGAGGATGATCAATGAGTGGAACAGGCTGCCACGAGAGGTGGAGACTTCTCCTTCAATGGAAGTCTTAAAACAGAGGCTGGAGAGACGTCTGTCTAAGATGGTTTAGTGACTCCTGCATTGAGCAGGGTGATGGACACGATGACCCCAGAGGTCCCTCCAACTCTACCATTCTATGACTCGATGAGTTATTTAGAGAAAAGACCAGAATACAATATCATCATATGTGCAGACCATCTACAAATACAAATTTCAGGGCTAGTTCACCAGCTCTTCTCTGGCCAGAAAAGAGTGGGTAAACTTTTGTAAATAGGTCCCACAGACTGCAACCTGAAAGTCCTGCCCTGGGAATCATAGTAGAAAAGCACAGGTACACATGCTCATCCTTTATCCCTACTTATCATAGCCAGTTTTCTGTTTTTGGTCTTTTGCTTTTTCCTTCCATTCTTTTTTTAGGTTTTATTTTCACGGCATTAATTGTTTAGCAGATATGACCTGTCAGTCAGTACAATTACAGTGATACCATACTTGTATAGGTTTGCTTTAGTAGTTAAATTAACAACTTTATAAAAGCAAAATTAGTTTGTGTAGACATTTCTGAGACACAAAAAATGTTTTATTTTTCTGTTGCTGGAGCTATGTGAGAAATTGTTTTTTACATGTTGAGTTGCGGTTTTTGGATACTATTTTGGGGATAGATATGGTATATTGATTGCTTCTTATTCATTTATCAGGGGAAACAAGGTGACTGAAAAATGCCTGAATTGGCATTTTGATTTTTTTTTCTTCATGGCACTTGGTGTACAGGTTAATTAAGTTTAAAATGTCATAGATCAAACTTTCCTGGGGCATGGTTATACAAAATACATTTATCATTTTTTCTTAATTTTAAATTGTGAAGTGGTGAGTGAATTGAACATACAGTATATATATATATATATATATATAGCGCCCCCACTGCCGCAGGGCCGAGGGGTACCCGGTACCAGGCCTCTGAGTCTCTGCTCTGGGGTTGTCACGGTGGCTAGACCCGGTCCGTGACCCTGCTGAGGGGCGCACAATAAAAGGTGGTGGTATGGTGCTGATGTTATGGTGCGGTGTAGTGCCGGTCGCGGTCAATAACGAGGACACCAGGTTGCAGTCTATTTACCTCTTTACTGAAGGCTTCTGAGTCCTCAATCCGGAATACGGTTAACAGGGCTGCGCAAGTCCGGCCGGTCCGATGGCACCTCCAGAGTTCCCTTTGCAGGTGGAAATCTGTGCTTACCTTCCTGCGCTTGTGTTGTGGTCCTCCCCTGCTGTGCTTATGGGATAGTCCCCACAACTGTTGTGTCTGTTTCTCGTGTTCCCTCACAACTCGATTCTGATGTTCTCCCTCTACGTCCCCCTGATCTTACGGTTAGGACGCACCCGTATGACGGGGAGGCTCGGAGCTCTTCCGGGACTTTTGCGTCGCCCCACTCCTGTTGTTACCCCCCTGTGTCTTCCTGGGTCTGGGTGAGACAGCCCGCCTGTAACTGACTGTCCTGCCATAGGTTTGAAGTTTGGCTTGGAGCTCTATACTTTCTCGGCATTCCGGCCACCGGTTATGCGCCTCAATAGGATGTTGCCTCGTCTTACAGCACGACTCCTACTGGTATTCCCCTTGTTGCGTTGATCTCATTTCTCACTCAGCACAATAAACCTCGCTTCTTGTCCTTTCTTGGGGTACCGCCGCTATATCGTGCAGGCGCGGTCCCGTAACGTTCTCTCTGGTTGCTAGGCCTCTGTCAGGATCCCACCCCTGACAGGGACCCCTCCGAATCTTCCCCTACAACACCCTCTGCCACAAGGTGTTGCCTGGTTCCAACCCAGTCAGCTTTCTCTTCTAACTTCCTGCCTAACCCCCAGTTTTACCAGATTGTGAGGAGTGGCCTAATAAATAGAACCCTTAGCTCCCCTTTGAGGCCAGACTGTGAAATGTATTGGTGTCTGTGATACCTGGTCAGATGAACTCCTTCAGTGCCATCAGACGTACCATAGCCCCCCTTAGTGGCGGAGCTACAGTACTGCAATGACCAGGACTCTGGGGCGCTGCACTCCCCCCCCGGTTAAATCCAGTACTCCTGGACTGGGAAGAAAACAACAATACATGTCAGCAAAAAGACATACAATTTTGAAAATGCAAGTACAAGTAAACTTTTTAACAGAGCTTCCCTTTATGGGAGGCGAGGACACTTGAACATTACAAACATAGTTAAATACTTTAAATAACATACTATAAATAACTTATTTTACCCAACCGGGTATTCTACTAAGTGCAAAATTTGTGAACAATAATTTAACATTGCCTTTAAGGACGTACTCCCTAAATCCACTAAAGACCTTCTTATAAGACATTATAAGGCTACTCAATGTTTTTTGCATTCTCCTACTTTATGTCTGCAGGACCGCCTGTCCTAACTGCTCCAGACCTACTGCCTCTCCTTTCTGTTACAGGACCGCCCCTTTCCGCCCGAGCCTACTGTCCTTCCACTACTATACACAGTATAGAACATATCATTTTTCTTTCAATTCAAGATCACTGAGCCATCTCTGTATGGCTCCTAGGAGGACTCACTAACTAACCCCGTACGGGTTCACTTCCTGTCCTCGTTCTTCTATCAACATCATTAAACATTTCTTACAATCAACTAGTTAGTTACATTTAACTTTCACATATCAGCATTATTACTTTTTCTTTTAGAGCATCATCATTCTCTAAGTACTATCAATGAACATCCCCTTTAAGAGGGGACCAAGTCTCTATGAGGTAGTGAAACTTCTCAAGCTGCAAGTCCGTACGCAGCAAGGACTCCGGTGCTGGTTCCTAGACCAGTGTCTTCGTAAAGAGTCCTTTCTTTATGTAAAACCAGTAGAGAGCACCTTTAAGAAGGTGCAAACTATTTACAACATCAGTTTTTGAATCATTCACCGTCCATGATTCGGCAGTCTCTTGATAACTGAGGCAACAAGTAGGAAACAAACAAAAACAATAGGGATCCCGGGTCAACAAAGGGATCCCTTTAAGAGTTAACCCTGGACGGGTTTTAGCAAAGCAGCAGAAAAACAATGAACTATGTACATTCAATAAAGCATTCTTGCTTACTCAGTTTGCTTGCGGTGCAGGGGGTGGTCCCTGGTCCCCGGCCGATGCAGTGTCAGTACCAGTGGTTGATCTCTCAGGTGCCGTCAGATCACTCGGTGTCTGGACCTGAAGGCTAACCCTGCTTGCAAGTTCAGTAGCCGCCACAAGGCGGACGGTGGTGAGAGTAACAAGATCTGTCAAGCCCGGATCAGGGACCCCTCCGAATCTTCCCCTACAACACCCTCTGCCACAAGGTGTTGCCTGGTTCCAACCCAGTCAGCTTTCTCTTCTAACTTCCTGCCTAACCCCCAGTTTTACCACATTGTGAGGAGTGGCCTAATAAATAGAACCCTTAGCTCCCCCTGGAGGCCAGACTGTGAAATGTATTGGTGTCTGTGATACCTGGTCAGATGAACTCCTTCAGTGCCATCAGACGTACCATAGCCCCCCTTAGTGGCGGAGCTACAGTACTGCAACAACCAGGACTCTGGGACGCTGCATATACAGTGGTCTACAAGTAGTATTCAACCCCCTGCAGATTTAGCAGGTTTACACATTTGGAATTAACTTGGCATTGTGACATTTGGACTGTATATCAGCCTGGAAGTGTGAAATGCACTGCAGCAAAAAAGAATGTTATTTATTTATTTATTTTTTTAAATTGTGAAATGTTTTTTCAGAGGGTCATTTATTATTCAACCCCTCAACCCCCCAGAATTCTGTTTGGTTCCCCTAAAGTATTAAGAAGTAGTTCAGGCACAAAGAACAATGAGCTTCACATGTTTGGATTAATTATCTCTTTTTCCAGCCTTTTCTGACTATTTAAGACCCTCCCCAATCTTGTGAACAGCACTCAAACATGGTCAACATGGGAAAGACAAAGGAGCATTCCAAGGCCATCAGAGACACGATCGTGGAGGGTCACAAGGCTGGCAAGGGGTACAAAACTCTTTCCAAGGAGTTGGGCCTACCTGTCTCCACTGTTGGGAGCATCATCCGGAAGTGGAAGGCTTATGGAACTACTGTTAGCCTTCCACGGCCTGGACAGCCTTTGAAAGTTCCCTCCCGTGCCGAGGCCAGGCTTGTCCGAAGAGTCAAGGCTAACCCAAGGACAACAAGGAAGGAGCTCCGGGAAGATCTCATGGCAGTGGGGACATTGGTTTCAGTCAATACCATAAGTAACGTACTCCACCACAATGGTCTCCGTTCCAGACGAGCCCGTAAGGTACCTTTACTTTCAAAGCGTCATGTCAAGACTCGTCTACAGTTTGCTCATGATCACTTGGAGGACTCTGAGACTGACTGGTTCAAGGTTCTCTGGTCTGATGAGACCAAGATCGAGATCTTTGGTGCCAACCACACACGTGACGTTTGGAGACTGGATGGCTCTGCATACGACCCCAAGAATACCATCCCTACAGTCAAGCATGGTGGTGGCAGCATCATGCTGTGGGGCTGTTTCTCAGCCAAGGGGCCTGGCCATCTGGTCCGCATCCATGGGAAGATGGATAGCATGGCCTACCTGGAGATTTTGGCCAAGAACCTCCGCTCCTCCATCAAGGATCTTAAAATGGGTCGTCATTTCATCTTCCAACAAGACAACAACCCAAAGCACACAGCCAAGAAAACCAAGGCCTGGTTCAAGAGGCAAAAAATCAAGGTGTTGCAGTGGCCTAGTCAGTCTCCTGACCTTAGCCCAATTGAAAACTTGTGGAAGGAGCTCAAGATTAAAGTCCACATGAGACACCCAAAGAACCTAGATAACTTGGAGAAGATCTGCATGGAGGAGTGGGCCAAGATAACTCCAGAGACCTGTGCCGGCCTGATCAGGTCTTATAAAAGACAATTATTAGCTGTAATTGCAAACAAAGGTTATTCCACAAAATATTAAACCTATGGGTTGAATAATAATTGACCCACACTTTTATGTTTAAAATTTATAAAAATTTAACTGAGCAACAAAACTTTTTGGTTTGTAAGATTTATGCATCTGTTAATAAATCCTGCTCTTGTTTGAAGTTTGAAGGCTCTAACTTATTTGCATCTAGTAAACCTGCTAAATCTGCAGGGGGTTGAATACTACTTTTAGGCACTGTATACATTTTTATAGCGCCATTTATTCCATGGCGCTTTACATGTGAAGAGGGGCAAATATAGACAAATACATTAAACATGAGCAATATATATATATATATATATATATATATATATACTAGACTGTGGCCCGATTCTAACGCATCGGGTATTCTGGAATATGCATGTCCCCGTAGTATATGGACAATGATGATTCCAGAATTCGCGGCAGACTGTGCCCGTCGCTGATTGGTCGAGGCAACCTTTATGACATAATCGTCGCCATGGCAACCATTATGACATCTACGTCGATACTGTGCCCGTCGCTGATTGGTCGAGGCCTGGCGGCCTCGACCAATCAGAGATGCGGAATTTCCATTATGACATCATCGTTGCCATGCTGTGCCCGTCGCTGATTGGTCGAGGCCCGGCGGCCTCGACCAATCAGAGACGCGGGATTTCCAGGACAGACAGACAGACAGACAGACGGAAAAACCCTTAGACAATAATATATATAGATATATATACACTGTGTTCCAAATTATTATGCAAATTGGATTTATCTGTCTTAAAGATTTAATTGTTTTGTTTTTCAAATAAACTCATGGATGGTATTGTGTCTCAGGGCTCAATGAATCACTGAAATCAATCTTAAACACATGTGATATTTAGTTTTCCAGGTGATTCTAATTAAAGGAAAACTATTCAAAAATGATGTTCCACATTATTATGCAGGTCACAGGTTTCATGCAATTTGGGAAATAAAAAGGATCTCTCTGCAGCTGAACAGCGTTAAATAGTGCAATGCCTTGGACAAGGTATGAAAAAATTAGATATTTCACGAAAACTTAAGAGTGATCATCATACTCTGATGAGATTTGTGACTAAAACAGAGCACAGACAGAGTTCATGCAAATAAAGGCATAATGAGGAAGTTTTCTGGCAGACAAATTCATTGGATTAAGAGAGCAGCTGCCAAAATACCATTACAAAGCAGCAAACAGTTATTTGAAGCTGCTGGTGCCTCTGGAGTCCCTCGAACCTCAAGGTGTAAGATCCTTCAAAGGCTTGCTGTGGTGCATAAACCTACTATTCGGCCACTCCTAAACAGTGTTCACAAGCAGAAATGGTTGCAGTGGGCCCAGACATACATGAAGACTAATTTTCAAACAGTCTTGTTTACTGATGAGTGTTGAACAACTTTGGACGGTCCAAATGGATGGAGTAGTGGATGGTTGGTGGATGGCCACCATGTCCCAACAAGGCTGCGACGTCAGCAAGGAGGTGGAGGAGTCATGTTTTGGGCTGGAATCATGGGGAACCAGCTGGTAGGGCCCTTTAAGGTTCCTGAATTTGTGAAAATGACCTCAGCAAAGTAAATAGAGTTTCTGACTGACAACTTTCTTCTATGGTCTAAAAAGCAGAAACGTACCTTCAGGAACAAAATCATCTTCATGCATAACAATGAATACCTCTGAGTAATTGGCTGCTATGGGCATAAAAGGAGATAAACTCATGGTGTGGCCTCCATCTTCCCCAGACCTCAACCCTTTAGAGAACCTTTGGAGTATCATCAAACAAAAGATCTATGAGGGTGGGAGGCAGTTCACATCAAAACAGCAGCTCTGGAAGGCTATTCTGACTTCATGCAAAGAAATACAAGCAGAAACTCTCCATAAACTCACAAGTTCAATGGATGCAAGAATTGTGAAGGTGATATCAATGAAGGGCTCCTATGCTAACATGTAACTTGGCCTGTTAGGATGTTTTGGAGTTAAATAGCTTTTTTGTCCAGTGAATGTGACCTCCTAGTGCTGCAAATTCCACAAATGAGCATTTTCAGTTCTTTAAAACATATCAAATGTTTAGAAATACTACTGTGCCTAATAATTTGGAACAGTGCATTTTGAGTTTTTATTCATTTTGGAGATTATACTGTTATCATTGGGAGGTTTCTTCAATAAAATTTGATGTATACTCTAATGGGTGATGACTTTTATTAGACTGACTGTCATTTGCACTGACCATTTAGGAAAATCCGAGAAAAATGTCTTTTGCACAATAATTTGGAACATAGTGTGTATATATATATATATATATATATATATATATATATATATATATATAATCCCTAATCCCTTTCTACAGACTGTATTCAGCCACTCTCCCTGCTCTTGCAGCTTTCTTTCTCTCCCTACACTAGAAACACAGCATGAAGAGCAAACTCACCAAAAACTTGTCAGATGACAAATGCACTAGCAGGGTGCAGCAGGCCCCCGATAATAAATGCTAAAGCAGCACAGGTGCAAGCTACTGATGAGCGCAAACACCCACTCGTCCAAACATTAGAGGGATTGGCTGCCTAGTAGCAAAAATGCACACAAGTAAGGCCTGCATAAGACAATATTCACACAGATAAATGTGATGCACAGTGTCTGGACAACCTATTGATCACGCCCATAGTATTAGCAGGCTACACTACACTAGATGCAGAATGTATGTGATACAAGCTGCAAACCAAATGTTTAGCCCTTAGAAAGACTGTTTGGTTGATGGTTCAGCTTCAGCATCAGTATCAATACTAAAGGAAATACACAAAACCAAAAAAGAATATATAGAGTGCATCCACTCAATTGTATATCACCTAAAATTATGATGCACAACTACAGTATACATAGAAAATCATAATTTATTAAATAAAAAAATGTATAATTACATTACACAATCCCCAAAACCTATGATAAGGTAATGGTGTATATCGTCAAAGCTCAGGCGAAACTCGCGTCGGGCAGGTGCGGGCTGCCACGGGTTCTCCCACTAGTTAGTATTCCACCTTGATCTCCTCTTTGCACTTCATGGCACTATGACACTTTGTCTTTATAGGAGTATTCCTTTTTGCTTGTAACAGTTGTTTACAATTGGGTGACACTTTTCCTGATATTGGACATTGGCATGTATAATAATTTTTAATGATAATCACCCTATATGCCATTACCTTACCATAGGTTTTGGGGATCATGTAATGGGGGTACTTAATATGAGATATATTGAATATGTTTTATTGTCCATACAATAATAATCTTTGTAATTTACCTATATGGTTTAATTTTTTGCTGTATTATTGTTAAAGGGCACCTGTCACCCCGTTTTTTCAGTATGAGATAAAAATACTGTTAAATAGGGCCTGAGCTGTGCATTACAACAGTGTATTTTGTGGACCCCGATTCCCAACCTATGCTGCCAAAATACGTTACCAAAGTAGCCGTTTTCGCCTGTCAATCAGGCTGGTCTGGTCAAAAGGGCGTGGTGTCTTCCCCCAGATCTTGCTTAGTTTTCCGTTGGTGGCGTAGTGGTTTGCGCATGCCCAAGGTCCCGAATCCACTGCACAGGGGAGTTAAAAGAGCGCGATGTGCACTATTTCATTGGTGATCGGTGGGGGCGGCCATCTTCCTTTGGCCGCGCGTGCGCAGAAGCGGCGCTCTGCTGGCCGCGGCTTCAGGAAAATGGCCGCGGGATGCTGCGCGTGTGCAGATGGAGATCGCGGCGGCCATTTTCCTGAAGCAGAGTTCGCATCTTGGCGGGGAGGAGGGGGCGGAGTTTCTGCCGCACATGCACGGTAGAAAATGGTGGACGCGATGGACAAAAAAACCTTCACTTGAACGTTTTTTCATGCCGACGGTCCACCAAAACACGACGGATCCATTGCACGACGGACATGACGTGTGGCCATCCGTCGCGATCCGTCGCTTAATCAAGTCTACAAGTCTATGGGAAAAATCATTGTGTTCCTGGGGCCCCTGGAGAGCGGTTGCAACAGCTGTTGCTGCCGTTCTCCACGAGAGATCGTCGTGGGACACTCGTGGATTTCTGCGGACAGGGAGTATATTGGTTGTTTGTGTTTTTCCTATTTTTTACAGATGACACTGGCTTCGGGGATCAAAATGACAAGTAATGGTGAGTCTGTAATCTATGTTTAATGTACTGTATGTCTATATGTATGTATTGTATGTAATGTATTAAAGTATTGTATGTAGTATGTATGTATGTATGTAGTATGTATGTAGTATGTATGTAGCATGTATGTAGCATGTAGCATGTATGTAGCATATATGTATGCAGTATGTATGTATGGAGTATGTATGTATGTAGCATGCATGTAGTATGTATGTAGCATGTATGTAGCATGTAGCATGTATGTAGCATATATGTAGCATGTATGTAGCATGTATGGAGTATTTTTTTTTCATTCAACACATTAGCCGGATGATGGGACTACTACGGTCCCATCATTGGCTAATGCGTCAATCACTGTCAGTGTAGCAGGCATCGTCCGATGGGACTTGTAGAGCCCCAGCACGCCGCACAGAGACCCCCCACGCCACACAGAAACCCCCCCACGCCGCACAGAAACCCCCCCATGCCGCACAGAGACCCCCCACGCCGCAAAGAGACCCTTCACGCTGCACAGAGACCCCCCACACCACACAGAAACCCCCCCATGCCGCACAGAGACCCCCCACGCCGCATAGAGCCCGGGCAGCCCACATACAGCCCCGGCATGCCGCATCGAGCCCCGGCACACCGCATAGAGCCTGGGCAGCCCAGATACAGCCCCGCATAGAATGAGATCCCTGGCAGGCCCGCACAGACCCCGCCCGCACACACAGACACTCACAGTGTCCGCCCACGCACCGCCCACACACCGCCCATACTTTCCCCCCCTCCGGAACAGCATATAGAAGGACAGAAAGGGCTTATTTACGTTCCGATATTTGTGTCCCATTGACTTGCATTGGTATCGGGTATCGGTATCGGCGATATCCGATATTTTTTGGATATCGGCCTATCCAATCCGATACCGATACTTTGGAATATCGGAAGGTATCGCTCAACACTAACAGGCACCAAACATGCAGAACGGGGATCGAGCTTAACATCTAGCACCACGCATTGCTCATAACAAGCACATCCACGCACCCAGATACTCAAGTGATATCGGAGTTTCACCTAGCATGTTTGCTCATCCCTCCTATTTAGCTATCTATTTAACCCATATCTATCTATCTATCTATCTATCTATCTATCATTTATTTACCTCATATCTAACTACCTATCTCTATCTTTGCACCTCTTTACACCTAAACAACAGTCATTTGTATTCTGCATTCTATTCTGGTATGTGTCACATGAATTATGCACATGGATGTCATACTGTACATCATCTGTGTGCATGTATGCAGGATGTTTTGGCATCCGTGTTACCGGAAAAAACGGACATGTCTATGTGTGGGTCATACTGACACATGGTCCGTGTGAAACAGAGGCGCAGCCCCATAGATTGTAATGGGTGTGCTTGTGTAAGGGTCTCTAGAACATGTGAAATCTGTCACCACACATACCGGATACATTGACGTGTGAATATGTAATATACAGTATGTCATCTTTAAAACTTTGTTCAAATATGTATATAAACTTTAATCATTTTTACGTATAAAATGTTTTTGTTTTATATATATATTTTCAGATTGTATTGGGCCACAAGGAATAATCAAACAAGTGAGTATTTTAAGGTGGTAAGTCAGGAGACTTACATGAGTTTTACTTTGCTTTTATTTATTTTCCAAGAAAGAGAAAAGACAAACATTGAAGTTTTAAAACTTTTCCTAAATGTTGTGTTTGAGCAAATGTTCTATATTGTATTCTATCACAATATAGATTGGAATAGAGGTGGGTATTTCAGTTTCTAAGCCTCTATTTTCTTACATTTATTAATCTCTATTTTCCGTAAGTGTGAGCCGAGTGTCATTTTACTATGATCTGATTCTCTCACATGCGAGAATTGGATCACAGGAGCGGAGAAGATGGACAACTTAATCTCTTCATCTTCTCCATTCTGTGAGTCAGCTTATATCGGTCTGCACTCCGATGACATCCAGAATGGGTGCCTGCTGTCCTATATACCCTGCCAATCGCAGCACGCAGCCTTTTTTTTCTCATGCCGACTCGTCATGAGAAAATAAATGCTATCTGGCACTGTCCCATAGTTTAACATTGGAGCGAGTGCTATCTGATGAAACATTGGATAGCACTTGTCCGATTTATACGCTGGCTACTCGCCAGTGTGAGCAAGCCCTTATAATGAGGAAAAAAGATTCCTGCTGGTAAAAGTATGATAACATTTAATTAAATTTAAATTAATGTCCTAAATAAGAGCACATGGGTTAGCAAAAATTGGGAAACTTTGTCTCAGTGCTTTTGATTAATGTTAATATAAACATCCTCTCTCTATAGGCACTTTGGGCTCAGTTTATCATTTGCATTTTTAAGTGACTTTTACTTTTCATTTAGTGGTATTTGGTACTTTTTTGTTTTGCTGCAAATTGTTCAAAATGGTGCACACAATTTGACTTTTATGCAAAATCAAAAATGCTCTTTTTTGACCTTTATCTTCTCTGCGCCTTTTTAGAGCATAAAGCTTTACCTATCTTAAACTATCTAGGCATGTACCACAGAACTTTTGTCATGTTGGTGTGGCAACCTGCCTCATAAAAAATATTAAATACAAAAACTGATCAAAATGTATGCACCCTAAAATGCCACCAATTAAGTTGACTACTTGTCGTGTAAGAAAACAAGTGTTCACACAGCTCTTTTTTACGGAAAAATAAAATAAAATGTTTCTCAGAATATGGAGACCAAAGCAAAATTACTTTTTAAATAAAGCAATTTGTTTGTGCAAAAGAAGTAACACTTAAAAATTAATATACATTAAAATGTAAACTTTATTCTGCCGGACAATTTATTGCTAAAATTGTCCTGCAGAATAAAGTTAACATTTTAATTGAAATTTTAATTGAATGTTTAGCACATACCAGTGTTTAAAAAAATCTCCAGAATTGCTTTTTAACTTTAATCTGCCTCTCAAAAACTCTGCCTCACTGAAATAAACAGTGATCAAAATGGTACCTAAAAAAGCCCCTCACACAACTCCCATGGCACAAAAATGAAAACAAAAGATTACTTTTAGGTTATGGTAGTCCCAAAAAAATTATTTATTTAACAACTTACAGACTTTAAACATCTAGGTGATCCAACTCCTATTCTTCAGTGATGCTCTAAAACATCACTGGATGGTAGAGCAATCACACATGATCATGCCCCATAGTAAAGTCACAGATGGTTTGTTACATTATGCTGAACAAGTGCTGTGATTGCAGTAATAGGAAGCACTCATGGTGCATCATTCTCCATACAAAGTGAACATATGATTGCAGTGTATTGGGAGAAGGTAGGAGCTGCCGGGTCCTAGGAGATCCAAACAACTCTGCTATGCAACCAAGAGACGCATTTCCCCTGTAACTGGGGCTAATATACCAGCCCTAGATACAGGGGAAAAAATGTGAAAATAAAAATATATAAATATTAGAATTAACACTGTAAATGTCTTTTATGAGCTTAACTAGGACACAATGTGTCAAATAAATTAAAGAGAGATAAATGAAAAAAATAAATAAAATATATAGCATGTAATAAAAAACGAATTAATAAAATAGCTACTGTAAATCCAAACCGCTGTTACTAACCCCGCCCTCATTAAAAAAGTGTCCAATATATAAAACTAATTGTTACAGAATTGGGAACAAATTTTTATATCAATTTAGTGGTCTTTTGTGATCATATAATAATATGTATGTACAAAAACATGACTATGTGCCTAGTAAGGTATGGGGTAAATACAGTGTATTTATTTTCCAAAATAATAATAATAATAATAATAATAATAATAATAATAATATGTAAATATCTAATATAACAATTTTTTATAAAAATATATACAGTTGGTATTGTGTAATTATATTGACCCACATAATATAGTAAAATGATGAAAATGTTTAAAATGTAAAAAATACATTGTCAGAATTGGTGGCTTTTTATTTTTCTTAGGCAGAGAATAAATTATAATAAAATTATATGTACTTCGATATGGTGCCACTGAGAAATCCAACTCATCCTGCAAATCCCATATATATGGTTTCTGGAATGTGACGATGAGTAAAAAAAAAATAGTTTTGTCATTAAGCTGTAAATAGACCTGAGGGGTTTAGTTTCTGCTGTAATAAAAAATCTACTTGTATTGTCCATGTTCGTGCTTTGCTAACTGATTTTTTTGTTGAGAAATATAGAAACCCCCCAGTGGGAATATATGTAAGTTAACCAATGGAAAATTATTATTATCCCTTGTTGAACTTTTACAGCCTGGTGAGACGTGGATAGACAACTGTCAAGTCTGTCATTGTGACAAATATCTTGCCAACGATGTTATCAAAGCCAGGATTTCTTGCAATCATTGGAAATGTCCACCACTAGATTCCAGTGCGTGTAATAAAGAAGGGCTAAGGCCTTATTTTGCATTGATTGAAGAGGAGCCCTGCTGCCACAAAATTGAATGTAGTATGTACATTTTTGTTCCTATCTAGCTCTAAACAATGAAAGTGTATCAAGGATAGAAGTTATGTATCACCTCAGTACACTCTGCATTAGGCCGGTGTCACACTTAAGTGTGCAAGGCGGAAAACTCGTGCGAGTCTCTAGCATCAATACCCGGCACTACCGGCGGTGGTTCAGACCGAAGCCTTCGGCTGCATAGAAATACATGCAGTCACACACTCTAGTCCCGAGTGCCACTGTCAGTGCCGGCCGGATATTGATGCGAGAGACTCGCGCAAGTTTCTTGCATTGCACACTTAAGTGTGACACCGGCCTTACCTATGATATAGCACATCAGTTTTTCCTATATTGATCATTTCAGATATTTTCATACTCTAATCAACTACATATTCCTCAATATAGACGCAGGATTTTTTGATTTCTAATGCTTTCCATTTTTCTTCCCCTTTTTGTAAGATCCTTAAACAGTTTGTCCACTACTCAAACAACCCCTTCTCAATCACTATGTTTCCAACAATTAAAATAATAACACTTATTCTCACCTCCTGCTATTTCAGCAGTGTCGGCATTGGCTCTCCCAGGTCTCGCCATAATATTATTATGTCACGTGATCTCTGTGGCCAATCAGCGGACTCTTCACTGTCCCCTTTTTAGAATAAATCAAAAAATCTGAAGAAAGTGAGATAACAGCTGCAGCTTTCACTGCCTCCTGAGGTCAATTATGTCTGAAGGGTGGAAGATGACCGTTGATTGGCTGCAGGTATTTTGTGACATAATAATGTTATGCAAGCCCTGGGAGAGCCAGTGCCGACACTGCTGGAACGGCGATGGCATCGGAGGTGAGTATAAGTGTTATTATTAGTGTTGAGCATTCCGATACCGCAAGTATCGGGTATCGGCCGATACTTGCGGGTATCGGAATTCCGATACCGAGATCCGATACTTTTGTGGTATCGGGTATCGGTATCGAAACAACAGTAATGTGTAAAAGAAAGAATTAAAATAAAAAATATTACTATACTCACCTCTCCGACGCAGCCTGGACCTCACCGAGGGAACCGGCAGCGTTCTTTGCTTAAAATGTGCGCGTTTCCTGCCTCCCGTGACGTCACGGCTTGTGATTGGTCGCGGCCACCCATGTGGCCGCGACGCGACCATTCACAGCAAGCCGTGAAGTAATTTTCAGGTCCTGAATGCCTAATTCTAGGCATTCAGTATTTTAAAATTACGTTCCGGCTTGCGATTGGTCGCGTCGCGGTCACATGGGCGACGCGACCAATCACAAGCCATGACGTCACGGGAGGCAGGAACGACGCGACCAATCACAGCAGATTGCAGAAATAGGCATTCAGGACCTGAAATTACGTCACGGCTTGCTGTGATTGGTCGCGTCGCGGTCACATGGGCGGCACGCAACCAATCACAAGCTGTGACGTAATTTTAAAATGCGCATGTGTCCTGCCTCCCGTGACGTCACGGCTTGTGATTGGTCGCGTCGCCCATGTGACCGCGACGCGACCAATCGCAAGCCGGAACGTAATTTTAAAATCCTGAATGCCTAGAATTAGGCTTCCAGGACCTCAAAATTACGTCACGGCTTGCTGTGATTGGTCGCGTCGCGGCCACATGGGTGGCACGCGACCAATCAGAAGCCGTGACGTCGCGGGAGGCAAGAAACGCGCGCATTTTAAGCAAACAACGCTGCCGGTTCCCTCGGTGAGGTCCAGGCTGCGTCGGAGAGGTGAGTATAGCAATATTTTTTATTTTGATTCTTTATTTTACACATTAATATGGATCCCAGGGCCTGAAGGAGAGTTTCCTCTCCTTCAGACCCTGGGAACCATCAGGAATACTGTCCGATACTTGAGTCCCATTGACTTGTATTGGTATTGGGTATCGGTATCGGATTAGATCCGATACTTTGCCGGTATCGGCCGATACTTTCCGATACCGATACTTTCAAGTATCGGACGGTATCGCTCAACACTAGTCATGACACATGCATGGAGAGCCCAACAAACAGGCTCTCCATGCATGTGTCGTAACTCACACAGCTGCGACATATGCAGCTGTGACGCCGGATAGCTGATCAGCCGGAGCGATCCAGATGTCTGGGTTCCCTCTGCAGCTTATTCGGTAAGTGCAATACCTTGCTGAATAAGGAGGGACCCAAACATATTCACTCATCTCTAATCGTAGCTAAAATATAGCGATTTTGCTGGTTTGATTTTTTCCCTATTTCTCCATCCATTCCTCTTGTGGGATAAATATTTACATTTACTATTAATTAAGACAATATGCATATGATGGTATGAAATGTGTTACATTTTTATAATATAAAAGAATACACCAGCGCTACCTCCCCAGAGTCACTGAGCCGCAGGAACCGGGACAGAAAGGGGCTTTTGCTGTCAAATAGAAAATGCAATCAATATAAAAACAACTGGATCCGCGCTACAGTGCTAGTGAAACATATAGAAATGTACACTAAGTGTATACCGAAATGACTTCACAGTACTTCGCTCAAATAATGCACAATGTAACAGTCAAAATATATATACAGAGGGATAAATGCTGCGCTGCCCAGCACAACACAGAACCACCGTATACCGATCACCACTGATCCAGACTTGGACCTAGAACCAGGGATATTAGTGTGCCTAGAAAACCAGTGCCAGTGAATAAATTGCGAACTCACCGTGATGTTGTTGTAGCTCGGTGTATAATGATGGATGTTGGTCCGGTTTAGATGGTGGTATCCGTCGGGTGGGTGTGCAGGCAGACAAACGGGCGAACAGGGAAGAACAATCGCAGAGCAGCGTGCAGTGCGGAAGCTGCATAGAGCCAGGGACAGCTCTGGCCGGTAGCGTCCCTGGATACGAGCGGGAAACAACAGAGGAAGGAGCTCGCTGGCACAGGGCTCAGCGTGTGACGTCACTGAGCTTGTGAAAAGTACCGGATAACACAGGGACCAAACCGACGCGTTTCGAAGGAGCGGCGTCCTTCTTCATCAGGGTTACCGGTCACTGAAGATGCCCCGATATTTAACCTCCCAAGTTGTCGCTCAAAGTACACGGCCCGCCCATTTAGCCCGCTGCTGGAATGGTAGCTTATGGAAGTGACAAAACGTCCTGGCAATATAGGATGTAGTCAGAGATTATGGAAAGTGTGGCCCACGAAACAACCATGTATTAAGTAAAATGATATATATCATAGAAGTACACAAAGCATTCAAACTATATAGGAAAAACCTAACTGTGTTTAACTTCTTGGTCAAGTTAGTGGGACAGAGCTGCCACAGTGAAATGAGTAAAATTGATAAAAACAAACCTTTAATATATAATTAATTAAAATTAGTAATAAATGGTTACAATAGGTAAAAACCGATTAAAAAACAAATAAAAAAGGGAAAGACAGGGGATATCCATGCCAATCCCCGATAAAAATTAGATAAAACCAATCGGGGACCAAGGTGGTGGACGGGGTGATAATGCACTACCCCAGTGCACCGTGGCCCCAAGGAAAAAAGAAAAAGGAGGGGGGGGGGGGTATGGGGAAGGAAAGCAATAGCCTAAAAAGCAAATATTTCAAGCCCATGATTAAGGCCTTTGGGTGCAAGACTGTTCAGGGAGAAGATACACTGAGATTCGGCCCTGGACATGGCTTTTATTAGGTTGCCCCCTCTTAAATTTGGTTTCACTTTTTGAATTCCCCAAAATGTGATGCCCCTGGTAGATTTGCCATGTCTCTCACTGAAATGCCGAGAAAGTGGGTGGCCCATGAAGCCTTTTTGAATATTAATAAAGTGTTCCTTCACCCGAACCATCATGGGCCTCTTGGTGCGGCCAACATAGAGTTTTCAACATGGGCACTCAATAGCGTATATAACCCTTGAAGTAGCACACGTAATGTTGTCTCTGATGATATATTCATTCCTGTCATCCGAATCAGTGAAAGTGGAGCGGCATGTTTTCTGAAAGGATGTGTGCCGGCACCCGTGACAAAATCCGCAAGGTGTAAACCCTGTCTTGCTGCTAGCAGGTGCCTCCATTATTTGTTTGTACTTGGATGCTTGTTTTGTGGTGGGGGCTATAATGCTGCCCAGAGATTTTGCCTTCTTGAATACAAATCTTGGTACGGGTGGCAAAAGTTCCCCTATAATTCTGTCCCCTTGAAGCACAGTCCAGTGCTTGTGGATAATGGATCTAAATTTAGTATGCCCAGCATGGAATTGGGTAATGAATGGTAACTGACGGATTTGGTCCTGAATATTCATTGGCTGGTTAGTGGGTTTCACTCTGTGTAACAGAGCATCCCTAGGTGTCTCCATAATATCCTTCTTGGCCTGTTCCAATAGTCCACTGGGGTAACCCTTGTCTAGAAATTGTTGGGTGAGAAAAGCAGAGTCCTTACTGTAGTCCTCCAAGGTGGTGCAATTCCGTCTGATTCTTGTGTACTGGCCCTTGGGAATATTTGTGAGCCAGACTGGAAGATGGCAGCTGGTCATACCAATAAAACTATTGGAGTCCACCTCCTTGCGATAACACTTGGTGAATATCTGGTCACTCTCTATATAAATGCTGAGGTCCAGGAAGTTAATGCTTGTCATTCAGATTGTGGGTGTAAACTCCAACCCAAAGGTATTGTTGTTTAGACTTGATATGAAGGAATCCAGCTCGACCTTGGGGCCATTCCAGACAAAAAGCACGTCGTCAATGAAGCGATGCCAAAGAACCAGACCTGTACGAAGGTTGCCAGATGGAAAAATGCAGGACTCCTCCCACTTGGCCACAAACAAATTGGCATACGAGGGGGCAAACCGTGTGCCCATGGCAGTGCCACAGATTTGCAGGAAAAAGTCACCTTCATACCATCCATACGGAGTCATTAGAGGCCATGATCCATACTCAGGACAATACTTTGGAGGTTTCGATATACCCCAGTACACCTACTTATGGGAATCTTAGTACATATGAAGAGACCCATTCACGGCCCATTACATCCTTACATACTTCCAATAGATTTTCCCCACTATCATTAAGTGGAGTAGGCTTAGATTCTGGCAACATGCACAACGATATGCAAAATGATAAACATCAACGCACCTCCCAACAGGCCACCCATCGAGTCACATCCACTCAAATTAGACCTGTGGAAAAACAATCTGGGGGTTCAACCACAACATCCAGTAAAAGTATGTCCGGTAATCCATCCTCTGGACCCAATAGAAATACCATCCTCAGGAATGGACACAGGTCCACCCTATCCAATAAAAACAAGGGTGCCAGTGTAACATTAAAACATCCTGCCAAGTCCAAGGCCCGCCCACCGGTGAACCAGGATTTTTTCCGGGTAAGGTCTACAAAACTAAGAGGGGCAGGAGGGGGAGGAAACTCACCAAAACTAAAATAAACTCAACGGTCAAGAACCCACAAAAAATATTTAATCTAATTTCACACAAATTAACTAATAATGAGACATCCCTATTACAAAAAGGGTTGAAATATGCACCTACTTCTATGGGGAAACCATTTTCTCTTTATATAAGTATGAAGAAATATTTAAGGAATTTAGCTATAAAAAAATGTTTTCCTCAAAAAGGACAAATTATCCACAGGTAACATCAACCCTAATCCTGACACTTAAATCCATACCACACTGGCTAATCCCTCTTCTTTTAACCCTATACATGAACAATCGGAGGCATTTCTAACCTTTGACAAACTAGTCACGAACGATATTAGGAAACTACAAAGAGTGAAGTCCAGATTCATTCCCTGCAATTTAACTAATGCTGAGAAAAAAGCAATCAAAGACATACAGAGTAACAACAACATCACTATTCGCCCTGCGGACAAGGGAGGAGGCATCATCATTCTGGATCAAGCTATGTATCATGAGTAGTGTTGAGCGATACCGTCCGATACTTGAAAGTATCGGTATCGGAAAGTATCGGCCGATACCGGCAAAGTATCGGATCTAATCCGATACCGATACCCGATACCAATACAAGTCAATGGGACTCAAGTATCAGACGGTATTCCTGATGGTTCCCAGGGTCTGAAGGAGAGGAAACTCTCCTTCAGGCCCTGGGATCCATATTAATGTGTAAAATAAAGAATTAAAATAAAAAATATTGCTATACTCACCTCTCCGACGCAGCCTGGACCTCACCGAGGGAACCGGCAGCGTTGTTTGCTTAAAATGCGCGCTTTTACTTCCTTCCGTGATGACACGGCTTGTGATTGGTCGCGAGCCGCCCATGTGGCCGCGACGCGACCAATCACAGCAAGCCGTGACGTAATTTTCAGGTCCTCAATGCCTAATTCTAGGCATTCATGATTTTAAAATTACGTTCCGGCTTGTGATTGGTCGCGTCGCGGTCACATGGGCGACGCGACCAATCACAAGCCGTGACGTCACGGGAGGCAGGAGACGCACGCATTTTTAAAATTACGTCACGGCTTGTGATTGGTTGCGTGCCGCCCTTGTGACGCGACCAATCACAGCAAGCTGTGACGTAATTTCAGGTCCTGAATGCAGAAATAGGCATCAGGACCTGAAATTACGTCACGGCTTGCTGTGATTGGTCGCGTCGCGGTCACATGGGCGGCATATTTTTTATTTTAATTCTTTATTTTACACATTACTGTTGTTTCAATACCGATACCCGATACCACAAAAGTATCGGATCTCGGTATCGGAATTCCGATACCCGCAAGTATCGGCCGATACCCGATACTTGCGGTATCGGAATGCTCAACACTAATCATGAGGAATCAATTCGTTTGCTCAGCGACACTACCACCTACAGGAAACTGAGAAGTGACCCTACACCGCAGTTTATTAATAAACTTAAATCTCTCTGCCTTAACCCCTTCCTGACATCGGACGTACTATCCCGTCGAGGTGGGGTGGGCCCCCATGACCACGGACGGGATAGTACGTCCAGCGCGATCGGCGGCGCTCACGGGGGGAGCGCGGCCGATCGCGGCCGGGTGTCAGCTGCATATCGCAGCTGACATCCGGCACTATGTGCCAGGAGCGGTCACGGACCACTCCCGGCACATTAACCCCCGGCACACCACGATCAAAGATGATTGCGATGTGCCGGCGGTGCAGGGAAGCATCGCGCAGGGAGGGGGCTCCCTGCGGGCTTCCCTGAGCCCCCCGCAGCAACGCGATGTGATCGCGTTGCTGCGAGGGTCTTACCTCCCTCCCTGCCTGCTCCAGACCCAGATCCAAGATGGCCGCGGATCCGGGTCCTGCAGGGAGGGAGGTGGCTTCACAGAAGCCTGCTCAGAGCAGGCACTGTGAAGCAGCCTGCACTTCTCTCAGATCGGTGATCTGTCAGAGTGCTATGCAAACTGGCAGATCACCGATCTGTATTGTCCCCCCCTGGGGCAAAGTAAAAAAGTAAAAAAAAAAATTTCCAAATGTGTAAAAAAAAAAAAAAAAAAAAAAATATTCCAAAATAATGAAAAAAAATATATATATTATTCCCATAAATACATTTCTTTATCTAAATAAAATAAAAAAAACAATAAAAGTACACGTATTTAGTATTGCCGCGTCCCTAACGACCCGACCTATAAAACTGGCCCACTAGTTAACCCCTTCAGTAAACACTGTAAGAAAAAAAAAAAAACGAGGCAAAAAACAACGCTTTATTATCATACCGCCGAACAAAAAGTGGAATAACACGCAATCAAAAAGACAGATATAAATAACCATGGGACCACTGTAAGCGACATCTTGTCCCGCAAATAACGAGCCACCATACAGCATCATCAGCAAAAAAATAAAAAAGTTATAGTCCTGAGAATAAAGCGATGCAAAAATAATTATTTTTTCCATAAAATAGTTTTTATCATATAAAAGCGCCAAAACATAAAAAAATAATATAAATGAGATATCCCTGTAATCGTACTGACCCGAAGAATAAAACTGCTTTATCAATTTTACCAAACGCGGAATGGTATAAACGCCTCCCCCAAAAGAAATTCATGAATAGCTGGTTTTTGGTCATTCTGCCTCACAAAAATCGGAATAAAAAGCGATCAAAAACTGTCACATGTCCGAAAATGTTACCAATAAAAACGTCAACTCGTCCCGCAAAAAACAAGACCTCACATGACTCTGTGGACCAAAATATGGAAAATTTATAGCTCTCAAAATGTGGTAACGCAAAAAATATTTTTTGCAATGAAAAGCGTCTTTCAGTGTGTGACGGCTGCCAATCATAAAAATCCGCTAAAAAACTCGCTATAAAAGTAAATCAAACCCCCCTTCATCACCCCCTTAGTTAGGGAAAAATAAAAAAAATGTATTTATTTCCATTTTCCCATTAGGGCTAGGGTTGGAGCTAGGGTTAAGGCTACAGTTAGGGTTGGGGCTAAAGTTAGGGTTAGGGTTGGGGCTAAAGTTACGGTTAAGGTTTAGATTACATTTACGGTTGGGAATAGGGTTGGGATTAGGGTTAGGGGTGTGTCAGGGTTAGAGGTGTGGTTAGGGTTACTGTTGGGATTAGGGTTAGGGGTGTGTTTGGATTAGGGTTTCAGTTATAATTGGGGGGTTTCCACTGTTTCGGCAAATCAGGGGCTCTCCAAACGCGACATGGCGTCCGATCTCAATTCCAGCCAATTCTGCGTTGAAAAAGTAAAACAGTGCTCCTTCCCTTCCGAGCTTTCCCGTGTGCCCAAACAGGGGTTTACCCCAACATATGGGGTAGCAGCGTACTCGGAACAAATAGGACAACAACCTTTGGGGTCCAATTTCTCCTGTTACCCCTGGGAAAATACAAAACTGGGGGCTAAAAAATAATTTTTGTGGGAAAAAAAATATTTTTTATTTTCACGGCTCTGCGTTATAAACTGTAGTGAAACACTTGGGGGTTCAAAGTTCTTACAACACATCTAGATAAGTTCCTTGGGGGGTCTAGTTTCCAAAATAGGGTCACTTGTGCGGGGCTTCTACTGTTTAGGTACATTAGGGGCTCTGCAAACGCAATGTGACGCCTGCAGACCATTCCATCTAAGTCTGCATTCCAAATGGCGCTCCTTCCCTTCCGAGCCCTCCCATGCATCCAAACGGTGGTTCCCCCCACATATGGGGTATCAGCGCACTCAGGACAAATTGGACAACAACTTTTGGGGTCCAATTTCTCCTGTTACCCTCGGGAAAATACAAAACTGGGGGCTGAAAAATAATTTTTGTGGGAAAAAATTTTAGTTTTATTTTTACGGCTCTGCATTATAAACTTCTGTGAAGCCCTTGGTGGGTCAAAGCGCTCACCACACATCTAGATAAGTTCCTTAGGGGGTCTACTTTCCAACATGGTGTCACTTGTGGGGGGTTTCTACTGTTTAGGTACATTAGGGGCTCTGCAAACGCAATGTGACGCCTGCAGACCATTCCATCTAAGTCTGCATTCCAAATGGCGCTCCTTCCCTTCCGAGCCCTCCCATGCATCCAAACGGTGGTTCCCCCCACATATGGGGTATCAGCGCACTCAGGACAAATTGGACAACAACTTTTGGGGTCCAATTTCTCCTGTTACCCTCGGGAAAATACAAAACTGGGGGCTGAAAAATAATTTTTGTGGGAAAAAATTTTAGTTTTATTTTTACGGCTCTGCATTATAAACTTCTGTGAAGCCCTTGGTGGGTCAAAGCGCTCACCACACATCTAGATAAGTTCCTTAGGGGGTCTACTTTCCAACATGGTGTCACTTGTGGGGGGTTTCTACTGTTTAGGTACATTAGGGGCTCTGCAAACGCAATGTGACGCCTGCAGACCATTCCATCTAAGCCTGCATTCCAAATGGCACTCCTTCCTTTCCAAGCCCTCCCATGCGCCCAAACAGTGGTTCTCCCCACATATGGTGTATTATCGCACTCAGGACAACTTGGACAACAAATTTTGGGGTCCAATTTCTCTTGCTACCCTCGGGAAAATACAAAACTGGGGGCTAAAAAAATAATTTTTGTGGGAAAAAATTTTTGTTTTATTTTTACGGCTCTGCATTATTAACTTCTGTGAAGCCCTTGGTGGGTCAAAGCGCTCAAAACACATCTAGATAAGTTCCTTAGGGGGTCTACTTTACAAAATGGTGTCACTTGTGGGGGGTTTCAATGTTTAGCACATCAGTGGCTCTCCAAACGCAACATGGCGTCCCATCTCAATTCCTGTCAATTTTGCATTGAAAAGTCAAACGGTGCTACTTCCCTTCCGAGCTCTCCCATGCGCCAAAACAGTGGTTTTCCCCCACATATAGGGTATCAGCGTACTCAGGACAAATTGTACAACAACTTTTGGGGTCCAATTTCTTCTCTTACCCTTGGGAAAATAAAAAATTGGGGGAGAAAAGATAATTTTTGTGAAAAAATATGATTTTTTATTTTTATGGTTCTGCATTATAAACTTCTGTGAAGCACTTGGTGGGTCAAAGTGCTCACCACACCTCTAGATAAGTTCCTTAGGGGGTCTACTTTCCAAAATAGTGTCACTTGTGGGGGGTTTCAATGTTTAGGCACATCAGTGGCTCTCCAAACGCAACATGGCGTCCCATCTCAATTCCTGTCAATTTTGCATTGAAAAGTCAAACGGTGCTACTTCCCTTCCGAGCTCTCCCATGCGCCCAAACAGTGGTTTTCCCCCACATATGGGGTAGCAGCGTACTCGGAACAAATAGGACAACAACCTTTGGGGTCCAATTTCTCCTGTTACCCCTGGGAAAATACAAAACTGGGGGCTAAAAAATAATTTTTGTGGGAAAAAAAAATATTTTTTATTTTCACGGCTCTGCGTTATAAACTGTAGTGAACCACTTGGGGGTTCAAAGTTCTTACAACACATCTAGATAAGTTCCTTGGGGGGTCTAGTTTCCAAAATGGGGTCACTTGTGCGGGGCTTCTACTGTTTAGGTACATTAGGGGCTCTGCAAACGCAATGTGACGCCTGCAGACCATTCCATCTAAGTCTGCATTCCAAATGGCGCTCCTTCCCTTCCGAGCCCTCCCATGCATCCAAACGGTGGTTCCCCCCACATATGGGGTATCAGCGCACTCAGGACAAATTGGACAACAACTTTTGGGGTCCAATTTCTCCTGTTACCCTCGGGAAAATACAAAACTGGGGGCTGAAAAATAATTTTTGTGGGAAAAAATTTTAGTTTTATTTTTACGGCTCTGCATTATAAACTTCTGTGAAGCCCTTGGTGGGTCAAAGCGCTCACCACACATCTAGATAAGTTCCTTAGGGGGTCTACTTTCCAACATGGTGTCACTTGTGGGGGGTTTCTACTGTTTAGGTACATTAGGGGCTCTGCAAACGCAATGTGACGCCTGCAGACCATTCCATCTAAGTCTGCATTCCAAATGGCGCTCCTTCCCTTCCGAGCCCTCCCATGCATCCAAACGGTGGTTCCCCCCACATATGGGGTATCAGCGCACTCAGGACAAATTGGACAACAACTATTGGGGTCCAATTTCTCCTGTTACCCTCGGGAAAATACAAAACTGGGGGCTGAAAAATAATTTTTGCGGGAAAAAATTTTAGTTTTATTTTTACGGCTCTGCATTATAAACTTCTGTGAAGCCCTTGGTGGGTCAAAGCGCTCACCACACATCTAGATAAGTTCCTTAGGGGGTCTACTTTCCAACATGGTGTCACTTGTGGGGGGTTTCTACTGTTTAGGTACATTAGGGGCTCTGCAAACGCAATGTGACGCCTGCAGACCATTCCATCTAAGCCTGCATTCCAAATGGCACTCCTTCCTTTCCGAGCCCTCCCATGCGCCCAAACAGTGGTTCTCCCCACATATGGTGTATCATCGCACTCAGGACAACTTGGACAACAAATTTTGGGGTCCAATTTCTCTTGCTACCCTTGGGAAAATACAAAACTGGGGGCTAAAAAAATAATTTTTGTGGGAAAAAATTTTTGTTTTATTTTTACGGCTCTGCATTATTAACTTCTGTGAAGCCCTTGGTGGGTCAAAGCGCTCAAAACACATCTAGATAAGTTCCTTAGGGGGTCTACTTTACAAAATGGTGTCACTTGTGGGGGGTTTCAATGTTTAGCACATCAGTGGCTCTCCAAACGCAACATGGCGTCCCATCTCAATTCCTGTCAATTTTGCATTGAAAAGTCAAACGGTGCTACTTCCCTTCCGAGCTCTCCCATGCGCCCAAACAGTGGTTTTCCCCCACATATTGGGTATCAGCGTACTCAGGACAAATTGTACAACAACTTTCGGGGTCCAATTTCTTCTCTTACACTTGGGAAAATAAAAAATTGGGGGAGAAAAGATAATTTTTGTGAAAAAATATGATTTTTTATTTTTATGGTTCTGCATTATAAACTTCTGTGAAGCACTTGGTGGGTCAAAGTGCTCACCACACCTCTAGATAAGTTCCTTAGGGGGTCTACTTTCCAAAATGGTGTCACTTGTGGGGGGTTTCAATGTTTAGGCACATCAGTGGCTCTCCAAACGCAACATGACGTCCCATCTCAATTCCTGTCAATTTTGCATTGAAAAGTCAAACGGCGCTCCTTCCCTTCCGAGGTCTCCCATGCGCCCAAACAGTGGTTTATCCCCACATATGGGGTATCAGCGTACTCAGGACGAATTGTACAACAACTTTTGGGGTCCAATTTCTTCTCTTACCCTTGGGAAAATAAAAAATTGGGGGCGAAAAATATTTTTTGTGAAAAAATGTGATTTTTTATTTTTACGGTTCTGCATTATAAACTTCTGTGAAGCACTTGGTGGGTCAAAGTGCTCACCACACCTCTAGATAAGTTCCTTAGGGGGTCTACTTTCCAACATGGTGTCACTTGTGGGGGGTTTCTACTGTTTAGGTACATTAGGGGCTCTGCAAACGCAATGTGACGCCTGCAGACCATTCCATCTAAGCCTGCATTCCAAATGGCACTCTTTCCTTTCCGAGCCCTCCCATGCGCCCAAACAGTGGTTCTCCCCACATATGGTGTATCATCGCACTCAGGACAACTTGGACAACAAATTTTGGGGTCCAATTTCTCTTGCTACCCTCGGGAAAATACAAAACTGGGGGCTAAAAAAATAATTTTTGTGGGAAAAAATTTTTGTTTTATTTTTACGGCTCTGCATTATTAACTTCTGTGAAGCCCTTGGTAGGTCAAAGCGCTCAAAACACATCTAGATAAGTTCCTTAGGGGGTCTACTTTACAAAATGGTGTCACTTGTGGGGGGTTTCAATGTTTAGCACATCAGTGGCTCTCCAAACGCAACATGGCGTCCCATCTCAATTCCTGTCAATTTTGCATTGAAAAGTCAAACGGTGCTACTTCCCTTCCGAGCTCTCCCATGCGCCCAAACAGTGGTTTTCCCCCACATATAGGGTATCAACGTACTCAGGACAAATTGTACAACAACTTTTGGGGTCCAATTTCTTCTCTTACCCTTGGGAAAATAAAAAATTGGGGGTGAAAAGATAATTTTTGTGAAAAAATATGATTTTTTATTTTTATGGTTCTGCATTATAAACTTCTGTGAAGCACTTGGTGGGTCAAAGTGCTCACCACACCTCTAGATAAGTTCCTTAGGGGGTCTACTTTCCAAAATGGTGTCACTTGTGGGGGGTTTCAATGTTTAGGCACATCAGTGGCTCTCCAAACGCAACATGACGTCCCATCTCAATTCCTGTCAATTTTGCATTGAAAAGTCAAACGGCGCTCCTTCCCTTCCGAGGTCTCCCATGCGCCCAAACAGTGGTTTATCCCCACATATGGGGTATCAGCGTACTCAGGACGAATTGTACAACAACTTTTGGGGTCCAATTTCTTCTCTTACCCTTGGGAAAATAAAAAATTGGGGGCGAAAAATATTTTTTGTGAAAAAATGTGATTTTTTATTTTTACGGTTCTGCATTATAAACTTCTGTGAAGCACTTGGTGGGTCAAAGTGCTCACCACACCTCTAGATAAGTTCCTTAGGGGGTCTACTTTCCAAAATGGTGTCACTTGTGGGGGGTTTCAATGTTTAGGCACATCAGTGGCTCTCCAAACGCAACATGGCGTCCCATCTCAATTCCTGTCAATTTTGCATTGAAAAGTCAAACGGTGCTACTTCCCTTCCGAGCTCTCCCATGCGCCCAAACAGTGGTTTTCCCCCACATATGGGGTATCAGCGTACTCAGGACAAATTGTACAACAACTTTTAGGGTCCAATTTCTTCTCTTACCCTTGGGAAAATAAAAAATTGGGGGTGAAAAGATAATTTTTGTGAAAAAATATGATTTTTTATTTTTACGGTTCTGCATTATAAACTTCTGTGAAGCACTTGGTGGGTCAAAGTGCTCACCACACCTCTAGATAAGTTCCTTAGGGGGTCTACTTTCCAAAATGGTGTCACTTGTGGGGGGTTTCAATGTTTAGGCACATCAGTGGCTCTCCAAACGCAACATGACGTCTTATCTCAATTCCTGTCAATTTTGCATTGAAAAGTCAAACGGCGCTCCTTCCCTTCCGAGGTCTCCCATGCGCCCAAACAGTGGTTTATCCCCACATATGGGGTATCAGCGTACTCAGGACGAATTGTACAACAACTTTTGGGGTCCAATTTCTTCTCTTACCCTTGGGAAAATAAAAAATTGGGGGCGAAAAATATTTTTTGTGAAAAAATGTGATTTTTTATTTTTACGGTTCTGCATTATAAACTTCTGTGAAGCACTTGGTGGGTTAAAGTGCTCACCACACCTCTAGATAAGTTCCTTAGGGGGTCTACTTTCCAAAATAGTGTCACTTGTGGGGGGTTTTCAATGTTTAGGCACATCAGGGGCTCACCAAACGCAACATGGCGTCCCATCTCAATTCCAGTCAATTTTGCATTGAAAAGTCAAATGGCGCTCCTTCGCTTCCGAGCTCGGTCATGCGCACAAACAGTGGTTTACCCCCACATATGGGGTATCGGCATACTCAGGACAAATTGTACAACAACTTTTGGGGTCCATTTTCTCCTGTTACCCTTGGTAAAATAAAACAAATTGGAGCTGAAGTAAATTTTTTGTGAAAAAAAGTTAAATGTTCATTTTTATTTAAACATTCCAAAAATTCCTGTGAAGCACCAGAAGGGTTAATAAACTTCTTGAATATGGTTTTGAGCACCTTGATGGGTGCAGTTTTTAGAATGGTGTCACACTTGGGTATTTTCTATCATATAGACCCCTCAAAATGACTTCAAATGAGATGTGGTCCCTAAAAAAAAATGGTGTTTTAAAAATGAGAAATTGCTGGTCAACTTTTAACCCTTATAACTCCCTAACAAAAAAAAATTTTGGTTCCAAAATTGTGCTGATGTAAAGTAGACATGTGGGAAATGTTACTTATTAAGTATTTTGTGTGACATATCTCTGTGATTTAAGGGCATAAAAATTAAAAGTTGGAAAATTGCAAAATTTTCCAAATTTTCGCCAAATTTCCATTTTTTTTGCAAATAAACGCAGGTAATATCAAAGAAATTTTACCACTATCATGAAGTACAATATGTCACGAGAAAACAGTGTCAGAATCGCCAAGATCCGTTGAAGCGTTCCAGAGTTATAACCTCATAAATGGACAGTGGTCAGAATTGTAAAAATTGGCCCGGTCATTAACGTGCAAACCACCCTTGGGGGTGAAGGGGTTAAAGGTCAATCCCTGGGTATATTGAATAAAAAGGAATTTGGTTTTGTATTTAATAAAGATCCCAGCATGGCCATCTTCTACCATATCCCTAAGATACACAAAAATGCGGCACATCCTCCAGGTAGGCCTATTATCTCGGGGATCAACAGCCTGACAGCAAATCTGTCCCGGTATGTGGACATGCACTTACAGAAGTGCATGCAACTCATACCGGCTTACCTCAAGGATACGGGCCATATTCTTCGTATCCTGGAGAAAGTCAAATGGGAACCTAATTACTTTTTAGGCACCCTGGACATAAAATCACTTTACACAGTGATTGATCAAAACATGGGTTGCCAAATTGCAGGGCAGTATCTTCAAACCCTGGGTATATATCCGAACACCCAGGTCACCTTTATTGAGGAGTGCATTCAATTCATTTTACAGCACAAGTATTTTTGGTATGAAGGTGACTTTTTCCTGCAAACCTGTGGCACTGCCATGGGCACATGGTTTGCCCCCTCGTATGCCAATTTGTTTGTGGCCAAGTGGGAGGAGTCCTGCATTTTTCCATCTGGCAACCTTCGTACAAGTCTGGTTCTTTGGCGTCGCTTCATTGACGACGTGCTTTTTGTCTGGAATGGCCCCAAGGTCGAGCTGGATTCCTTCATATCAAGTCTAAACAACAATACCTTTGGGTTGGAGTTTACACCCACAATCAGCATGACAAGCATTAACTTCCTGGACCTCAGCATTTATATAGAGAGTGACCAGATATTCACCAAGTGTTATCGCAAGGAGGTGGACTCCAATAGTTTTATTGGTATGACCAGCTGCCATCTTCCAGTCTGGCTCACAAATATTCCCAAGGGCCAGCACACAAGAATCAGACGGAATTGCACCACCTTGGAGGACTACAGTAAGGACTCTGCTTTTCTCACCCAACAATTTCTAGACAAGGGTTACCCCAGTGGACTATTGGAACAGGCCAAGAAGGATATTATGGAGACACCTAGGGATGCTATGTTACACAGAGTGAAACCCACTAACCAGCCAATGAATATTCAGGACCAAATCCGTCAGTTACCATTCATTACCCAATTCCATGCTGGGCATACTAAATTTAGGTCCATTATCCACAAGCACTGGACTGTGCTTCAAGGGGACAGAATTATAGGGGAACTTTTGCCACCCATACCAAGATTTGTATTCAAGAAGGCAAAATCTCTGGACAGCATTATAGCCCCCACCACAAAACAAGCATCCAAGTACAAACAAATAATGGAGGCTCCTGCTAGCAGCAAGACAGGGTTTACACCTTGCGGATTTTGTCACGGATGCCGGCACACATCCTTTCAGAAAACATGCCGCTCCACTTTCACTGATTCGGATGACAGGAATGAATATATCATCAGAGACAACATTACGTGCGCTACTTCAAGGGTTATATACGCTATTGAGTGCCCATGTAGAAAACTCTATGTTGGCCGCACCAAGAGGCCCATGATGGTTCGGGTGAAGGAACACTTTATTAATATTCAAAAAGGCTTTATGGGCCACCCACTTTCTCGGCATTTCAGTGAGAGACATGGCAAATCTACCAGGGGCATCACATTTTGGGGAATTCAAAAAGTGAAACCAAATTTTAGAGGGGGCAACCTAATAAAAGCCATGTCCAGGGCCGAATCTCAGTGGATCTTCTCCCTGAACAGTCTTGCACCCAAAGGCCTTAATCATGGGCTTGAAATATTTGCTTTTTAGGCTACTGCTTTCCTTCCCCATACCCACCCCCCTCCTTTTTCTTTTTTCCTTGGGGCCACGGTGCACTGGGGTAGTGCTTTATCACCCCGTCCACCACCTTGGTCCCCGATTGGTTTTATCTAATTTTTATCGGGGATTGGCATGGATATCCCCTGTCTTTCCTTTTTTTATTTGTTTTTTAATCGGTTTTTACCTATTGTAACCATTTATTACTAATTTTAATTAATTATATATTAAAGGTTTGTTTTTATCAATTTTACTCATTTCACTGTGGCAGCTCTGTCCCACTAACTTGACCAAGAAGTTAAACACAGTTAGGTTTTTCCTATATAGTTTGAATGCTTTGTGTACTTCTATGATATATATCATTTTACTTAATACATGGTTGTTTCGTGGGCCACACTTTCCATAATCTCTGACTACATCCTACATTGCCAGGACGTTTTGTCACTTCCATAAGCTACCATTCCAGCAGCGGGCTAAATGGGAGGGCCGTGTACTTTGAGCGACAACTTGGGAGGTTAAATATCGGGGCATCTTCAGTGACCGGTAACCCTGATGAAGAAGGACGCCGCTCCTTCGAAATGCGTCGGTTTGGTCCCTGTGTTATCCCGTACTTTTCACAAGCTCAGTGACGTCACACGCTGAGCCCTGTGCCAGCGAGCTCCTTCCTCTGTTGTTTACCGCTCGTATCCAGGGACGCTACCGACTGGAGCTATCCCTGGCTCTACGCAGCTTCCGCACTGCATGCTGCTCTGCGGTTGTTCTTCCCTGTTCGCCCGTTTGTCTGCCTGCACACCCACCCGACGGATACCACCATCTAAACCGGACCAACATCCATCATTATACACCGAGCTACAACAACATCACAGTGAGTTCGCAATTTATTCACTGGCATTGGTTTTCTAGGCACACTAATATCCCTGGTTCTAGGTCCAAGTCTGGATCAGTGGTGATCGGTATACGGTGGTTCTGTGTTGTGCTGGGCAGCGCAGCATTTATCCCTCTGTATATATATTTTGACTGTTACATTTTTATGTTTTAGATTGAATCTATATTTTTTTGATTACTTGTCAATTTTTTATTTAAATTGGTAAACCAAGTGTTAGGGCTAGCGGAACGCACCAAATAATTAGAATAGATAGAGTAAGGTGCGTTCGCAGCCCGGGGTCCACCGTGCAGAGATGGAACCTGCTGCTAAGTAGTGACAGACTATATTGTGGTACAATGTGGACATACACACGGGTTAACCTCACCCTGTGTGAAGGAAGCGAACCCTGTTGCGTCACAGGGCCGCGGTACCACACCAAGAGCGCAAGCATGGAGTCTTAGAACTCAATCCCAAGACACAGGATTTGAGTTCATATAGACCTCTTGCGCTCGACACCGCAACTGAGGTGTCAGAGTGTAGGAAACAATATTAATAAAGATGCACGAGAGTGCATGCGGTGCTGCACTGGCGGACGCCACTAACCACCCAGGCTTGGGTCAGGAAAGCGCTGTGAAAGCACATGGCGCCGTACTGGCATTCACAGCAATAGACGCTGTTTTGTGTGTTACATGCTGATGGCTAAGTCGGGCGCTAGAACGCAAACATCCACCTTACACGAGCAGTCATACCATAGGGATGGGATATTTAAGGATGACTTGTGTTGTGAACTCTATTTCTGGGCTCCCTCTTGTGGTCACAAGTGGTACTGTGTGAGTGCTGTCTTTCTGCAGGTTTGTGACTGGCATCAGCTGTCTCGTTATCTGTGAGCTGGTTTTCTATTTAAGCTCACTTGGACTCTCAGTCTATGCCTGCTGTCAATGTATTCAGTGCTATTCTGATTCCTTCTGACTACCTTGCTCCCAGTCTCTTCAAGAGAAGCTAAGTTTCCGTTTTGTTCATTTTTTGATCATCAGTGTTCTATTTGTTTCTTGTCCAGCTTGCTAATATGTGATTTCCCAGCTTGCTGGTAGCTCTAGGGGGCTGAGTTTCTCCCCACACACCGTTAGTTGGTGTGGGGGTTCTTGAATTCTCAGCGTGGATATATTGGTAGGGTTTTTCGCTGACCGCACAGTTCGCTATCTGTCTTCTGCTATCTAGTATTAGCGGGCCTCATTTGCTGAATCTGTTTTCATTCCTACGTGTGTCTTTTCTCCTTACCTCACCGTTATTATTTGTTGGGGGCTTCCTATATCTTTGGGGTTATTTCTCTTGAGGCAAGTGAGGTCTTGCTTTCTCTTTAGGGGTAGTCAGTTTCTCAGGCTGCGTCGAGACGTCCAGGATTTTAGGCATGTTCACCGGCTACCTTTAGTGTGTTTGGATAGGATCAGGTTTTGCGGTCAGTCCAGTTACCATCTCCATAGAGCTCATGTCTATGTTTAGTTACTTAGCTAGTATTTCCTGTGATCCCCAGCCACTGGGATCATAACAGTACAGCAGGCCACAAAAGTGTTTAATGCATCGCATGAAGTGGGATAAAAGAAGTCCTGAGTACAATTTTTTTTTCCCTCCTTTGCTGCAGTCTGTCTAGCTTCTCTCATCCCCTTAATCTCTGGGTGGTTTTGAGCTCAGCTGCAGACATGGATATTCTGAGTCTGACTTCTAGTGTGGATCATCTTGCTGCAAAGGTGCAAAATATTCAGGATTTTGTTGTTCATAGCCCTATGTCTGAGCCAAAGATACCTATTCCTGAGTTGTTTTCTGGAGATAGATCTAGGTTTCTGAATTTTAGGAATAATTGTAAATTGTTTCTATCTTTGAGACCTCGTTCCTCTGGTGATTCCGCTCAGCAAGTTAAAATTGTTATCTCCTTGTTACGCGGCGACCCTCAAGATTGGGCTTTCTCTCTGGCGCCAGGAGATCCTGCATTGCTGAATGTAGATGCGTTTTTCTGGCGCTTGGACTGCTTTATGAGGAACCTAATCTTGAGAACCAGGTAGAAAAGGCTTTGCTGGCTATCTCTCAAGGTCAGGATGAAGCTGAGGTGTACTGTCAAAAATTTCGGAAATGGTCAGTGCTTACTCAATGCAATGAGTGTGCCCTGGCTGCAAATTTCAGAGAGGGTCTTTCTGAAGCCATTAAGAATGTTATGGTGGGGTTCCCCACGCCTGCAAGTCTGAGTGATTCAATGGCTTTGGCCATTCAGATTGATCGGCGTTTGCGGGAGCGCAAATCTGCGCATCCTCTGGCGGTGTTCTCTGAACAGAGACCTGAGTCAATGCAATGTGACAGAATTCTGACTAGAATTGAGCGACAAAGTCATAGACGTCAAAATGGGTTGTGCTTTTACTGTGGTGATTCTACTCATGTTATCTCAGCATGCTCTAAGCGCTTAAAAAAATCGCTAAACCTGTCACCATTGGTACTATACAGCCTAAGTTCATTTTGTCTGTTACTTTAATCTGTTCTTTGTCATCCTACTCAGTTATGGCTTTTGTGGATTCAGGTGCTGCCCTGAATCTTATGGATTTGTCGTTTGCCAAGCGCTGTGGTTTTGTTCTGGAGCCTTTGGAATTTCCTATTCCACTGAGGGGAATAGATGCTATGCCATTGGCTGAGAATAAGCCTCAGTATTGGACTCAAGTGACCATGTGCATGACTCCTGTACATCAGGAGGTGATTCGCTTTCTTGTGCTGCATAATTTTCATGATGTTGTAGTTTTGGGTCTGCCATGGCTGCAGGCCCATAATCCAGTTCTGGATTGGAAAGCTATGTCTGTGTCAAGTTGGGGTTGTCAGGGGATTCATGGTGATGTCCCTTTGGTGTCAATTGCTTCTTCCACTCTTTCTGAGGTCCCTGAGTTTTTGTCGGACTACCAGGATGTATTTGATGAGCCCAGATCCGGTGCCCTGCCTCCTCATAGGGATTGTGATTGTGCTATAAATTTGATTCCTGGCAGTAAGTTCCCTAAGGGACGACTTTTTAATTTTTCTATACCAGAACATGCCGCGATGCGGAGTTATATAAAGGAGTCTTTGGCGAAGGGACATATTCGCCCATCCTCCTCCCCTCTTGGTGCAGGATTCTTTTTTGTGGCCATGAAGGATGGTTCTCTGAGACCTTGTATAGATTATCGTCTTCTAAATAAAATCACGGTCAAATTTCAGTATCCTTTGCCATTATTGTCTGATCTGTTTTCTCGGATTAAGGGATCCAGTTGGTTCACCAAGATAGATCTTCGTGGTGCGTATAACCTTGTGCGTATCAAGCAGGGGGACGAATGGAAAACAGCATTTAATACGCCCGAAGGCCATTTTGAGTACTTGGTGATGCCTTTTGGACTCTCTAATGCTCCTTCTGTGTTTCAGTCCTTCATGCATGACATCTTCCGAAAATATCTGGATAAATTTATGATTGTGTATCTGGATGACATTTTGGTCTTTTCTGAGGACTTGGAGTCCCATGTGAAGCAGGTCAGGATGGTGTTTCAGGTCCTGCGTGCTAATGCTTTATTTGTGAAGGGCTCAAAATGTCTCTTCGGAGTACAGAAGGTTTCCTTTTTGGGTTTTATTTTTTCTCCTTCTACTATTGAGATGGACCCAGTCAAGGTCCAGGCTATTCATGACTGGACTCAGCCTACATCTGTTAAGAGTCTTCAGAAGTTCTTGGGTTTTGCTAATTTTTACCGTCGCTTCATCGCTAATTTTTCTGGCGTGGTTAAGCCCTTGACGGATTTGACCAAGAAAGGTTCTGATGTGACTAATTGGTCTCCTGCGGCAGTGGAAGCCTTTCGGGAGCTGAAGCACTGGTTTTCTTCAGCTCCAGTCTTATGTCAGCCTGATGTCTCTCTTCCTTTCCAGGTCGAAGTGGATGCTTCTGAGATTGGAGCAGGGGCTGTTTTGTCGCAGAGAAGCTCTGATGGCTCTGTGATGAAGCCTTGTGCCTTCTTTTCAAGAAAGTTTTTGCCTGCCGAGCGGAATTATGATGTTGGTAATCGGGAGTTGTTGGCTATGAAGTGGGCATTTGAGGAGTGGCGACATTGGCTCGAGGGAGCTAGGCATCGTGTGGTAGTCTTGACTGATCACAAAAATCTGATTTATCTCGAGTCTGCCAAGCGCCTGAATCCTAGACAGGCTCGTTGGTCGTTGTTTTTCTCCCGTTTCGATTTCGTGGTCTCGTACCTGCCTGGTTCGAAGAACGTGAAGGCTGATGCCCTTTCTAGGAGTTTTGTGCCTGACTCTCCGGGAGTTTCAGAGCCGGCTGGTATCCTCAAAGAGGGAGTGATTTTGTCTACCATTTCCCCAGATTTGCGACGAGTGCTGCAGAAATTTCAGGCTGATAGACCTGACCGTTGCCCACCAGAGAGACTGTTTGTCCCAGATAGATGGACCAGCAGAGTTATTTCTGAGGTTCATTCTTCGATGTTGGCAGGTCATCCTGGGATTTTTGGTACCAGAGATTTGGTGGCTAGGTCCTTCTGGTGGCCTTCCTTGTCGCGGGATGTGCGTTCCTTTGTGCAGTCCTGTGTAGTGTTGAGCGATACCGTCCGATACTTGAAAGTATCGGTATCGGAAAGTATCGGCCGATACCGGCAAAGTATCGGATCTAATCCGATACCGATACCCGATACCAATACAAGTCAATGGGACTCAAGTATCGGACGGTATTCCTGATGGTTCTCAGGGTCTGAAGGAGAGGAAACTCTCCTTCAGGCCCTGGGATCCATATTAATGTGTAAAATAAAGAATTAAAATAAAAAATATTGCTATACTCACCTCTCCGACGCAGCCTGGACCTCACTGAGGGAACCGGCAGCGTTGTTTGCTTAAAATGCGCGCTTTTACTTCCTTCCGTGACGTCACGGCTTGTGATTGGTCGCGTCGCCCATGTGACCGCGACACGACCAATCACAAGCCATGACGTCACGGGAGGCAGGAGACGCGCGCATTTTTAAAATTACGTCACGGCTTGTGATTGGTTGCGTGCCGCCCATGTGACCGCGACGCGACCAATCACAGCAAGCCGTGACGTAATTTCAGGTCCTGAATGCAGAAATAGGCATCAGGCTTGTGATTGGTCGCGTCGCGGTCACATGGGCGATGCGACCAATCACAAGCCGTGACGTCACGGGAGGCAGGAGACGCGCGCATTTTTAAAATTATGTCACGGCTTGTGATTGGTCGCGTCGCCCATGTGACCGCGACGCGACCAATCACAAGCCGGAACGTAATTTTAAAATCATGAATGCCTAGAATTAGGCATTGAGGACCTGAAAATTACATCACGACTTGCTGTGATTGGTCGCGTCGTGGCCACATGGGCGGCACGCGACCAATCACAAGCCGTGACGTCACGGAAGGAAGTAAAAGCGCGCATTTTAAGCAAACAACGCTGCCGGTTCCCTCGGTGAGGTCCAGGCTGCGTTGGAGAGGTGAGTATAGCAATATTTTTTATTTTAATTCTTTATTTTACACATTAATGTTGTTTCGATACCGATACCCGATACCACAAAAGTATCGGATCTCGGTATCGGAATTCCGATACCCGCAAGTATCGGCCGATACCCGATACTTGTGGTATCGGAATGCTCAACACTAGTCCTGTGGGATTTGTGCTCGGGCTAAGCCTTGCTGTTCTCGTGCTAGCGGTTTGCTTTTGCCTTTGCCTGTCCCGAAGAGGCCTTGGACGCACATTTCCATGGATTTTATTTCAGATCTTCCAGTATCTCAGAGAATGTCTGTCATCTGGGTGGTGTGTGATCGTTTTTCCAAAATGGTCCATTTGGTGCCCTTGCCTAAGTTGCCTTCCTCCTCCGATTTAGTTCCTTTATTTTTTCAGAATGTGGTTCGCTTGCACGGCATCCCTGAAAATATTGTGTCTGACAGAGGATCCCAGTTTGTGTCCAGATTTTGGCAGATTTTTTGTGCTAAGATGGGCATTGATTTGTCTTTTTCGTCGGCCTTCCATCCTCAGACGAATGACCAAACCGAGCGAACTAATCAGACCTTGGAAACTTATTTAAGATGTTTTGTTTCTGCTGATCAGGATGATTGGGTGACTTTTTTGCCATTGGCCGAGTTTGCCCTTAATAATCGGGCTAGTTCTGCTACTTTGGTTTCGCCTTTTTTCTGCAATTCTGGTTTTCATCCTCGTTTTTCCTCGGGTCAGGTTGAGCCTTCTGACTGTCCGGGGGTGGATTCTGTGGTGGATAGGTTGCAGCAGATTTGGAACCATGTGGTGGACAATTTGAAGTTGTCACAGGAGAAGGCTCAGCGCTTTGCCAACCGCCGTCGCGGTGTTGGTCCCCGACTTCGTGTTGGGGATTTGGTATGGCTGTCTTCTCGGTATGTTCCTATGAAGGTTTCCTCTCCTAAATTCAAGCCTCGCTTCATCGGTCCTTATAAGATTTTGGAAATCCTTAACCCAGTGTCTTTTCGTTTGGACCTCCCAGCATCGTTTGCCATTCATAATGTGTTCCATAGGTCTTTGTTGCGGAGGTATGTGGTGCCTGTGGTTCCTTCTGTTGAGCCTCCTGCTCCGGTGCTGGTTGAGGGCGAATTGGAGTACGTGGTGGAGAAGATCTTGGATTCTCGTATTTCCAGACGGAGGCTTCAGTATTTAGTTAAGTGGAAGGGCTATGGTCAGGAGGATAATTCCTGGGTTGTCGCCTCTGATGTCCATGCGGCTGATTTGGTTCGTGCCTTCCATGCGGCTCATCCTGATCGCCCTGGGGGTCTTGATGAGGGTTCGGTGACCCCTCCTCAAGGGGGGGGGTACTGTTGTGAACTCTATTTCTGGGCTCCCTCTTGTGGTCACAAGTGGTACTGTGTGAGTGCTGTCTTTCTGCAGGTTTGTGACTGGCATCAGCTGTCTCGTTATCTGTGAGCTGGTTTTCTATTTAAGCTCACTTGGACTCTCAGTCTATGCCTGCTGTCAATGTATTCAGTGCTATTCTGATTCCTTCTGACTACCTTGCTCCCAGTCTCTTCAAGAGAAGCTAAGTTTCCGTTTTGTTCATTTTTTGATCATCAGTGTTCTATTTGTTTCTTGTCCAGCTTGCTAATATGTGATTTCCCAGCTTGCTGGTAGCTCTAGGGGGCTGAGTTTCTCCCCCCACACCGTTAGTTGATGTGGGGGTTCTTGAATTCTCAGCGTGGATATATTGGTAGGGTTTTTCGCTGACCGCACAGTTCGCTATCTGTCTTCTGCTATCTAGTATTAGCGGGCCTCATTTGCTGAATCTGTTTTCATTCCTACGTGTGTCTTTTCTCCTTACCTCACCGTTATTATTTGTTGGGGGCTTCCTATATCTTTGGGGTTATTTCTCTTGAGGCAAGTGAGGTCTTGCTTTCTCTTTAGGGGTAGTCAGTTTCTCAGGCTGCGTCGAGACGTCCAGGATTTTAGGCACATTCACCGGCTACCTTTAGTGTGTTTGGATAGGATCAGGTTTTGCGGTCAGTCCAGTTACCATCTCCCTAGAGCTCGTGTCTATGTTTAGTTACTTAGCTAGTATTTCCTGTGATCCCCAGCCACTGGGATCATAACAGACTTGCACTCATCAACACACACACATATACAAATGTACACTAGCGCATGGCCGTGCGGTCATGCGAACCCTTTAAAGCTGCAGCATGTACAGGACCTTCCCAGAAGGACCAATGGGAAGCTGCTACAGAAGTTGAGCACCTTCAGGACCTTCCTGGAGGACCAATGGAATCTGCTGCAGTATCTGAGCATGTGATCCTCGATCTCCAATGGGAGATCTTGCCCTGGGCATGCTCAGAAGGGGAAAAGCAGGACTTAGTCCCGAAAGCGTCTGCTCGCCGCTGCCCAGCACCAGCTTCAATGGCAGAAGCTGGAAAAGCAGCAGTAACCCTATGCACAGAGTGAGACTGAGCAAGACGCTGGGACTGACATCTCTGCTGAGCAGACTCCACTGCGGCTGGAGAAGAATGGGAGACCGCAGTGGAGATGGTTTGAGATTCCCCCCTGTGCAGAGGCGGGAACACGACACCTAACACCAAGTTATGTATAAATCTATATACAATGGGGAAAAAGTGTGAAATAAGTATTTGATCACCTACTAACTAGCAAGAATTCTGGCTCTCACAAACTTGTTAGTTTTTCATTAAGAAGCCCTCCTACTTTCCATTCATTACCTGTATTAATTGCACCTGTTTGAGCTCGTTACCTGTGTAAAAGGCACCTGTCCACAAACTCAATCACTTTCCAACCTCTCCACCATGGGCAAGACCAAATAGCTGTCTAAGGACATCAAAAATGTAGACCTGCACAGGGCTGGGATGGGCTACAAGACAATAGGCAAACAGCTTGGTAAGAAGGCATCAACAGTTTGCACAATTAAGAGAAAATGGAAGAAACACAAGATGACTGTCAATCTTCCTTGGTCTGGAGCTCCATGTAAGATTTCGCCTTGGGGGTAATAATGATTCTGAGAAAGGTAAGGAATCAGCCCAGAACTACACAGAAGGAGCCTGCAGTGTGTTACAAATGGTAATGTTTGAGATTGTGGTACCAGGTCATTGACCAGGTCATTGACAATCACAATGTGATTATATTACGGCACTATGCTATGCATGATGTTTCTAATTGGAAGGCGCACTAGGGATGTTCTGGGAAGTAGGAGGTTCACAGTGCTCTGGTCCAAAATCAATGGACTAACAATGTGGCCACTTGACCATGGTCCTGCAAATCTTTTTGCCCAAGTCTTATATAACCCTAAAAAAATCATGTTAATAGTAATTATGGTATTGTGACCAATATGTCTTCTAAATCAATTCCCCAGAATGTGAACCACTCGATTGCAACTACCCAGAACCCTGTCCTTTGGGATATGAGACTATTCCTAAAGTTACGGAAGGAGAATGTTGTATCACATTTAATTGTAGTAAGTATTACTATTAAATATTAAAATGGCTGGAACATCAACAAACTTGCAAACACAAGCAATTGTCTTACAAATGGCGGGATGTGTGTGATAAGCAAAGTAGATTTAAATTTTTATTCCAAAAAACTCAAGCCAAAAAAAATTCCTGCTGCAAAGTTCCAATTTTAATCACTTTATATTTTGCTTTGTTATATCTCATGTAAAAGTATATGGCCGGCGTCACACTCAGCGTAAGACAATACGGTCTGTTTTTTACGGCCGTAATACGGCCGTAATACGGAGAAATGTTCCCAAAATAGTGATCCGTAGGCAGGGTGTGTCAGCGAATTTTGCGCATGGCATCCTCCGTATGTAATCCGTATGGCATCCGTACTGCGATATTTTCTCGCAGGCTTGCAAAACCAACATCTAATGGATTTATGTGCTCAAATGTTCGGTAAAACATATATACAGTATATATATATATATATATATATATATATATATGTCATTGAGACACATATATATATATTCTGTATTTATATTTAATTCAGCGCAATATCTGTGAAAAGCCGGTAATTCAATTGCCGGCTTTTCATTTCTCCTGCACAAACCCGACATGATATGAGACATGGTTTACATACAGTAAACCATCTCATATCCCCTTTTTTTTGCATATTCCACACTACTAATGTTAGTAGTGTGTATGTGCAAAATATGGGCGCTGTAGCTGCGCAAATAAAGGGTTAAATGGCGGAAAAAATTGGCGTGGGCTCCCGCGCAATTTTCTCCGCCAGAATGGTAAAGCCAGTGACTGAGGGCAGATATTAATAGCCTAGAGAGGGTCCATGGTTATTGGCCCCCCCTGGCTACAAACATCTGCCCCCAGCCACCCCAGAAAAGGCACATCTGGAAGATGCGCCTATTCTGGCACTTGGCCACTCTCTTCCCACTCCCTGTAGCGGTGGGATATGGGGTAATGAAGGGTTAATGCCACCTTGCTATTGTAAGGTGACATTAAGCCAGATTAATAATGGAGAGGCGTCAATGATGACACCTATCCACTATTAATCCAATTGTCTGAAAGGGTTAAAAAACACACACACACATTATTAAAAATTATTTTAATGAAATAAACACACAGGTTGTTTTAGTATTTTATTGCTCTCTCAATCCATCAGAACACCCTCGCTTGGCAAAATAATAAACGCACAAGATACATACCCTCAGATGAACCGTCACGTCCCACGAAGTAATCCATCTGAAGGGGTTAATTATTTGACAGGCAGGAGCTGCGCTAATGCACTCGCTCGTGTCTGTAATCCCCGGGTAATGAAGGAAATCTGAGTGATCTGTACTTACATTGAGTTGCGGTGAGGCGCCCTCTGGTGGATGAACTCATATGAACTCGAGCGTGGGAACTTTTCCAAGGCTGCAGTTCATGAGAACATCCACCAGAGGGCGCCTCACCACAACTCAATGTAATATACGGCTGATAGGAACAGCCCCATTGAGAATAATTGTGCCGTTTGTTTGGCGAGTTTTACGGACGTATTTTCTGCGCTCTTACGTCCATAAAACCCGCTAGTGTGACGCCGGCCTATTAGTTAGCACAATTTTTTTACTTTTAAAATGCATTGTTCAAGAAACTACTAAAGGACCCAGCCCATAATGACACAGACACAACAGGCAGCTACTCATAGACAAAGGGGAGGTATACATGAACAAGTGAGTATTGTGAATAGGGTACATAATATTGTGTAAGGGGGCTGTGTAGGGACATTATCCTGAATTAGGGATTGCGTGGGTACATTATAATGTTTGAGGGGCTGTATGGTGATATCATATTGTATGTGGGGACTATGGGGCAACATATTGTATTGGGAGCTATTGATCAAAAGTCAAAAGCTGAACATCAGGAGCAGTATGATTTACAGCTTTATATTAACTTAATAATAAACAATACATTATATGATTTTGATTAGCAGGTAAAGGTAAGAATACAGGTTACAATAAGCCATATCGTTACATGTAATAACAGTAATCTGTAGTCAGCACACTTAATTCTGCTCAGCATTAAATGATAAAAATGGAAATAAAGTAATAATACTAAGCAGAATTAATTTTGACCAATTGGTTCGACCCTCCACAAAAGTCCCAGTATCTCATGAGTCACCTTGGGAAAATTAATTGCCGGTCTTGTTAAGGTGATATGTAGAGGGTTGTCAACCATCTAGAAAGTCCAGGACAGTCCATAAAAATTGGTCCGTGATTTTTTTTTATCTTACACAGATTATTTTGACTCTAATTATCTTGGTTTTATAGTTGACAACGTCTTCACATCAGAATTATGGGCTGTAGACATGGATCACTTACAAGGATTTATTGGGGTTTTCCAGTGTGTCCATAACAAAATATTGTCTGTCCGTGAAGTTTTGATAAGTTGTCCAAAAAAAATGGAAATGGCAAGTTGGCAACCCTGGGTGTGAAGGTGTCAGATGCTTATGATTAATTAAAAAGCACTAGTTATTTCAAGTTTTTGTTTCACAATTCAATAGAACGCTTGAAAATAAGCAATTTTGATAAATATCTTATCATAGAAATCTGCCTTTTTCTCCTTCAGGACTGATCCTTCATATTCAAAAATCTCACTTCACTGGTAAAATATGTATTCAATGAAGACAGCCTTTCCCATTAATGAGATAGGAGATGACAGCTGGTGCTGATAAGATTCTATGAAGAGGGGAGGGAGAGGAGGAGTAGGGAGGAGCTTTGCATGTAGCTCCTCCCTCACTCTACGTAGAATCTTATAATTTGCCACTGCCATCTCCTGTTTTACTAATGGCAGGTTAGAAATAGATATTTGGGCTCACCAAATCCAAAGGGAATCTGTCACAAGGTTCTTTGCAACTAATCTGACACCAGAAGAAGCATAGACCCTGATTACAGCTACATATCACTTTCTTGGCTACTTGCTGTTGTAGGTTTGATAAAATCACTATTTTATCAGCAAATTATCAATAAAGGATAAATAAACCTGCTGCCATGTAGTCATTCATATTTCTGAGCTTTGCATAACCCTCCAGTCCCCACCACTGATTCACAGCTTTCTGCCTATGCACAGTGTACACAGAGAGCTGTAAATCAGTGGTGTGGGTGGGGTTATACAGAGATCAGCATACAGAGAACTGGTAGATCTGCAGCAAATAAAAGTGATTTTATTAAAATTGCAGCAAGCAGACCAGTAAGTCATATATCATTAGGATTAGGGTATATGCCCCTACATCATAATGGGGTAGCAAAAGACTGGTGACAGATTCCCTTTAAATTTGTTTCTTAGATGAAAAATGCAATGTTCAAAAGGATCATTACATTGGGCTGTATTGATAGTAGAGGGCAGAACAGCATCAACCTTCCACAAAGATGTCTTGGTTATACTGCATGATGCTGACTTTGCACTAGTAGACTAGACTAGACTAGACTAGTAGAGATGAGAGAATAAATTTGAGTGAATTGAATTCTATTACCATTGTACAAAAAAACACTCACCAATATGCATTTCTTTGTCATTCACTTGCAAATTTTGCAAAATGACAGTCACTGACCATCAAAAAAAAAATAAAAAATACTTATTTTCATGGCCCCTCCACTCACCCATCCAGTCTTCATCACATCATCTAATCCCTGCCACTCAAGCTCAAAACCCCAGGCATCTCAAACTGAGCAGGGACTTCTGACTCTGATGAGCAGGAACAATTCTGCGAATGTATGTGGAAGGCCACAAGGTAAAATAATTGTGCTGAGACCTTCCATGTGGTCATAAGAGTCGGACATCCCTGCTCAGAGGGAGAGACTGAGAGATTTCAGCTCTAGTGGATGAGATCAGAAGATGTGACAAGGACTGGATGGGTAACGGTAAGGCGTAGAAGGGCCTGAGAGGTGAGCAGTGAGGAGAGTATAGGGATTTTTTTTATTTTTCACATATTACATTTATTAATAATGGTCTGGGGTATGACGAGACCCCAGACCATACTTAAGACTCACCTTGTGAGGTGGACCACTAAGCCCCTGGTTCGAATTTGTATGTATACCCTGGGCATTGGTGCAACTGGAAGGAAGTAAAAATAAAGAAGTAAATCTCCAGTGTGAAACTTGGATAAAAGTTCAATTTATTTAGACAAATCCATTAAAATCCTTATTTCATAGTGGTACAGCAAATGATGGGGTACATGATACGACCAACGCATTTCGACCTGTTACGTTCTTAATCATGGTATAGCAAGGGAGTAAGGCACTTGGGAGAGAGCATTTGGCCATGCAGGAAACTCAGGACCAGTAGTGCAGATGCAGTGGAACAAAACAAGGATGACTGCAGAATCTAAAGCATTGGAGCACAAATGATGGCATACATGAAGCACAGTACATTAGAGTCTTCATCCTAAAAATTAGGTATGTGTCCTAATGGGTCTTAAATAGGTTTAGGGAGTTAATGTAACTGAGCCTGGCCAGGCAACCTGCAAAACTCGACGTGGAGCACAACAGAGTGCAGCAGACAGTAGTGAAGGAAGCCGAGATTGGTATTCCTGGGACAGGTCTGTATCACCATAAAATACATTACATTTGTGCAGACTAACTTCTCTATGAATCAAATTTAATGGGAAAATCTGGGTGAACAGGCGAATTAGAATTTTGCCTGATCAGCTAATGGCTACATTTGAGGTAATAAAAATTGAAAAGCCAGACTGCTAGCTGACATTACTAGCATCCCTAGAGGGTAAGAGGAGTGAAATGGCGTCCCTTACTACAAGAGATCAGTCTGTAGTAATGCAGCTGGTGCTAGATGTTGTCTCATGTGAAGGCCTAATGGTTCCATTTTCAGTGTCGTCAGTGTCAAACACTGTAAGATGAAGAGAGCTCTTAGGTTTGGTGCATGTCATCTTGATTCTAACTGTGCTGAGATGTTCCACTGCACTTTTGAAAAGAGACTTATTCATCAGGTTTTAGCCGTCTTAGATATCAACTAGTACTGGAGCAGGAGAATCACACAGCCTCCGTCATAAATCCTTGGGCACGGCACCATCATTCTTTTTCTTTTTAGCTTATAAGTGATAGGAATATGATGTATATTTTCAGTAAAATAAGAGAAAAATAATAATTATTTTGCCCCCACGACAGGACCCATGAATGTTTGCATAACAGATGGAGCTGTGTACCAGGTAAGACTAATATTGGTCAATGCATATCTCGCGATCATGGAAAATAAAGTAGATAAGTAAGCTTGATTTGTTTGGTTTCAATCTTAATATTATGTGCTCACAGGTAGGACAAAAGATTTCAGTAAGCCAGCCATCCTGTAAGACATGTACATGTTCAGAAATCAAGAACCCCAAGACTGGCTTTAATGATATTGTATGTGAACCTATTTTGTGCATGACCGAGTGCCGAGAGGTGAGTTCTAAACATCATAGACAAATTAATAATTTTCTATGTTTTCAGAAGTATTATTATCAGCATTTAATAAGTTTTGTGAATTAAAAAAAAAAATACATCAAGTTTATGCAAAGATTTAATATTTACAGTGTTGACCCTTATTTTTCAAGACCCTGCCATAAGGCAAAATTGAAAACTAAGTGGTTCAGTGAACAAAACATTGAAAGTTTAGGTCTATGGATGGAGAAACTCCCCCGATCTCAATCTCTTGTGATCAATCCTCAAAAAGCGGGAGGACAAACAAAAATATAGAAATTGTGATAGACACCAAGCACTTATTAGGCTAGCATGGGTTGTCATCAGGCAGAATTTGGCCCAGAAGCCAATGTACACCTGCCAAGGGCGAAGGGCAGAAGCTTTGAAAAATGGTTATCAACACTGCAAATATTGACGTTTTGCATAAACTTGATGGATTTGTCAATAAAAGTTTAAAAACAAAATAAATGCTTATAAATGTACTTTAACACTCATATAAATATCTGACTAAAAGATCTTAAAATGCTGAAGCCTCAAACTGTATTACAGGTAAACTTTGTGCTAGTCTCAAAACTTTTGGCCGCAACTGTGAACATTTTTCTTAGATTTAATTTGCAGATTTGCCATTTCTAGTATTTTAAAATTCTCTAATATTAGCTGATTTAATTGCTATCACAGTGTAAGTATATGTCCCAGACAATTATGAAATGAAAGTCCTTAAAGGGGTTGTCAGGTGACAATAAGATATTGCTTATTCAGAGAATAGTTGATAACTTATTGATCAGTAGGAGTCTGACCGCTTGGACCTTCACTAATCAGCAGAATGAGGCGTTTTATTCCCATTAGAATAGAGCAGCAGTGCACATGCCCGCCTGCCACTCCATTCATTATCTAACTACCAAGTTTTGCACCCAGATTTTTCTGCAAACTGATAAAAAAGTAATGGAGCAGTGTTAGTACATCCCATCTGTTACTCCAATATGTAAAGGTGATAAAAGTGCCCCAACGTATATAAAAAAAAATTGTTCTGGTAGTCAGTGCAGGTCCAAGTGATTGCAACCCCAACACTGTTTATAGTTGATAACTAATTTTTACAATACAACCACTTAAAGGGACTTTTCACCTTTTTTTTTGTACATAAAACTGGCAACATCACGAAATAGTGACTGCAGATCTGAATTAAATGTTGATTTTATGTTTTAATTCCTCATCTCCGTTGCTGAAATAGTAGCTTGTAAGTGTCACATGTCTAGATTCAAGTCCTTGACCCTGTGTTCTGTGGTCGGCATCTCTTTCCACTGAGCCACAGCAGCGTCACCTATTCATTGGGTGTTTTAGTTCTGCTATTTTTCTTTCTGTCAGTTTTGGGTAATAGGTGTTTTCATTTACTCTGCTTGTCTGCTCTATCACCTTCCAGGTGCAGCTTCATCTACCTTCCTCTGCTGGTGTTTCCTGCTGTTGATAGTCTTTTGTTGGATTCATTCACTATGCTTTAGTTTTTGTTGATTTCAGTTGTTTTGTGGATGATTGCTTTATTCTTTGAGGAATTGATACTCTAGCGATACTAGGAGCTTCTATGGACATTCAGAGAAAGCCGCCGCCGAGTGGGGGCGACACGGCACTATTTTAGGGTGCCAACCTCTGCGGTCAGGCAGAGACAGACCAGAGTTAGAGGAGGGCTTTTTCCTAGTCTTAACAGGGATTTGTCAGGTTCAGGTATTTGTTTCCATGATTTGTATGCTACCCGTGTGAATGTGCTGTAGCAGTCATAGCAGTAAAGTTTAGGTTATAATTTATAATAAGCCCAATAGGGAATTTACAAAGATTTGTCTTTGGGAGGTGTGTATTTTTTCTACCTGCATGATGTTGCCCAATCATAAGCAGGTGGCGTCATCCAGAGGAAACAGAACACGCCCCCAGAAGGCCTGCAGTTTATTACTATATTAGAAATGCATGCTAAATATACATTCCAATATATTTTATATTTTATATTTTTGTACCACCAGTCTTATGGTCTTGTCTATCTGTACCTATAGTAATATTTCTAAATAGCTGTAAGACAACCATCTTTGGTTAGTAACATTGCATTGTCTGAAGTCATTGCTTTTCTGTAAATATTTTAACTTTCTACTGTAGGGTCATGTCTATGATACATCGAACAATGGTTGCTGTGGAACATGTGTTCAAGAGTTTTGTATTGTGATTGCTAATGATGGATTCACCTATTTGCTACAGGTACAAAAGTTCTGCACCATTCCTGTATCTCATGGCAACTTCATAGTTTGCTAAATAGACAATCTGTATTCCACTTTTCCAAATGATGCTGTCTTACTTCCTGAAAACTACTCCAAAAAATCACTGAGTGTCTCCCTTATGACTAACTTGCTGTCCAATATATGCTACCAATTATGTTTTAAAGAAGTATGGCTAGATCGTTGTTGCTCTGCATACAGGCATAACAGAAATAAGGGCTTTACGTTTAGGAGAGGCAACACATTGGGCAGTGGTAGATGCATTGCATGCTGAGAAATAAAGCATTACTTTTAGTTTCAGCACCTATAGTACTGGCAGAATACCAATGACTAGAATTTGTCATCTTAAAATGAGCCAATGGCAATCTAGAGTGCATGAGAATCAGGTCAGCACTTATACAGATAAGACTGTTATCTGCACCAAAATAGTTTTAAGTTGCTATTGGGGATAAGACTAGTAAAACCACGTTTTCTACAGATTTTTTGTAAGATCAGGGACACTTTAAATTTATGACAAGACTTAAATACCAAAAAAAAAAAAAAAATTATTAGTTAACCATTTCAATATTAGGCCATTTACCAGGAACATTTTCTGTTTTTTTTTTTTGCATGCGGTTTAAAGAGGTATAATTTTATTTTTTTCTCATTCAGATATTTAAGTAATTTTTGACTCATTTTTTTCATGATACATTTTTATGTCACTTTCATATTTTTTTTGCTGATATCGTTCAACATTGGCGGAAAATAATGGTAATAAGTGTATCTTTTTCTTATTTATTTTTTTCTGACCAAATAAGACCACTAACATGCATTTAAATGTCACACAATGGTCTTTTATGACCTTATGGGGATCCCAATCTGTAAAATAAATTAAAAATGAATAAAAGATAACAAGTAAAAAATTAAAAAAATGGAGAGAAATTGCCACTGCCAATCCAAATCGCTGCTACTAGAACTGCTCTCGTAAAGAAATTGTGTCGAATATCTGAATATCTAAAAATAATTGTTACAGAATTTAGAACATTTTTTTAAATACTGAAATATTTTTATTTTCATTTTATTTCCCTTGTAACTGGGGCTTTAGTAGTAACCTCAGTTACAAGGGAAATGAGGCTTCCTGGCTGCATAGCAGAACTGTTCACGTTTCCTATGGCCCAACATCTTCTGCTCCCTCCTTATACACAGAGATCACATAACTGCTGTATATGCACCCCCAGCCCTCCTCATAATTGTGTACACAGTGCTTCTCTAGCTCTATATATACCATGATGGAGAAAGCACAGACGTTAATAAACCATTTCTGCTTCTCAATGTGGACTCTGAGAGTGGATTCCAACTTCCGCAGTTACAAGATCAGGTGTAGCTCCACTATCATGCAGTTATAAAATGAAATTGCAGAGTAGGAGCAAAACTGACCGTATGTTTAACCCCTTTACCCCCAAGGGTGGTTTGCACGTTAATGACCAGGCCAATTTTTACAATTCTGACCACTGTCCTTTTATGAGGTTAGAACTCTGGAACGCTTCAACGGATCCCAGTGATTCTGACACTGTTTTCTCGTGACATATTGTACTTCATGGAAGTGGTAAAATTTCTTTGATATTACCTGCGTTTATTTGTGAAAAAAACGGAAATTTGGCGAAATTTTTGAAAATTTCGCAATTTTCCAACTTTGAATTTTTATGCAATTAAATCACAGAGATATGTCACAAAAAATACTTAATAAGTAACATTTCCCACATGTCTACTTTACATCAGCACAATTTTTGAACCAACATTTTTTTCTGTTAGGGAGTTATAAGGGTTAAAAGTTGACCAGCAATTTCTCATTTTTACAACACCATTTTTTTTTAGGGACCACATCTCATTTGAAGTCATTTTGAAGGGTCTATATGATAGAAAATGCCCAAGTGTGGCACCATTCTAAAACCTGCACCCCTCAAGGTGCTCAAAACCACATTCAAGAAGTTTATCAACCCTTCAGGTGTTTCACAGGAATTTTTGGAATGTTTAAATAAAAATGAACATTTAACTTTTTTTCACAAAAAATTTACTTCAGCTCCAATTTGTTTTATTTTACCAAGGGTAACAGGAGAAAATGGACCTCAAACGTTGTTGTACAATTTGTCCTGAGTAGGCCGATACCCCATATGTGGGGGTAAACCACTGTTTGGGCGCATGGCAGAGCTTGGAAGGGAAGGAGCACCGTTTGACTTTTCAATGCAAAATTGACAGGAATTGAGATGGGACGCCATGTTGCGTTTGGAGAGCCACTGATGTGCCTAAACATTGAAAACCCCCACAAGTGACACCATTTTGGAAATTAGACCCCTTAAGGAACTTATCTAGAGGTGTGGTGAGCACTTTGACCCACCAAGTGCTTCACAGAAGTTTATAATGCAGAACCGTAAAAATAAAAAATCATTTTTTTTCACAAAAATTATATTTTCGCCCCCAATTTTTTATTTTCCCAAGGGTAAGAGAAGAAATTGGACCCCAAAAGTTGTTGTCCAATTTGTCCTGAGTGTGCTGATACCCCATATGTGGGGGGGAACCACCGTTTGGGCGCATGGGAGGGCTCGGAAGGGAAGGAGCGCCATTTGGAATGCAGACTTAGATGGAATGGTCTGCAGGCATCACATTGCGTTTGCAGAGCCCCTAATGTACCTAAACAGTAGAAACCCCCCACAAGTGACACCATTTTAGAAAGAAGACCCCCTAAGGAACTCATCTAGATGTGTTGTGAGAGCTTTGAACCCCCAAGTGTTTCACTACAGTTTATAACGCAGAGCCATGCAAATAAAAAAAAAAAATTTCCACAAAAATTATTTTTTAGCCTTCAGTTTTGTATTTTTCCAAGGGTAACAGGAGAAATTGGACCCTAAATATTGTTGTCCAATTTGTCCTGAGTACGCTGATACCTGATATGTGGGGGGGAACCACCATTTGAGCGCATGGCAGAGCTCGGAAGGGAAGGAGCATCATTTGGAATGCAGACTTAGATGGATTGGTCTGCAGGCGTCACATTGCATTTGCAGAGCCCCTAATGTACCTAAACAGTAGAAACCCCCCATAAGTGACCCCATATTGGAAACTAGACCCCCCAAGGAACTTATCTAGATGTGTTGTGAGAACTTTGAGCCCCCAAGTGTTTCACTACAGTATTTAACGCAGAGCCGTGAAAATAAAAAATCTTTTTTTTTCCCACAAAAATTATTTTTTAGCCTCCAGTTTTGTATTTTTCCAAGGGTAACAGGAGAACTTGGACCCCAAAAGTTGTTGTCCAATTTGTCCTGAGTATGCTGATACCCGATATGTTGGGGTAAACCCCTGTGTGGGCACACGGGAGAGCTCAGAAGGGAAGGATCACTGTTTTACTTTTTCAACACAGAATTGGCTGGAATTGAGATCGGACGCCATGTCACGTTTGGAGAGCCTCTGATGTGCCTAAACAATGGAAACCCCCCAATTATAACTGAAACCCTAATGCAAACACACCCCTAACCCTAATCCCAACGGTAACCCTAACCACACCTCTAACCCAGACACACCCCTAACCCTAATCCCAACCCTATTCCCAACCATAAATGTAATCCAAACCCTAACCCTAACTTTAGCCCCAACCCTAACTTTAGCCCCAACCCTAACTGTAGCCTCAACCCTAGCCCCAACCCTAACCCTCGCCCTAACCCTAGCCCTAACCCTCGCCCTAACCCTAATCCTAACCCTAGCCCCAACCCTCACCCTAGCCCTAACCCTAGCCCTAACCCTAACTCTAGCCCTAACCCTAACCCTAACGCTAATCCTAACCCTAACCCTAGCCCTAATGGGAAAATGGAAATAAATACTTTTTTTTAATTTTTTAATTTTTCCCTAACTAAGGGGGTGATGAGGGGGGGTTTGATTTACTTTTATAGCGGGTTTTTTAGCGGATTTTTATGATTGGCAGCCGTTACACACTGAAAGACGCTTTTTATTGCAAAAAATATTTTTTGCGTTACCACATTTTGAGAGCTATAATTTTTCCATATTTGAGACCACAGAGTCATGTGAGGTCTTGTTTTTTGCGAGACGAGTTGACGTTGTTATTGGTAACATTTTTGGGCACGTGACATTTTTTGATCGCTTTTTATTCCGATTTTTGTGAGGCAGAATGAGCAAAAACCAGCTATTCATGAATTTCTTTTGGGGGAGGCGTTTATACCGTTTCGCATTTGGTAAAATTGATAAAGCAGTTTTATTCTTCGGGTCAGTACAATTACAGCGATATCTCATTTATATCATTTTTTTATGTTTTGGCGCTTTTATACGATAAAAACTATTTTATAGAAAAAATAATTATTTTGGCATCGCTTTATTCTGAGGACTATAACTTTTTTATTTTTTTGCTGATGATGCTGTATGGCAGCTCTTTTTTGCGGGACAAAATGACGCTTTCAGCGGTACCATGGTTATTTATATCTGTCTTTTTGATCGTTTTATTCCACTTTTTATTCGGCGGTATGATAATAAAGTGTTTTTTGCCTCGTTTTTTTTTTTTCTTACGGTGTTTACTGAAGGGGACAGTTTTATAGGTTGGATCGTTACGGACGCGGAGATACTAAATATGTGTACTTTTATTGTTTGTTTTTTTTTATTTAGATAAAGAAATGTAATTATGGGAATAATATATTTTTTTTCTTTATTTAGGAATTTTTTTAAAAAAATTTTTTTTACACATGTGGAAATTTTTTTTTAAACTTTTTTACTTTGTCCCAGGGGGGACATCACAGATCGGTGATCTGACAGTTTGCACAGCACTCTGTCAGATCACCGATCTGACTTAGAGCTCTGCAGGCTTACCAAGCGCCTGCTCTGAGCAGGCACTCAGTAAGCCACCTCCCTCCCTGCAGGACCCAGATGCCACGGCCATCTTGGATCCGGGACCTGCAGCGAGGAAGGAGGTAGGAGACCCTCGGAGCAACGCGATCACATCGCGTTGCTGCGGGGGTCTCAGGGAAGCCCGCAGGGAGCCCCCTCCCTGCGCGATGCTTCCCTATACCGCCGGCACACCGCGATCATATTTGATCGCGGTGTGCCGGGGGTTAATGTGCCGGGGGTGGTCCATGACTGCTCCTGGCACATAGTGCCGGATGTCAGCTGTGATAATCAGCTGACAACAGGCCGCGATAGGCCGCGCTCCCCCCGTGAGTGCGGCCGATCGCGCTGGACGTACTTTTCAATCCTTGGGAAGTAGGGCCCACCCCACATGGACGGAATAGTACGTCCAATGACAGAAAGGGGTTAATATGTAACATTTCCCTCATGTCTACTTTACATCAGCACAATTTTGGAACCAAAATTTTTTTTTTTAGGGAGTTATAAGGGTTAAATGTTGACCAGCAATTTCTCATTTTTACAACACCATTCTTTTTAGGGACCACATCTCATTTGAAGTCATTTTGAGGGGTCTATATGATAGAAAATAACCAAGTGTGACACCATTCTAAAAACTGCACCCCTCAAGGTGCTCAAAACCACAATCAAGAAGTTTATTAACAGTTCAGGTGTTTCACAGGAATTTTTGGAATGTTTAAATAAAAATGAACATTTAACTTTTTTCACAAAAAAATTACTTCAGCTCCAATTTGTTTTATTTTACCAAGGGTAACAGGAGAAAATGGACCCCAAAAGTTGTTGTACAATTTGTCCTGAGTACACGGATACCCCACATGTGAGGGTAAACCACTGTTTGGGCGCATGGGAGAGCTCGGAAGGGAAGGAGCGCCGTTTGACTTTTCAATGCAAATTGACAGGAATTGAGATGGGACGCCATGTTGCGTTTGGAGAGCCACTGATGTGCCTAAACATTGAAACCCCCCACAAGTGACACCATTTTGGAAAGTAGACCCCCTAAGGAACTTATCTAGATGTGTGGTGGTGAGCACTTTTACCCGTTAAGTGCTTCACAGAAGTTTATAATGTAGAGCCGTAAAAATAAAAAATCTTATTTTTTCACAAAAAATGATATTTTCACCCCCAATTTTTTATTTTCCCTAGGGTAAGAGAAGAAATTGGACCCCAAAAGTTGTTGTCCAATTTGTACTGATAACGCTGATACCCCATATGTGGGGGGAACCACCTTTTGAGCACATGGCAGAGCTCAGAAGGGAAGGAGGGTCATTTGGAATGCAGACTTAGATGGATTGGTCTGCAGGCATCACATTGCGTTTGCAGAGCCCCTAATGTACCTAAACAGTATAACCCCCCCACAAGTGACCCCATATTGGAAACTAGACCCCCCAAGGAACTTATCTAGATGTGTTGTGAGAACTTTGATCCCCCAAGTGTTTCACTACAGTTTATAACGCAGAGCCGTGAAAATAAAAAATCCTTTTTTTCCACAAAATTTTTTTTTTAGCCCCCAGTTTTGTATTTTTCCAAGGGTAACAGGAGAAATTGGACACCAAAAGTAGTTGTCCATTGTGTCCTGAGTACGCTGATACCCCATATGTTGGGGTTAACCCCTTTTTGGGTGCACGGGAGAGCTCGGAAGGGAAGGAGCACTGTTTTACTTTTTCAACGCAGAATTAGCTGGAATTGAGATCGGACACCATGTCGCGGTTTGGAAAGCCCCTGATGTGCCTAAACAGTGGAAACCCCCAATTATAGCTGAAACTCTAATCCAAACACATCCCTAACCCTAATCCCAAAAGTAACCCTAACCACAACCCTAACCCTGACACACCCCTAACCCTAATCCCAACCCTATTCCCAACCGTAAATTTAATCCAAACCCTAACCCTAACTTTAACCCCAACCCTAACTGTAGCCTTAACCCTAGCCCCAACCCTAACCCTAGCCCTAACCCTAAACCTAACCCTAACCCTAGCCCTAACCCTAACCCTAGCCCTAACCCTTTCCCTAACCCTAGCCCTAACCCTTGCCCTAACCCTAACCCTAGGGGTGATGAAGGGGGGTTTGATTTACTTTTATATCGGGTTTTTTAGCGGATTTTTATGATTGCAGCCGTCACACACTGAAAGATGCTTTTTATTGCAAAAAATATTTTTTGCGTTACCACATTTTGAGAGCTAGAATTTTTCCATATTTTGGTTCACAGAGTCATATTAGGTCTTGCTTTTTGCGGGACGAGTTGACGTTTTTATTGGTAACATTTTCAGGCACGTGACTTTTTTGATCACTTTTTATTCCAATTTTTGTGAGGCAGAATGACCAAAAACCAGCTATTCATGAATTTCTTTTGGGGGAGGCGTTTATACTGTTCCACGTTTGGTAAAATGGATAAAGCAGTTTTATTCTTCGGGTCAGTACGATTACAGCGATACCTCATTTATATCATTTTTTTATGTTTTGTCGCTTTTATGCGATAAAAACTATTTTATATAAAAAATAATTATTTTTGCATCGCTTTATTCTGAGGTCTACAACTTTTTTATTTTTTCTTTCATGATGCTGTATGGCAGCTCATTTTTTGTGGGACAAGATGACGTTTTCAGCGGTACCATGGATATTTATATCCGTCTTTTTGATCACGTGTTATTCCACTTTTTGTTTGGCAGTATGAAAAAGCGTTTTTTTTTTTACGGTGTTCACTGAAGGGGTTAACTAGTGGGACAGTTTTATAGGTCGGGTCGTTACGGACGCGGCGATACTAAATATGTGTACTTTTATTGTTTATTTTTTTATTTAGATAAATAAATATATTTATAGGAACAATATATATATATTTTTTGGAATTTTTTTTTAATTTTTTTACACATGTGAATATTTTTTTTTTACACTATAACATTGCCCCAGGGGGGACATCATGTTATAGTGTAAGATCGCTGATCTGACACTTTGCTGTGCACTGTGCCAGATCGGCGATCTGACATGCACAGCTCCTGGCTTCCCGGCGCCTGCTCTGAGCAGGCGCTGTGAAGCCACCTCCCTGCAGGACCCGGATACTGCGGCCATTTTGTATCCGGGCCTGCTGCAGGGAGGAGGAGGTAAGAGACCCTCGAAGCAATGCGATCACATCGCGTTGCTCCGGGGGTCTCAGGGAAGCACGCAGGGAGCCCCCTCCCTGCACGATGCTTCCCTATACCGCCATCATGTTTGATCACAGTGTGGCGGGGGTTAATGTGCCGGGGGCAGTCCGTGACCGCTCCTGCACATAGTGCCGGATGTCAGCTGCGATAGTCAGCTGACACCTGGCCGCGATCGGCCGCGCACCCCCCGTGAGCGCTGCCGATCGCATATGACATACTATCCCATCGGTGATCATACAGGCCCACCCCACCTCGACAGGATAGTACGTCTAATGTCAGAAAGGGGTTAAAGAAACACTTCTCCTCCCATCAAAGTTTTTATCCTCTTACTATATTGCATCATCATATTATATAGCACTGTGTACATACAGTTGCTCATTTTGCCCTTTCTACCCAGTTAATTCTTCTTGTTTTCATTAGGTCTATGGCATCGAGTGATGCCTAACTGAATCCATCTAAGCTCTATGTAAAGACAGGCAGTCTCATTTCCCTGTATGAGTCATCATTAGAGCTACAACTCTACATCACTATAAAGTCCTCTGTAGCACAGCTCTTCCTCTTCAACTGCTGACCCTGTTACTCTGTTCCTCCCCTGTCAGAGACATTGCAGTGATATCTACCTAGATAATTCTCTTTTTTCTGCTCTATGTAGAAAATGGAAGTCTCTTGTCCCTGCATTTATCATCCGCCTCTTCACCTCCTGACCCAGCGCACTCTCTTCCCTCCCTGCCATAGACTTTTGCAGTGAATCATGACTTGTGCAGAGAAAATTGACCTCTTGTTTCTACAAAGATTAAAAATATTCAGCTAGTCAGTATTTAATCACGTGACCTATTGGAAACATAAAAAAATAGCTGGGTAGAAAGGAAAAATTAGCAATTGTAAGTACACAGTGTTATATAATATGATGACTGCAATATATTAAGAGGATGCAAATTTTGATGGGAGGAGAAGGGCTTCTTTAAAGTCTATGGGTGTTCTGGAAGCACTTAACTTTAACAGCAAAAATATAAATACAGTATTTATCTAAACTTCTGTTCTCGAAAATTATTCTGTTCCCTGTGTTCTTTGTTAAGCTTCTAAAGATTGTTTTTATTTTTGATTTCAGCCTGGAGAATCACGTATCCTGCCAGATGATAACTGTACTGAATACACATGTGAACTCAGAGGAAATACATTTATTTCATCATCACAGACTCAAGTGTGTCCTAAAATAAATGAGGAGGACTGTATATCTGTGAGTTGCCTATATTATATATCTCTATGCATAGAAAAATGAAAATTGAGCAAACAGTTTTTGTGATATATTTAGACTGGGTTCACATAAAGCTTAAATATTTTGCTGAACCAGCCTAGAAATCTGCATGAAATTCCATGTTGAAATCCCCAAATGTTACATGCAGATTTTTTGGGGGGATTTTGTTAAGGGTTTAAATGCAGATCAGCATGCAAACACTTGTGGATTTCATAATGGATTTTGTTCTCTTAAATCTTTAGCATTTCTAGGATTAGCTACGGATTTTAAATTTAGCTAGTAAATAATGTTTGTTAAAACCCTATTAATTTACTGTACATGATTTACTATACACAATACTGTACTTCATTGTACATATGACATGTGCCATATTTTTAGCAAAAGATCAGTATATAAAAACCTAATAAAGAGGGTAATGGAGCCGGCTAACAATAAAGATACTAAGATATATATATGACATTTTTTAACTTTTACATTTAGCATTATACATCTATATTTAAGATTCAATATAAAAATGATGTTTTACAGGGTTTGCTTAAGAAAACTCCAGATGGCTGCTGTAGTATTTGTAAAGGTAATAATTTATTTAAGTTATTTCTTTATTATTCACTTAACTGAAATACTCATTAATTATTGGCATCCTTCAATAAACATAAAATATTGGAAAACTAGCATATCCCCTTTGCACTAGTAGACTGGTGTGGTGTGCTACTATAGTAGCCTTTTTTCTACAGTATCACATGTCACAATAATTAAAAGGGTTGTCCACTACTAGGACAACCCCTGTTCAGTCCGAATGTTTGCCCCTGTTAAAATAAAAACATCTATATTCACCTCCCATGCCGGTGTCGTTAAAGTGGTGTTGACAGTCGCGTTCCTAGTGTTCACGTGTGGTTGTTATGACGTGAGACCTGAACACAATCAGCACTGGCGTCACTGTCCCCGCATTCAGAGGACATATAAGTATTCAGGAGGAAGAGAGAGCAGCGGCTGGCTTCATCTTGATTACTTATATGTCCGAAGGCGGGGACAGGAACACCAATCCTGATTGGTCACAGGGCTCACATGTCATAACAAACTCATGTGAGCCCCGGGAACGCGAATGCAGTCACCATGGAATGGCGTCGGTAAGGGAGGTGAATATAGGTGTTTTTATTTTAATTTGGCTAAACATTCAGAGTGAGAAAGGGTTAACCTGGTGGTTGACAATCCCTCTAATAAAAAAGTGTTAACATTTATTATTTTTTTTATATGTTTACTGTATTATGTCTATGATCTTCGGAGCAGATGTCAAAAAGAACAGCTATTTTTAGATAGGATCCAACCTGCTGAATTTCAGTAGATTAATCCTTTTGCTCTCTTTGGACATAAGCCACTGCCAGAGCACTAGCAGAGGTAGAACAGGAATGCTAGTGGTGAGATAGCTGTGACCAAGCATTAGTTCAGTCAACATATGTCTAATCCGTATGGGGGCTGTTAAAGTCTTTACATACTCTACTGACCTGTAAGTTAATCTCTATACATCTGTACACACAATAAAATGTATAAATGGATTCCAAGTAGGGATTAGCAAGCGTGCTCAGACAAGGTATTATACAAACACGCTCATGTCCTAATCGAGTATTTTCGGCATGTTAAAAAAAGATGCTTGAGTCGCCATGACTGCATGTCTCGCCGCTGTTCAACAGCCGCAACACATGCGTGGACTGCCTAACAGACAGGCAATCCCTGCATGTGTTACTGCTGTTGAACAGCCATGAGACATGCTGCCACAGTGATTCGAGCATTTTTTGAGCACGTTGAAAAATACTCAATTAGGACATGAGTATGCTCGGAAAGCACCTTATCTGAGCACCCTCACTCACCACTAATTCCAGGTTATCCAGGCTAGATAAATACGCTTAAGTAATTTAAAGCTATACATTATTTTCACAGCCAATCTCTATGATGCTTTCCTTGCTGCATACTAGAAAAGTAATACATTGGTAATCTATTGTAACAGAACTAATAACAGCCAGAATGTTGTACTACCGCTCTGTACTATATTCAGCACACAAGAGCTAATAGGGAAAACATATTTTGATTAAGTTAATGGAGTTGAAAGGATGAATTACAAATGCACTTTCCTCAATAATTAAGGGAACACAAAGCCTGGTTTACTGACAAATCTGTTCTTCTCAAGAAACATTTCTGTCATGAATCCCAATGGCTAGGGATAGCACAGGACAAGCAAAGTACAAATATATTACGGACGAGCTCTAGGGTGATGGAACCTGGGCTGACCGCTGCCCTACGCCTGACAAACGCAACTAGAGATAGCCAGGGAGCGTGCCTACGTTGGTTCTAGACGCCACGCACCAGCCTAAGAGCTAACTAGCACTGCAGAGAAAATAAAGACCTCACTTGCCTCCAGCGGAATGAACCCCAAAAGATATAGTTGCCCCCCACATGTATTGACGGTGAAATGAGAGGAAGGCACACACATAGAGATGATATATATAGTTTTAGCAAATTGAGGCCCGCTGTAAACTAGAAAGCAGAACGATACAAAAGGGGACTGAGCGGTCAGCAAAAAACCCTAATCAAAAAAACCATCCTGAGATTACAAGAACCCATGTGCCAACTCATGGCACATGGGGAGAACCTCAGTCCACTAGAGCTACCAGCTAGCATAGAGACATAATAAGCAAGCTGGACAAAAAAACCAAACAACTGAAAATCAGCACTTAGCTTATCCTGAAAGATCTGGGAGCAGGTAGGCAGGAACCAAACAGAGCACATCTGAATACATTGATAGCCGGCAAGGGAAATGACAGAAAGGCCAGGTAAAATAGGAAACACCCAGCCACTGATGGACAGGTGGAAACCAAAGGCCGCAACCCACCAAAGTCACCCAAACCAGCAGTAACCACCAGAGGGAGCCCACAAACAGAATCCACAACAGTACCCCCCCCTTGAGGAGGGGTCACCGAACCCTCACGAGAACCCCCAGGGCGATCAGGGTGAGCTCTATGGAAGGCGCGGACCAAATCAGTCGCATGAACATCGGAGGCGACCACCCAGGAATTATCCTCCTGACCATAACCCTTCCACTTAACCAAATACTGGAGTTTGCGTCTGGAAACACGAGAATCCAAGATCTTCTCAACAACATACTCCAATTCTCCCTCCACCAGCACCGGAGCAGGAGGCTCAACCGAAGGAACAACGGGCACCTCATACCTCCGCAACAACGACCGATGGAACACATTATGAATAGCAAACGATGCTGGGAGATCCAAACGAAAAGATACAGGGTTAAGAATCTCCGAGATCCTATAAGGACCGATGAACCGAGGCTTGAACTTAGGAGAAGAGACCTTCATAGGGACAAAACGAGAAGACAACCACACCAAATCCCCAACAAGAAGTCGGGGACCCACGCGGCGACGGCGATTAGCAAACTGCTGAGTCTTCTCCTGAGATAACTTCAAATTGTCCACCACCTGATTCCAAATCTGATGTAGCCTGTCCACCACCACGTCCACTCCAGGACAATCCGAAGGCTCCACCTGACCAGAGGAAAAACGAGGATGAAACCCCGAATTACAAAAAAAAGGAGAGACCAACGTGGCCGAACTAGCCCGATTATTAAGAGCAAATTCGGCCAGTGGCAAAAAAGCAACCCAGTCATCTTGATCAGCAGAAACAAAACACCTCAAATAAGTTTCCAAGGTCTGATTAGTTTGCTCCGTCTGGCCATTCGTCTGAGGATGGAATGCAGATGAGAAAGACAAATCAATGCCCATCTTGGCACAAAACGTCCGCCAAAATCTAGACACAAACTGGGATCCCCTGTCAGAAACGATATTCTCCGGAATCCCATGCAAACGAACCATGTTCTGAAAAAATAAAGGGACCAACTCAGAGGAGGAAGGCAACTTAGGCAAGGGCACCAAATGAACCATCTTAGAAAAGCGGTCACACACAACCCAGATAACGGACATTTTCTGTGAAACCGGGAGATCAGAAATAAAATCCATGGAAATGTGCATCCAAGGCCTCTTCGGGATGGGCAAGGATAAAAACAACCCACTGGCCCGAGAACAGCAAGGCTTAGCTCGAGCACACACTTCACAAGACTGCACAAAGGTACGCACATCCCTAGACAAGGAAGGCCACCAAAAAGACCTGGCCACCAAGTCTCTAGTACCAAATATTCCAGGATGACCAGCCAACACAGAAGAATGGACCTCGGAGATGACTCTACTGGTCCAATCATCCGGAACAAACAGTCTTTCTGGTGGACAACGATCCGGTTTATCCACCTGAAACTCCTGCAATGCACGTCGCAAGTCTGGGGATACGGCGGACAATATTACCCCATCCCTAAGGATACCAGTAGGCCCAGAGTCTCCAGGAGAGTCAGGCACAAAACTCCTGGAAAGAGCATCTGCCTTCACATTCTTTGAACCTGGCAGGTATGAAACCACGAAATTGAAACGAGAAAAAAACAACGACCAACAAGCCTGTCTAGGATTCAAACGCCTGGCAGACTCAAGGTAAATGAGATTCTTGTGATCAGTCAAGACCACCACACGATGTTTAGCACCCTCAAGCCAATGACGCCACTCCTCAAATGCCCACTTCATGGCCAAAAGCTCCCGATTACCCACATCATAATTGCGCTCGGCGGGCGAGAATTTTCTAGAGAAGAATGCACATGGCTTCATCACCGAGCCATTAGAACTTCTCTGTGACAAAACCGCCCCCGCTCCAATCTCGGAAGCATCAACCTCAACCTGAAAAGGAAGTGAAACATCTGGTTGACACAACACAGGAGCAGAAGAAAACCAGCGCTTAAGTTCCTGAAAGGCCTCCACGGCCGCAGGAGACCAATCAGCAACATCAGCACCCTTTTTAGTCAAATCAGTCAAAGGTTTAACAATACTGGAAAAATTAGCAATGAACCGACGATAAAAATTAGCAAACCCCAAGAACTTCTGAAGGCTCTTAACAGATGTAGGTTGTGTCCAGTCACAAATCGCCTGAACCTTGACGGGATCCATCTCAATAGTAGAAGGAGAAAAAATGTACCCCAAAAAAGAAATCTTCTGGACTCCGAAGAGACACTTTGAGCCCTTCACAAACAGAGTATTGGCCCGCAGAACCTGAAACACCTTCCTGACCTGTAGAACATGAGACTCCCAGTCATCAGAAAACACCAAAATATCATCCAAATACACAATCATAAACTTATCCAGATATTCACGGAAAATATTGTGCATAAAGGACTGAAAGACTGACGGAGCATTGGAGAGTCCAAAAGGCATTACCAAATACTCAAAATGGCCCTCAGGCGTATTAAATGCGGTTTTCCACTCATCACCCTGTTTTATCCGCACCAGATTATACGCACCGCGAAGATCTATCTTAGTGAACCACCTAGCCCCCTTAATGCGAGCAAACAAATCAGTCAATAATGGCAATGGATAGTGATACTTTACTGTAATCTTATTCAGAAGGCGATAATCTATACAAGGCCTCAGGGAACCATCTTTTTTTGCCACAAAAAAAAAACCTGCTCCCAGAGGGGACGACGATGGACGAATATGTCCCTTTTCCAAGGACTCCTTAATATAATTCCGCATAGCAGTATGCTCTGGCAGTGACAGATTAAATAAACGACCCTTAGGGAACTTACTGCCAGGAATCAATTCTATAGCACAGTCACAATCTCTATGCGGAGGGAGCGAATTGAGCTTAGGCTCCTCAAAAACATCCCTATAGTCAGACAAAAACGCAGGGATCTCAGAAGGAGTAGATGAAGCGATAGAAATCGGAGGTGCATCATCATGAACCCCCTGACATCCCCAGCTTAACACAGACATTGTTTTCCAGTCCAGGACAGGATTATGAGTTTGTAACCATGGCAGACCAAGCACTAGTACATCATGTAAATTATAAAGTACAAGGAAGCGAATCACCTCCTGATGAACGGGAGTCATGCGCATGGTCACTTGTGTCCAATACTGCGGTTTATTCATAGCCAATGGTGTAGAGTCAATTCCCTTCAGAGGAATAGGAACTTCCAGAGGTTCCAGACTAAAACCGCAGCGTTTAGCAAATGACCAATCCATAAGACTCAGGGCAGCGCCCGAATCCACATAGGCATCGACGGAAATGGAAGACAGTGAAAAAATCAGAGTCACAGACAAAATGAACTTAGGCTGCAGAGTACCAATGGCAAAAGATTTATCAACCCTTTTTGTGCGTTTAGAGCATGCTGATATAACATGAGCTGAATCACCACAATAGAAACACAATCCATTTTTCCGCCTATAATTTTGCCGTTCACATCTGGACTGAATTCTATCACATTGCATAGTCTCAGGTGCCTGTTCAGAAGACACCGCCAACTGGTGCACGCGTTTGCGCTCCCGTAAACGCCGATCAATCTGAATGGCCATAGCCATAGACTCATTCAGACCTGTAGGCGTAGGGAACCCCACCATAATATCCTTAATGGCCTCAGAAAGACCATTTCTGAAGTTTGCAGCCAGGGCGCACTCATTCCACTGAGTAAGCACCGACCATTTCCGAAACTTCTGACAATATATCTCCGCTTCATCATGCCCCTGAGAGAGGGCTAATAAAGCCTTTTCAGCCTGAATCTCCAGGTTAGGTTCCTCATAGAGCAATCCCAATGCCAGAAAAAACGCATCCACACTGAGCAATGCAGGATCCCCTGGTGCCAATGCAAATGCCCAATTCTGAGGGTCGCCCCGCAGGAAAGATATTACAATCTTGACCTGTTGAGCAGGGTCTCCAGAGGAGCGAGATTTTAAAGAAAGAAACAATTTACAATTGTTCCTGAAATTCAGGAAGGTAGATCTATCTCCAGAAAAGAACTCTGGAATAGGAATTCTAGGTTCAGACATGGGAGTGTGAACAACAAAATCCTGTATGTTTTGAACTTTTGCCGCGAGATTACTCAGGCTGGAAGCCAAACTCTGGACATCCATGTTAAACAGCTAAGATCAGAGCCATTCAAGGGTTAAGAGGAGGTAAGAAGCAGCTAGACAGCAATTAAGGGCTAGGCAGCAAAACTCTGAAGGGAAAAAAAAAAAAAAAAAAATTTCCCTTAAACACTTCTCTTTCTCCTGCTTCAGCCCAAACAATTAACACTTTGTGGGCCGGCTATACTGTCATGAATCCCAATGGCTAGGGATAGCACAGGACAAGCAAAGTACAAATATATTACGGACGAGCTCTAGGGTGATGGAACCTGGGCTGACCGCTGCCCTACGCCTGACAAACGCAACTAGAGATAGCCAGGGAGCGTGCCTACGTTGGTTCTAGACGCCACGCACCAGCCTAAGAGCTAACTAGCACTGCAGAGAAAATAAAGACCTCACTTGCCTCCAGCGGAATGAACCCCAAAAGATATAGTTGCCCCCCACATGTATTGACGGTGAAATGAGAGGAAGGCACACACATAGAGATGATATATATAGTTTTAGCAAATTGAGGCCCGCTGTAAACTAGAAAGCAGAATGATACAAAAGGGGACTGAGCGGTCAGCAAAAAACCCTAATCAAAAAAACCATCCTGAGATTACAAGAACCCATGTGCCAACTCATGGCACATGGGGAGAACCTCAGTCCACTAGAGCTACCAGCTAGCATAGAGACATAATAAGCAAGCTGGACAAAAAACCAAACAACTGAAAATCAGCACTTAGCTTATCCTGAAAGATCTGGGAGCAGGTAGGCAGGAACCAAACAGAGCACATCTGAATACATTGATAGCCGGCAAGAGAAATGACAGAAAGGCCAGGTAAAATAGGAAACACCCAGCCACTGATGGACAGGTGGAAACCAAAGGCCGCAACCCACCAAAGTCACCCAGTACCAGCAGTAACCACCAGAGGGAGCCCACAAACAGAATCCACAACACATTTCTTAGTGTTACAGGAAAGATATATCTTGGTACCGTGTTAGCCAGTAGATAGAAAAATGTTTAGAATTGAGAGTCCTCAGTGGTTGATACCTTTTAATGGCTAACTGAAAAGATGGTAACAAATTGCAAGCTTTTGAGACTACTCAGGTCTCTTCATCTGGCATAGACTAATACAAATTCTGAAGAATTTGTCTTTTTACATCAACTTTTTACATCAACTAAGGAACTTGCCCCTCAGACTATAAGGGGTCATCACAACAGAGACCCCAATCAGGACAATAAAACTTTCCTTATCTAAGAACTGGCCCAACATGTATGGACATAACTGTTTATCACTCATGGTAATTCTGCTTCATGCCACCTGTCTTATCCATGTTTTTTTTTTGTTCTGTGCTATGTTGTGCATAAATATGTGATTCTTCAGAATTTGTATTAGTCTATGCCTGATGAAGAGATCTGAGTAGTCTCGAAAGCTTGCAATTTGTTACCATCTTTTCAGTTAGCCATTAAAAGGTATCAACCACTTGTGACTTTCAATTCTAAACATTTTTCTTAGTGTTAGACATGCCTAAATGCAAACAGCTTTTAGAAGATTTCAGAAGACATGTTTAAGAGAAGCCTGAAAAGAGTAAAAGCACTGCTAAAAGCTGGGTGTACTATCAATCCACAGTTAGAAAAATGTCTACAAAAAGAGAAAATTTAGGACTGTTACCAGTGCTCTCCTTAGAAGTTGGCATGTTGGAATTATGGCAAGAGTAATTCTGGAAGAGTGAGAATTGAGAAACAATCCCAAGGGTAACATAAGAAGACCAGCTAAACAACCAGCTAATCAACAAACTGCAAAAACCTCATATCAAGGGTCCACATGTTTTCTTAGAATGACAATACTTGAGATGCCACCTCTGTCAAAAATTATTGTGGCCTGTCTCATGTGTCTGAGATCATTTAAAGAATTGTTCCTCCCATGAAAATGTATCCTCTTAATATATTGCAATCCTCATATTATATAGCATGGTGTGCATACAGTTGTTTATTTTGCCTTTTGACCAGTTAATTCTTCTTTTTTCTATTAGGTTTATGACATCACGTGATTAAAAACTGACTAGCTGAATCCTTGTAAGATCTATGTAGAAAAGGGAAGTCTATATTCCATGCATGAGTCATCACTGCAAAAGTCTCTGGAAAGGGGAAGAGTGCAGCAGCTGGGTCAGGAGTTGAAAAGGGGGATAACTCATGCAGGGAAAAGAGACTTACTGTTTCTACAAAAAGCAGAGAAAAAAACAGAAGAATTAACTTGGTAGAAGAGCAAATGAGCAATTGTAACCACACAGTGATATACAATATGATTATTGCAATATATTAAGAGGATAAAAACTTTAAAGAGAGTGCTTCTTTAAATGTTTATTTTTTCTTATTACCAAGTCACCGAAGTTATCGATCATCAAACAAAGATGCTGGAAAGCTAGCAACTATGGAAGAAAAAGAACCATACACATAACAATTAAAATCTCATCATAACTATGAAAGCATGGTGAAGGAACCATAATGGGTCGGGGAAACTTTTATGCTTCAGACTTTGAATGCCTAAGATCATTGAGGGAACAATGAATGGAAAAGTATATCAAAATATTTTATAAGGGAAGATCAGCAGTCAATGACCTAATGCTAAAAAGTTGGCTATTGCAACAAAACAATGGCCCAAAGCACACTTGTAAATCAACTAAAGAGTAGTTGAAAAAGATACTAATTTGTGTTTTGAGTTGGCCAAATATCTACTTACTATTACTTTAGATGGACGAACACGAACAGTAAAGTTCTGGGTCTGTACCGAGCACTTAGTGTTCATGTATGGATCCCGAATACAGACTTCTTCGGATGATCTTACTGCTGATAAGAGCTGCCAGTGTTTCTCCCGCTGTCATGCACTTGCTATCGCACAAGGGCAAGTGTCAAAGCGCCAGAATTTTCCCATCTAATAGATTCACTTTTTCTGGGGTGGATGCGGGCTCGTATTTTTAGGCTGGGGGAGCCAATATCCATGTCTCCTTACCAGTCTGAGGATATCAGCCCCCAGCTGTCTGCTTTAGCTTGGCTGGTTGTCAAAAATGGGGGGACTCTGTTTTTTTAAATTATTTATTTAAACAATTAAAAAAAGGCATGGGACCCCTCTGTTCTTGATAACCAGCCATGATAAAGCTGAAAGCTGAGAGTCACAGCTCACAGCTGTCAGTTTTGCCTTCACTGGTTATCAAAAATAGAAAAGACTCCATGTCATTTTTGTCTTTGCTGGTTATCAATAAAAGAAGAGTCCCCAGGTCATTTCTTTAATTTTGTTTATTTATTTATAGCACAGGCACTGGCTGATGTACCCTCCATCAGTGGCTCCTGCTCTAGCTGTTATCAGCAACAGCATGCGTAGGTTGATGAGTGTAGTACTCTCTCAAAAAAATGATGCCTGTGACTAAGGGTACCGTCACACAGTGCCATTTTCATCGCTACGACGGTACGATTCATGACGTTCTAGTGATATCGTTACGATATCGTTGTGTCTGACACACAGCAGCGATCAGGGACCCTGCTGAGAATCGCACGTCGTAGCAGATCGTTTGGAACTTTCTTTCGTTGCTTGATCACCCGCTGACATCGCTGGATCGTTGTGTGTGACACCGATCCAGCGATGTGTTCGCTTGTAACCAGGGTAAACATCGGGTAACTAAGCGCAGGGCTGCGCTTAGTAACCCGATGTTTACCCTGGTTACCAGCGTAAACGTAAAAAAACAAACAGTACATACTCACATTCCGGTGTCTGTCCTCCGGCGTCTCAGCTTCTCTGCACTGTGAGCGCCTGCCGGCCGGAAAGCGAGCACAGCGGTGACGTCACCGCTCTGCTTTCCGGCTATGGTGCTTACACAGTGCAGAGAAGCAGAACGCCGGGGGACAGACACCGGAATGTAAGTATGTACTGTTTGTTTTTTTTACGTTTACGCTGGTAACCAGGGTAAACATCGGGTTACTAAGCGCGGCCCTGCGCTTAGTAACCCGATGTTTACCCTGGTTACCCGGGGACTTCGGCATCGCTCCAGCGCCGTGATTGCAAAGTGTGACCGCAGTCTACGACGCTGGAGCGATAATCATACGATGCTGCGACGTCACGGATCGTGCCGTCGTAGCGATGAAAATGGCACTGTGTGACGGTACCCTAAGGGTAACCTTTTTACAGACTGTCACAGTGGTGGGAACCACAGGTCTCTGAACGGCGGTAATGATCTTCCCACCGATCAGAGCCCATGTCACCATTAATTCCGACTACTGCTAAGTCAGACATTGCAGTCACAAGGTAACAAAAGGTGAAGCTGTATAAGTATAAGACTAGAGTCAGGGACCTTAAATTAGTATTACCACACCAGCACTGAAATAAAATGATGGAGTGGTGCTTTAAAAAGCAATCAGTTCATATTGTATTCATTAACCATGAAGAATTATTTGTAATTCCAAGGGCTTCACTTTTTTCATAAAACTGCACGTCTACCTGTATAATTTATGTTTTTACAAAACTTATTTTTTCATAATTCCTTTTGTTATTGCGCAAATATAATCTATATATATATACATTTTCTTTGTATGTTTCAGAGCCAACGACATGCAGGTTACAGACACATGTAATTGAGATTTCGAAGAATGGTTGCTCGGCTAACGTCAGTTTGTCATACTGTGAAGGCTGGTGTCCAAGAAAGTAAGTAGTAATTTAAGATTTTCATAGGTAGTCAAAGATTTTTAATTCCACTGTATGTATGAAACTATTGTTTTCTATGGTGCACAGGAGGTAGAACATATCAAAGTAAAATGTTGTGCTTCACAGAGTGTACTTCCTAAACATGTCGTAAGAATGGCTATTTGTTGATCATGAACATTATGCATAAAAGTCTTTACATATGTCATCAGGATAGCCTTGATTGATTAAAGCAACTTTTGAACAAACATTTATTGATATGTTTCCACTTTCCTTTGGATCTAAAGCTTGTTCTTGTGACATCATATTGAGTGCTATATTAAGATTTATATGTACAATATGTATAATCTGATACAATATAGAATAGGCATCACATAACATATCATCAATATATTAAATTACAGAAATAGTAAAGTAAGACAAGTTTCATCTTGTCTTGAGATGAGTGTGCTTAGATGACCATCTTTACAAATATATATACAGTATATATATATATATATATATATATATATATATATATATATATATATATATATATATATATATATATATATTTTGTGAAACTCTGTCGGGAGAAGTTTATATTTTATGTCTACGTTTGACCACCAAGTAATTATGGTTCATTGCAGACTATCCAGAGTTTTGCTGATGTGTCAATATGATATATTTAATTTGTTTTGTGAAATATTACATTTTCTAACCAACCTCACTTAAAGGGTGGATAAAACTGTGTATTTGAAATTATACATCTTTAAGTTCACATATGAGATAGGATCTATTAAAATTCATAGTAACTAGAGATGAGTGAGTTGATTTGTCTTGAACTTTACCAAAATTTTGTCTTGATTTGTCCTGATTTTCCTGAATCAGAATTTTTTGTTAATCACTCCACGCCAATTCAACAAAACAGTGGCTCCATTATAAAAAGGGGAAAAGTAAAGGAATAAAGAATAATATATAAAAAAAACTACTCACATCTCCTACCATCACAGATTGGTTTCTACTGTCAATGCCTCCACATTTTTTTGCACAATTTTTGATAAATCTCCCTAATATGTTTGAACTTATTTTTTTTCTAAACAGATTCAACGAGATATCACTTTGCCTGGAAACAGATACCACAGTGATGGAGTATGAATTAATCTGTCCTGGTGACATAGACAACATTAAAATTACAAAGCCTTCCGCCACAAATTGTGCTTGCTCAGCCGTGAATTGCACATCATAGGTTTCACCTCAACCCCAGGCAATTTTCAAGTCTCCAAGATATTTGACATGCCTATTTCACAAATGTTCTTTGAAACAATTTGTATTTTCATCTTATGAAAATTATCAGTGTAATACTCCTACTCTTTGTGTCTCTGTGTTATTTTTGTGCTAATATAGCTTAGCTAGTAAAGCACAGGTGAAATGGATCATGCACCCTGTCTTTTTAATAATGTACACCATTCAGATTTGTCTTCCTGCTGATAATGTAAGATGTAATGAGATCATTCCCCTGTTTGTAAAACTTCCACTAATCCCATCTTTTGTCGTTCTTGATGACATAGCACAGAAAGTATTCAAGAATCTGCCATCTAAGTGATTGCATGAAATTAAACATAACGCTCTACTTATCAACTTGTGTACGTCACAATTATTTATAGGATATAATATATTTTTTTCAATAGTCAGTTATACTGACATATAGCATGGTAACTAGAGATGAGTGAATCTATTCACATGGAATCAAATTTGACTCGAATACTACAAAAATACTCATTTGCCAAATTGCAGCTTTTTTTGGAATTTGCTTTCACACAGATTTAGCAAAATGGCAGCCAGGTAGCTGTTATTATACTGTACCGTGAAGGGCCTTTAAAAGGGTAAAAAATGCAAAATATACTTATAAGTTTTTTCACTTGATAAAGACGCAGGTATGGCATTGAAACTCGTTGAGAATAAAAAAAACCTTTTTATCATCATCATTGTTGAAAAATGTACTTACTCCAGTAGAGCAGCCAGCCAGGCTTTAAATGTTTTATCCAATGTGGATCCAATGTTCCCTGGAGGATTTATCCACCTGCCACAGGGACAGCTGTTTTGCTTCATGCCTACATATAAGATGTGCCTTTCCCAACTCCACCACGTGAGACTAACCAAGCACGTACCCACTCTCCTTCCATAAGGTTTTATCCTATTGTACAATCTGTTCCCCACCTCTAGATTTATTCAAAGAATACTTATCTTACCTTACTGCTCACCTCTGTTAATCATCTTCTCTGCGCCATCCCATTAACGGTCTTTGGCACATCTTCTTATCACCACCACTGAATGCTGAATCCCCCGGTCTGTCACACTAGGCCAGGACTTTCACAAGGTAATAGTGCATGTCATGGTGCTGTGATGTTACAAGATTAGATTTCAGGGCTTGGTGGCAGTGATAAGGAGGTGCATAAAGGACTGTACAGGGGAAGGTGAAGAGTGGAGTGGCCAGAAAAAGTGAGCAGTGTTGTGAGTATAATTATCTTATATAGTCTCAACATCTTATATTTATTATTCTCTGGGGTCTGAAGAGACTCCAGAGCATAATAAGAGACATTTAAATAATAATAACTTTGCTGCAAATTGAATTTCCCAGGAAAATCTGGGCGATTTGTCAAATTTTAATTTTGTCAGATCTATAAAAGGAACCATTAGCTTACAATATGAGTAAGACAAAATATGAGCCTAGAAACTTACACCACTAGTTCACCTAACATAATCCCTGAAGTCATATTTAGGAAGAGTCAAGTTGCATATGAACATGTGGAGAAAACAAACAGCTTGTCCATTCAATGATTCCTTTGGCCAATCAGCGCTGGCTTTACTCTCCCGCCCTTGAGACAAATCACATACTTTCAGAGGAAGTGGGAGTAGTAGCTCTCACTTCTTCTAGATGTATGTGATTTGTCCAAAGGCAGGAGAGTGAAGCAGCCGCTGATTAGCAAAAGTTATAGCGTGATATAACAATGTAATACAATCCCCCGGAGAGCCAATGCTGATAGCAAAGGAATAGTACTGGTACTGGTACCAGAGGTGAGTATAGGTGTCTTTATTTTACTCATGGTGGGCATAGAGTTTGAGATGGGGTCATCCTAGTAGTGACCAATCCCTTTAATTTAAAACAATGCAAATAAATTGTAGTTGATATTTGCACAACACTATTTCTTCGTTGTTAGCAACCTGCCTGTCTTTTCAAGGTAATCCTGTATTTCCAGGTTCTGAAATTAATAATAAGGGCCACATACACTTTATTTTTGACAATATGCAAACATCAGCATGCTATAAGTAAAGCTTGAGGATGGTATACATTGCATATGACAGAAAATAATGTTCATTCAAAAACTGAACATTCAGAGTGAAGAAAACAAATATAAATATTTTAATAAATTACATTTTTTTCCACCTCAATGTTAAATAGAAGATTTGGAATCACCTTAAAATTGCATTCTAAGAAAACTTGCATGAATAAGTCTGCAGTTGAGATGGAAGTGCTTAAAAATCTTAATAATTTGTGAAGTTGATTAAATGATGAAAAGTATGACTCTAACAAGACAGTTGAATAGTGTTGAGCGATACCTTCCGATATCGGAAAGTATCGGTATCGGAAAGTATCGGCTGATACCGGCAAAGTATCGGATCTCGCCGATTCCGATACCGGATACCAATGCAAGTCAATGGGACGAAAATATCGGAATTAAAATAAACCCTTTCTTTCCTTGTAGGTTCATTCTAAATGAAGGAAAACAACTAAGAATAATGTAGGATGTATTGGGGGAGGTGGCGGAGACATTAAAGGCATAGAGGTTTAGCCCAATCAAATAGAATAGCAGGAATTTTAATTTTTTTTTAAGACGTTCGGAGTTACAAAGATATTGACTATGTTAAGATTTTTTTTATTTTGTCAGATATTGATGTTTCACTACTTCCACGCCCTTCACCCTCTTTTTTACTTCTCCCACACTTTCTTCTTCATCATCATCAGCATCTTTGACATCAAGTTCTTCTTCACCTTATTCATCTTCTTCTTCATCTTCTACCTATAATTTTTTTTTGTTACATTGTTCATATTCTTTTTATTTAACTCTTATTCTTCTTCATATTCAAGTTCTTCATCATATTCTTATTTGTGACAGGCATTCCCGTAGTTGTTATCTATAAAAGTTTGAAGATTACACCTTCCGTTCTGCCTGTCACAAAAGAGTTACATTTGTCCGCGTTCAGTTTGGCCTGCAGCATCAGGCTTTATCCAGGGGCACCACGAGGAGGAACGGACTCACCGCCATACACTGCTTAGTCTTCTTCTGCTTATAATTTAGATAATATCTTTTGCTCTGATATTTTGTGTTATGCTTAATGTTCTTCTGCTCTTTGTTCTGCAGCCTCTTGTTCTTCTGCTTCTCGGTCTCCCATGTCGTCGTCGTCTCCAGGGTCGTCGTCGTCTCCAGGGTCGTCGTCTCCGGGGTCGTCGTCATTGGGGTGGTCTTCAGGGTCATCGTCTCCAGGGTCGTCGTCATCTCAGTGGTTGTCGTCTCTGGTGTCATCGTCATCTTAGGGGTGGTCTTCCGGGTCATCGTCTTTAGGGTCTTGAACTTGGAAATGTAGCAGAAGGTACAAGAAGGCTGAGAAAATGCCGAGAAACAGCTGATGGAACTGGAACTCGGATGGCTACCCGAAGGTCCAAGAGCCAATGGAACTACCGAGGACCAGCTGACGTTACTGGAACCCGGTTACTAAGCAGGAGGTACCCGTGCCTGAAAGCACTACCAAGGACCACCTGACGTTGTTGGAACTCGGATACCCAGAGGGAGGCACCTAAGCCAAAGGCTCTGCCCGGAACCAGCTGACGGTACTGGAACCAGGATGGGGAGCAGAAGGTACAAGAGCAAAAGACACTGCCGAGAACCAGCTGACGGTACTGGAACCCGGATGGGTAGCCGAAGGTCCAAGAGCCAATGGAACTACCGAGGACCAGCTGACTTAACTGGAACCCGGTTACTAAGCAGGAGGTACCCGTGCCTGAAAGCACTACCAAGGACCACCTGACGTTGGTGGAACTCGGATACCCAGAGGGAGGCACCTAAGCCAAAGGCTCTGCCCGGAACCAGCTGACGGTACTGGAACCAGGATGGGGACCTATTCAAGCTTGTCTTCTTACAGCCCCAACTAGTGGGGTTGGAGCAAAGGGTCAGCAGGGGGAGCAGAGTGTAGGCCGAAGCCTGCGCTGGAGGCATTTGGAGGTCTGTTGTGTCTGCGTGGCATTTGCAGGACACGTTGCCAGCTACACAGCAGGGGAACAGCTGGCGGTGCTGAACCCCACTTACACATTGGCGGGTGTTTTGCTCTGTGCAGCTAGCACTTCCGGGCGCCAACTGGCGGTGTTTGAGCCCAGGGTCAGCAGGAGGAGAGGGAGCAGAGTGTAGGCCGAAGCCTGCACTGGGGGCAGCTTTGTGTCTGCGTGGCTTTTGCAGGACACGTTGCCCGCTACACAGCAGGGGAACAGCTGGCGGTGCTGAACCCCACTGACACATTGGCGGGTGTTTTGCTCTGTGCAGCTAGCACTTCCAGGTGCAAACTGGCGGTGTTAGAGCCCAGGGTCAGTAGGAGGAGAGGGAGCAGAGTGTAAGCCGAAGCCTGCACTGGCGGCAGCTTTGTGTCTGCGTGGCTTTTGCAGGACACGTTGCCAGCTACACAGCAGGGGAACAGCTGGCGGTGCTGAACCCCACTGACAGAGTGGCGGGTGTTTTGCTCTCTGCAGCCAGCACTTCTGGGCACCAACTGGCAGTGTTAGAGCCCAGGGACAGCAGGAGGAGAGGGAGCAGAGTGTAGGCCGAAGCCTAATTGAACCGATTTTAAAGGTAACCTTTAACCATCCCCTCAGGTGTTACAAACTAGAAGAGCCACACCTTGGGCAGCAGTAATGCTGCCCAAGTCAAAGGTTGCTCTTTTAATTTTGTTCCTTGCACACGCTGAATGAAACACGTACCACATTTAGGCCCTTATACAGTCAAAACTGTCTTGGAGGAGGGAGTTCCCTCCTTAATGAGATGCAGCACAGCTGGCAAAAATACCACCTTGGTGCTTGGCGCGGCCTCCTGAGCATCGCATTTTGCTGTACAGGAGTCTGCGCTGTTGCGTTATCCCTTGGCCATGCGCTGTCCGTCTTCTAACATCATTTGATGTCGGCCGGTGCGGTTCGCTATGCCCATGAATCCCAGCCCCGCAGTGTCTTTACATTGTTAAAACACTGCGGGGCTGGGATTCATGGCCTTGCGCAGTACATATGTTCGCCTCTCACTCGGGTCCTTACACCTGCTTCAGACTGTGCGGCGCCAGCTGATCCCTTATCGCATGCCACGGCCATGAAGACGCACAGTCTGAAGAAGGCGGAAGGAGATGAGTGACAGGCGAACATATGCACTGCTCATGCCCGTCAATCACAACCTCGCAGTCAAAATAAATAAGACACCGAGGGGCGTTGTGTTGGGCAGGGCGGCCGCAGAGGCGCAGCCAGCCAAACAATGGTGTGAGAAGACGGGCAGCACTACCAAGGGGGGTGCAGCGTGTCATTACAAAGGAAAGTCACACCTGAGGGACGTTTTAATGGTCTCAGGGGACACATTTTAGACGTGTTCAGTTCCACGTGTGCAAGGAGAATAAGTTTGTGAGCCACCTTGCACAAATGCAGCATGACTGCTGTACAAGGTGGCTGTAATACATACAAACGCCTGGGGGAGGGGGGACAGGTTCCCTTCAATTACAGTTCTTGTGTCTGCGTGGCTTTTGCAGGACACGATGCCGGCTACACAGCAGGGGAACAGCTGGCGGTGCTGAACCCCACTGACACATTGGCGAGGTGTTTGGCTCTGTGCAGCCAGCACTTCCGGGCCCCAACTGGCGTTGTTAGAGCCCAGGGTCAGCAGGAGGAGTAGAGGGAGCAGAGTGTAGGCCGAAGCCTGCACTGGCGGCAGCTTTGTGTCTGCGTGGCTTTTGCAGGACACGTTGCCGGCTACACAGCGGGGGAACAGCTGGCGTTACTGAACCCCACTGACACATTGGCTGGTGTTTTTCTCTGTGCAGCTAGCACTTCCGGGCGCCAACTGGCGGTGTTAGAGCCCAGGGTCAGCAGGAGGAGAGGGAGCAGAGTGTAGGCCGAAGCCTGCACTGGCGGCAGCTTTGTGTCTGCGTGGCGTTTGCAGTACACGTTGCCAGCTTCACAGCAGGGGAACAGCTGGCGGTGCTGAACCCCACTGACACATTGGCGGGTGTTTTGCTCTGTGCAGCCAGCACTCCCGGGCGCCAACTGGTGGTGTTAGAGCCCAGGCTCTGCAGGAGGAGCAGAGTGTAGGCCGAAGCCTAATTGAACCAATTTTAAAGGTAACCTTTAACCCCCCCTCAGGGGTTACAAACTAGAAGAGCCACACCTTGGCCAGCAGTAATGCTGCACAAGTCAAAGGTTGCTCTTGTAAATTTTGTTCCTTGCACACGCTGAAAGAAACACGTATAACATTTAGCCCCTTATACAGTCAAACTGTCTTGGAGGCGGGAGTTTCCTTCTTAATGAGACACAGCCCAGCTGTCAAAAATCCCACCTTGGTGTTGGTTCGCGATGCCCATGAATCTCAGCCCCGAAGTGTCTTCTCATTTATTCACACTGCGGGGCTGGGATTCATGGCCTTGCGCAGTACATATGTTCGCCTCTCACTCGGGTCCTTACACCTGCTTCAGACTGTGCGGCGCCAGCTGATCCCTTATCGCATGCCAATTCCATGAAGCCATACAGTCTGAAGAAGGCGGAAGGAGATGAGTGACAACAGGTGAATATATGCACTGCTCATGCCCGTCAATCACACCCTCGCAGTCAAAATAAATAAGACACCGAGGGGCGTTGTGTCGGGCAGGGCGGCCGCAGAGGCACAGCCAGCAAAACAATGATGTCAGAAGAAGGGCTGCGCTACCAAGGGGGTCGCTGCGTGTCATTACAAAGGAAAGTAACACCTCAGGGACATTTTAATGGTGTCGGGGGACACATTTTAGACGTGTTGAGTTCGATGTGTGCAAGGAGAATAACTTAGTGAGCTACCTTGTACAAATGCAGCATTAATGCTGTACAAGGTGGCTGCTATACATACAAATGCCTGGGGGGGGGACAGGTTCCCTTCAATTTCAGTTCTTGTGTCTGCGTGGCGTTTGCAGGACACGATGCCGGCTACACAGCAGGGGAACAGCTGGCGTTGCTGAACCCCACTGACACATTGGCGGGTGTTTTTCTCTGTGCAGCTAGCACTTCCGGGCGCCAACTGGCGGTGTTAGAGCCCAGGGTCAGCAGGAGGAGCAGAGTGTAGGCCGAAGCCTGCACTGGAGCACTTTGAAAGGGAACCTTTAACCCCCCCCCCCCCCCAAGGCATTTGTAGCTGAAAGAGCCATCTTGTACAGCACTAATGCTGAAAAAGGTAAACTTAGCTCTTTTAATTATGGTCCTTGCAAACGCTGAACTGGACACTAATGAAATGTGTCCCCTCACACCGTTAAACCGTCCGGTAGGTGGAACTTTCATTTGTCATGTGACGCAGCTCAGCCATCATTCTTACCCCCTTGGCGCCGTGCACTGCCTCCTCAGCGTTGTTTGAATCTGTCCCAGAGCCTGCGCTGTTATGTTAGCCCTTGGCCATGCACACATTTGGCGCTGCCCGTCTTCTGACATCATTTGGTGTCAGGCTGGCTGCGCCTGTGAGGCCGCGCTGGCCAAGATCCCGCCTCGCTGTGTCATCTAATGTAATCACTCTGCGGACCTGTGATCCATGGGCATGAGCAGTGCATATCCTCGCCTCTCACTTCCCTCCCTACGGCTTCTTCAGACTGTGCAGCGTCATGGCCGTGGCATGCTATTAGGGATCAGCTGACGTTGCACAGTCTGAAGAAGGCGTAGGGAGATGAGTGAGAGGTGGAGGTTAAGATATGCACTGCGCATGTCCATGGATCCCAGGCCCGCAGTGTGATTAAATCAGAAGACAATACGAGGCGGGATCTCGTCCAGCGTGGCCGCACAGGCGCAGCCAGCCTGACACCAAATAATGTCAGAAGACGGGCAGCGCTAAGTGTGCATGGCCAAGGGCTAACATAACAGCGTAGGCTCCGGGACAGATTCAAACAACACTGAGGAGGCGGCGCACGGCGCCAAGGGGGTAAGAATCACTGCTGTGCTGCGTCACATGACAAATGAAAGTTCCACCTACCGGACGGTTTACGGTGTGAGGGGACACATTTCATAAGTGTTAGGTTCAGCATGTGCAAGGAGCACCACGAAAAGAGGCACTTTTTCCTTTTGCATCATTACTGCTGCACAAGGTGGCTCTTTCAGTAAGAAACGCCTGGGGGGGGACAGGTTCCCTTAAATTTAAGTTGTTGTGCCTGCGTGGCGGTCGCATGACACGTTGCCGTATACACAGCAGGGGAGCAGCAGGCATTACTGAACCCCACTAACATATTGGCGAGGTGTTTGGCTCTGTGCGGACAGCACTTCCAGGCAACAACTAGCGGTGTGTGAGCCCAGGGACAGCAGGAGGAGGAGGTGGAGGAGATAGGAGGGATTGCCACACGCACAGCTGGTGAACAGCTGACGTTACTGAACCCCAATAACAGAGGAGCGACTGTTGACTGTGCGGACAGCACTTCCAGGCAACAACTAGCGGTGTTGGAGCCCAGGGACAGCAGGAGGAGGAGGTGGAGGAGATAGGAGGGATTGCCACACACACAGCTGGGGAACAGCTGACATTACTGAACCCCAATAACAGAGGAGCGACTGTTGACTGTACGGACAGCACTTCCAGGCACCAACTAGCGATGTTGGAGCCCAGGGACAGCAGGAGGATGAGGTGGAGGAGATAGGAGGGATTGCCACACAGACAGCTGGGGAACAGCTGACGTTACTGAACCCCAATAACAGAGGAGCGACTGTTGACTGTGCGGACAGCACTTCCAGGCAACAACTAGCGGTGTTGGAGCCCAGGGACAGCAGGAGGAGGAGGTGGAGGAGATAGGAGGGATTGCCACACACACAGCTGGGGAACAGCTGACGTTACTGAACCCCAATAACAGAGGAGCGACTGTTGACTGTGCGGACAGCACTTCCAGGCAACAACTAGCGACGTTGGAGCCCAGGGACAGCAGGAGGTGGAGGAGATAGGAGGGATTGCCACACACACAGCTGGGGAACAGCTGACGTTACTGAACCCCAATAACAGAGGAGCGACTAGTGACTGTGCGGACAGCACTTCCAGGCAACAACTAGCGGTGTTGGAGCCCAGGGACAGCAGGAAGAGGTGGTGGAGGAGATAGGAGGGATTGCCACACCCACACACAGCTGGGGAACAGCTGACATTACTGAACCCCAATAACAGAGGAGCGACTAGTGACTGTGCGGACAGCACTTCCAGGCAACAACTAGCGGTGTTGGAGCCCAGGGACAGCAGGAAGAGGTGGTGGAGGAGATAGGAGGGATTGCCACACCCACACACAGCTGGGGAACAGCTGACGTTACTGAACCCCAATAACAGAGGAGTGACTGTTGACTGTGCGGACAGCACTTCCAGGCAACAACTAGCGGGGTTGGAGCCCAGGGACAGCAGGAGGAGGAGGTGGAGGAGATAGGAGGGATTGCCACACACACAGCTGGGGAACAGCTGACGTTCCTGAACCCCAATAACAGAGGAGCGACTGTTGACTGTGCGGACAGCACTTCCAGGCAACAACTAGCGGTGTTGGAGCCCAGGGACAGCAGGAGGAGGTGGTGGAGTAGATAGGAGGGATTGCCACACACACAGCTGGGGAACAGCTGACGTTACTGAACCCCAATAACAGAGGAGCGACTGTTGACTGTGCGGACAGCACTTCCAGGCAACAACTAGCGGTGTTGGAGCCCAGGGACAGCAGGAAGAGGTGGTGGAGAAGATAGGAGGGATTGCCACACCCACACACAGCTGGGGAACAGCTGACGTTACTGAACCCCAATAACAGAGGAGTGACTGTTGACTGTGCGGACAGCACTTCCAGGCAACAACTAGCGGTGTTGGAGCCCAGGGACAGCAGGAGGAGGAGGTGGAGGAGATAGGAGGGATTGCCACACACACAGCTGGGGAACAGCTGACGTTCCTGAACCCCAATAACAGAGGAGCGACTGTTGACTGTGCGGACAGCACTTCCAGGCAACAACTAGCGGTGTTGGAGCCCAGGGACAGCAGGAGGAGGTGGTGGAGGAGATAGGAGGGATTGCCACACACACAGCTGGGGAACAGCTGACGTTACTGAACCCCAATAACAGAGGAGCGACTGTTGACTGTGCGGACAGCACTTCCAGGCAACAACTAGCGGTGTTGGAGCCCAGGGACAGCAGGAGGAGGAGGTGGAGGAGATAGGAGGGATTGCCACACACACAGCTGGGGAACAGCTGACGTTACTGAACCCCAATAACAGAGGAGCGACTGTTGACTGTGCGGATAGCACTGCCAGGCAACAACTAGCAGTGTTGGAGCCCAGGGACAGCAGGAGGAGGAGGTGGAGGAGATAGGAAGGATTGCCACACACACAGCTGGGGAACAGCTGACGTTACTGAACCCCAATAACAGAGGAGCGACTGTTGACTGTGCGGACAGCACTTCCAGGCAACAACTAGTGGTGTTGGAGCCCAGGGACAGCAGGAGGAGGAGGTGGAGGAGATAGGAGGGATTGCCACACACACAGCTGGGGAACAGTTGACGTTACTGAACCCCAATAACAGAGGAGCGACTGTTGACTGTGCGGACAGCACTTCCAGGCAACAACTAGCGGTGTTGGAGCCCAGAGACAGCAGGAGGAGGAGGTGGAGGAGATAGGAGGGATTGCCACACACACAGCTGGGGAACAGCTGACGTTACTGAACCCCAATAACAGAGGAGCGACTGTTGACTGTGCGGACAGCACTTCCAGGCACCAACTAGCGGTGTTGGAGCCCAGGAACAGCAGGAGGAGGAGGTGGAGGAGATAGGAGGGATTGCCACACACACAGCTGGGGAACAGCTGACGTTACTGAACCCCAATAACAGAGGAGCGACTGTTGACTGTGCGGAGAGCACTTCCAGGCAACAACTAGCGGTGTTGGAGCCCAGGGACAGCAGGAGGAGGAGGTGGAGGAGATAGGAGGGATTGCCACACACACAGCTGGGGAACAGCTGACGTTACTGAACCCCAATAACAGAGGAGCGACTGTTGACTGTGCGGACAGCACTTCCATGCAACAACTAGCGGTGTTGGATCCCAGGGACAGCAGGAGGAGGAGGTGGAGGAGATAGGAGGGATTGCCACACACACAGCTGGGGAACAGCTGACGTTACTGAACCCCAATAACAGAGGAGCGACTGTTAACTGTGCAGACAGCACTTCCAGGCAACAACTAGTGGTGTTGGAGCCCAGGGACAGCAGGAGGAGGAGGTGGAGGAGATTGGAGGGATTGCCACACACACAGCTGGGGAACAGCTGACGTTACTGAACCCCAATAACAGAGGAGCGACTGTTGACTGTGCGGACAGCACTTCCAGGCAACAACTAGCGGTGTTGGAGCCCAGGGACAGCAGGAGGAGGAGATAGGAGGGATTGCCACACACACAGCTGGGGAACAGCTGACGTTACTGAACACCAATAACAGAGGAGCAACTGTTGACTGTGCGGACAGCACTTCCAGGCAACAACTAGCGGTGTTGGAGACCAGGGACAGCAGGAGGAGGAGGTGGAGGAGATAGGAGGGATTGCCACACACACAGCTGGGGAACAGCTGACGTTACTGAACCCCAATAACAGAGGAGCGACTGTTGACTGTGCGGACAGCACTTCCAGGCTACAACTAGCGGTGTTGGAGCCCAGGGACAGCAGGAGGAGCAGAGGAACACAGTGTAGGCCGAAGCCTGATTGGAGAAATTCTAAAGGGATCCTTTAACCCCCCCAAGGCGTTTGTAGCTGAAAGAGCCAGCTTGTGCAGCACAAAGGATGCAAAAAGAAAAGGTGACTCTTTTCAATATGCTCCTTGCAAACACAGAACGAAACACTTATAAAATGTGTCCCCTGATACCGTGAGACCGTCCCGGAGGTGGGACTTTCCTTCGTAATATGGCGCAGCACAGCCGTCATTCCTACCCCCTTGGCGCCGTGCCCCGGCTCCTCAGTGTTGTTTGATTCCATCCCAGAGCCTGCGCTGTTATGTTATCCCTTGGCCAGGCACACTTAGCGCTGCCCATCTTCTGACATCATTTGGTGTCAGTCTGGCTGAGCCTGTGCGGCCGCGCTGGCCGAGAGCCCGCCTCGCAGTGTCGTCTAATGTAATCCCACCGCGGGCCTGGGATCCATGGCCATGCGCAGTGCATATCCTCGCCTCTCACTCCCCTCCCTCCGGCTTCTTTAGACTGTGCGGTGTCACGGCCGTGGCATGCTATTAGGGATCAGCTGACGGCGCACAGTCTGAAGAAGGCGAAGGGAGATGAGTGAGAGGCGGAGGTGAAGATAAGCACTGCGCATGCCCATGGATCCCAGGCCCGCAGTGTGATTAAATCAGAAGACACTGCGAGGCGGGATCTCGGCCAGCGAGGACGCACAGGCGCAGTCAGCCTGACACCAAATGATATCAGAAGAGGGGCAGCGCTAAATGTGCCTGGCCAAGGGATAACATAACAGCGCAGGCTTCGGGACAGAATCAAACAACGCTGAGGTGCCAGCGCACGGCGCCAAGGGGGTAAGAATGACTGCTGTGCTGCGTCACATGACAAATGAAAGTTCCACCTACCGGACGGTTTAACGGTGTGAGGGGACACATTTCATAAGTGTTAGGTTCAGCATGTGCAAGGAGCACCACGAAAAGAGGCACTTTTTCCTTTTGCATCATTACTACTGCACAAGGTGGCTCTTTCGGTAAGAAACGCCTGGGGGGGACAGGTTCCCTTAAATTTAAGTTGTTGTGCCTGCGTGGCGGTCGCATGACATGTTGCCATATACACAGCAGGGGAGCAGCAGGCATTACTGAACCCCACTAACATATTGGCGAGGTGTTTGGCTCTGTGCGGACAGCACTTCCAGGCAACAACTAGCGGTGTGTGAGCCCAGGGACAGCAGGAGGAGGAGGTGGAGGAGATAGGAGGGATTGCCACACACACAGCTGGGGAACAGCTGACGTTACTGAACCCCAATAACAGAGGAGCGACTGTTGACTGTGCGGACAGCACTTCCAGGCAACAACTAGCGGTGTTGGAGCCCAGGGACAGCAGGAGGAGGAGGTGGAGGAGATAGGAGGGATTGCCACACACACAGCTGGGGAACAGCTGACGTTACTGAACCCCAATAACAGAGGAGCGACTGTTGACTGTGCGGACAGCACTTCCAGGCAACAACTAGCGGTGTTGGAGCCCAGGGACAGCAGGAGGAGGAGGTGGAGGAGATAGGAGGGATTGCCACACACACAGCTGGGGAACAGCTGACGTTACTGAACACCAATAACAGAGGAGCGACTGTTGACTGTGCGGACAGCACTTCCAGGCAACAACTAGCGGTGTTGGAGACCAGGGACAGCAGGAGGAGGAGGTGGAGGAGATAGGAGGGATTGCCACACACACAGCTGGGGAACAGCTGACGTTACTGAACCCCAATAACAGAGGAGCGACTGTTGACTGTGCGGACAGCACTTCCAGGCTACAACTAGCGGTGTTGGAGCCCAGGGACAGCAGGAGGAGCAGAGGAACACAGTGTAGGCCGAAGCCTGATTGGAGAAATTCTAAATGGATCCTTTAACCCCCCCAAGGCGTTTGTAGCTGAAAGAGCCAGCTTGTGCAGCACAAAGGATGCAAAAGGAAAAGGTGACTCTTTTCATTATGCTCCTTGCAAACACAGAACGAAACACTTATGAAATGTGTCCCCTGATACCTTGAGACCGTCCCGGAGGTGGGACTTTCCTTCGTAATATGACGCAGCACAGCCGTAATTCCTACCCCCTTGGCGCCGTGCCCCGGCTCCTCAGTGTTGTTTGATTCCATCCCGGAGCCTGCGCTGTTATGTTACCCCTTGGCCAGGCACACTTAGCGCTGCCCATCTTCTGACATCATTTGGTGTCAGTCTGGCTGCGCCTGCGCGGCCGCGCTGGCCGAGAGCCCGCCTCGCAGTGTCGTCTAATGTAATCCCACCGCGGGCCTGGGATCCGTGGCCATGCGCAGTGCATATCCTCGCCTCTCACTCCCCTCCCTCCGGCTTCTTTAGACTGTGCGGTGTCACGGCCGTGGCATGCTATTAGGGATCAGCTGACGGCGCACAGTCTGAAGAAGGCGAAGGGAGATGAGTGAGAGGCGGAGGTGAAGATAAGCACTGCGCATGCCCATGGATCCCAGGCCCGCAGTGTGATTAAATCAGAAGACACTGTGAGGCGGGATCTCGGACAGCGAGGACGCACAGGTGCAGTCAGCCTGACACCAAATGATGTCAGAAGAGGGGCAGCGCTAAGTGTGCCTGGCCAAGGGATAACATAACAGCGCAGGCATCGGGACAGAATCAAACAACGCTGAGGTGCCGGCGCATGGCGCCAAGGGGGTAAAAATGACTGCTGTGCTGCGTCACATGACAAATAAAAGTTCCACCTACCGGATGGTTTAACGGTGTGAGGGGACACATTTCATAAGTGTTAGGTTCAGCATGTGCAAGGAGCACCACGAAAAGAGGCACTTTTTCCTTTTGCATCATTACTGCTGCACAAGGTGGCTCTTTCAGTAAGAAACGCCTGGGGGGGACAGGTTCCCTTAAATTTAAGTTGTTGTGCCTGCGTGGCGGTCGCATGACACGTTGCCGTATACACAGCAGGGGAGCAGCAGGCATTACTGAACCCCACTAACATATTGGCGAGGTGTTTGGCTCTGTGCGGACAGCACTTCCAGGCAACAACTAGCGGTGTTGGAGCCCAGGGACAGCAGGAGGAGGAGGTGGAGGAGATAGGAGGGATTGCCACACACACAGCTGGTGAACAGCTGACGTTACTGAACCCCAATAACAGAGGAGCGACTGTTGACTGTGCGGACAGCACTTCCAGGCAACAACTAGCGGTGTTGGAGCCCAGGGACAGCAGGAGGAGGAGGTGGAGGAGATAGGAGGGATTGCCACACACACAGCTGGGGAACAGCTGACGTTACTGAACCCCAATAACAGAGGAGCGACTGTTGACTGTGCGGACAGCACTTCCAGGCACCAACTAGCGATGTTGGAGCCCAGGGACAGCAGGAGGAGGAGGTGGAGGAGATAGGAGGGAATGCCACACACACAGCTGGGGAACAGCTGACGTTACTGAACCCCAATAACAGAGGAGCGACTGTTGACTGTGCAGACAGCACTTCCAGGCAACAACTAGCGGTGTTGGAGCCCAGGGACAGCAGGAGGAGGAGGTGGAGGAGATAGGAGGGATTGCCACACACACAGCTGGGGAACAGCTGACGTTACTGAACCCCAATAACAGAGGAGCAACAGTTGACTGTGCGGACAGCACTTCCAGGCAACAACTAGCGGTGTTGGAGCCCAGGGACAGCAGGAGGAGGAGGTGGAGGAGATAGGAGGTATTGCCACACACACAGCTGGGGAACAGCTGACGTTACTGAACCCCAATAACAGAGGAGCGACTGTTGACTGTGCGGACAGCACTTCCAGGCACCAACTAGCGACGTTGGAGCCCAGGGACAGCAGGAGGAGGAGGTGGAGGAGATAAGAGGGATTGCCACACACACAGCTGGGGAACAGCTGACGTTACTGAACCCCAATAACAGAGGAGCGACTGTTGACTGTGCGGACAGCACTTCCAGGCAACAACTAGCGGTGTTGGAGCCCAGGGACAGCAGGAGGAGGTGGTGGAGGAGATAGTAGGGATTGCCACACCCACACACAGCTGGGGAACAGCTGACGTTACTGAACCCCAATAACAGAGGAGCGACTGTTGACTGTGTGGACAGCACTTCCAGGCAACAACTAGCGGTGTTGGAGCTCAGGGACAGCAGGAGGAGGAGATGGAGGAGATAGGAGGGATTGCCACACACACAGCTGGGGAACAGCTGACGTTACTGAACCCCAATAACAGAGGAGCGACTGTTGACTGTGCGGACAGCACTTCCAGGCAACAACTAGCGGTGTTGGAGCCCAGGGACAGCAGGAGGAGGTGGTGGAGGAGATAGGAGGGATTGCCACACAAACAGCTGGGGAACAGCTGACGTTACTGAACCCCAATAACAGAGGAGCGACTGTTGACTGTGCGGACAGCACTTCCAGGCAACAACTAGCGGTGTTGGAGCCCAGGGACAGCAGGAGGAGGAGGTGGAGGAGATAGGAGGGATTGCCACACACACAGCTGGGGAACAGCTGACGTTACTGAACCCCAATAACAGAGGAGCAACTGTTGACTGTGCGGACAGCACTTCCAGGCACCAACTAGCGAGGTTGGAGCCTAGGGACAGCAGGAGGAGGAGGAGGAGGAGATAGGAGGGATTGCCACACACACAGCTGGGGAACAGCTGACGTTACTGAACCCCAATAACAGAGGAGCGACTGTTGACTGTGCGGACAGCACTTCCAGGCAACAACTAGCGGTGTTGGAGCCCAGGGACAGCAGGAGGAGGAGGTGGAGGAGATAGGAGGGATTGCCACACACACAGCTGGGGAACAGCTGACGTTACTGAACCCCAATAACAGAGGAGCGACTGTTGACTGTGCGGACAGCACTTCCAGGCACCAACTAGCGATGTTGGAGCCCAGGGACAGCAGGAGGAGGAGGTGGAGGAGATAGGAGGGAATGCCACACACACAGCTGGGGAACAGCTGACGTTACTGAACCCCAATAACAGAGGAGCGACTGTTGACTGTGCGGACAGCACTTCCAGGCAACAACTAGCGGTGTTGGAGCCCAGGGACAGCAGGAGGAGGAGGTGGAGGAGATAGGAGGGATTTCCACACACACAGCTGGGGAACAGCTGACGTTACTGAACCCCAATAACAGAGGAGCAACTGTTGACTGTGCGGACAGCACTTCCAGGCAACAACTAGCGGTGTTGGAGCCCAGGGACAGCAGGAGGAGGAGGTGGAGGAGATAGGAGGGATTGCCACACACACAGCTGGGGAACAGCTGACGTTACTGAACCCCAATAACAGAGGAGCGACTGTTGACTGTGCGGACAGCACTTCCAGGCAACAACTAGCGACGTTGGAGCCCAGGGACAGCAGGAGGAGGAGGTGGAGGAGATAAGAGGGATTGCCACACACACAGCTGGGGAACAGCTGACGTTACTGAACCCCAATAACAGAGGAGCGACTGTTGACTGTGCGGACAGCACTTCCAGGCAACAACTAGCGGTGTTGGAGCCCAGGGACAGCAGGAGGAGGTGGTGGAGGAGATAGTAGGGATTGCCACACCCACACACAGCTGGGGAACAGCTGACGTTACTGAACCCCAATAACAGAGGAGCGACTGTTGACTGTGTGGACAGCACTTCCAGGCAACAACTAGCGGTGTTGGAGCTCAGGGACAGCAGGAGGAGGAGATGGAGGAGATAGGAGGGATTGCCACACACACAGCTGGGGAACAGCTGACGTTACTGAACCCCAATAACAGAGGAGCGACTGTTGACTGTGCGGACAGCACTTCCAGGCAACAACTAGCGGTGTTGGAGCCCATGGACAGCAGGAGGAGGTGGTGGAGGAGATAGGAGGGATTGCCACACAAACAGCTGGGGAACAGCTGACGTTACTGAACCCCAATAACAGAGGAGCGACTGTTGACTGTGCGGACAGCACTTCCAGGCAACAACTAGCGGTGTTGGAGCCCAGGGACAGCAGGAGGAGGTGGTGGAGGAGATAGGAGGGATTGCCACACACACAGCTGGGGAACAGCTGATGTTACTGAACCCCAATAACAGAGGAGCGACTGTTGACTGTGCGGACAGCGCTTCCAGGCAACAACTAGCGGTGTTGAAGCCCAGGGACAGCAGGAGGAGGTGGTGGAGGAGATAGGAGGGATTGCCACACACACAGCTGGGGAACAGCTGACGTTACTGTACCCCAAAAACAGAGGAGCGACTGTTGACTGTGCGGACAGCACTTCCAGGCACCAACTAGTGATGTTGGAGCCCAGGGACAGCAGGAGGAGGAGGTGGAGGAGATAGGAGGTATTGCCACACACACAGCTGGGGAACAGCTGACGTTACTGAACCCCAATAACAGAGGAGCGACTGTTGACTGTGCGGACAGCACTTCCAGGCAACAACTAGCGGTGTTGGAGCCCAGGGACAGCAGGAGGAGGAGGTGGAGGAGATAGGAGGGATTGCCACACACATAGCTGGGGAACAGCTGACGTTACTGAACCCCAATAACAGAGGAGCGACTGTTGACTGTGCAGACAGCAGTTCCAGGCAACAACTAGCGGTGTTGGAGCCCAGGGACAGCAGGAGGAGGAGGTGGAGGAGATAGGAGGGATTGCCACACACACAGCTGGGGAACAGCTGACGTTACTGAACCCCAATAACAGAGGAGCGACTGTTGACTGTGCGGACAGCACTTCCAGGCACCAACTAGCGATGTTGGAGCCCAGGGACAGCAGGAGGAGGAGGTGGAGGAGATAGGAGGGAATGCCACACACACAGCTGGGGAACAGCTGACGTTACTGAACCCCAATAACAGAGGAGCGACTGTTGACTGTGCAGACAGCACTTCCAGGCAACAACTAGCGGTGTTGGAGCCCAGGGACAGCAGGAGGAGGAGGTGGAGGAGATAGGAGGGATTGCCACACACACAGCTGGGGAACAGCTGACGTTACTGAACCCCAATAACAGAGGAGCAACTGTTGACTGTGCGGACAGCACTTCCAGGCAACAACTAGCGGTGTTGGAGCCCAGGGACAGCAGGAGGAGGAGGTGGAGGAGATAGGAGGGATTGCCACACACACAGCTGGGGAACAGCTGACGTTACTGAACCCCAATACCAGAGGAGCGACTGTTGACTGTGCGGACAGCACTTCCAGGCAACAACTAGCGACGTTGGAGCCCAGGGACAGCAGGAGGAGGAGGTGGAGGAGATAAGAGGGATTGCCACACACACAGCTGGGGAACAGCTGACGTTACTGAACCCCAATAACAGAGGAGCGACTGTTGACTGTGCGGACAGCACTTCCAGGCAACAACTAGCGGTGTTGGAGCCCAGGGACAGCAGGAGGAGGTGGTGGAGGAGATAGTAGGGATTGCCACACCCACACACAGCTGGGGAACAGCTGACGTTACTGAACCCCAATAACAGAGGAGCGACTGTTGACTGTGTGGACAGCACTTCCAGGCAACAACTAGCGGTGTTGGAGCTCAGGGACAGCAGGAGGAGGAGATGGAGGAGATAGGAGGGATTGCCACACACACAGCTGGGGAACAGCTGACGTTACTGAACCCCAATAACAGAGGAGCGACTGTTGACTGTGCGGACAGCACTTCCAGGCAACAACTAGCGGTGTTGGAGCCCAGGGACAGCAGGAGGAGGTGGTGGAGGAGATAGGAGGGATTGCCACACAAACAGCTGGGGAACAGCTGACGTTACTGAACCCCAATAACAGAGGAGCGACTGTTGACTGTGCGGACAGCACTTCCAGGCAACAACTAGCGGTGTTGGAGCCCAGGGACAGCAGGAGGAGGAGGTGGAGGAGATAGGAGGGATTGCCACACACACAGCTGGGGAACAGCTGATGTTACTGAACCCCAATAACAGAGGAGCAACTGTTGACTGTGCGGACAGCACTTCCAGGCACCAACTAGCGAGGTTGGAGCCCAGGGACAGCAGGAGGAGGAGGTGGAGGAGATAGGAGGGATTGCCACACACACAGCTGGGGAACAGCTGACGTTACTGAACCCCAATAACAGAGGAGCGACTGTTGACTGTGCGGACAGCACTTCCAGGCAACAACTAGCGGTGTTGGAGCCCAGGGACAGCAGGAGGAGGAGGTGGAGGAGATAGGAGGGATTGCCACACACACAGCTGGGGAACAGCTGACATTACTGAACCCCAATAACAGAGGAGCGACTGTTGACTGTGCGGACAGCACTTCCAGGCACCAACTAGCGATGTTGGAGCCCAGGGACAGCAGGAGGAGGAGGTGGAGGAGATAGGAGGGAATGCCACACACACAGCTGGGGAACAGCTGACGTTACTGAACCCCAATAACAGAGGAGCGACTGTTGACTGTGCGGACAGCACTTCCAGGCAACAACTAGCGGTGTTGGAGCCCAGGGACAGCAGGAGGAGGAGGTGGAGGAGATAGGAGGGATTGCCACACACACAGCTGGGGGACAGCTGACGTTACTGAACCCCAATAACAGAGGAGCAACTGTTGACTGTGCGGACAGCACTTCCAGGCAACAACTAGCGGTGTTGGAGCCCAGGGACAGCAGGAGGAGGAGGTGGAGGAGATAGGAGGGATTGCCACACACACAGCTGGGGAACAGCTGACGTTACTGAACCCCAATAACAGAGGAGCGACTGTTGACTGTGCGGACAGCACTTCCAGGCAACAACTAGCGACGTTGGAGCCCAGGGACAGCAGGAGGAGGAGGTGGAGGAGATAAGAGGGATTGCCACACACACAGCTGGGGACAGCTGACGTTACTGAACCCCAATAACAGAGGAGCGACTGTTGACTGTGCGGTAAGCACTTCCAGGCAACAACTAGCGGTGTTGGAGCCCAGGGACAGCAGGAGGAGGTGGTGGAGGAGATAGTAGGGATTGCCACACCCACACACAGCTGGGGAACAGCTGACGTTACTGAACCCCAATAACAGAGGAGTGACTGTTGACTGTGTGGACAGCACTTCCAGGCAACAACTAGCGGTGTTGGAGCTCAGGGACAGCAGGAGGAGGAGATGGAGGAGATAGGAGGGATTGCCACACACACAGCTGGGGAACAGCTGACGTTACTGAACCCCAATAACAGAGGAGCGACTGTTGACTGTGCGGACAGCACTTCCAGGCAACAACTAGCGGTGTTGGAGCCCAGGGACAGCAGGAGGAGGTGGTGGAGGAGATAGGAGGGATTGCCACACAAACAGCTGGGGAACAGCTGACGTTACTGAACCCCAATAACAGAGGAGCGACTGTTGACTGTGCGGACAGCACTTCCAGGCAACAACTAGCGGTGTTGGAGCCCAGGGACAGCAGGAGGAGGTGGTGGAGGAGATAGGAGGGATTGCCACACACACAGCTGGGGAACAGCTGACGTTACTGAACCCCAATAACAGAGGAGCGACTGTTGACTGTGCGGACAGCACTTCCAGGCAACAACTAGCGGTGTTGGAGCCCAGGGACAGCAGGAGGAGGAGGTGGAGGAGATAGGAGGGATTGCCACACACACAGCTGGGGAACAGCTGACGTTACTGTACCCCAAAAACAGAGGAGCGACTGTTGACTGTGCGGACAGCACTTCCAGGCACCAACTAGTGATGTTGGAGCCCAGGGACAGCAGGAGGAGGAGGTGGAGGAGATAGGAGGTATTGCCACACACACAGCTGGGGAACAGCTGACGTTACTGAACCCCAATAACAGAGGAGCGACTGTTGACTGTGCGGACAGCACTTCCAGGCAACAACTAGCGGTGTTGGAGCCCAGGGACAGCAGGAGGAGGAGGTGGAGGAGATAGGAGGGATTGCCACACACATAGCTGGGGAACAGCTGACGTTACTGAACCCCAATAACAGAGGAGCGACTGTTGACTGTGCAGACAGCACTTCCAGGCAACAACTAGCGGTGTTGGAGCCCAGGGACAGCAGGAGGAGGAGGTGGAGGAGATAGGAGGGATTGCCACACACACAGCTGGGGAACAGCTGACGTTACTGAACCCCAATAACAGAGGAGCGACTGTTGACTGTGCGGACAGCACTTCCAGGCACCAACTAGCGATGTTGGAGCCCAGGGACAGCAGGAGGAGGAGGTGGAGGAGATAGGAGGGAATGCCACACACACAGCTGGGGAACAGCTGACGTTACTGAACCCCAATAACAGAGGAGCGACTGTTGACTGTGCAGACAGCACTTCCAGGCAACAACTAGCGGTGTTGGAGCCCAGGGACAGCAGGAGGAGGAGGTGGAGGAGATAGGAGGGATTGCCACACACACAGCTGGGGAACAGCTGACGTTACTGAACCCCAATAACAGAGGAGCAACTGTTGACTGTGCGGACAGCACTTCCAGGCAACAACTAGCGGTGTTGGAGCCCAGGGACAGCAGGAGGAGGAGGTGGAGGAGATAGGAGGGATTGCCACACACACAGCTGGGGAACAGCTGACGTTACTGAACCCCAATACCAGAGGAGCGACTGTTGACTGTGCGGACAGCACTTCCAGGCAACAACTAGCGACGTTGGAGCCCAGGGACAGCAGGAGGAGGAGGTGGAGGAGATAAGAGGGATTGCCACACACACAGCTGGGGAACAGCTGACGTTACTGAACCCCAATAACAGAGGAGCGACTGTTGACTGTGCGGACAGCACTTCCAGGCAACAACTAGCGGTGTTGGAGCCCAGGGACAGCAGGAGGAGGTGGTGGAGGAGATAGTAGGGATTGCCACACCCACACACAGCTGGGGAACAGCTGACGTTACTGAACCCCAATAACAGAGGAGCGACTGTTGACTGTGTGGACAGCACTTCCAGGCAACAACTAGCGGTGTTGGAGCTCAGGGACAGCAGGAGGAGGAGATGGAGGAGATAGGAGGGATTGCCACACACACAGCTGGGGAACAGCTGACGTTACTGAACCCCAATAACAGAGGAGCGACTGTTGACTGTGCGGACAGCACTTCCAGGCAACAACTAGCGGTGTTGGAGCCCAGGGACAGCAGGAGGAGGTGGTGGAGGAGATAGGAGGGATTGCCACACAAACAGCTGGGGAACAGCTGACGTTACTGAACCCCAATAACAGAGGAGCGACTGTTGACTGTGCGGACAGCACTTCCAGGCAACAACTAGCGGTGTTGGAGCCCAGGGACAGCAGGAGGAGGAGGTGGAGGAGATAGGAGGGATTGCCACACACACAGCTGGGGAACAGCTGACGTTACTGAACCCCAATAACAGAGGAGCAACTGTTGACTGTGCGGACAGCACTTCCAGGCACCAACTAGCGAGGTTGGAGCCTAGGGACAGCAGGAGGAGGAGGTGGAGGAGATAGGAGGGATTGCCACACACACAGCTGGGGAACAGCTGACGTTACTGAACCCCAATAACAGAGGAGCGACTGTTGACTGTGCGGACAGCACTTCCAGGCAACAACTAGCGGTGTTGGAGCCCAGGGACAGCAGGAGGAGGAGGTGGAGGAGATAGGAGGGATTGCCACACACACAGCTGGGGAACAGCTGACGTTACTGAACCCCAATAACAGAGGAGCGACTGTTGACTGTGCGGACAGCACTTCCAGGCACCAACTAGCGATGTTGGAGCCCAGGGACAGCAGGAGGAGGAGGTGGAGGAGATAGGAGGGAATGCCACACACACAGCTGGGGAACAGCTGACGTTACTGAACCCCAATAACAGAGGAGCGACTGTTGACTGTGCGGACAGCACTTCCAGGCAACAACTAGCGGTGTTGGAGCCCAGGGACAGCAGGAGGAGGAGGTGGAGGAGATAGGAGGGATTGCCACACACACAGCTGGGGGACAGCTGACGTTACTGAACCCCAATAACAGAGGAGCAACTGTTGACTGTGCGGACAGCACTTCCAGGCAACAACTAGCGGTGTTGGAGCCCAGGGACAGCAGGAGGAGGAGGTGGAGGAGATAGGAGGGATTGCCACACACACAGCTGGGGAACAGCTGACGTTACTGAACCCCAATAACAGAGGAGCGACTGTTGACTGTGCGGACAGCACTTCCAGGCAACAACTAGCGACGTTGGAGCCCAGGGACAGCAGGAGGAGGAGGTGGAGGAGATAAGAGGGATTGCCACACACACAGCTGGGGACAGCTGACGTTACTGAACCCCAATAACAGAGGAGCGACTGTTGACTGTGCGGTAAGCACTTCCAGGCAACAACTAGCGGTGTTGGAGCCCAGGGACAGCAGGAGGAGGTGGTGGAGGAGATAGTAGGGATTGCCACACCCACACACAGCTGGGGAACAGCTGACGTTACTGAACCCCAATAACAGAGGAGTGACTGTTGACTGTGTGGACAGCACTTCCAGGCAACAACTAGCGGTGTTGGAGCTCAGGGACAGCAGGAGGAGGAGATGGAGGAGATAGGAGGGATTGCCACACACACAGCTGGGGAACAGCTGACGTTACTGAACCCCAATAACAGAGGAGCGACTGTTGACTGTGCGGACAGCACTTCCAGGAAACAACTAGCGGTGTTGGAGCCCAGGGACAGCAGGAGGAGGTGGTGGAGGAGATAGGAGGGATTGCCACACAAACAGCTGGGGAACAGCTGACGTTACTGAACCCCAATAACAGAGGAGCGACTGTTGACTGTGCGGACAGCACTTCCAGGCAACAACTAGCGGTGTTGGAGCCCAGGGACAGCAGGAGGAGGTGGTGGAGGAGATAGGAGGGATTGCCACACACACAGCTGGGGAACAGCTGACGTTACTGAACCCCAATAACAGAGGAGCGACTGTTGACTGTGCGGACAGCACTTCCAGGCAACAACTAGCGGTGTTGGAGCCCAGGGACAGCAGGAGGAGGAGGTGGAGGAGATAGGAGGGATTGCCACACACACAGCTGGGGAACAGCTGACGTTACTGTACCCCAAAAACAGAGGAGCGACTGTTGACTGTGCGGACAGCACTTCCAGGCACCAACTAGTGATGTTGGAGCCCAGGGACAGCAGGAGGAGGAGGTGGAGGAGATAGGAGGTATTGCCACACACACAGCTGGGGAACAGCTGACGTTACTGAACCCCAATAACAGAGGAGCGACTGTTGACTGTGCGGACAGCACTTCCAGGCAACAACTAGCGGTGTTGGAGCCCAGGGACAGCAGGAGGAGGAGGTGGAGGAGATAGGAGGGATTGCCACACACATAGCTGGGGAACAGCTGACGTTACTGAACCCCAATAACAGAGGAGCGACTGTTGACTGTGCAGACAGCACTTCCAGGCAACAACTAGCGGTGTTGGAGCCCAGGGACAGCAGGAGGAGGAGGTGGAGGAGATAGGAGGGATTGCCACACACACAGCTGGGGAACAGCTGACGTTACTGAACACCAATAACAGAGGAGCGACTGTTGACTGTGCGGACAGCACTTCCAGGCACCAACTAGTGATGTTGGAGCCCAGGGACAGCAGGAGGAGGAGGTGGAGGAGATAGGAGGTATTGCCACACACACAGCTGGGGAACAGCTGACGTTACTGAACCCCAATAACAGAGGAGCGACTGTTGACTGTGCGGACAGCACTTCCAGGCAACAACTAGCGGTGTTGGAGCCCAGGGACAGCAGGAGGAGGAGGTGGAGGAGATAGGAGGGATTGCCACACACATAGCTGGGGAACAGCTGACGTTACTGAACCCCAATAACAGAGGAGCGACTGTTGACTGTGCAGACAGCACTTCCAGGCAACAACTAGCGGTGTTGGAGCCCAGGGACAGCAGGAGGAGGAGGTGGAGGAGATAGGAGGGATTGCCACACACACAGCTGGGGAACAGCTGACGTTACTGAACCCCAATAACAGAGGAGCGACTGTTAACTGTGCAGACAGCACTTCCAGGCAACAACTAGTGGTGTTGGAGCCCAGGGACAGCAGGAGGAGGAGGTGGAGGAGATAGGAGGGATTGCCACACACACAGCTGGGGAACAGCTGACGTTACTGAACCCCAATAACAGAGGAGCGACTGTTGACTGTGCGGACAGCACTTCCAGGCAACAACTAGCGGTGTTGGAGCCCAGGGACAGCAGGAGGAGGAGGTGGAGGAGATAGGAGGGATTGCCACACACACAGCTGGGGAACAGCTGACGTTACTGAACACCAATAACAGAGGAGCGACTGTTGACTGTGCGGACAGCACTTCCAGGCAACAACTAGCGGTGTTGGAGACCAGGGACAGCAGGAGGAGGAGGTGGAGGAGATAGGAGGGATTGCCACACACACAGCTGGGGAACAGCTGACGTTACTGAACCCCAATAACAGAGGAGCGACTGTTGACTGTGCGGACAGCACTTCCAGGCTACAACTAGCGGTGTTGGAGCCCAGGGACAGCAGGAGGAGCAGAGGAACACAGTGTAGGCCGAAGCCTGATTGGAGAAATTCTAAAGGGATCCTTTAACCCCCCCAAGGCGTTTGTAGCTGAAAGAGCCAGCTTGTGCAGCACAAAGGATGCAAAAAGAAAAGGTGACTCTTTTCAATATGCTCCTTGCAAACACAGAACGAAACACTTATAAAATGTGTCCCCTGATACCGTGAGACCGTCCCGGAGGTGGGACTTTCCTTCGTAATATGGCGCAGCACAGCCGTCATTCCTACCCCCTTGGCGCCGTGCCCCGGCTCCTCAGTGTTGTTTGATTCCATCCCAGAGCCTGCGCTGTTATGTTATCCCTTGGCCAGGCACACTTAGCGCTGCCCATCTTCTGACATCATTTGGTGTCAGTCTGGCTGAGCCTGTGCGGCCGCGCTGGCCGAGAGCCCGCCTCGCAGTGTCGTCTAATGTAATCCCACCGCGGGCCTGGGATCCATGGCCATGCGCAGTGCATATCCTCGCCTCTCACTCCCCTCCCTCCGGCTTCTTTAGACTGTGCGGTGTCACGGCCGTGGCATGCTATTAGGGATCAGCTGACGGCGCACAGTCTGAAGAGGGCGAAGGGAGATGAGTGAGAGGCGGAGGTGAAGATAAGCACTGCGCATGCCCATGGATCCCAGGCCCGCAGTGTGATTAAATCAGAAGACACTGCGAGGCGGGATCTCGGCCAGCGAGGACGCACAGGCGCAGTCAGCCTGACACCAAATGATATCAGAAGAGGGGCAGCGCTAAATGTGCCTGGCCAAGGGATAACATAACAGCGCAGGCTTCGGGACAGAATCAAACAACGCTGAGGTGCCAGCGCACGGCGCCAAGGGGGTAAGAATGACTGCTGTGCTGCGTCACATGACAAATGAAAGTTCCACCTACCGGACGGTTTAACGGTGTGAGGGGACACATTTCATAAGTGTTAGGTTCAGCATGTGCAAGGAGCACCACGAAAAGAGGCACTTTTTCCTTTTGCATCATTACTACTGCACAAGGTGGCTCTTTCGGTAAGAAACGCCTGGGGGGGACAGGTTCCCTTAAATTTAAGTTGTTGTGCCTGCGTGGCGGTCGCATGACATGTTGCCATATACACAGCAGGGGAGCAGCAGGCATTACTGAACCCCACTAACATATTGGCGAGGTGTTTGGCTCTGTGCGGACAGCACTTCCAGGCAACAACTAGCGGTGTGTGAGCCCAGGGACAGCAGGAGGAGGAGGTGGAGGAGATAGGAGGGATTGCCACACACACAGCTGGGGAACAGCTGACGTTACTGAACCCCAATAACAGAGGAGCGACTGTTGACTGTGCGGACAGCACTTCCAGGCAACAACTAGCGGTGTTGGAGCCCAGGGACAGCAGGAGGAGGAGGTGGAGGAGATAGGAGGGATTGCCACACACACAGCTGGGGAACAGCTGACGTTACTGAACCCCAATAACAGAGGAGCGACTGTTGACTGTGCGGACAGCACTTCCAGGCAACAACTAGCGGTGTTGGAGCCCAGGGACAGCAGGAGGAGGAGGTGGAGGAGATAGGAGGGATTGCCACACACACAGCTGGGGAACAGCTGACGTTACTGAACACCAATAACAGAGGAGCGACTGTTGACTGTGCGGACAGCACTTCCAGGCAACAACTAGCGGTGTTGGAGACCAGGGACAGCAGGAGGAGGAGGTGGAGGAGATAGGAGGGATTGCCACACACACAGCTGGGGAACAGCTGACGTTACTGAACCCCAATAACAGAGGAGCGACTGTTGACTGTGCGGACAGCACTTCCAGGCTACAACTAGCGGTGTTGGAGCCCAGGGACAGCAGGAGGAGCAGAGGAACACAGTGTAGGCCGAAGCCTGATTGGAGAAATTCTAAATGGATCCTTTAACCCCCCCCCAAGGCGTTTGTAGCTGAAAGAGCCAGCTTGTGCAGCACAAAGGATGCAAAAGGAAAAGGTGACTCTTTTCATTATGCTCCTTGCAAACACAGAACGAAACACTTATGAAATGTGTCCCCTGATACCTTGAGACCGTCCCGGAGGTGGGACTTTCCTTCGTAATATGACGCAGCACAGCCGTAATTCCTACCCCCTTGGCGCCGTGCCCCGGCTCCTCAGTGTTGTTTGATTCCATCCCGGAGCCTGCGCTGTTATGTTACCCCTTGGCCAGGCACACTTAGCGCTGCCCATCTTCTGACATCATTTGGTGTCAGTCTGGCTGCGCCTGCGCGGCCGCGCTGGCCGAGAGCCCGCCTCGCAGTGTCGTCTAATGTAATCCCACCGCGGGCCTGGGATCCGTGGCCATGCGCAGTGCATATCCTCGCCTCTCACTCCCCTCCCTCCGGCTTCTTTAGACTGTGCGGTGTCACGGCCGTGGCATGCTATTAGGGATCAGCTGACGGCGCACAGTCTGAAGAAGGCGAAGGGAGATGAGTGAGAGGCGGAGGTGAAGATAAGCACTGCGCATGCCCATGGATCCCAGGACCGCAGTGTGATTAAATCAGAAGACACTGTGAGGCGGGATCTCGGACAGCGAGGACGCACAGGTGCAGTCAGCCTGACACCAAATGATGTCAGAAGAGGGGCAGCGCTAAGTGTGCCTGGCCAAGGGATAACATAACAGCGCAGGCATCGGGACAGAATCAAACAACGCTGAGGTGCCGGCGCATGGCGCCAAGGGGGTAAAAATGACTGCTGTGCTGCATCACATGACAAATAAAAGTTCCACCTACCGGATGGTTTAACGGTGTGAGGGGACACATTTCATAAGTGTTAGGTTCAGCATGTGCAAGGAGCACCACGAAAAGAGGCACTTTTTCCTTTTGCATCATTACTGCTGCACAAGGTGGCTCTTTCAGTAAGAAACGCCTGGGGGGGACAGGTTCCCTTAAATTTAAGTTGTTGTGCCTGCGTGGCGGTCGCATGACACGTTACCGTATACACAGCAGGGGAGCAGCAGGCATTACTGAACCCCACTAACATATTGGCGAGGTGTTTGGCTCTGTGCGGACAGCACTTCCAGGCAACAACTAGCGGTGTTGGAGCCCAGGGACAGCAGGAGGAGGAGGTGGAGGAGATAGGAGGGATTGCCACACACACAGCTGGTGAACAGCTGACGTTACTGAACCCCAATAACAGAGGAGCGACTGTTGACTGTGCGGACAGCACTTCCAGGCAACAACTAGCGGTGTTGGAGCCCAGGGACAGCAGGAGGAGGAGGTGGAGGAGATAGGAGGGATTGCCACACACACAGCTGGGGAACAGCTGACGTTACTGAACCCCAATAACAGAGGAGCGACTGTTGACTGTGCGGACAGCACTTCCAGGCACCAACTAGCGATGTTGGAGCCCAGGGACAGCAGGAGGAGGAGGTGGAGGAGATAGGAGGGAATGCCACACACACAGCTGGGGAACAGCTGACGTTACTGAACCCCAATAACAGAGGAGCAACTGTTGACTGTGCGGACAGCACTTCCAGGCAACAACTAGCGGTGTTGGAGCCCAGGGACAGCAGGAGGAGGAGGTGGAGGAGATAGGAGGTATTGCCACACACACAGCTGGGGAACAGCTGACGTTACTGAACCCCAATAACAGAGGAGCGACTGTTGACTGTGCGGACAGCACTTCCAGGCAACAACTAGCGACGTTGGAGCCCAGGGACAGCAGGAGGAGGAGGTGGAGGAGATAAGAGGGATTGCCACACACACAGCTGGGGAACAGCTGACGTTACTGAACCCCAATAACAGAGGAGCGACTGTTGACTGTGCGGACAGCACTTCCAGGCAACAACTAGCGGTGTTGGAGCCCAGGGACAGCAGGAGGAGGTGGTGGAGGAGATAGTAGGGATTGCCACACCCACAGCTGGGGAACAGCTGACGTTACTGAACCCCAATAACAGAGGAGCGACTGTTGACTGTGCGAACAGCACTTCCAGGCAACAACTAGCGGTTTTGGAGCCCAGGGACAGCAGGAGGAGGAGGTGGAGGAGATAGGAGGGATTGCCACACACACAGCTGGGGAACAGCTGACGTTACTGAACCCCAATAACAGAGGAGCAACTGTGGACTGTGCGGACAGCACTTCCAGGCACCAACTAGCGAGGTTGGAGCCTAGGGACAGCAGGAGGAGGAGGAGGAGGAGATAGGAGGGATTGCCACACACACAGCTGGGGAACAGCTGACGTTACTGAACCCCAATAACAGAGGAGCGACTGTTGACTGTGCGGACAGCACTTCCAGGCAACAACTAGCGGTGTTGGAGCCCAGGGACAGCAGGAGGAGGTGGTGGAGGAGATAGGAGGGATTGCCACACAAACAGCTGGGGAACAGCTGACGTTACTGAACCCCAATAACAGAGGAGCGACTGTTGACTGTGCGGACAGCACTTCCAGGCAACAACTAGCGGTTTTGGAGCCCAGGGACAGCAGGAGGAGGAGGTGGAGGAGATAGGAGGGATTGCCACACACACAGCTGGGGAACAGCTGACGTTACTGAACCCCAATAACAGAGGAGCAACTGTTGACTGTGCGGACAGCACTTCCAGGCACCAACTAGCGAGGTTGGAGCCTAGGGACAGCAGGAGGAGGAGGAGGAGGAGATAGGAGGGATTGCCACACACACAGCTGGGGAACAGCTGACGTTACTGAACCCCAATAACAGAGGAGCGACTGTTGACTGTGCGGACAGCACTTCCAGGCAACAACTAGCGGTGTTGGAGCCCAGGGACAGCAGGAGGAGGAGGAGGAGGAGATAGGAGGTATTGCCACACACACAGCTGGGGAACAGCTGACGTTACTGAACCCCAATAACAGAGGAGCGACTGTTGACTGTGCGGACAGCACTTCCAGGCAACAACTAGCGACGTTGGAGCCCAGGGACAGCAGGAGGAGGAGGTGGAGGAGATAAGAGGGATTGCCACACACACAGCTGGGGAACAGCTGACGTTACTGAACCCCAATAACAGAGGAGCGACTGTTGACTGTGCGGACAGCACTTCCAGGCAACAACTAGCGGTGTTGGAGCCCAGGGACAGCAGGAGGAGGTGGTGGAGGAGATAGTAGGGATTGCCACACCCACAGCTGGGGAACAGCTGACGTTACTGAACCCCAATAACAGAGGAGCGACTGTTGACTGTGCGGACAGCACTTCCAGGCAACAACTAGCGGTTTTGGAGCCCAGGGACAGCAGGAGGAGGAGGTGGAGGAGATAGGAGGGATTGCCACACACACAGCTGGGGAACAGCTGACGTTACTGAACCCCAATAACAGAGGAGCAACTGTTGACTGTGCGGACAGCACTTCCAGGCACCAACTAGCGAGGTTGGAGCCTAGGGACAGCAGGAGGAGGAGGAGGAGGAGATAGGAGGGATTGCCACACACACAGCTGGGGAACAGCTGACGTTACTGAACCCCAATAACAGAGGAGCGACTGTTGACTGTGCGGACAGCACTTCCAGGCAACAACTAGCGGTGTTGGAGCCCAGGGACAGCAGGAGGAGGTGGTGGAGGAGATAGGAGGGATTGCCACACAAACAGCTGGGGAACAGCTGACGTTACTGAACCCCAATAACAGAGGAGCGACTGTTGACTGTGCGGACAGCACTTCCAGGCAACAACTAGCGGTTTTGGAGCCCAGGGACAGCAGGAGGAGGAGGTGGAGGAGATAGGAGGGATTGCCACACACACAGCTGGGGAACAGCTGACGTTACTGAACCCCAATAACAGAGGAGCAACTGTTGACTGTGCGGACAGCACTTCCAGGCACCAACTAGCGAGGTTGGAGCCTAGGGACAGCAGGAGGAGGAGGAGGAGGAGATAGGAGGGATTGCCACACACACAGCTGGGGAACAGCTGACGTTACTGAACCCCAATAACAGAGGAGCGACTGTTGACTGTGCGGACAGCACTTCCAGGCAACAACTAGCGGTGTTGGAGCCCAGGGACAGCAGGAGGAGGAGGAGGAGGAGATAGGAGGGATTGCCACACACACAGCTGGGGAACAGCTGACGTTACTGAACCCCAAAAACAGAGGAGCGACTGTTGACTGTGCGGACAGCACTTCCAGGCACCAACTAGCGATGTTGGAGCCCAGGGACAGCAGGAGGAGGAGGTGGAGGAGATAGGAGGGAATGCCACACACACAGCTGGGGAACAGCTGACGTTACTGAACCCCAATAACAGAGGAGCGACTGTTGACTGTGCGGACAGCACTTCCAGGCAACAACTAGCGGTGTTGGAGCCCAGGGACAGCAGGAGGAGGAGGTGGAGGAGATAGGAGGGATTTCCACACACACAGCTGGGGAACAGCTGACGTTACTGAACCCCAATAACAGAGGAGCAACTGTTGACTGTGCGGACAGCACTTCCAGGCAACAACTAGCGGTGTTGGAGCCCAGGGACAGCAGGAGGAGGAGGTGGAGGAGATAGGAGGGATTGCCACACACACAGCTGGGGAACAGCTGACGTTACTGAACCCCAATAACAGAGGAGCGACTGTTGACTGTGCGGACAGCACTTCCAGGCAACAACTAGCGACGTTGGAGCCCAGGGACAGCAGGAGGAGGAGGTGGAGGAGATAAGAGGGATTGCCACACACACAGCTGGGGAACAGCTGACGTTACTGAACCCCAATAACAGAGGAGCGACTGTTGACTGTGCGGACAGCACTTCCAGGCAACAACTAGCGGTGTTGGAGCCCAGGGACAGCAGGAGGAGGTGGTGGAGGAGATAGTAGGGATTGCCACACCCACACACAGCTGGGGAACAGCTGACGTTACTGAACCCCAATAACAGAGGAGCGACTGTTGACTGTGTGGACAGCACTTCCAGGCAACAACTAGCGGTGTTGGAGCTCAGGGACAGCAGGAGGAGGAGATGGAGGAGATAGGAGGGATTGCCACACACACAGCTGGGGAACAGCTGACGTTACTGAACCCCAATAACAGAGGAGCGACTGTTGACTGTGCGGACAGCACTTCTAGGCAACAACTAGCGGTGTTGGAGCCCATGGACAGCAGGAGGAGGTGGTGGAGGAGATAGGAGGGATTGCCACACAAACAGCTGGGGAACAGCTGACGTTACTGAACCCCAATAACAGAGGAGCGACTGTTGACTGTGCGGACAGCACTTCCAGGCAACAACTAGCGGTGTTGGAGCCCAGGGACAGCAGGAGGAGGTGGTGGAGGAGATAGGAGGGATTGCCACACACACAGCTGGGGAACAGCTGATGTTACTGAACCCCAATAACAGAGGAGCGACTGTTGACTGTGCGGACAGCGCTTCCAGGCAACAACTAGCGGTGTTGAAGCCCAGGGACAGCAGGAGGAGGTGGTGGAGGAGATAGGAGGGATTGCCACACACACAGCTGGGGAACAGCTGACGTTACTGTACCCCAAAAACAGAGGAGCGACTGTTGACTGTGCGGACAGCACTTCCAGGCACCAACTAGTGATGTTGGAGCCCAGGGACAGCAGGAGGAGGAGGTGGAGGAGATAGGAGGTATTGCCACACACACAGCTGGGGAACAGCTGACGTTACTGAACCCCAATAACAGAGGAGCGACTGTTGACTGTGCGGACAGCACTTCCAGGCAACAACTAGCGGTGTTGGAGCCCAGGGACAGCAGGAGGAGGAGGTGGAGGAGATAGGAGGGATTGCCACACACATAGCTGGGGAACAGCTGACGTTACTGAACCCCAATAACAGAGGAGCGACTGTTGACTGTGCAGACAGCACTTCCAGGCAACAACTAGCGGTGTTGGAGCCCAGGGACAGCAGGAGGAGGAGGTGGAGGAGATAGGAGGGATTGCCACACACACAGCTGGGGAACAGCTGACGTTACTGAACCCCAATAACAGAGGAGCGACTGTTGACTGTGCGGACAGCACTTCCAGGCACCAACTAGCGATGTTGGAACCCAGGGACAGCAGGAGGAGGAGGTGGAGGAGATAGGAGGGAATGCCACACACACAGCTGGGGAACAGCTGACGTTACTGAACCCCAATAACAGAGGAGCGACTGTTGACTGTGCAGACAGCACTTCCAGGCAACAACTAGCGGTGTTGGAGCCCAGGGACAGCAGGAGGAGGAGGTGGAGGAGATAGGAGGGATTGCCACACACACAGCTGGGGAACAGCTGACGTTACTGAACCCCAATAACAGAGGAGCAACTGTTGACTGTGCGGACAGCACTTCCAGGCAACAACTAGCGGTGTTGGAGCCCAGGGACAGCAGGAGGAGGAGGTGGAGGAGATAGGAGGGATTGCCACACACACAGCTGGGGAACAGCTGACGTTACTGAACCCCAATACCAGAGGAGCGACTGTTGACTGTGCGGACAGCACTTCCAGGCAACAACTAGCGACGTTGGAGCCCAGGGACAGCAGGAGGAGGAGGTGGAGGAGATAAGAGGGATTGCCACACACACAGCTGGGGAACAGCTGACGTTACTGAACCCCAATAACAGAGGAGCGACTGTTGACTGTGCGGACAGCACTTCCAGGCAACAACTAGCGGTGTTGGAGCCCAGGGACAGCAGGAGGAGGTGGTGGAGGAGATAGTAGGGATTGCCACACCCACACACAGCTGGGGAACAGCTGACGTTACTGAACCCCAATAACAGAGGAGCGACTGTTGACTGTGTGGACAGCACTTCCAGGCAACAACTAGCGGTGTTGGAGCTCAGGGACAGCAGGAGGAGGAGATGGAGGAGATAAGAGGGATTGCCACACACACAGCTGGGGAACAGCTGACGTTACTGAACCCCAATAACAGAGGAGCGACTGTTGACTGTGCGGACAGCACTTCCAGGCAACAACTAGCGGTGTTGGAGCCCAGGGACAGCAGGAGGAGGTGGTGGAGGAGATAGGAGGGATTGCCACACAAACAGCTGGGGAACAGCTGACGTTACTGAACCCCAATAACAGAGGAGCGACTGTTGACTGTGCGGACAGCACTTCCAGGCAACAACTAGCGGTGTTGGAGCCCAGGGACAGCAGGAGGAGGAGGTGGAGGAGATAGGAGGGATTGCCACACACACAGCTGGGGAACAGCTGACGTTACTGAACCCCAATAACAGAGGAGCAACTGTTGACTGTGCGGACAGCACTTCCAGGCACCAACTAGCGAGGTTGGAGCCTAGGGACAGCAGGAGGAGGAGGTGGAGGAGATAGGAGGGATTGCCACACACACAGCTGGGGAACAGCTGACGTTACTGAACCCCAATAACAGAGGAGCGACTGTTGACTGTGCGGACAGCACTTCCAGGCAACAACTAGCGGTGTTGGAGCCCAGGGACAGCAGGAGGAGGAGGTGGAGGAGATAGGAGGGATTGCCACACACACAGCTGGGGAACAGCTGACGTTACTGAACCCCAATAACAGAGGAGCGACTGTTGACTGTGCGGACAGCACTTCCAGGCACCAACTAGCGATGTTGGAGCCCAGGGACAGCAGGAGGAGGAGGTGGAGGAGATAGGAGGGAATGCCACACACACAGCTGGGGAACAGCTGACGTTACTGAACCCCAATAACAGAGGAGCGACTGTTGACTGTGCGGACAGCACTTCCAGGCAACAACTAGCGGTGTTGGAGCCCAGGGACAGCAGGAGGAGGAGGTGGAGGAGATAGGAGGGATTGCCACACACACAGCTGGGGGACAGCTGACGTTACTGAACCCCAATAACAGAGGAGCAACTGTTGACTGTGCGGACAGCACTTCCAGGCAACAACTAGCGGTGTTGGAGCCCAGGGACAGCAGGAGGAGGAGGTGGAGGAGATAGGAGGGATTGCCACACACACAGCTGGGGAACAGCTGACGTTACTGAACCCCAATAACAGAGGAGCGACTGTTGACTGTGCGGACAGCACTTCCAGGCAACAACTAGCGACGTTGGAGCCCAGGGACAGCAGGAGGAGGAGGTGGAGGAGATAAGAGGGATTGCCACACACACAGCTGGGGAACAGCTGACGTTACTGAACCCCAATAACAGAGGAGCGACTGTTGACTGTGCGGTAAGCACTTCCAGGCAACAACTAGCGGTGTTGGAGCCCAGGGACAGCAGGAGGAGGTGGTGGAGGAGATAGTAGGGATTGCCACACCCACACACAGCTGGGGAACAGCTGACGTTACTGAACCCCAATAACAGAGGAGTGACTGTTGACTGTGTGGACAGCACTTCCAGGCAACAACTAGCGGTGTTGGAGCTCAGGGACAGCAGGAGGAGGAGGTGGAGGAGATAGGAGGGATTGCCACACACATAGCTGGGGAACAGCTGACGTTACTGAACCCCAATAACAGAGGAGCGACTGTTGACTGTGCAGACAGCACTTCCAGGCAACAACTAGCGGTGTTGGAGCCCAGGGACAGCAGGAGGAGGAGGTGGAGGAGATAGGAGGGATTGCCACACACACAGCTGGGGAACAGCTGACGTTACTGAACACCAATAACAGAGGAGCGACTGTTGACTGTGCGGACAGCACTTCCAGGCAACAACTAGCGGTGTTGGAGACCAGGGACAGCAGGAGGAGGAGGTGGAGGAGATAGGAGGGATTGCCACACACACAGCTGGGGAACAGCTGACGTTACTGAACCCCAATAACAGAGGAGCGACTGTTGACTGTGCGGACAGCACTTCCAGGCTACAACTAGCGGTGTTGGAGCCCAGGGACAGCAGGAGGAGCAGAGGAACACAGTGTAGGCCGAAGCCTGATTGGAGAAATTCTAAAGGGATCCTTTAACCCCCCCAAGGCGTTTGTAGCTGAAAGAGCCAGCTTGTGCAGCACAAAGGATGCAAAAGGAAAAGGTGACTCTTTTCATTATGCTCCTTGCAAACACAGAACTAAACACTTATAAAATGTGTCCCCTGATACCGTGAGACCGTCCCGGAGGTGGGACTTTCCTTCGTAATATGACGCAGCACAGCCGTCATTCCTACCCCCTTGGCGCCGTGCCCCGGCTCCTCAGTGTTGTTTGATTCCATCCCGGAGCCTGCGCTGTTATATTATCCCTTGGCCAGGCACACTTAGCGCTGCCCATCTTCTGACATCATTTGGTGTCAGTCTGGCTGCGCCTGTGCGGCCGCGCTGGCCGAGAGCCCGCCTCGCAGTGTCGTCTAATGTAATCCCACCGCGGGCCTGGGATCCGTGGCCATGCGCAGTGCATATCCTCGCCTCTCACTCCCCTCCCTCCGGCTTCTTTAGACTGTGCGTTGTCACGGCCGTGGCATGCTATTAGGGATCAGCTGACGGCGCACAGTCTGAAGAAGGCGAAGGGAGATGAGTGAGAGGCGGAGGTGAAGATATGCACTGCGCATGCCCATGGATCCCAGGCCCGCAGTGTGATTAAATCAGAAGACACTGTGAGGCGGGATCTCGGCCAGTGAGGACGCACAGGCGCAGTCAGCCTGACACCAAATGATGTCAGAAGAGGGGCAGCGCTAAGTGTGCCTGGCCAAGGGATAACATAACAGCGCAGGCTTCGGGACAGAATCAAACAACGCTGAGGAGCCGGCGCACGGCGCCAAGGGGGTAAGAATGACGGCTGTGCTGCGTCACATTACGAAGGAAAGTCCCACCTACGGGACGGTTTTACGGTATCAGTGGACACATTTTATAAGTGTTAAGTTCTGCGTGTGCAAGGAGCTAAACAAAAATAGCTACCTTTTCCTTGTGCCGCAGGACACATTGCCGGCTACACAGCTGGGGATCAGCTGACGTTACTGACACCCAATAACGCTGGGTCGTATGTTTTGACTGTGCAGATGGCACTTCTGAGCCTCAACTGGTGGTGTTGGAGCCCAGGAATTAAAGTTCAGGTGGTAGAAAGATGAACACAACAGGAGACCTGGATACTGTAGACAGTCACCTAATTATTTAATCAGGAAGAGGAGTGGCAAATTCCTGCGAGATCCAGGCCTGGTTCATTTTCAGGAAAGTAAGCCGGTCAACGTTATCGGAGGATAGTCGCATGCGACGGTCAGTTAGTACACCACCTGCAGCACTAAAGACGCGTTCCGATAATACACTAGCCGCAGGGCAAGCCAGCACCTCCAATGCATACTGGCTTAGCTCTGGCCATGTATCCAGCTTTGAGAGCCAAAACTTGAAAGGGGAAGAGCCGTCTGGGAGTACAGCAAGAGGGCAAGACATGTAGTCTGTCACCATCTGACGGAACCGTTGCCTCCTGCTGACTGGAGCCGTCTGTGATGGTGTAGACTTTTGTGGCGGGCACACAAAACTGTGCCACAGTTGGGCCATACTGGTCTTGCCTTGGGCAGAGGCACTGCTTCTGCTCCCTCTTTGTGCAGAGCCTCCAACACTGCCTGGACGCACTGAGCTGCTTCGTAATGCACTAGCAGCACTTCTCTCAGTTGGACTGGAGAAGATGATGGAATTCACCAGTGTGTCTTGGTACTCCCGCATTTTTCGCTCCCGGTTCAACGGTGTGATGAGGCTTTCTACGTTGTCCCGGTAGCGAGGATCGAGGAGGGTGAACACCCAATAATCAGACATGTTGAGAATGTGGGCGATGCGGCGGTCGTTTCTCAGGCACTGCAGCATGTAATCCACCATGTGCTGCAGACTGCCAACTGGCCAAGAAACGCTGTCCCCTGCTTGAGGCGTGATCTCTGCCCGCTCGTCATCACCCCACCCTCGCTGTACACACTGACTACCGGACAATTGTGTAACTCCCTCCTCTGGACGGATGTCTTCCTCCTCCATTGACTCCTCCTCATCCTCCTCACAAAGTGTCCCCTGCCTACGCGTTTGTGAGGAACCACGTGGCACTGACTGTCCAGAAGATGATGGAAATGGTGAATCCTCATCCTCCACCTCTTCCACAACATCATCCCTTAGCGCTTGCAGTGATTTTTCAAGCAGGCAGATAAGGGGGACAGTCATGCTGACTAGTGCATCATCTGCACTCACCATCCGCATGGAATAATCGAAGGGACGCAAAACCTGGCAGACGTCCTTCATAGTGGCCCACTCTGTGGTTGTGAAGTCTGAACGGCGCGGAGTGCGACTTCTTTGCGCCTGATGCAGCTGGTACTCCATTACTACTTGCTGCTGCTCACACAACCGCTCCAACATATGTAATGTGAAATTCCACCTGGTAGGTAGGTCACATATGATGCAATGTTCCGGAAGGTGGAATCGGCGCTGCAGAGCCGCAATGCGCGATTTTGCCGTGCTGGAACGCCGCAAGTGAGCACACTCTAGGCGGACCTTGTGCAGCACTGCATCAAGATCCGGATAGTCCCTCAAAAAACTCTGCACGACCAAATTGAGCACATGTGCCAGACATGGGATGTGAGTGAGGTTGCCGAGGCCCAGAGCTGCCACCAGATTTCGGCCATTATCACACACTACCATGCCTGGCTGGAGATTCGCTGGCACAAACCACACATCGCTCTCCTGCTTGATGGCATTCCAGAGCTCCTGCGCTGTGTGGCTTCGATTCCCCAAAGAAATTAATTTCAAGACGGCCTGTTGACATTTGGCCACGGCTGTGCTCATGTCGGTCGTAACAGGTAAACGTTCACGGGTCCATGTGGAGGTGGACTGTGACGGCTCCTGCAGCGATGATTCTGAGGAACTTGTGTAAGAGGAGGAGTCAATGCGTACAGACTGGATTCCTGCAATCCTTGGAGTGGGCAGGACACGTCCTGCGCGACTCGCACGATCTGTACCCGGCTCAACAACATTAACCCAATGGGCAGTGAGGGAAAGGTATCGCCCCTGTCCATGTTGACTGGCCAACGCATCGGTGGTGAGGTGGACCTTGCTACTGACGGCGTTCAGTAGCACATGTTTTATGTGTCCCTCCACATGCTTGTGCAGGGCAGGGACGGCTTGCCTGCTGAAATAAAAGCGGCTTGGCACATTGTACTGTGGGACTGCCAATGACATCAAGTCATGGAAGCTGTAAGTCTCCACCAGCCTGAATGACAGCATTTCCAGTGACAGAAGTTTGGCAATGCCTGCAGTCAGAGCCTGTGTTCGTGGGTGGTTTGCCGAGAAAGGCCACCTTTTCTCCCATGCCTGTACTACCGATGGCTGTAGACTGGCCTGGGAGTGTGAGGATAACTGGGAACGTGGTGCTGTGGGTGGAATTACAGTGGGTCTCTGGACAACAGGGCCAGAGGTTCTTCCACGGCGATCCTGGGAGGAAGCCGAACCAGCTGCATGTGAGATGGAGGAAGAGGCAACACGAGCTGAAGAGGTGGTAGCTGCCGATGTTGGTTGGCCTAGCTCTTCAGTGTGTTTTTGTAACTCCGCCGCGTGCCTGGTCCGCACATGTTTCCACATGTTGGAGGTATTGAGGTTGCTGACATTTCTCCCTCTTTTGACTTTGTGATGACACACCTTGCATTTGACATAGCAAATGTCATCTGCAACTGTGTCAAAAAAGGACCAGGCACTGCAAGTCTTGGGAGCGCCCTTTTTGGCTTTTGGAAGAGACATGCTCCTAACGGGTGCCAAAGTGGAGGCTACAGGATCCGCAGTCTTCCCCCTCCCTCTCCCTCTTTGGCCCGTTTGGGGAATCTCTTCCTCAGAGCTGCTCCCACCACCTTCCTGTCCCTCACGCCAAGATGGGTCAAGGACCTCATCATCTACACTACCCTCTGCCACCAACTGCTCCTCCTGGGTAGTCTCAGCAGCAGAGCACGCACCAGAAATTGGCACCTGAGTGTCATCAGCGGATGCGTCCTGCGATGTGCTGACCGGAGACACTGGCCCACCCGCCTCTTCAGACTCAGAGAGAAAAAGCTGTTGGGCATCACTGCACCCTGCCTCTTCTTCCATTTCTCCAATGCTGCTTGGCTGGCCCCCTGTTTCCAAGCCAAGAGATTCAGAGAACAGAAGTAGAGACGGCTCCTGTCCTGGGCTCTCTGTCTGCCTGGGCAATTTGGCAGGTGGTGAAGAGACAGATGGGTGCTCTCCAGTGCTCTGTGTCTGAGAGGATGTGGCACTAATTGAAGTCGATGCATTAGCTGCCATCCATCCGACAACGGCTTTAATTTGGTCTTCACGCAGCAGCGGTGTACTGCGCTCTACGACAAAGCTGCGCATGAAGGACTGTTCCCTGCTGAAACTGGGTGATGATGAGTCACCGATGCCCGCAGCAGGCACAGAATCCCCACGTCCTCTCCCTGCTCCGCGCCCACGCCCACGTGCCTTACTCCCTGCCTTCTTCATCTTGGTTGACTGATAAAGATAAGCAGAAAAGTACTAACGGCTTTGTGTGCTTATTCCTGAACAGCTCCTAACAGTTATAAGAAACACTAATTTTCTAAAGTGTGGACTAGACTTTAAAATGAGCTAATGTGGCCTACACAACTGTAAAGTGGTGTGTTTGGTGAACTTTATTATTTATTTATTTTGTGGGGGCTGAACTGACAACAGGGAGAGCTGCAGTCACACGGAGACCGTGCAGACAGCCGTAAACGGCGCTGCAAGGCCCCAAAAACCTCCTCTGCGTTATCCTATGTAGTGTTTTTCCACAATTTAGGTGGATACGGGTGGAAAGACACTAATAGGAATTTTTTGAAAAAATGTGCAGCAGCCTGCACTACTTAAAAAAAAGGAAAATGGATTTTACGGTATGACGCAGTGACGCACCCTGAGCTGGATACAACCGGCTATGGCTGCACACAGACTACAGGGTGAGCTGCAGTCACACGGAGACCGTGCAGACAGCCGTAAATGGCGCTGCAAGGCCCAAAAACACTCCTCTACGTTATCCTATGTAGTGTTTTTCCACAATTTAGCTGGATACGGGTGGAAAGACACTAATAGGAATTTTTTGAAAAAATGTGCAGCAGCCTGCACTACTTAAAAAAAAGGAAAATGGATTTTACGGTATGACGCAGTGACGCACCCTGAGCTAGATACAACCGGCTATGGCTGCACACAGACTACAGGGCGAGCTGCAGTCACACGGAGACCGTACAGACAGCCGTAAATGGCGCTGCAAGGCCCAAAAACACTCCTCTACATTATCCTATCTAGTGTTTTTCCACAATTTAGCTGGATACGGGTGGAAAGTCACTAATAGGAATTATTAGAAAAAATGTGCATCAGCTTGCACTACTTGAAAAAAAAAAAAAAAGAAAATAGAACAGTATGAGGCAGTGAACCACCCTCCCTGAACTGAATACAACCAGCTATGGCCTATGGCTGCACACAGACTAGAGAGTGGGCTGCACACACACACACACACACACACACACACACACAGTCCTTGCAGATCGCTGTGAAAACAGCGCTGCAAGGCAAAAGCAAGGTGATTAGTAGGTGAACACAGCGGTTGCTAAATTAGCCTTGGAAAAGAACAATGAAGCACACAGCGTCCTGTCACTAGCTGAATTCACAGCAGAGTGAGCGCAAAATGGCGCCAGCGACTTTTAAACTGCAGCATGACATCATTTCAGCAGCCAATCACAGCCTTGCCAGTAGTTACATGCCCACCATGCTGAACAGGATGTGCCCACACTCAGAATCATTCCTCATTGGCTGAATTCGTGCAGTTTGAATCCTGGGAACTTCCGATTCCGGTATCCGATATGCGGCAAGTATCGGATCTTGGTATCGGAATTCCGATACCGCAAGTATCGGCCGATACCCGATACTTGCGGTATCGGAATGCTCAACACTACAGTTGAAACAATGAAAAGAAATATTTTTGAATTTCTGTACTTGTATGCAAATTGTAATGGTAGCAAAATATTAGAAAAACTTCACTTACTGTATTGATATAACATGCAAATTAATATCATCTTTGAAGTTGTCTTCCATTCAATATAAATAATCCATCTTATCTGGAATCAAGGAGAACAGGGGGGAACAAAAAAGTGAATATTCAAAATTGGGCATATAGTCACTTCCCTGCAGCATCCATCAGGAACAGGTTGTAAGTAGGGGCTGGTGCTGTGGTCACCTACTACAATTTTATTTTATTGTTGCCCTCCATGGTGTTGATAGAAGCTGTTGGAGAAGTAATGAAGCATGGGCACTCTGCTCCTGCACCCATTGTCCACAGCTTCTTACTGTTAAAGGATTAGTCATCTGGTGGCTGTGATAGAAGCAGGGTGAGGGACACTAACAACTCCCTATAGCTCCTATTATTGCCCTCAAAGGAATCGTCATTAGGGGGCAGTGATAAAAACTGGGTGAGAACCATCATTGCCACCTCACTACTTCTATTACCGCCCTCAAACAAATCATCATCAGGGGCAGTAATAGAAGTAGGGTGAGAGACACCAACACCACCCATGATGATGGAATAAAAATATTAGTAAAAATATTTCTGCAGAGAGATCTAATTTCCAAAATGTGGTCACTTTCAAGGGATTTTTACTGTAATGGCTCTTCAGGGTATCTTCTGAATGCAATATAGAAACTGAAAACCATTCCAGCAGTATTTTCTGTTAGGTGTCAAGATCCCATCTCTGCTGCGGTCTCCCATTCTTCTCCAGCTGCAGTAGAGTCTGCTCAGCGGAGACGTCGGTCCCAGCGTCTAGCTCAGGCTGATACTGGACGACTGGTTTCTGCTGCCTTTACAGCTTCTGCAATTGTAGCCAGTACTGGGCAGTGGCGAGCAGACGTGTTTGGGACTAAGTCCTGCTCTTCCCTTTCTGAGCATGCCCAGGGCAAGATCTCTCGTTGGAGATCAAGGGTCACATGCTTAGATACTGTAGCAAATCTCATTGGTCCTTTAGGAAGGTCCTGAAGGTGTCCTTCTTCTGTGGCTGGCTCCCATTGGTCCTTCTGGGAAGGTCCTGTTCTTGCTGCAGCTATAAAAGGGCCGCATGGCCATGTGCTAGTGTACATTTGGAATCGTGTGTGTGTTGCTGAGTGCTAGTCGTTCTTTAAAATCCTCTCCCTTCTGTATGACTGTTCACAAAAGGTGGATGCTTGCTGTCTAGCACCCGACTAAGCTGTCAACATAAAGGCACATGATACAGCGTCTATTGCTGTAACTGCCAGTGTTGCGCCGTGCGCTTATAGAGCGCTTTCCTATCCCAAGTCTGGGTGGTTAGTGGCGTCCGCCAAAGCGGCACAGCACGCACTTTTGTGTTTTAATTTATTTTCTGTTACTTTGACACCCCAGTTGCGGTGTCGAGCGCAAGTGGTCTGAACTTACTCTAATCCTGTGTCTTGGGATAGAGTCCTGAGACTCCTTGCTTGCACTCTTGGTGCGGTACCGCGGCCCTGTGATGCAACAGGGTTTGCTTCCTTCACACAGGGTAAAGTTAACCCGTGTATGTATCCACATTGTATCACCATATAGTCCGTCATTACTCAGCAGCAGGTTCCATCTCTGCACGGTGGACCCCGGGCTGTGAACACACATCTCTCTTATAATTTGGTGCGTTCCGCTAGCCCTAACAATTTTCATTCCTAACTTTCAGAACTCTGCGTTATGCACATGTGAGCAGTTTGCGGGATGCATTAACGGATAGGAGGCAGAGCAAGGGTTAAAATTAAACTTACTATAACAGAGGTATACTCCACACAGGGAGGAGAAAGGTGTAGGCAGGTGGTATTAACACTTTCAGTACACCGACGGAGAGAGGGCAAAGGGTATAAACAATGTTCAACAGTAGTAAACTTATCAGTCCAGTTGCTTCAGAGTGATGAGTCTCAAATGCGCATGGTGGTGCCGATACGGTCAGCTCATGGTGGAAGCGATGCAGGTCTGTAGGTATTGATGGATTGGTTCCTTGCGATTATGGTTAGTCATTGATATCTGCCCCGGGGTCCTGAGTAACAGGGAGAAGAGCAGTCCTGTGCACTGTCGGGCTGGACAGAGCCTGGCAGAAGTAAGCACGGGTGAGTAAGGGTAAAGTTCTCGATAAGTCACTTGCTATTAGTCAGCGCGCGCGCTTTATACGGTGGCCCGTGACATAGAGTTACTTGAACAGTTAGGGCCAATGGGCGGAAATGGTTCTCCAGTCACAGTCTTTGTATGGAGCAGCCAGAACAATGTACCACGGTCCTGCTCTGTCATGGTGCTCAGAGGATGGAGCATCTAAATTCCTCTGCTGCGCGCTCCATCTTCCCGCCAAGTCTGCCTGCCGTTTTGCGCACTTTGCCCTTTTTATCCTTACTCCGCCCCCTGCTGTCTAGTGCAAAGGTCGGTCAGGGTTTATAAACTTTCCCCCAGACAGCAAAGGTGACAGTTCCGACAGTACCGGCCCCAGTGTGAAAAAGGTATCCCTGATCCAGGCTTCCTTCTTGCACACAAACAGTATTGCACAACCAGACATGGAAATTGCCTAATAAAGTATATGGTACATTTTTTCATAATCACCTCTTGAGAGATTTAAAAAATTAAGAAAAACAAAATATATTTTCAAAGCATATCACCATTTTCACACAAGAAACGTTGAAAGATTGCTGCTAAACTTGCAAGCTGTTTAACACCTCAAAGCAACAAATGAACATAAAACAATAGTGATGAGCGAATATATTCAGCACTATTTGTCACTCGCACAAATAGTACGGTATTCGGACTATTCGTTACTCGGCGCGTAATTTGGTATTCACCTCGGTATATTTGAGTGACCCTCCCAGCATGTTTGGCACATTATTTGCAGCCAATGAACATGCTTGGCTGACTTGGCTGGCCTTACAGTGTCATCGGGGATATTTAAATGCTGCTGGCGCCATCTTGCGCACATTGAAGCAGGAAACAGCGTAGGGGGAGAGTAGTGTTAGCGTAGGGAGAGTGATAGGTGCTTATAGGGAGTATTATTCATTTCAAAAAGCTCTTTTAAGAGCTGAAGATTGTGAAGATTAGTTGTCTGTTTATCATCATTGCAAGTACATGCTGCAGATCTCTGCTATTTCCCACTGTGTTGAATAGTTAGTATTAGGAACAGACTGTGGGATTAGGAAAAAATAGGGAAGGTTTCATCCACTACCAAAATATACAAATCAGAAATTTTTACAGGCAAACCATTTTTTTGGAGCTACATAATCTTGCTGTGTATCAGCCTGTAATTTTTTTTTCTCCAGCAAAATAATATTCCTCAATGCCAGCATATAGTAACATCCATTTTAAAAGCTGATTGCTAAATTCCTCATTTACTGCTTAAATACCTAATATTTCTCTAGAAGTTGTCCAACTGGTGCAAAACCTGTAGAGCTACGGAATTGTCACTATTTACCATTAAGTTCCCTGAGTCTACTGTTGGTGTGTCTCATAAAGGCGATGTAAAAAAATCCCACAAAATTTCTATTTGTTAAAAAAATAGCGCCTTTTTATCTAGCAGTTGTGCGACGGCTGCAATTCATGTAGAGATAATTAAAGTTCACAATTTAGCATTGGAAATAATTTTCATTAGCCTGCTGTTGCAGTGTGTCAGCACGGCGACGTAAGAAAAAAAAAATTCCATTGGTTTCATAAATAGCGTATCTTTATCTAGCAGTTGTGCGATTGGTGCAATCTGGGTAGAAATAATCAAACGTGACAATTTAGCAGTGGCACTAATATTCATTACTCCCCTGTTGGAGTGTGTCAGCAAGGTGATCTAAACAAAATCATAATTTTCTATTGTTTTAATAAATAGCGTATCTTTATCTAGCAGTTGTGAAAAATCCTGGCATTGATAATCAAACTTGACAATTTAGCATTGTCAATAATTTTTATTACGCCGCTGTTTTCGTGTGTCAGCAATGCAATTGATAGGGAGTAAAAGGTTCACCATTGCACAATGTGCAAAGTTTTCCAAAAATTACCCAAAGGGTCTGTATCATACATGCTGAAAGATGCTGTGATAGGCATATCATAATACACTTTGCAGTTATTACAAGAGGTATAGATAGAGACTACAAGTTTCATTATTGCACAATGTGAAAAGTTTTCACAAAGTACAAAACATTACATTACATTATACATACATGACCACTAAGTACTTGTTGCAGAAGCAGGAGGAGGAAGACGTCATTTCCTGAACAAAATGGGTTTAGTTGGTAAAAGATGGACGTTAAGACAACTTGCAAAAAAACCCATTTGGCTTGCATTTACATTACGTTGCTGTCATCTGTAGGGCTTACCAAGTAAGAGGAAATCCAGTCCTTATTTCATTTTACAAGAGTCAGCCTGTCTGCATTTTCCGTTGACTGCCGTGTGCACCTATCCATTATGATTGAACCAGCCAAAATAAAATCCCACTCAGACAACACACTTGCGGCAGGCATGGCAGAACCTCAAAGGCATTCAAGGAGAGGACGAGTCAAGTGTGCACCTTGGACAACCAATGGTTAAAGGGCACTGAAGAATCATGAATGATGTTGGTATGGTCACTTAAGTAGTCCTTCACCATCTTGGTCAACTTCTCCCTCCTCATCATAGTTACACCCACAGATAGCTCTTGCTGATGTGGCGGTTTCATGAAAATGGCCCAGTTGGTGGACATTTCCCCCCCGAGGTGCACCTGGTGTGTGTGGCCATCCCCTGTAATCCCTGTGTGTGAAAAGATCCAGTACCTCTGCAAGCAGCGCTGTCTGAGGGTTAATCTTTTTAGCAAGTCTTCCACAATGGCCCTCTGGCATGCATGCACTGAAAAGGGCACGTCTGCCTCCGACATAAGAGAAGCAAATTTCTTCTTCTACCATGAGTCAGGAAAGGTGCACAGTCAGTCTTTCATGTTGGACAAAATGTGTTTCATGCCAGGGTCTTGGGAATGGCTTCTGGACATGAAGTCTGCCATGTGTGACAGACTACAAAAAGTCAAATGTTCAGTGTCCTCACCAGAAAGAACACTAACCATCCTCTCCTCATCAGGACGCAAAGTGTCCACCTCCTCCTCTTAAGGCATTCCATACTGGACAGGCATGAGGCTGGGATTGGGAGTCCCCTCTATAGCGCAGACCAAAAACTCTTGTTCCTCCTCATCCTCCTCCTGTTTGTCATCATCACCCAATGTGGCCTGAGAACATTGTGTGAGTCAGGGCTGTGTGGTATGAGCCACTATAAAATCTTCCTCCATAGCCACCTGCTCGGCATTCAAAGCTTCCTCTTTGAGATTCTGCAGTGAACGTTTAAATAGACAGAGCAGCGGTATGGTTATACTGATAATAGCATCATCATCGCTTACCATCTTGGTGCAATATTCAAAGTTTTGAAGAACCTCACATATGTCAGTGATCCATACCCACTTGGAATTTGTTATGTGTGGGGGCTGAGTATTACTCTGACAGGCATTGAGAAGCTGAAATTCAGACACTGCCTTCTGCTGCTCACTAAGCCTTGCCTGTGAGCAGCAGATCGAATTCCAGCATGTGGGCAGGTCACAAATCAGTCGGTAATAAGGCAGATTAAAGCGCTGCAGAAGCGCAGCCAGACCAATGAAAGTCTGAGATGAGGAAGTCTGGTAAGTCAGGGTATGTATTTAAAAACTGCTGTACAATCAAGATCAGCACGTGGGCCATGCATGGAACAGGTACTAACTTGCTGAGATTTAAAGCTGCCACCAAGTTATGCCCATTATCCCCGTTATGCTGCTGAAGTCTAAGAGCACTGTTTGTGCTTGAAACTCATCCAGTGACTATATGGTAGCTTCCATCCAAATGATGCAATTTATCGCTTGCCAGCAGTTTTCCAAATTTTAATATGTTTAAAAAAAATTTTGATACTTTTTATTCCTGGAGCTGGATTTTTCTTTCCATGTGCACAAGTTTCAACGTCAGACAGAGATGTTTTTTCCTAGCTCGGATATTATGTGGACTGCAGACGAAGGTTTCTACTGGGTGAGCTGAAAAGTTTTTCTGTTTTTCTACTATGCCCATTATTGCACACAACCAGACCTGGTTGGAGGTTCACTGTGGAGAGCCACTGATCAGTCTGTTCTTTTTTCCCTTACAACAGCTCGGTGTCAGGACTCTGAACATTTTTTATTACCTTTTGTGCATTACTGCCCTTTTCCAAGATGGCGTCTTTGGTCTCATGTGCACTGTGTCTTCCTGCTATAAAACTCCACCCCAGCCTTCAGTCTGTGCTAGAGTATTCTGCCTTGCATCCAGCTCCTGACCCTGGTGACTCCCTGGCTATATACTTGCTCCTGTGAACCTGTGTGGTGATCCTGCTACTCTGCTCTGAGTTCCTGCTGCATACACCAGTTTCCAGTAATCTTCCTTCATCTGCTGCTCGTGTTTACTTCCATCTGCATTTGCTGGACATGTAAGCTGTTGCTGCTCTGCAAAAACCTGAGACTATTACCGAGGCCTCCCTGGTTGTGCTGTGTTTAATGTTTACACCAAGTGTTGTGGACTTCAGTTTCTCTCTGCACCTGTTTGAATCACCGTGTGATAATATAAACTTTACCACTTATAAAACTGTGTCCTGTAGTTGTCTTATTCCACGCAAAGAGTCTCCTGAGTTATCCCCTATAATTATTACAGGATACTCTAACCAGAAAAAAGGAGACTGCTGGAACAATGACTGCAGAAAGCAGATTAGAGCAGGTGTTTTCCATAATTAGATCACTGCAGAAAGATGTGGACAGTCTGCAAAAGAAGTTTGGAAGCTTTGAACACAATCAACAAGTGTTTGGACAAATTTTGTAGGACTTAAGCACCCGCATGGCAGCCCAGGAAAACAAACTTGCTGGAATAGAGTCCCAGTATGGACGGGCTTTTCAGGACATACGCACGCAAATAGCTGCACAAGTGACTTTACCCTCTGGGCAACCGCCACCAGCTAGCCCACCTAAGTTGCCCCATTCAGATTTTGTGGCTTTGTGAATCATTGTATGCTACATTTTGATGTGCATGCTGACCGTTTTCCTAATGATAGATCCAAAGTATTGTGTGTAATAATGCTGCTGCTGACCGCACGAACGCTCGCCTGGGCGAATCCGATGATTGAGTCTCGTGACCCATGGTTAAATAACTTGGATGATTTCTTGGTCGCTATGGCATTAATGTTTGATGATCCTAATCGCTGTGCAACCGCTGAATCTGCTTTATTGTCTTTACACCAGGCTAATTGTTCTGTTATTGAGTATGCTACTGAATTCAGGAGATTAGCGGTAGATACCAATTGGGACAGTTATGCACAATTGCCTATTTTTAAAAGGGGTCTCTCTAGTATTGTAAAAGATGAATTAGCTCACTCAGAGTCACCACAAGAGCTACAAACATTTATACAGCATTGTGTGCGCATAGACATTCGCCTTACTGAGCGCAGGCAGGAGAAGTTTGCTGCCTTTAACTGTATCTCTAACTTTTCCCTTCCTTCCAAAGAGCCTGCAGGTAAAACATCTCGGGAGGTGGAGGAGGTGCCCATGCAAATTGATTCCGTTCAGAGGCGCGAGATCAATGAGCGCCGGGTGCATCGCCTTCGTGAAAGTCTATGTTTCTACTGTGGCCAGTCTGACCACTGCCTGATCAATTGTCCTAAGTGTCCTAGACGGCCTAACAAGGTGCTAGCAGCAGTAGGGGAGTATGACAACTGTGATGATGAGTCTGACATCTCTGAATGTAGCCTGCCTTTAAATGCTGTATTCCATTCACTTTCTATGACTTCACCCCCAAGGAGCTTAAGGAAAAGAACTCTCACTGTTCTCTCCCTATTAAAATCCTGTGTTCAGGACAGTGGATTTCCAGTGCAGCAATGATTCACTCTGGTGCAGGTGGCAATTTCATGGATATTGCATTTGCCAAGGAACATGGTATTGAAATTCAGCAAAGAGCCTCTCCAATTACCATGGAAACAGTGGATGGGTCACCTTTAATCTCTGGGCCTGTGGATCAGGAGACCATACCCCTTGAAATTTTGTTGGAGCCTAATCATCAGGAGCAACTTTCTTTCTTGCTAATTTCTTCTCCTCATTTTCCTGTGATTTTAGGCATTCCTTGGTTGCGTTCTCAGAACCCAATTATCAACTGGAAGACCAAGGAGATCATCTTTCCAACAAGGAGAAACTCAGCGCTAACAGAAGCTGTCCCTGAGTCCACAGCTACAGAACCACCTGTACAGGTATTTTCTTTACCTCCAGCATATAAAGAGTTCTCTGACATCTGTGACAAGAAGAATGCAGATCAGGTTCCTCCACACAGGCATTATGACTGTCCCATTGAGCTGCTTCCTGGGGCAGCTATTCCTTTTGGTAACGTATACCCTTTGGCGACACCTGAGCTTCAAGCCTTAAAGGAGTATATTGATGAAAATCTGGCCAAAGGCTTCATACGTCCTTCTTCCTCACCAGCAGGGGCACCTATATTTTTTGTTAAAAAGAAGGATGGGACCCTGAGACCCTGTGTTGACTATCGGGAACTCAATAAAGTAACCGTACAAAACCGTTACCCTTTGCCTCTGATTCCCGAATTACTGGAAAGAGTCCGCCATGCTAAGGTGTTCTCTAAACTGGATCTTCATGGGGCTTATAATTTGGTGCGTATTCGTCCAGGGTATGAGTGGAAGACAGCATTCAGATGCCGATATGGACACTTTGAAAATCTTGTGATGCCCTTCGGGCTTTGAAACGCCCCTGCAACGTTTCAACACCTTGCTAATGACATTTTCAGAGATTTGTTGGACCAGTTTGTGGTGATCTATTTTGACAATATACTAATCTTTTCCGACTCTTTACAGGAATATGAAGAACATGTCAAAACTGTTTTAAGACGTCTGAAAGAGAACCATCTGTATATTAAGCCAGAGAAATGCAAGTTCCATCATTCTGAGATACAGTTCTTTGGTTATATCATCTCTCCCCAGGGGCTGAACATGGAATCTGGTAAGATTCAGGCTATCCTTGACTGGCTGGTACCCAAGAACGTTAAGGAGGTCCAACGTTTTATTGGTTTTGCAAATTTCTACAGACGCTTCATTCAAAATTTTTCTGATATTGTCCGTCCCATTACTTCCTTGACAAAGAAGGAAAAACCCTTTAAGTGGTCATCACAGACTCAAGAAGCTTTTAATCGGCTTAAGATCTGTTTCACATCAGCACCGCTGTTGATACACCCAGATCCAACACTTTCTTTCATTGTGGAGGTGGACGCTTCTGATAATGCTTTGGGGGCTATTCTCTCCCAAAGTACTGGAGAGAAGGGTCTGCTACATCCTTGTGCTTTCTTTTCCCATAAACTAACCTCAGCAGAGAAGAATTACGATGTGGGAGACAAGGAATTGCTGGCTATTATTGCGGCTTTCAAAGAATGGAGGCACCATCTGCAAGGAGCTGCACAACAGATCATAGTGCTAACTGACCATCGCAATTTAGAGTTCCTTAGATCTGCTAGATGTCTTTCTCCTCATTAGGCACGTTGGAACTTATTTTTAAATCAATTTAACTTTGTTATCTCGAAACGTCCAGATTCTCGTAATGGGAAGGCTGATGCTTTTTCCCGAATCCATGCTGCGGATTCCGTACCTGGAGCCCCGTCCAAGACCATTCTATCTGATGCCAATTTCATCGGAGTTATCCACGATCAGGACTTGTGGAAGGAGTGCAGGGATGCGTATGATGGTGATGTATTTCTGGCCAACCCACCTGTGGATATTAATCTTGTCTTTCAGAGATCGACATATCTACATCCCTGAGGTCATCCGTCTGAAGATCCTCAAGTTGGTACATGACTCCAAGTTGGCTGGTCACAGGGGGGTACAGAAGACACAAGAGTTCCTGAGCCGATTCTTCTGGTGGCCAACTTGCTTGAAGGACTATGTTCTCTCTTGCGAGGTATATGTTCATTACAAGACTCCTCATGTGGTACCTACGGGTCTTCTACAACCATTACCTGTTCCATCCCGCCCTTGGGGGTCTATATCAATGGACTTTATTGTGGAGCTGCCTACATCGGGGGGCATGAATACAATCATGGTGGTAGTTGATTGCCTGACTAAAGCTGCTCATTTTGTTCCGTGCACCGGCCTCCCCTCAGCTAAAGATGCAGTGAACTTGGCTATGCAGAATGTCTTTTGGTTGCATGGGGTCCCGGATGAGATCATCTCTGACCGTGGAGTACAGTTCACTTCAAGATTCTGGAAGGGGTTTTGCTCTGCACTCAATATTAATGTCTGTCTCTCTTCCGCTTACCATCCCCAGACAAATGGTCAGACTGAGCGTACCAACCAGACGCTGGAACAATATCTAAGATGCTATATCAGTCATCTCCAGGATGATTGGTTGGAGTTGCTGCCGTTTGCCGACTTTTCATATAACAATTCTCAGAGCGCCTCCACTAAATTTACACCTTTCTTTGCCAATCTGGGTTATCATCCATGTATCTTACCTAGGTCTCCAATTAATTCTCCGTTTCCGGCAGTGGAGGAAAGGCTGTCTGCGATGAGGCAAAATCTGGAGGTTCTGAAGGAATCCCTGACCACAGCTCAAGAACGTTATAAGAGATCGGCTGATAAATTTTGTAAACCTGCACCCATGTTCAAGGTAGGAGATTCCGTGTGGTTAGCAACTAAGAATCTGAAGTTAAATGTTCCTTCACAAAAACTTGGACCGAAATTCATTGGCCCTTTCAAGATCAACGGTATTGTGAGCTCTGTGGCCTGCCGGCTGAAGCTGCCTAGGACTATGAAGGTACACCCAGTTTTTCATGTATCTTTACTAAAGCCTGTATCTCCTAATACCTTCCAGGGACATATTGTGCCTCCTTCGCAGCCTGTGGTGATTGATGGGAAAGAACAATTTGTGCTGGAGGAAATTATTGATTCCAGGATTCGCAGGAATCGGCTCCAATATCTGATAAATAGCAGGGATATCCCCCTGAGGAAGACTCTTGGGAACCTGTGAAAACATCAATGCCCAACAGAAGATTTCTCGTTTTCATCAGAGATTCCCTGAGAAACCAGGTACAGGATCATCCTGAGGCCACTTCTAAGGAGGGAGTAATGTCAGCTCGGTGTCAGGACTCTGAACATTTTTTACTACCTTTTGTGCATTACTGCCCTTTTCCAAGATGGCGTCTTTGGTCTCATGTGCACTGTGTCTTCCTGCTATAAAACTCCACCCCAGCCTTCAGTCTGTGCTAGAGTATTCTGCCTTGCATCCAGCTCCTGACCCTGGTGACTCCCTGGCTATATACCAGCTCCTGTGAACCTGTGTGGTGATCCTGCTACTCTGCTCTGAGTTCCTGCTGCATACACCAGTTTCCAGTAATCCTCCTTCATCTGCTGCTCGTGTTTACTTCCATCTGCATTTGCTGGACATGTAAGCTGTTGCTTCTCTGCAAAAACCTGTCTATTACCTGACTATTACCCAGGCCTCCCTGGTTGTGCTAATATATTATTTGAACTGCCTTATAAGCATAGCTATCTGTGTTTGGACTAAAATAAGGACTTATTGGTGTCAAGTATCCTCAAGAATAATTATGCTTCATAGACTTTCTGTTTGATTGCATTTTCCTCTGAAGTTTCCTATAGACTGTTAAGCTGCGTTTAATGTTTACACCAAGTGTTGTGGACTTGAGTTTCTCTCTGCACCTGTTTGAATCACCGTGTGATAATATAGACTTTACCACTTATAAAACTGTGTCCTGTAGTTGTCTTGTTCCATGCAAAGAGTTATCCCCTATAATTATTACACTCGGCTGTGTTGTGAGCTTCATCACCTAAACAGATGAGCTTCAGCAGAGAGTGCTGCTGCTTCGCCAAGGCAGTGCCTTATGCCTCTTAGCTCAGGAGTGATGGGAGGCTAGTTCCACTGAGGATGAAGAGGAGGAGAGACAGGAACTGGAATCAGAGGAGACTGAAACCCTGATTGAAGTTTGACCCGCTATTCTTGGTATGGGTAAAATGTGTGATGTCCCAATGTATGACTTTGTCCCAGACTCCAAAAGGTTAACCCAGTGTGCCATCAGGGAAATATAGCATCCCTGTCCACAAGAACTTGTCCACGTGTCTGTGGTTAGGTGGACCTTACCTGTGACTGTGCTGGACAGAGCATGGCTGACATTGTGTAACATGTGCTTATGTAACATGGGGATGGCATACTGGGAAAAATGGTGTTGGCTGGGAATCGAGTACCATGGGGCTCTCACTCCTAAGAGGTCGCAGAATGACTCACATCAAAACAGCAACATTTCCAGGGCTAGCAATCTGGCAATGTGGCTGTTTAGCGTTTGGGCCTGTGGGTGAGTGAATATATCTGCTTTCTTTTAAATGTCTGAAGCAGGGACAACTGAATGCTGTGCTGGGACAATGATCTGGACTTGGTTGCTGACTGTTGTGTCTGTGCAACTGCAGGTTGAGGGCAGGAGGCATCAGTGCCTGCTTCATGGACAGCTGATTGGGAATGCCGTAACACAGGGGAAGGGGCAGTGGTTTCACCATCAGACATAGATTTTATACCCAGGCGTTCCACCCACTTACTGGGGTGCTTGGCTGCCATGTGCTTTTGCAAGCTGGTGGTGCTCAGGTTGGCTTGGTTTCACAGATGCTACAAATTAGTTGTTTTGTCTGAAGGAATTTCAGAAAAAAATGTCATAGAGGGGAACAATGCACCCTTGGCCTGTTATCTAACCGAGTGCTGGGGGCTCTGTCGAACAGTTGACCGAGTTCTCCCTCTGGTCAAACCACTACCTCATCTTGCCTGTTTTCGTGCTATAGATCCATCCCTGTCTGCACTGCTGTGCTTGCAAGCTTGCTACAGTGCCAGGTTGGATCAGTGGTCTCATCATCAACCACATTGTCTTCCAACTCATCAATCTGATCCTCCTTCTGAGTTGCGATTTTCGGCTGACCTGATGGCATCTGTGCATCATGATTATCCTCCACCTCTTCAGACATTAATTGACCTTCCCCAATGTGGCTTTCTCCTGGCTGTGGGTGCTGAAATGTTTGGGCATCACTGCACTCTACCTCCTCATGACTGGAGATTAGCGAATATTTCAATGTTCGGTTCGGATTATGTTCGCCGAATTTGCAATATTCGCTGATAAATTCGTCAAATATTCACCGAACATTACTGAATGCCATTCACGTCAATGGCAGGCAAAAACAAACGCATGCACAACACCTTATAATGGTCCCAAATGCTGCCAAAACAAATCAAATTAGGTGCAGGCAACAGGAAAGTGGCCTCAATTCACTCACAGTACAAATTGTAGCATGACACTGCAGCAATCAGCCAGGCATGAGGTATTGGATTGTGGGACAGCATTTAGAGCTTTCAATTTAGCGTCACAGTAAGATGAGGTTGGTGATGGATCAGTGTAGGCCTTCTGTGCTGGGAGCCCTGATACCACATGCAACATCTCTACCTGCTTTCATGCTGAGCCACACTCAGGTGGCACAAGTATCAGTTTTATAGACTATCATTGTAATTTAAGGATAGTAACACGAGTAGTTGAGTCCAAGGAAGTGGAGGCCTGACTGTCATGGAAGCCTACTGCTACAGGCAACACGCATGAAGGAGACCCAACCAGGAGTCTGCACATTTAAAAAATTAGTGGCAGACACCAACAAAGTGGAATCAATTGCAATAAAGTAGAATTAGCATAGCGGAGACCAACACCTCTTCCACTACAGCCAACCTTGCGGATGGAGACTGTAATGGGCAAGGTGGTGGAATCACTGTTCTGTATCCATCTGAAAGCCTGGAAGGGGTGTAACTAGGTGGCCTACCAAATCCCTTCTCGGACTAGTGGCAGCAGGTGAAAACTGTGACACAAGGAGGTACAAAGAGGTGGCACCAGGTTCTACTCCATGGATGACCTGCAGAATATGGCAGCTGACCCCCTACAGTGGGTAAGCTGCTATGGCCCAAAGGAGGGATGAAAAATGCAGGCACTGTAGGGACTCTGGAACCACAGATGCAGATGGGACAGCTGAGGCGCAGAAAAGCACTGACAGGTGCTGGCTGGACCAGGTGTTAGACAGATGGGCGCTGGTAGGTGCGATCTGGACTGGCTGATGGACAGAAGAGTGCAGACAGGTATGAGCAAATGGGCACAGACAGGTAAGAGCAGATGGGTACAGGGTAGACAAGCAGACAGGCAGTCCTGGGGAACCTGACAACTAGCAAGCATGCAAGGCAAACTAACAACGTAGCTCAGGCACCTCCATATTGGAGGAGAAGCCTTAAATAGAAGGTGCCACCCAGCTATAGGTTGAGAATACCTTAGGATGATTTGGGCGGTCCGTATAAGGGGGAGGGAGAATGTGAGTGTGCTCTCTAAGCACAGTTCCCTGTCCTACAACTGAACCTTGGTGGACACCAACACAGGGGGCGAGATGAGGAAATGGTGTGTGATTGAGAGACACTGAATTTCCTGTCTTTAATGTCAACAGATCAGAAAGTCTGTAGTAAGAGGGAATGGTCCACTGTGTCAAAGACAGATGTCAGGTCCAGGAGAAGGAGGAGGACAAACTCACGTCGCTTTCATTTGGCAGTTAGTAGGTCATTGGAGACTTTTGTCAGGGCAGTTTCAGTGGAATGGTGCAGTCTGAAGTCAGATTGTATGTGGTCAAAGAGGAAGCAAGAGGAGAGGTGGGAGGACAGTTCAAAATGGACATGTTGTTCTAGTAGTTTGGTGGCATAGGGGAGAAATGTTATGGGGTGATAGGTAAACACAGAGGATAGGTCAAGGGTTGGCTTTTTGAGGATGGGTGTGATCAAGGTGTGATCAGGATGGAAGACACCTGTTGTTAGTGACAGGTTGAAGAGGTGGGATATGATTGTGATGAAGACTGTGGTAAAGTTTTGAATGAGGTGGGATGTTATTGTGTCAAGTTCACAGGTGTCCAGGCAAAGTATTCAACTGAGATGAGAGGAGAGGGAAGGTTAACTGGTGGTCGCAGGAAAGAATTGAAAGTACTGAATAGCTGTTAACGGTTCTCAGTCGGTTTGTTTTGCTGCAGCCAGAATTTGCACAGCATTTTTACAACCTCTGCTACTGGATGTGCAACTCTGCTCCCTTTCTTTGGCAGCCATACAATGGTACGCTTTGTTGATGAGGGACAGAAAGAACATGTGCTCAAGTAGATAGAAAGTAGGGTTGAGCGACTTTCATTTTTTTAAGATCGAGTCTGGTTTTGTGAAACCCGATTTAGTCCAGAGTCGAGTCGAGTGAAGTCGTCCGATTATCGCTAAAAGTCGGGGATCGACCGAAACACGAAACCCAATGCAAGTCAATGGGGAAGCATAGCCGGCAGTGAGTGGAGGCCAGGAAAACACCTACAGTGCACATTTTACTGCCAAAAACATCCATTCTTGTTTTCTGAAGCTTGTCAATCTTAATTAACTTTATAATAATAGTTGGGCACTGGAAATTGGGGGTCATTTGGCAAAAGTTGTGGGGGTAGGGCTGGTTCAAGGTTTTAGTGGGCCCAGGAAACATGGACTACATCATGGCGGTGGAGCAGGGAGAGGTAAGTATTTCAACGTTGCAAGTGCTGTGATCCTGAGCAAGCAGGGGGGGCCCACTCGTTCGCATTGGCACTGGCACAGGGCCCCTCAAAGTACGGCGGTGTGTTTGCATGGCGGGGGCGCCTCCCACCAGCAGCGACACTTTTGCGTACTCTGAGTGGCCCTGTGCCAGTGACGTCGCCAACGAGTATGCCCCCCCACCTGATGAAGGAACCTGCACTTTCATCTGCACCTTCCTCTTTGTCCCTGTGTAAGGTGGTATAATATGCGGGAAGGGGAACCTTACTTTCAGCAGGGTCAGATTCTGGCTGTGTAGAGTACAAGGGGAATGTAGTGGTCTAGGTCAATGTACCAGCAGACTCATCTAGCAGTGGCTGGGCAATGGGCAGGATGATGAGGAAACAGATATAGGGCCAAAGAATAAAGTAGGCTAAATGCAGATCAAAATTGGTAACAGGACTAAACAGGCGGCATTGCTTTGTTCAGTGGAGTAGCAAACCCAAGAGCAGCAGACACTGTTTCAAGGGCCTAACCACACTAGTAGGCCAAATGCAGTTTAATATCTGATAGTATAGGCCGAAAGCCAGAATGTGGAAGCTCAGCTTTGTTCAGTTGAGGACAACACCAGGGAGGGGCAGACACCGTTAGTAGGCCGGAACCACCATTTTGTTTTTTAAAAAACACTTAATGAGAGCCAGAAGGTTGAAGCTCAGCTTTATTCAGTTGAGGGCAACACCAGGCAGGGGCAGACACCGTTAGTAGGCCGGAACCAGCAATGTGTTTAAAAACAGCAGTTAATCAGAGCCGGAAGGTAGAAGCTCAGCTTTATTCAGTTGAGGGCAACACCAGGGAGGGGCAGAAGCCGTTAGTAGGCCCTAACCACCATTTTGTTTTTTAAAAAACACTTAATGAGAGCCAGAAGGTTGAAGCTCAGCTTTATTCAGTTGAGGGCAACACCAGGCAGGGGCAGACACCGTTAGTAGGCCGGAACCAGCAATGTGTTTAAAAACAGCAGTTAATCAGAGCCGGAAGGTAGAAGCTCAGCTTTATTCAGTTGAGGGCAACACCAGGGAGGGGCAGAAGCCGTTAGTAGGCCCTAACCACCATTTTGTTTTTTAAAAAACACTTAATGAGAGCCAGAAGGTTGAAGCTCAGCTTTATTCAGTTGAGGGCAACACCAGGCAGGGGCAGACACCGTTAGTAGGCCGGAACCACCATTTTGTTTTTTAAAAAACACTTAATGAGAGCCAGAAGGTTGAAGCTCAGCTTTATTCAGTTGAGGGCAACACCAGGCAGGGGCAGACACCGTTAGTAGGCCGGAACCAGCAATGTGTTTAAAAACAGCAGTTAATCAGAGCCGGAAGGTAGAAGCTCAGCTTTATTCAGTTGAGGGCAACACCAGGGAGGGGCAGAAGCCGTTAGTAGGCCCTAACCACCATTTTGTTTTTTAAAAAACACTTAATGAGAGCCAGAAGGTTGAAGCTCAGCTTTATTCAGTTGAGGGCAACACCAGGCAGGGGCAGACACCGTTAGTAGGCCGGAACCAGCAATGTGTTTAAAAACAGCAGTTAATCAGAGCCGGAAGGTAGAAGCTCAGCTTTATTCAGTTGAGGGCAACACCAGGGAGGGGCAGAAGCCGTTAGTAGGCCCTAACCACCATTTTGTTTTTTAAAAAACACTTAATGAAAGCCAGAAGGTTGAAGCTCAGCTTTATTCAGTTGAGGGCAACACCAGGCAGGGGCAGACACCGTTAGTAGGCCGGAACCACCATTTTGTTTTTTAAAAAACACTTAATGAGAGCCAGAAGGTTGAAGCTCAGCTTTATTCAGTTGAGGGCAACACCAGGCAGGGGCAGACACCGTTAGTAGGCCGGAACCAGCAATGTGTTTAAAAACAGCAGTTAATCAGAGCCGGAAGGTAGAAGCTCAGCTTTATTCAGTTGAGGGCAACACCAGGGAGGGGCAGAAGCCGTTAGTAGGCCCTAACCACCATTTAGTTTTTTAAAAAACACTTAATGAGAGCCAGAAGGATGAAGCTCAGCTTTATTCAGTTGAGGGCAACACCAGGCAGGGGCAGACACCGTTAGTAGGCCGGAACCACCATTTTGTTTTTTAAAAAACACTTAATGAGAGCCAGAAGGTTGAAGCTCAGCTTTATTCAGTTGAGGGCAACACCAGGCAGGGGCAGACACCGTTAGTAGGCCGGAACCAGCAATGTGTTTAAAAACAGCAGTTAATCAGAGCCGGAAGGTAGAAGCTCAGCTTTATTCAGTTGAGGGCAACACCAGGGAGGGGCAGAAGCCGTTAGTAGGCCCTAACCACCATTTTGTTTTTTAAAAAACACTTAATGAGAGCCAGAAGGTTGAAGCTCAGCTTTATTCAGTTGAGGGCAACACCAGGCAGGGGCAGACACCGTTAGTAGGCCGGAACCAGCAATGTGTTTAAAAACAGCAGTTAATCAGAGCCGGAAGGTAGAAGCTCAACTTTATTCAGTTGAGGGCAACACCAGGGAGGGGCAGAAGCCGTTAGTAGGCCCTAACCACCATTTTGTTTTTTAAAAAACACTTAATGAGAGCCAGAAGGTTGAAGCTCAGCTTTATTCAGTTGAGGGCAACACCAGGCAGGGGCAGACACCGTTAGTAGGCCGGAACCAGCAATGTGTTTAAAAACAGCAGTTAATCAGAGCCGGAAGGTAGAAGCTCAGCTTTATTCAGTTGAGGGCAACACCAGGGAGGGGCAGAAGCCGTTAGTAGGCCCTAACCAGCATTTTGTTTTTTAAAAAACACTTAATGAGAGCCAGAAGGTTGAAGCTCAGCTTTATTCAGTTGAGGGCAACACCAGGCAGGGGCAGACACCGTTAGTAGGCCGGAACCAGCAATGTGTTTAAAAACAGCAGTTAATCAGAGCCGGAAGGTAGAAGCTCAGCTTTATTCAGTTGAGGGCAACACCAGGGAGGGGCAGAAGCCGTTAGTAGGCCCTAACCACCATTTTGTTTTTTAAAAAACACTTAATGAGAGCCAGAAGGTTGAAGCTCAGCTTTATTCAGTTGAGGGCAACACCAGGCAGGGGCAGACACCGTTAGTAGGCCGGAACCAGCAATGTGTTTAAAAACAGCAGTTAATCAGAGCCGGAAGGTAGAAGCTCAGCTTTATTCAGTTGAGGGCAACACCAGGGAGGGGCAGAAGCCGTTAGTAGGCCCTAACCACCATTTTGTTTTTTAAAAAACACTTAATGAGAGCCAGAAGGTTGAAGCTCAGCTTTATTCAGTTGAGGGCAACACCAGGCAGGGGCAGACACCGTTAGTAGGCCGGAACCACCATTTTGTTTTTTAAAAAACACTTAATGAGAGCCAGAAGGTTGAAGCTCAGCTTTATTCAGTTGAGGGCAACACCAGGCAGGGGCAGACACCGTTAGTAGGCCGGAACCAGCAATGTGTTTAAAAACAGCAGTTAATCAGAGCCGGAAGGTAGAAGCTCAGCTTTATTCAGTTGAGGGCAACACCAGGGAGGGGCAGAAGCCGTTAGTAGGCCCTAACCACCATTTTGTTTTTTAAAAAACACTTAATGAGAGCCAGAAGGTTGAAGCTCAGCTTTATTCAGTTGAGGGCAACACCAGGCAGGGGCAGACACCGTTAGTAGGCCGGAACCAGCAATGTGTTTAAAAACAGCAGTTAATCAGAGCCGGAAGGTAGAAGCTCAGCTTTATTCAGTTGAGGGCAACACCAGGGAGGGGCAGAAGCCGTTAGTAGGCCCTAACCACCATTTTGTTTTTTAAAAAACACTTAATGAGAGCCAGAAGGTTGAAGCTCAGCTTTATTCAGTTGAGGGCAACACCAGGCAGGGGCAGACACCGTTAGTAGGCCGGAACCAGCAATGTGTTTAAAAACAGCAGTTAATCAGAGCCGGAAGGTAGAAGCTCAGCTTTATTCAGTTGAGGGCAACACCAGGGAGGGGCAGAAGCCGTTAGTAGGCCCTAACCACCATTTTGTTTTTTAAAAAACACTTAATGAGAGCCAGAAGGTTGAAGCTCAGCTTTATTCAGTTGAGGGCAACACCAGGCAGGGGCAGACACCGTTAGTAGGCCGGAACCACCATTTTGTTTTTTAAAAAACACTTAATGAGAGCCAGAAGGTTGAAGCTCAGCTTTATTCAGTTGAGGGCAACACCAGGCAGGGGCAGACACCGTTAGTAGGCCGGAACCAGCAATGTGTTTAAAAACAGCAGTTAATCAGAGCCGGAAGGTAGAAGCTCAGCTTTATTCAGTTGAGGGCAACACCAGGGAGGGGCAGAAGCCGTTAGTAGGCCCTAACCACCATTTTGTTTTTTAAAAAACACTTAATGAGAGCCAGAAGGTTGAAGCTCAGCTTTATTCAGTTGAGGGCAACACCAGGCAGGGGCAGACACCGTTAGTAGGCCGGAACCACCATTTTGTTTTTTAAAAAACACTTAATGAGAGCCAGAAGGTTGAAGCTCAGCTTTATTCAGTTGAGGGCAACACCAGGCAGGGGCAGACACCGTTAGTAGGCCGGAACCAGCAATGTGTTTAAAAACAGCAGTTAATCAGAGCCGGAAGGTAGAAGCTCAGCTTTATTCAGTTGAGGGCAACACCAGGGAGGGGCAGAAGCCGTTAGTAGGCCCTAACCACCATTTTGTTTTTTAAAAAACACTTAATGAGAGCCAGAAGGTTGAAGCTCAGCTTTATTCAGTTGAGGACAACTTGAATTAGGGACTGCATACAGACTTAGCAGGCTGTCCCCTGTGTGGACCATGCATCCAATACATTAACCCATTGAGCCACAAAGGACACGTAACCTTCCGTGGCCATGCCTACAGGTCCATGTGTCTGTTGTCAGGTGTACCTTTGTCAGTGTAGGCCTATTGGAAGGAGGGACCGCAGACAGGCTTCGAAGGCCTAACACAATAAAATGGGCTGGCTGTAGGCACTTTAAAATTGGTTCCAGGGGTACACGGGCAGCAGTGGTCTGGTCAGTGGAGGCCTAGTGGAAGGAGGGACCGCAGACAGGCTTCGAAGGCCTAACACAATAAAATGGGCTGGCTGTAGGCACTTTAAAATTGGTTCCAGGGGTACACGGGCAGCAGTGGTCTGGTCAGTGGAGGCCTAGTGGAAGGAGGGACCGCAGACAGGCTTCGAAGGCCTAAAATAACAAACAATAGGCTCATGGCAGTTTTACAGCGGTTACATGGATACACGGGCAGGCAGCTTGGTGGTGAGTGGAGGAGTATTTAAAGTAGGGACCGCAGACAGGCTATCAAAGGCCTAAAATAACAAACAATAGGCTCATGGCAGTTTTACAGCGGTTACATGGATACACGGGCAGGCAGCTTGGTGGTGAGTGGAGGAGTATTTAAAGTAGGGACCGCAGACAGGCTATCAAAGGCCTAAAATAACAAACAATAGGCTCATGGCAGTTTTACAGCGGTTACATGGATACACGGGCAGGCAGCTGGTGATGAGTGGAGGAGTATTTAAAGTAGGGACCGCAGACAGGCTATCAAAGGCCTAAAATAACAAACAATAGGCTCATGGCAGTTTTACAGCGGTTACATGGATACACGGGCAGGCAGCTTGGTGGTGAGTGGAGGAGTATTTAAAGTAGGGACCGCAGACAGGCTATCAAAGGCCTAAAATAACAAACAATAGGCTCATGGCAGTTTTACAGCGGTTACATGGATACACGGGCAGGCAGCTGGTGATGAGTGGAGGAGTATTTAAAGTAGGGACCGCAGACAGGCTATCAAAGGCCTAAAATAACAAACAATAGGCTCATGGCAGTTTTACAGCGGTTACATGGATACACGGGCAGGCAGCTTGGTGGTGAGTGGAGGAGTATTTAAAGTAGGGACCGCAGACAGGCTATCAAAGGCCTAAAATAACAAACAATAGGCTCATGGCAGTTTTACAGCGGTTACATGGATACACGGGCAGGCAGCTGGTGATGAGTGGAGGAGTATTTAAAGTAGGGACCGCAGACAGGCTATCAAAGGCCTAAAATAACAAACAATAGGCTCATGGCAGTTTTACAGCGGTTACATGGATACACGGGCAGGCAGCTTGGTGGTGAGTGGAGGAGTATTTAAAGTAGGGACCGCAGACAGGCTATCAAAGGCCTAAAATAACAAACAATAGGCTCATGGCAGTTTTACAGCGGTTACATGGATACACGGGCAGGCAGCTGGTGATGAGTGGAGGAGTATTTAAAGTAGGGACCGCAGACAGGCTATCAAAGGCCTAAAATAACAAACAATAGGCTCATGGCAGTTTTACAGCGGTTACATGGATACACGGGCAGGCAGCTGGTGATGAGTGGAGGAGTATTTAAAGTAGGGACCGCAGACAGGCTATCAAAGGCCTAAAATAACAAACAATAGGCTCATGGCAGTTTTACAGCGGTTACATGGATACACGGGCAGGCAGCTTAGTGGTGAGTGGAGGAGTATTTAAAGTAGGGACCGCAGACAGGCTATCAAAGGCCTAAAATAACAAACAATAGGCTCATGGCAGTTTTACAGCGGTTACGTGGATACACGGGCAGGCAGCTGGTGATGAGTGGAGGAGTATTTAAAGTAGGGACCGCAGACAGGCTATCAAAGGCCTAAAATAACAAACAATAGGCTCATGGCAGTTTTACAGCGGTTACATGGATACACGGGCAGGCAGCTTGGTGGTGAGTGGAGGAGTATTTAAAGTAGGGACCGCAGACAGGCTATCAAAGGCCTAAAATAACAAACAATAGGCTCATGGCAGTTTTACAGCGGTTACATGGATACACGGGCAGGCAGCTGGTGATGAGTGGAGGAGTATTTAAAGTAGGGACCGCAGACAGGCTATCAAAGGCCTAAAATAACAAACAATAGGCTCATGGCAGTTTTACAGCGGTTACATGGATACACGGGCAGGCAGCTTGGTGGTGAGTGGAGGAGTATTTAAAGTAGGGACCGCAGACAGGCTATCAAAGGCCTAAAATAACAAACAATAGGCTCATGGCAGTTTTACAGCGGTTACATGGATACACGGGCAGGCAGCTGGTGATGAGTGGAGGAGTATTTAAAGTAGGGACCGCAGACAGGCTATCAAAGGCCTAAAATAACAAACAATAGGCTCATGGCAGTTTTACAGCGGTTACATGGATACACGGGCAGGCAGCTGGTGATGAGTGGAGGAGTATTTAAAGTAGGGACCGCAGACAGGCTATCAAAGGCCTAAAATAACAAACAATAGGCTCATGGCAGTTTTACAGCGGTTACATGGATACACGGGCAGGCAGCTTAGTGGTGAGTGGAGGAGTATTTAAAGTAGGGACCGCAGACAGGCTATCAAAGGCCTAAAATAACAAACAATAGGCTCATGGCAGTTTTACAGCGGTTACATGGATACACGGGCAGGCAGCTGGTGATGAGTGGAGGAGTATTTAAAGTAGGGACCGCAGACAGGCTATCAAAGGCCTAAAATAACAAACAATAGGCTCATGGCAGCTTTACAGCGGTTACATGGATACACAGGCAGCTTGGTGGTGAGTGGAGGAGTAGTGCAAGGAGTGTCTGTCCCAGTACTCCCAAAATATAAATAGATGTTAATGTCTCGCAAAACAACCAAAACAAAAAAAAAGGTGGCATACTTAGGTACAGGGGTGGGCTCATCTACTGAGTTTCTGACATAGTAATTTGGCAGTAACTATTTAATGGTGCCAATATAGGACACAGACACAGACTACTTTAAGTTGCATCATAGATGTCTACAAATTTGTATTGTCAGTGCCAGACATTGAATGATGTCAGCGAATAGACTAAAGATTGGTGGAGCTGTGCGACATAATTTTGCACGTGGTAGAGCACATTTTGAGCTGGGGTAGGGGGGAACTCTCTTGAGGCCGGCGGGACCGCCCCAGGGCCCCTCATGTTACAACGGTGTGTCTGACGTTGGGTGCGCACCACCACCGCCAGAGACACTACATTGTACTATGAGGGACCCAGTAGCAATGCCGTCAACCAAAAGCGAGCACACCCACCTCTTCAGACAAACAGCAGTCTCACGGGTGCTTGCGCCAAGTCGCGATACCACGGCCCCGTGTGGGGAGTTTTGCCATTTAGGGAGGTGTAAACATGTCGTATGCTGTACAATCAGCTGCAGCAAATTAGACATTAGAAAAGTAATTCACAGGCAAGAGCTTTTCATAGGAAAGCTAGGTGTCGGCCGGGCAAGGTGGGGCAAAAGATTTCGAAATCCAGTTGTGGTTCATTTTAATGAATGTTAGATCGTCAACATTTTGGGTAGCCAGACGAGTCCTTTTTTCGGTTAATATTGAACCTGCAGCACTGAATACTCTTTCTGATAGGACACTTGCTGCCGGGCAAGCAAGCTCCTGCAATGCATATTCTGCCAATTCTGGCCAGGTGTCTAATTTGGAGGCCCAGTAATCAAATGGGAATGACGGTTGAGGGAGAACATCGATAAGGGATGAAAAATAGTTAGTAACCATACTGGACAAATGTTGTCTCCTGTCACTTTCAATTGATGCAGCAGTACCTGTCCTGTCTGCGGTCATAGCAAAATCACTCCACAACCTGGTCAGAAAACCCCTCTGTCCAACGCCACTTCTGATGTGTGCACCCCTAACACTCCTAGTCTGCTGCCCCCTGGAGCTCGTGTGAGAACGATCACGTGCGCTGTGTGCTGGGAATGCCTGAAGCAAACGGTCAACAAGAGTTGATTGTTTGGTTGCTAATATTAGTTCCAAGTTCTCATGTGGCATAATATTTTGCAATTTGCCTTTATAGCGTGGATCAAGGAGGCAGGCCAACCAGTAATCGTCATCGTTCATCATTTTCGTAATGCGTGTGTCCCTTTTTAGGATACGTAAGGCATAATCCGCCATGTGGGCCAAAGTTCCAGTTGTCAAATCTCCGGTTGTGATTGGTTGAGGGGCAGTTGCAGGCAAATCTACGTCACTTGTGTCCCTCAAAAAACCAGAACCCGGCCGTGACACGCAACCAATTTCCTGTGCCCCCGGGAAAGGTTCGGCATTAAAAATATACTCATCCCCATCATCCTCCTCGTCCTCCACCTCCTCTTCGCCCGCTACCTCGTCCTGTACACTGCCCTGACCAGACAATGGCTGACTGTCATCAAGGCTTTCCTCTTCCTCTGGTTTAGACGCCTGCTCCTTTATGTGCGTCAAACTTTGCATCAGCAGACGCATTAGGGGGATGCTCATGCTTATTACGGCGTTGTCTGCACTAACCAGCCGTGTGCATTCCTCAAAACACTGAAGGACTTGACACATGTCTTGTATCTTAGACCACTGCACACCTGACAACTCCATGTCTGCCATCCTACTGCCTGCCCGTGTATCCTCCCACAAATAAATAACAGCACGCCTCTGTTCGCACAGTCTCTGAAGCATGTGCAGTGTTGAGTTCCACCTTGTTGCAACGTCTATGATTAGGCGATGCTGGGGAAGGTTCAAAGACCGCTGATAGGTCTGCATACGGCTGGCGTGTACAGGCGAACGTCGGATATGTGAGCAAAGTGCACGCACTTTGAGGAGCAGGTCGGAGAACCCAGGATAAGTTTTCAATAAGCACTGCACCACCAGGTTTAAGGTGTGAGCCAGGCAAGGAATGTGTTTCAGTTGGGAAAGGGAGATGGCAGCCATGAAATTCCTTCCGTTATCACTCACTACCTTGCCTGCCTCAAGATCTACTGTGCCCAGCCACGACTGCGTTTCTTGTTGCAAGAACTCGGACAGAACTTCCGCGGTGTGTCTGTTGTCGCCCAAACACTTCATAGCCAATACAGCCTGCTGACGCTTGGCAGTAGCTGGCCCATAATGGGACAACTGGTGTGCAACAGTGTCATCTGCCGATGGAGTGGTTGGCAGACTGCGTTCTGTGGAAGAGCTGTAGCTTCTGCAGGAGGACGAGGAGGAGGAGGAGGAGGGGGTGCGAACGCCTACAGCCAACTGTTTCCTAGACCGTGGGCTAGGCACAACTGTCCCTAAATTGATGTCGCCTGTGGACCCTGCATCCACCACATTCACCCAGTGTGCCGTGATGGACACATAACGTCCCTGGCCATGCCTACTGGTCCATGCATCTGTAGTCAGGTGCACCTTTGTACTCACAGATTGCCTGAGTGCATGGACGATGTGCTGTTTAACATGCTGGTGCAGGGCTGGGATGGCTTTTCTGGAAAAAAAGTGTCGACTGGGTAGCTCGTATCGTGGTTCAGCGTACTCCATCAGGGCTTTGAAAGCTTCGCTTTCAACTAACCGGTAGGGCATCATCTCTAACGAGATTAGTCTAGCTATGTGGGCGTTAAAACCCTGTGTACGCGGATGCGAGGATAAGTACTTCCTTTTTCTAACCAGAGTGTCATGTAGGGTGAGCTGGACTGGAGAGCTGGAGATCGTGGAACTTTCGGGTGTGCCGGTGTACATGGCAGACTGAGAGACGGTTGGAGACGGTATTGTTTCCGCCGGTGCCCTAGATGCAATATTTCCTCCTACAAAACTGGTGGTTCCCTGACCCTGACTGCTTTTGGCTGGCAAAGAAACCTGCACAGATACTGCCGGTGGTGCGGAAAATGGTGGCCTTACAGTGACGGAAGGGATGTTGCGTTGCTGACTAGCTTCATTGGCCGAGGGTGCTACAACCTTAAGGGACGTTTGGTAGTTAGTCCAGGCTTGAAAATGCATGGTGGTTAAGTGTCTATGCATGCAACTAGTATTTAGACTTTTCAGATTCTGACCTCTGCTTAAGCTAGTTGAACATTTTTGACAGATGACTTTGCGCTGATCAGTTGGATGTTGTTTAAAAAAATGCCAGACTGCACTCTTCCTAGACTCGGATCCCTTTTCAGGGATTGCAGACTGAGCTTTAACCGGATGGCCACGCTGTCCTCCAACAGGTTTTGGCTTTGACACGCGTTTTGGGCCAGATACGGGCCCGGCAGATGGAACCTGTTGCGATGTTGATGCCTGCTGCGGCCCCTCCTCCACCTCCGCTTCTGAACTACTGCCGCCTGCACCCTGTTCCCCCAATGGCTGCCAATCGGGGTCAATAACTGGGTCATCTATTACCTCCTCTTCGAGCTCGTGTGCAACTTCGTCTGTGTCACTGTGTCGGTCGGTGGTATAGCGTTCGTGGCGGGGCAACATAGTCTCATCAGGGTCTGATTGTGGATCTGTACCCTGAGAGGGCAATGTGGTGGTCTGAGTCAAAGGAGCAGCATAGTACTCTGGCTGTGGCTGTGCATCAGTGCACTCCATGTCAGAATCTACTTGCAATGGGCATGGCCTGTTAAATGTTTCACTTTCTAAGCCAGGGACGGTATGTGTAAAGAGCTCCATGGAGTGACCCGTTGTGTCGCCTGCTGCATCCTTCTCTCTTGTTGTAGTTTTTGCTGAGGAGGACAAGGAAGCGACTTGTCCCTGACCGGGAACATCCACAAGCGACGCGCTGCTTTTACATTTACCAGTTTCGGAAGAGGAGGCAAAAGAGCTAGAGGCTGAGTCTGCAATGTAAGCCAAAACTTGCTGTTGCTGCTCCGCCTTTAAAAGCGGTTTTCCTACTCCCAGAAAAGAGAGCGTTCGAGGCCTTGTGTAGCCTGACGACGAAACTGGCTCCACAGCTCCAGACTTAGGTGGAATATTTTTATCCCCACGACCACCTGATGCTCCACTACCACTACCATCATTACCAGCTGACAATGAACGCCCACGACGACCTCTTGCACCAGACTTCCTCATTGTTTTAAAATCTTAACCAAAGTAACTTTATTTGTTGCTGTCAAACAACTTACACGGTGAGCTATAACTTCAGTATGATTTCAATATCCCTTAACAGGTTGGTGAGACCACAAGGAAAATCAGGCACAATGTTACACACTCTGTTTTCTGTGGCACAAAATCACAGAGATGACACACACGCAGGACTGTCACTCAAGCACTAATGTCAATATTAATCTCCCACCTAATTTTTTTTTTTTTTTTCTCAGGGAGACTTTAGAAACCAAATAATATTTAAAAAAAAAACAAAAAAAAAAAGGCTTTCTATGGCCCACAATTAGAGAGAGAGAGGTGGCACACCCAGGAGTCAAGACTGGCGCACAAGCTGAAAGGGCAATATTACTCTCCCACTGTTTTTTTAAGTTTTTTATTTTTTATTTTCAGGGAGACTTTAGAAACCAAATAATATTAAAAAAACCAAAAAAATAAATAGCCTTTCTATGGCCCACTGAATGAGAGAGAGAGGTGGCACACCCAGGAGTCAAGACTGGCACACAAGCTGAAAGGGCAATATTACTCTCCCACTGTTTTTTTATGTTTTTTTTTTTTTTCAGGGAGACTTTAGAAACCAAATAATATTAAAAAAACCAAAAAAATAAATAGCCTTTCTATGGCCCACTGAATGAGAGAGAGGTGGCACACCCAGGAGTCAAGACTGGCACACAAGCTGAAAGGGCAATATTACTCTCCCACTGTTTTTTTAGGTATTTTTTTTTTCAGGGAGACTTTAGAAACCAAATAATAAGAAAAAAAAAATAAATAAATAGGCTTTCTATAGCCCACTGAATGAGAGATAGCACACACAGCAGTGGCACACAAGCCCTGACTGAGGCCAATATTTTTCTCCCACTGATTGATGTAGTGTTTTTGTGTTGAGGTAGATTTTAGAACACAAATCAAGGAAAAAAAAATAAATGCTTTCTATGGCCCACTGAATGAGAGAGAGGTGGCACACCCAGGAGTCAAGACTGGCACACAAGCTGAAAGGGCAATATTACTCTCCCACTGTTTTTTTATGTATTTTTTGTTTTTTAAGGGAGACTTTAGAAACCCAATAATATTTAAAAAAATAAATAAATAGGCTTTCTATGGCCCACTGAATGAGAGGGAGAGAGGTGGCACACCCAGGAGTCAAGACTGGCACACAAGCTGAAAGGGCAATATTACTCTCCCACTGTTTTTTTATGTTTTTTTTTTTTTCAGGGAGACTTTAGAAACCAAATAATATTAAAAAAACCAAAAAAATAAATAGCCTTTCTATGGCCCACTGAATGAGAGAGAGAGGTGGCACACCCAGGAGTCAAGACTGGCACACAAGCTGAAAGGGCAATATTACTCTCCCACTGTTTTTTTATGTATTTTTTGTTTTTTAAGGGAGACTTTAGAAACCAAATAATATTAAAAAAAAAACAAAAAAAAAAAGGCTTTCTATGGCCCACAATTAGAGAGAGAGAGGTGGCACACCCAGGAGTCAAGACTGGCGCACAAGCTGAAAGGGCAATATTACTCTCCCACTGTTTTTTTAAGTTTTTATTTTTTTATTTTCAGGGAGACTTTAGAAACCAAATAATATTAAAAAAACCAAAAAAATAAATAGGCTTTCTATGGCCCACTGAATAAGAGAGAGAGGTGGCACACCCAGGAGTCAAGACTGGCACACAAGCTGAAAGGGCAATATTACTCTCCCACTGTTTTTTTATGTTTTTTTTTTTTTTCAGGGAGACTTTAGAAACCAAATAATATTAAAAAAACCAAAAAAATAAATAGCCTTTCTATGGCCCACTGAATGAGAGAGAGAGGTGGCACACCCAGGAGTCAAGACTGGCACACAAGCTGAAAGGGCAATATTACTCTCCCACTGTTTTTTTAGGTATTTTTTTTTTCAGGGAGACTTTAGAAACCAAATAATAAGAAAAAAAATAAATAAATAAATAGGCTTTCTATAGCCCACTGAATGAGAGATAGCACACACAGCAGTGGCACACAAGCCCTGACTGAGGCCAATATTTTTCTCCCACTGATTGATGTAGTGTTTTTGTGTTGAGGTAGATTTTAGAACACAAATCAAGCAAAAAATGAATAGGCTTTCTATGGCCCACTGAGTGAGAGATGGCACACACAGGAGTGGCACACAAGCCCTGACTGAGGCCAATATTTTTCTCCCACTGATTGATGTAGTGTTTTTTTTAAAGGTAGATTTTAGAACCCAAATCAAGCAAAAAATGAATAGGCTTTCTATGGCCCACTGAGTGAGAGATGGCACACACAGGAGTGGCACACAAGCCCTGACTGAGGCCAATATTTTTCTCCCACTGATTGATGTAGTGTTTTTGTGTTGAGGTAGATTTTAGAACACAAATCAAGGAAAAAAAAAATAAATGCTTTCTATGGCCCACTGAATGAGAGAGAGGTGGCACACCCAGGAGTCAAGACTGGCACACAAGCTGAAAGGGCAATATTACTCTCCCACTGTTTTTTTATGTATTTTTTGTTTTTTAAGGGAGACTTTAGAAACCCAATAATATTTAAAAAAATAAATAAATAGGCTTTCTATGGCCCACTGAATGAGAGGGAGAGAGTTGGCACACCCAGGAGTCAAGACTGGCACACAAGCTGAAAGGGCAATATTACTCTCCCACTGTTTTTTTATGTTTTTTTTTTTTTTCAGGGAGACTTTAGAAACCAAATAATATTAAAAAAACCAAAAAAATAAATAGCCTTTCTATGGCCCACTGAATGAGAGAGAGAGGTGGCACACCCAGGAGTCAAGACTGGCACACAAGCTGAAAGGGCAATATTACTCTCCCACTGTTTTTTTATGTATTTTTTGTTTTTTAAGGGAGACTTTAGAAACCAAATAATATAAAAAAAAAAACAAAAAAAAAAAGGCTTTCTATGGCCCACAATTAGAGAGAGAGAGGTGGCACACCCAGGAGTCAAGACTGGCGCACAAGCTGAAAGGGCAATATTACTCTCCCACTGTTTTTTTAAATTTTTATTTTTTTATTTTCAGGGAGACTTTAGAAACCAAATAATATTAAAAAAACCAAAAAAATAAATAGCCTTTCTATGGCCCACTGAATGAGAGAGAGAGGTGGCACACCCAGGAGTCAAGACTGGCACACAAGCTGAAAGGGCAATATTACTCTCCCACTGTTTTTTTATGTTTTTTTTTTTTTTCAGGGAGACTTTAGAAACCAAATAATATTAAAAAAACCAAAAAAATAAATAGCCTTTCTATGGCCCACTGAATGAGAGAGAGAGGTGGCACACCCAGGAGTCAAGACTGGCACACAAGCTGAAAGGGCAATATTACTCTCCCACTGTTTTTTTAGGTATTTTTTTTTTCAGGGAGACTTTAGAAACCAAATAATAAGAAAAAAAAAAAATAAATAAATAGGCTTTCTATAGCCCACTGAATGAGAGATAGCACACACAGCAGTGGCACACAAGCCCTGACTGAGGCCAATATTTTTCTCCCACTGATTGATGTAGTGTTTTTGTGTTGAGGTAGATTTTAGAACACAAATCAAGGAAAAAAAAAATAAATGCTTTCTATGGCCCACTGAATGAGAGAGAGGTGGCACACCCAGGAGTCAAGACTGGCACACAAGCTGAAAGGGCAATATTACTCTCCCACTGTTTTTTTATGTATTTTTTGTTTTTTAAGGGAGACTTTAGAAACCCAATAATATTTAAAAAAAAAAAAAAATAGGCTTTCTATGGCCCACTGAATGAGAGGGAGAGAGGTGGCACACCCAGGAGTCAAGACTGGCACACAAGCTGAAAGGGCAATATTACTCTCCCACTGTTTTGTTATGTTTTTTTTTTTTTCAGGGAGACTTTAGAAACCAAATAATATTAAAAAAACCAAAAAAATAAATAGCCTTTCTATGGCCCACTGAATGAGAGAGAGAGGTGGCACACCCAGGAGTCAAGACTGGCACACAAGCTGAAAGGGCAATATTACTCTCCCACTGTTTTTTTATGTATTTTTTGTTTTTTAAGGGAGACTTTAGAAACCAAATAATATTAAAAAACAAACAAAAAAAAAAGGCTTTCTATGGCCCACAATTAGAGAGAGAGGTGGCACACCCAGGAGTCAAGACTGGCACACAAGCTGAAAGGGCAATATTACTCTCCCACTGTTTTTTTATTTATTTTTTTTTTTCAGGGAGACTTTAGAAACCAAATAATAAGAAAAAAAATAAATAAATAAATAGGCTTTCTATAGCCCACTGAATAAGAGATAGCACACACAGCAGTGGCACACAAGCCCTGACTGAGGCCAATATTTTTCTACCACTGATTGATGTAGTGTTTTTGTGTTGAGGTAGAATTTAGAACACAAATCACGGAAAAAATAAATAGGCTTTCTATGGCCCACTCAGTGAGAGATGGCACACACAGGGATGGCACTGTAGCAGAAATGCCAATCTTAATCTCCCACAAAAAAAAAACAAAAAAAAAAAAACAGGGACTGTCCTACAATTACTATCTCCCTGCAGTAATCTAAGCCAGGTATGGCAGGCAGCAATAGGAGTGGACTGATGCACAAATTAAATAAAAAGTGTGGACAAACAAAAAAGATAGCTGTGCAGAAAGGAACAAGAGGATATGTGCTTTGAAAAAAGCAGTTGGTTTCCACAGTGGCGTACACACAGCAATACAGCTATCACGGAGCCTTCTAGGGCAGCCCAATGAGCTACAGCGCTGAGGGAAAAAAAATAAATAAATAACTTCCACTGTTCCTGCACACCGAAGGTGGTGTTGGACAGTGGAAATCGCTACAGCACAAGCGGTTTGGTGGTTAGTGGACCCTGCCTAACGCTCTCCCTGCTTCTGACGAAGCGGCAGCAACCTCTCCCTAAGCTCAGATCAGCAGCAGTAAGATGGCGGTCGGCGGGAACGCCCCTTTATAGCCCCTGTGACGCCGCAGACAGCAAGCCAATCACTGCAATGCCCTTCTCTAAGATGGTGGGGACCAGGATCTATGTCATCACGCTGCCCACACTCTGCGTTCACCTTCATTGGCTGAGAAATGGCGCTTTTCGCGTCAATGAAACGCGACTTTGGCGCGAAAGTCGCGTACCGCATGGCCGACAAGCACAGGGGTCGGATCGGGTTTCATGAGACGCCGACTTAGCCAAAAGTCGGCGACTTTTGAAAATGATCGACCCGTTTCGCTCAACCCTAATAGAAAGCACTGCATCAAGTGGCCTCTGCTCCTCTTCCTCTACCTTAACATCACACACAGTACAGTCATCAGTGGTGGCACCAATTTAACCTTTTTTTCCCCACATCACAACTGTCCAAGCTCCCAACTGACTGTTGGGGATCACAGATGTCTGCAGATCTCTTGACACATTGTATGCCATGGGCATAGGAAGTGTACTCTTAAGAGTCAAGAGGAGGAAATCATCTGCACCGATGGCCAAATTTTTTCTCACTTTGATCCATGGCCGGACAAAGTTTTGTCCAAGCATAAACAAAAACCCTTGACAACAGAGGTTAACCCTGTTGGATGAAGGTGATCCATTTGTGACAAGATTCAGATATTTGAGGAGCCTGCATACTGTACTGTGCTGTCAAGGCAGGAAGAGAAGGAGGGTAACTCTCAGGTCGAGGAGTGGGAGAACAGAGAGGATGACAATGAGGTAGTAGATCAAATTTGATGTAAACCCAGAGGCATGCAGCTGAGTAGCTCAGTAGAGGAGGAAGAGGAAGACAAGGAAGCTACATAGACACAGAGTTATGCAACCACAACTTCCAATGCATCCTGAGGCCTAACTCTGGTAGTGGACAGCAGCATTCGAGGTTCTGCAGTTGGCTATCTTGGGTCTTTTTTTTCAGACCATCAAAAATCTAAAAAATCATGTTAGCTGTCAATTTTTTAAAAAAAGATTAAAAAAAGGAAATAATTTCAGTACGAGATGTATGAACTGCACATGCGCGATCAACATGCATTAATCTGGGAGTGTCATTGTGCTAAAATGCAGACTAGCGGGTCTCGCCAACCACCGTTCACCCGATCAGCCGTATCTTCTGATTCTTCCTCGTCTCTCACCATGGCAAGTGTTGTCACACAGGCCAAAGAACCTCTACCTGTTTACCCCATACAGTTGGGGTGAATGAGAACCTGTCAGCTGATACAGAATTGGACATGCCTGCTGTTTTTGACTGATCTTACATACCAAGCACACCCCATCTTTCTCAATCCATCATAACATCTCGCCTGCACCTCTCTCACAGTCCAGCAGCTTGTTATGTTCACCCTACTCCACCCTTGTGTCAGAACAGCAGCATTTGTACAGTTGTGCTCACGTAAAAGATTTTTTACTTTACGCCCGTGTGCTATATGTAGGAGAACGGGGCTTAATAGGCGTGCTAACGATGCCAGAGTGTAGAGCCGGAAGGGGTGGGGCAACGATGACGCGTATGTCACATGACCGCAGATGCGGCGAGTTTGAGAGTTACACAGACGCTACAGAAAAGATGGAGGTGCGTTCCAAGACAGAAACACAGTGAATGGCTGTGAGGCGGTGGTCTATGCGTTCCACAGATGCAGCATCTGGAGATGGTAGTGCATTTTAGGGTAGAAGAGAAGTGCTGTGAGCGGAACTTATGACAAGAGGGTGCCATAGGCTGCAGAGAAGTGGAATCAGAGAGGATGATTCTGTAAAGGGAGACAATAGATTAATAACAGTTCACTGGCAATACAGTATCAAATATTGATGGAATAATGAGTATAGTACAGTAAAAGTAACAGTATTACAATAACAGTGGTGGCATAATGAGGTATACAATCAAAGAAGAACTGCTGGAAAACATTTTCTTACATAATGGCAGGAGAAACAAACTTGCTATGTAGTATAAAGTAATGAAGAAGTATTAAAGGGACGGTATGGTGACATCCCCTTGTAAATAGCCAAATCGGCTTTAGATAAGTACGACTGAAATGGAATGAACATATTGCTACTGATGACCTGATATGACGGTAGCCACAGTGGTGATGTAAAATCCTCGTACCACTCTCAATGGATTTCCTGGTTGGAAGGAACTGAAGGTGATGGAGTACAGCAATGACACAAACATGGATTGTGTGCTAAACGATAAGCCTACAGTGTTATGGAATGTTTGTCATATATAGCATATTGGTGACTTATGGCTTGGCTCATAAGATGAATGAAGCCTGTATATAATGGAAGAAAGTAGGAAGGACAGACAATGGTATCTGGAACAAATGGGGAATAATGACTACAGTAATACTATAGTGGGGTCTGTTTCAAATGAAGGACATCAGCTCATAATCCCTATTGAGTCCTTTTGGACTGAGGGTATTAAGTTTGTGAATCCAGTATGCCTCTCTACGTTTGAGAATGGAAATTCGGTTGCCACCACGTCTGGGTGGTGTGACTTTGAATTTTAGTTGACACAGGTTATGGCCTTTTACAATAAAATGTGACGGTAAGGGGAGCAGGAGGTTTTTACATCGGATGGTTGATTGATTTTTACACCGTTACATATATCCTACCCAAGATCCACAAAAATTTGCAGAATCCCCCAGGTAGACCAATTGTGGCCTCCACGGATTCACTATTGGCACCCATCTCTATATATTTAGAGAAAATCCTTACACCTCTGATTAGAAACACCAGCTCTTTTCTTTTAGACACAGGAGCTTTTCTTGAAATGATTAGGAATATTATCCCCATACCTCCGGACACCATCTTAGTGTCTTTCGATGTGAAAGACCTCTATACGAACTTAATACCCTCAGTCCAAAATGACTCAATAGGGATTATGAGCTGATGTACGGTTAGTTCTACAACTGTAATACCTATCCATCTGCTTTGTGCCCCTCCGGGGGGAGTTTGATTAACATCTTATATTTCCACATGTGAGGTCATTATCCGGAGATGATATTATATACATTGTATTCATTGTTTGGATATATATACAGTGGGGCAAAAAAGTATTTAGTCAGTCAGCAATAGTGCAAGTTCCACCACTTAAAAAGATGAGAGGCGTCTGTAATTTACATCATAGGTAGACCTCAACTATGGGAGACAAACTGAGACAAAAAAATCCAGAAAATCACATTGTCTGTTTATATATATATATTGGTGACCTCTATGACTTTGGCGGGATCACTGGGGATCTAGATCTTTACATGTATTTTTTAAGTGTTTTTACCTTTTCTGATCAATAAAAGTTTACCTTTTTATATATATTCATACAGTGGTGTGCAGTATTTTGGAGTGGCTCTTTCTGTCTGTGTGTGCATCATTCATGTCACCACTCTTCTTGCACCCCTTTAATTAGTATTGTACTGTTAGTAGTGCGCTAGTGCTCTTTTCTTATATTGGTCATTGTCTGTGGCACCGCATGGTTGTCTTTCTTACTGGCAGCACACGGCTGACTATAGCCTGTATTTATTAGTCTATTGTTTGGTCAGTATCGTTTTTGGCCGTCAGGTACTATGGATTGGGACACACGTGAGGCTGTATGGAGGGCTTCCTCATCTAATGCCTTTTCAGAGACCAATGAGGTGCATGCGGATACTGATTTTTTAGCTCTCACTACAGAGTTGATTGCTTCACAAAAACATGGGATTAGGCTATTGTGGAATATCCGTTGCCTTGAGGAGTACCTCAAACTTAATATTGTGCCAAGGGGACTTAGGGTTTCTATTTTCCCTGCGTGGGAGCCATCTCCCACTTTTCGCATCACGTCGGAGCAGGCCCTTGTGCGTTGCTCCAGCATTTTGATCCATTTGCTTATTTCACACGACAGAGAGTTACTTTCCATGGTCAAAACTGAAATTAAAAATATGGAAACCAAGTTAAATGATTTTGATGAGACTTCACAGGTTCAGCCCTTTAGAGTCAAACTCAAGGACCTACTGGACAAATATGATAAGGAAATTATGTCCAAAAAGCGGTCCAAATTTTTAAGGGATAAGGCAGATTTTGAGAACAAGTCTGCTTTCTCCTGGACTCATCATGGCAACAAACGTCGGGGTCCTGGCTATAAACCAAGAACAACGGGCCCAGAGAGACAAACACCACCCACTGATGGACACACCTCGAGCAATTTTTTGTCCTCTGCAGAAAGCGAAATCGACCCAGGACAAGGCGAGGCTGCAGGAAGCGGAGGGCCTTTTGTACGGATTACCAGGAGCTGCAGCTACAGGCCACCGCGCCGCAATCCCCGGAGACAATTTCACAAATGATTTCTTCTGTATCCACTAATGTCCATGAGTATGAGCAGGGAGATGGCCTTCAGATCATTAACTTGTCCAAACATGTACTCTTGCCACATGAAATTTCTGTGTTGTCCAAGGGCCTTACTTTTTCACCAGTTCAGCAGATGGACAAATTTATTTTGATTAAAGACCTTTTTTTATTCTGCAGAAAAAAGCCTCAGGCCACTCCCATGCTGGACCAGACCGAACAAAGGGTGTTCCAAGATTATTATTATTATTATTTATTGTTATAGCGCCATTTATTCCATGGCGCTTTACAAGTGAGGAGGGGTATACATAATAAAAACAAGTACAATAATCTTGAACAATACAAGTCATAACTGGTAGAGGAGGAGTGAGGACCCTGCCCGCGAGGGCTCACAATCTACAAGGGATGGGTGAGAATACAGTAGGTGAGGATAGAGCTGATCGTGCAGCGGTTGGTTGATCGGTGGTTACTGCAGGTTGTAGGCTTGTCGGAAGAGGTGGGTCTTCAGATTCTTTTTGAAGGTTTCGATGGTGGGTGAGAGTCTGATGTGTTGTGGTAGAGGGTTCCAGAGTAGGGGTGATACGCGAGAGAAATCTTGTATACGATTGTGGGAAGAGGAGATAAGAGGGGAGTAGAGAAGGAGATCTTGTGAGGATCGGAGGTTGCGTGTAGGAAAGTACCGGGAGATGAGGTCACAGATGTAAGGAGGAGACAGGTTGTGGATGGCTTTGTACGTCATGGTTAGGGTTTTGTACTGGAGTCTCTGGGCAATGGGGAGCCAGTGAAGGGATTGACAGAGGGGAGAGGCCGGAGAATAGCGGGGGGACAGGTGGATTAGTCGGGCAGCAGAGTTTAGAATAGATTGGAGGGGTGCGAGAGTGTTTGAGGGGAGGCCACAGAGCAGGAGGTTGCAGTAGTCAAGACGAGAGATGATGAGGGCATGGACTAGGGTTTTTGCAGATTCTTGGTTGAGGAATGAACGGATTCGTGCAATATTTTTGAGTTGAAGTCGGCAGGAAGTGGAAAGGGCTTGGATATGTGGTTTGAAGGAGAGATCAGCGTCAAGGATAACCCCGAGGCAGCGAGCTTGTGGGACTGGGGAGAGTGGGCAGCCATTTACTGTAATGGATAGGTTCGTTGGGGGGGTCACGTGAGATGGGGGAAAGATGATGAATTCTGTTTTGTCCATGTTAAGTTTCAGAAATTTAGCGGAGAAGAAGGATGAAATAGTGGACAGACATTGAGGGATTCTGGTTAGTAGGGAGGTGATATCTGGTCCAGAGATGTAGATCTGTGTGTCATCAGCATAGAGGTGATACTGAAAGCCATGAGATTCTATGAGCTGTCCCAGGCCAAAGGTGTAAATGGAGAAGAGCAGGGGCCCAAGGACTGAACCTTGTGGGACTCCAACAGAGAGGGGGCGAGGTGAGGAGGTGGTGTGTGAGTGCTCCCACTCACACACCACCTCCTCACCTCGCCCCCTCTCTGACGCTGAATGTCCGGTCTGTTAGGTATGATGAGATCCAGGATAGGGCCAAGTCTGTGATGCCAAGGGATGAGAGGGTCTGTAATAATAGGGAATGGTCCACTGTGTCAAAGGCAGCCGACAGGTCGAGGAGGAGGAGAACAGAGTAGTGTCGCTTGCTCTTGGCGGTTAAAAGGTCAGTGGTGACCTTAGTTAGGGCAGTTTCAGTGGAATGGTGTGACCGGAAGCCAGATTGTAAGCGGTCAAAGAGGGAGCAAGAAGAGAGATGGGAGGACAGTTCAAGGTAGACGTGTTGTTCCAGTAGTTTTGAGGCATAGGGGAGAAGTGATATAGGGCGATAGCTAGATACAGAGGATGGGTCAAGAGAGGGCTTTTTGAGGATAGGTGTGATGGAGGCATGTTTAAAGCTTGAGGGGAAAACACCATTTGTTAGTGATAGGTTGAAGAGATGGGTTAGGGTTGGGATGAAGATTGTGGTGAGGTTTGGGATGAGGTGGGTTGGGAGCGGGTCAAGTGCACAGGTGGTGAGATGCGATCTTGAGAGTAGAGTGGCGAGTTGATCTTCTGTAATGGTGGAGTAGTTGGTTTTGGAGGTGGAGGGTAGGGAAGTTGGGAGGAAGGGCTCTGGGGCTTGTTGACCAAAACTGTCTCTGATGTTATCAATCTTCTGCTTGAAGAATGAGGCAACGTCTTCAGCAGAGATAAGTGAGGAGGGAGGAGGTGCTGGGGGACGGAGGAGAGAATTGAAGGTGTTGAATAACTGTTTAGGGTTGTGAGACAGGGAGGATATGAGAGATGAGAAGTAGGTTTGTTTAGCTGTGGCGAGTGCGGTCTTGAAAGTAGTGAGGGACTGTTTGAATGCGATTAAGTGGTCGTTGGAGTGGGATCTTTTCCATCTGCGCTCAGCAGCCCTGGAAGCTTGCCTCAGTTCTTTGGTCAGGCTGGTGTGCCAGGGCTGTCTGTTGATTTTGCGAGCTTTGGTATGTGTAAGTGGGGCAGCAGATTCCAAAGCTACAGCTATTGTGGTGTTATATAGAGCGGCAGCGTCATCCGCATTGTGTATGGAACTTATGTCTGTGAGAGGGAGGAGGGATTCAGAGAATGAATGTAGGTCAAGATGTTTAAGATTTCTGCGAGGGTGTGAAAGTTTGTGGGGTGGGGACTCTAGACATGGAGTGGAGAGAGATGAGAATGTGAGAAGGTTGTGGTCAGAGAGAGGAAGAGGCGAGTTAGAGAGGTTAGATAGGGAGCAGAGGCGGGTGAAGATGAGGTCCAGTGTGTGACCATCTTTGTGATCTCATGGATTTGCTGCGTGAAGGTGATGAAGGCCCAGGTAGGTCTAAATTTCCACATAGGAACAAATCTCGTGTTACGCCACCTTTTTCTAATGTCCCGGCAGTAAGGATTTTTTTCGAAATGACTAAGAGGGATATCGAGCCACTTCCTATCAGACCCCCCCACTGCTTTTAATCTAACATTATCTGAAAAACGTGCATTGACGAGTTTAAAGACTAACAATGAGTTTATTATACGTGAAGCTGATAAAGGCGGTAACATCATCCTTTGGCCCCATGACTTTTACCTGGAGGAAGCCCACAGACAACTGGATAACTCTAAATTCTATTGCAGGCTTACATCAGACCCCAACGGTGTATATTCTACCAAACTGAGGACACTCATTGACAGAGCCCTAGAACTAGGCATAATCAATTCAGGTGAGCGGGATTTTATTTGGGTTAAACACCCTGTGGTGTCAACATTTTATATGTTGCCCAAAATCCACAAGGATGTCCATAAACCACCTGGACGTCCGATTGTGTCCAGCATAGGGAGCCTTTGTGAAAAGGCCTGTACGTATATTGACTTTTTTCTACAGCCCTTAGTATTGGAACTTCCCTTGTACATCAGGGACTCATCACACTATCACCTCCCTGCAGGGGATTACTCTTTCCCCGGGTGAAATCATGGTCACTTGTGATGTTGAGTCTTTGTACTCGAACATTGACCATGACCATGGCTTACAAGCGACATTGTTCTTTTTGGATTTGCAGCTTAACTCTGACAAGATGCATGATTCATTCATTGTGGACCTCCTGGATTTCATTCTTAAACATAATTCCTTTATGTTTGATAGGACTTTTTTTCTTCAAGTCTCCGGCGTGGCAATGGGGGCCCGCTGCACTCCGGCTCTGGCTAACCTCTTTTTGGGGTGGTGGGAATCCACCCTTGTTTACAACACTATGTGGTACAAATCTAAGGTACAAAGTTGGTCTAGATACATCGATGATGTTTTCTTCATTTGGTCTGGATCCCAGGAGGAGGTGGGGTCCTTTTGTACACATTATCATTTAGGGAGTCTACTAAATGATAATGTGTACAACATTTTTTTTACTTTTTCCTGTTCTTCCTCGGCAGTGAATTTCCTGGACCTCAATGTTGTCTCTCGTGATGGTGCCCTGTCTACCTGTTTATACCGTGAACCCACTGCTGCGAATAGCTTGCATGAGTATCATAGCTTCCATCCATCGCATACCAGGAGGGGCGTTCCCGTGGGACAGTTTTTGAGAACGAGGAGGAACTGCACGCTGGACGAAGACTTCCAAAATGAAGCAAGGGATCTCACTCATAGATTTAGGAAGAGGTCATATCCTAAAAGATGCATCTCCCAGGCATACCAGAGGGCGAACCTCCAATCTCAAGTTTCTCTATTGGAACCCAGAAAGAAGCCCCCTGACAAGCATGTCCGTTTCATCACTGGATATCACACTCATTGGGCCCAGGTAAGACAGGTTTTGCAAAGGAACTGGGGGGTGCTCACAACGGACTTGCTTACTTCCCAGATCGTTAGTGAACGGCCGCTTATTAAAGCCAGAAGAGCACCCAACTTGCGAGATATCCTTACAAAAAGCCACTACACTAGGCCCACTACAAGATTGAATAGGGGCATTTCATTAAGAGTATCTTTTCCGTGTGGCGACTGTAATATTTGTGCATACATGCATCCTGTTAGGGATAGTTTTTATAACCCCACTGACCAGACTATGCACAACTTGAAGGCCTACATTAATTGCAAGACCACTAATGTGGTCTATGCTATTGTCTGTCCTTGCCTGCTCGTATATGTGGGACAGACATCCCAGGAGTTACGTCGGCGCATTCAAAAACATCTCTCCACCATCAATACTGCGTCCTCTGATTCTTTTAAGGACAAGATCCTCACTACAGTGGCATCCCACTATCTATCACATCATGCTGGCAAGTGTACAGGTACCAGAATAGTGGGTCTTGAGCATATTAGGGGATCAGGTAGGGGTGGCTCGCTTGAGAATAAACTTTTACAAGTAGAAGCCCGCTGGATTTTTTTGCTCCATTCCACAGTTCCATCAGGCATTAACGCGGATCTCCTTTTTACGGGGTTCCTGGGTTGACTCTAGGAATATATATATATTTTTTTTGTTTTCTTTTTTTGTTAATTTTGGCCATAATTCTCTTTTAGGCTACATCTGCAATTTTCCTTGGGCTACACCTGCCCCCAAGCTCTGACCACACGTCTCATGGTTGTTGAAAAACTTTCAAGATTGATTTATCTTCTGCAATACTCCTTTTTGAATGTCGTTGGATTTGGTGGTGTCTCTACCTATGGCAATAAACTCATCAAGATGTTCTTCTACAATGGATATCCTTGAAGCCTCTTATGGGTGACTCTGGACTTATAGCTATAATCCTATTAATCGTGTATCTTCCAACCAGGACGATGTTTGGTCCTACAACGTGTATTTATCCAACCTCTGAAGCCTCTGTTTGGAGTTTGAGGAAGCACAGGATCATGTACCAACACACATGCGGACTCTTGGACTCCAAATGGGGAATGGGGTTATTGTCTGTTTAAATCCACTTTTTAATGTTCATGTTTTGGATTTGGATGCACCTTGATCCCTCATCTTTGTTCAGTGTATTCCAGCTAGTTCTTTTATGGGCTGTTCTAACTAATAATTTACTTTTGCTTCCTTATATTTTGTGTATTATGCACTACTTTGCAGTTTTCATTGCACCTCAGATCTGTCTTTTACCAAAACTACTGTTAATCATCTTCTGGGCTTCCTGTTGGCTACCGCCAACAGTGGTAGTCATGCTTTGTCATTTTTAGTTGGACATCTTTAGTTTGAGACCTATGTGGTCCAAACTCTCCATATATTTCTTCTTCCCGTGTTCTTTATACAGCGCTCCTTTTCTGCCACAATTGTGGCGTTCCCCTTATCCTGCAGGTTTTTATGAACTGAATATACTTCTGGTGCATATTTTCCATATATTTTCATATATGGTATTATGTACGCTTGTTCTGCACAATAAATGAGCATTACAACAAGGTTATTATCATTGGTTTTCACATTTATTTATTTATTTTTTCTTCTCAGACATTTTTTTTCTTTATAGAATAACGTTGCTGATCAAGAGCATCCAGTCCAGGCACTTGTCATCCCTTTCCTTATGTTTCCTTCACTTCCCTTTTAACAATCCCGTATGTGTGTGTCCTTGATTGTTACTATCAATACTCTGTCTGTTCGTGTCTGGTGCATTCATGCACCTGTATATGCTGGGTCCCGGCACACCTCCCTTTACTTGTATGCAAACCTCCAGCCTATTGACTCCAGCGCATGCGCATTATGTGTTACTGGCAGAGACGTCTGCATATACAACTCCTTTGCCCTCTTTTTGTCACTTCCGGTTCCGGTTCCTGGCGTGCCTCACGCATGTACCTGATCTTACTGAAGGTATTTAAACCTCTATTGATCGCTCGATTAACATCTTCCCCTGACAAAGCCGTCCTTGCAACGGCGACACGCGTTGGGCTTTTCCCCACGCTGATCTCTGCCTTACTTCTCTCCCCCGGCTACAGCATTCCTTATTTCGGCTGCGTTCCATGTGGGCTCCGCGTATCTCCGCTTTCATCAGGCTGCGGTATTACACTTTGGCACAGCTTTTCATTTAGATCTTTTCATCTTTTGTGCCCTTTGGCCTTTTGGTGCTAGACTAACCGCTTCTTACTTCTTTCAGCTTTATGCTGCTGGTGGTTTACTATTGACAGGTTATCATTATATTGATTTACAGGTATGTGTTGAACATTAACTTCTATGGCTTTTGGTACTGCTATTTATGCACTTTACAAATTTATTGATGTATGGTTAGTTCTACAACTGTAATACCTATCCATCTGCTTTGTGCCCCTCCGGGGGGAGTTCGATTAACATCTTATATTTCCACATGTAAGGTCATTATCCGGAGATGATATTATATACATTGTATTCATTGTTTGGACATATATATATTTTTTGCTGACCTCTATGACTTTGGCAGGATCACTGGGGATCTAGATCTTTACATGTATTTTTTAAGTGTTTTTACCTTTTCTGATCAATAAAAGTTTACATTTTTATATATATTCATACAGTGGTGTGCAGAATTTTGGAGTGGCTCTTTTTGTCTGTGTGTGCATCATTCATGTCACCACTCTTCTTGCACCCCTTTAATTAGTATTGTACTATTAGTAGTGCGCTAGTGCTCTTTTCTTATATTGGACACGGAAAGGCAGCCTTTCCATCTTATAGATACAGATGGTTTCCAAAAACTGATGGCCGGCGCAGTCCCCCCAATACCAATTGCCTAGGCACCATTACTTCTCTAAGAAAGATGTGCCTGCGCTACAGCAGCAAGTCACAGACAATATCACCTGTTCCTTGAAAAATTCTATGTCTGCCATGGTGAATTTCAACAATGACACCTGGACGAGCAAGCATGGACAGGGGAGCTAGATGACTGGGAACTGGGTGACTCTGGTGACTGTAGGGGCAGTCGAGGAAGGGGCTGCTACACAAGTCTTGCAATCCCCAAGGCTTGCAGGGCGCTTGGGGATGGAGAAATAAACCACAATACACCATAAGATGGCTAACTAAACTACTAGACAATAAGGGTTGGAGGACTGAACTACTAAACAGCTAGGGTTGGAGAACTAAACCCCTACACACCATACAATGGACAACAAAACAAATAGACAACACGGGTTAGAGAACTAAACTATTAAACAGCTAGGCTTGTAGAACTAAACCACTACACACTATACGATGGATAACTAAACTAATAGACAACAGGGGTTGAAGAAATAAACTACTAAACAGCTATTATTGCAGAACTAAACAAATTAACACCAGAACATAGAGAAGTAAACTAATAGATGACAGGGATTGGAGAACTAAACTATTAAACAGCTTGGTTGGAGAACTAAACTAGTATACACCAGGGGATGGAGAACTAAATCAGTAGACACGAAGGTGTCACTAGACACCAAGTCTTGGAATCCCCAGGGCTTGTGGAACAAACCTCTGTATGTAACAGTTCCTGCAGTGCTTCTGCCTCCTCCACCCCCCTCCAGGGCCTCCACCTGCTCCCTCAACCTCTGCCTTAATTAAACACATTTTTTGGGGGAAAAAGTGTGGTCAATTTTAAGGAGAGCTATGGCTATAGAGCACACTGCAATAGATTAGTGGTAAATAGTGTTGAACATTCCGATACCGGGATTCCGATACTTGCCGCGTATCGGATACCGGAATCGGAAGTTCCCAGATTCAAACTGCACGAATTCAGCCAATGAGAATGATTCCAAGTGTGGGCACATCCTGTTCAGCATGGAGGGCATGAAACTACTGGCAAGGCTGTGATTGGCTGCTGAAATGATGTCATGCTGCAGTTTAAAAGTCGCTGGCGCCATTTTGCGATCACTCTGCTGTGAATTCAGTTAGTGACAGGACGCTGTTTGCTGACTGAGGGCCAGTTTAGAGATAGCGATTTGCTTCATTGTTCTTTTCCAAGGCTAATTTAGCAAACGCTGTGTTCACCTACTAATCACCTTGCTTTTGCCTTGCAGCACTTTTTTCACAGCGATCTGCAAGGTCTCTGTTTGTGTGTGTGTGTGCAGCCCACTCTCTAGTCTGTGTGCAGCCATAGGCCATAGCTGGTTGTATTCAGTTCAGGGAGGGTGGTTCACTGCCTCATACTGTTCATTTTTTTTTTTTTTCAAGTAGTGCAGGCTGCTGCACATATTTTCAAAAAATTCCTATTAGTGTCTTTCCACCCGTATCCAGCTAACTTGTGGAAAAACACTACATAGGAAAACGTAGAGGAGTGTTTTTGGGCCTTGCAGCGCCGTTTACGGCTGCCTGCACGGTCTCCGTGTGACTGCAGCTCGCCCTGTAGTCTGTGTGCAGCCATAGCCGGTTGTATCCAGCTCAGGGTTCTTCACTGCGTCATACCGTAAAATCAATTTTCCTTTTGTTTTAAGTAGTGCAGGCTGCTGCACATTTTTTCAAAACATTCCTATTAGTGTCTTTCCACCCGTATCCAGCTAACTTGTGGAAAAACACTACATAGGACAACGTAGAGGAGTGTTTTTGGGCCTTGCAGCGCCGTTTACGGCTGTCTGCACGGTCTCCGTGTGACTGCAGCTCGCCTTTAGTATGTGTGCAGCCATAGCCGGTTGTATCCAGCTCAGGGTTCTTCACTGCGTCATACCGTAAAATCAATTTTCCTTTTGTTTTAAGTAGTGCAGGCTGCTGCACATTTTTTCAAAAAATTCCTATTAGTGTCTTTCCACCCGTATCCAGCTAACTTGTGGAAAAACACTACATAGGACAACGTAGAGGAGTGTTTTTGGGCCTTGCAGCGCCGTTTACGGCTGTCTGCACGGTCTCCGTGTGACTGCAGCTCGCCCTGTAGTCTGTGTGCAGCCATAGCCGGTTGTATCCAGCTCAGGGTTCTTCACTGCATCATACTGTAAAATCAATTTTCCTTTTGTTTTAAGTAGTGCAGGCTGCTGCACATTTTTTCAAAAAAATTCCTATTAGTGTCTTTCCACCCGTATCCAGCTAACTTGTGGAAAAACACTACATAGGACAACGTAGAGGAGTGTTTTTGGGCCTTGCAGCGCCATTTACGGCTGTCTGCACGGTCTCCGTGTGACTGCAGCTCGCCCTGTAGTCTGTGTGCAGCCATAGCCGGTTGTATCCAGCTCAGGGTTCTTCACTGCGTCATACCGTAAAATCAATTTTCCTTTTGTTTTAAGTAGTGCAGGCTGCTGCACATTTTTTCAAAAAATTCCTATTAGTGTCTTTCCACCCGTATCCAGCTAACTTGTGGAAAAACACTACATAGGACAACGTAGAGGAGTGTTTTTGGGCCTTGCAGCGCCGTTTACGGCTGTCTGCACGGTTTCCGTGTGACTGCAGCTCGCCCTGTAGTCTGTGTGCAGCCATAGCCGGTTGTATCCAGCTCAGGGTTCTTCACTGCGTCATACCGTAAAATCAATTTTCCTTTTGTTTTAAGTAGTGCAGGCTGCTGCACATTTTTTCAAAAAATTCCTATTAGTGTCTTTCCACCCGTATCCAGCTAACTTGTGGAAAAACACTACATAGGACAACGTAGAGGAGTGTTTTTGGGCCTTGCAGCGCCGTTTACGGCTGTCTGCACGGTCTCCGTGTGACTGCAGCTCTCCCTGTTGTCAGTTCAGCCCCAAAAAAATAAATAAATAATAAAGTTTACCAAACACACCACTTTACATTTGTGTAGGCCACATTAGCTCATATTAAAGTCTAGTCCACACTTTAGAAAATTAGTGTTTCTTATACCTGTTAGGACTTGGAGCTGTTCAGGAATAAGCACACAAAGCCGTTAGTACTTTTCTGCTTATCTTTATCAGTCAACCAAGATGAAGAAGGCAGGGAGTAAGGCACGTGGGCGTGGGCGCAGAGCAGGGAGAGGACGTAGGGATTCTGTGCCTGCTGCGGGCACCAGTGACTCATCAGCACCCACTTTCAGCAGGGAACAGTCGTTCATGCGCAGCTTTGTCGGAGAGCGCCGTACACCGCTGCTGCGTGAAGACCAAATTGAAGCCGTTGTTGGACGGATGGCAGCTAATGCATCGACTTCAATTAGTGCCACATCCTCTCAGACACAGAGCACTGGAGAGCACTCATCTGTCTCTTCACCACCTGCCAAATTGCCCAGGCAGACAGAGAGCCCAGGACAGGAGCCGTCTCTACTTCTGTTCTCTGAATCTCTTGGCTTGGAAACAGGGGGCCAGCCAAGCAGCATTGGAGAAATGGAAGAAGAGGCAGGGTGCAGTGATGCCCAACAGCTTTTTCTCTCTGAGTCTGAAGAGGCGGGTGGGCCAGTGCCTCCGGTCACCACATCGCAGGACGCATACGCTGATGACACTCAGGTGCCACTTTCTGGTGCGTGCTCTGCTGCTGAGACTACCCAGGAGGAGCAGTTGGTGGCAGAGGGTAGTGTAGATGATGAGGTCCTTGACCCATCTTGGCGTGAGGGACAGGGAGGTGGTGGGAGCAGCTCTGAGGAAGAGATTCCCCGAACGGGCCAAAGAGGGAGAGGGAGGGGGAAGACTGCTGATCCTGCAGCCTCCACGTTGGCACCAGTTAGGAGCATGTCTATTGTGAACTCTGTTTTCAGGCTCCCTCTTGTGGTCACAGGTGGTATTGTGTGACTTTTGTTTTGGGCTCCCCCTGGTGGCTTTGTTTGTTATCCTGCGGGTCTGTGGCTGATCAGCTGCCTCGTTATTCACTTGGGAGTTTCCTATTTAGCTCTCTTTCACTTCCACTTGTTGCCGGCTGTCAATGTACTCAGTGCTATTCTGATTACTCTTGATTATCTTCGGTTTCAGTCTCTTCAGGAGAAGCTAAGTTCTGTTTAATTATTTTTTTGCTCATCAGTCTGCAATATGATTTCTGTGTATGATGAGTTTAGTCCAGCTTGCTAATATGTGATTTCTTCTGCTGGTTTGCTCTGGGGTACAGAGTTGCTTCCCCCGCACCGTTAGTTGGTGCGGGGGCTCGAGCGATCTCTGCGTGGATATTTGAATAGGGTTTTTAATTGACCGCACAGTTCCCTTTCTATTTTCTGCTTTCTAGTGTTAGCGGGCCTCATTTGCTAAATCTAATTTCATCTCTACATTTGTGCTTTCCCCTTAACTCACCGTTAATATTTGTGGGGGGCTATTCTATATCTTTGGGGTTATTTCACTGAGGCAAGTGAGGACTTTCGTTCCCTCTAGGAATAGTCAATTTCTCAGGCCGTGAAGAGACGTCTAGGATTTTCAGGTAACGTTCCACGGCTGCCTATAGTTGTTTGCGGATAGGATCAGGTTGCGGTCAATTCAGTTACCACTTCCCCAGAGTTTGTAGTCGGTTTAGTTACTTAGCTAGTCCTACTTGCGATCCTTGCCACTAGGATCATAACAGTACAGCCGGCCGGTAAAGTGTTAATTGCATGGCAGAAGCAGGAGAAAAGAAGCCTTGAGAAATTTTTTTTTTGCCGTGTGTCTAGCTGCTGTGTGTCTAGCTTCTCTCCTCCTCTTAATCTTGGTGTGGCTCTGAACTCAGCTGCTGATATGGATATTCAGAGTTTGGCCTCCAGTGTAGATCAAGGGTACAAAGTATTCAGGATTTTGTTGTTCACAGTCCTATGTCAGAGCCTAGAATACCTATTCCGGAGTTGTTTTCTGGAGATAGATCTAGGTTCCTGAATTTTAAGAACAATTGTAAATTGTTTCTATCTTTGAAACCTCGTTCCTCTGGTGATTCCGTTCAGCAAGTTAAAATTATAATTTCTTTCTTGCGTGGTGACCCTCAAGATCGGGCCTTCGCATTGGCACCAGGGGATCCTGAATTGCTCAGTTTTGATGCATTTTTTCTGTCCCTTGGATTGCTCTATGAGGAACCTAATCTTGAGAACCATGCTGAAAAAGCTTTGTTGGCCCTTTCTCAGGGGCAAGATGAAGCAGAGGTGTACTGCCAGAAATTTCGGAAATGGTCCGTGCTTACTCAGTGGAATGAGTATGCCCTGGCTGCAAATTTCAGAAAAGGTCTTTCTGAGGCCATTAAGAATGTCATGGTGGGGTTCCCTACGCCTGCAGGTCTGAATGAGTCGATGACTCTGGCCATTCAGATTGATCGGTGTTTGCGGGAGCGCAAACCTGCGCACTATTTGGCGGTGTCTTCTGAACAGACACCTGAGTCTATGCAATGTGATAGAATTCTGACCAGAAGTGAACGGCAAAATTATAGACGGCAAAATGGGTTGTGCTTTTACTGTGGTGACTCAGCTCATGTTATCTCAGCATGCTCTAAGCGCAAAAAAAAGGTTGATAAATCTGTCACCATTGGTACTTTACAGCCTAAGTTCATTTTGTCTGTTACCCTGATTTGTTCCTTGTCATCTTACCCGGTTATGGCTTTTGTAGATTCAGGTGCTGCCCTGAGTCTGATGGACTTGTCATTTGCCAGGCGCTGTGGTTTTGTTTTGGAGCCTTTAAAATTCCCTATTCCACTAAGGGGAATTGATGCTACGCCATTGGCTACGAATAAACCTCAGTACTGGACACAAGTGACCATGTGCATGACTCCTGTTCATCAGGAGGTGATTCGCTTTCTTGTGCTGCATAATTTGCATGATGTTGTCGTGTTGGGTCTGCCATGGTTGCAGACTCATAATCCAGTCCTGGATTGGAAAGCAATGTCTGTGTCAAGTTGGGGTTGTCAGGGAATTCATGGCGATGCTCCTGTGGTGTCAATTGCTTCATCCACTCCTTCTGAAATCCCTGCATTTTTGTCAGACTACCAGGATGTATTTGATGAGCCCAAACTCAGTTCTCTACCTCCTCATAGGGATTGTGATTGTGCTATAAATTTGATTCCTGGTAGTAAGTTTCCCAAGGGATGACTTTTCAATTTGTCAGTGCCGGAGCATGCTGCCATGCGGAGTTATATAAAGGAGTCTTTGGAGAAAGGACTTATTCACCCCTCCTCCTCCCCTCTTGGTGCGGGGGTTTTTTTTGTGGCTAAGAAGGATGGTTCTCTGAGACCTTGTATTGATTATCGCCTTCTAAATAAAATCACGGTCAAATTTCAGTATCCTTTGCCATTGTTATCTGATCTGTTTGCTCGCATTAAGGGGTCTAGTTGGTTCACCAAGATAGATCTTCGTGGTGCGTATAACCTTGTGCGTATTAAGCAGGGTGATGAATGGAAAACTGCATTTAATACGCCCGAAGGCCATTTTGAGTACTTGGTGATGCCTTTTGGACTTTCTAACGCTCTATCTGTCTTTCAGTCTTTTATGCACGACATCTTCCGAGAATATCTGGATAAATTTATGATTGTGTATCTGGATGATATTCTGTTTTTTTCTGATGATTGGGAGTCCCATGTTAAGCAGGTCAGGATGGTGTTTCAGGTCCTGCGTGCCAATGCTTTATTTGTGAAGGGCTCAAAATGTCTTTTTGGAGTCCAGAAGGTTTCTTTTTTGGGTTTCATTTTTTCTCCTTCTACTATTGAGTTGGACCCAGTCAAGGTTCAGGCTATTCATGACTGGACGCAGCCTACATCTGTTAAGAGTCTTCAGAAGTTCTTGGGTTTTGCTTATTTTTACCGTCGCTTCATCGCTAATTTTTCTGGTGTTGTTAAGGCTTTGACGGATTTGACCAAGAAAGGTTCTGATGTTACTAACTGGTCTCCTACGGCTGTGGAGGCCTTTCGGGAGCTGAAGCGCCGGTTTTCTTCGGCTCCCGTCTTATGTCAGCCAGATGTCTCTCTTCCTTTCCAGGTCGAGGTTGATGCTTCCGAGATTGGAGCAGGGGCTGTTTTGTCGCAGAGAAGCGCCGATGGCTCTGTGATGAAGCCATGTGCTTTCTTTTCAAGAAAGTTTTCACCTGCCGAGCGGAATTATGATGTCGGTAATCGGGAGTTGTTGGCTATGAAGTGGGCATTTGAGGAGTGGCGACATTGGCTCGAGGGAGCTAAGCATCGTGTGGTGGTCTTGACTGATCACAAGAATCTGATTTATCTCGAGTCGGCCAAGCGGCTGAATCCTAGACAGGCTCGTTGGTCGTTGTTTTTCTCTCGTTTTGATTTCGTGGTCTCGTACCTGCCTGGTTCGAAGAATGTAAAGGCTGATGCTCTTTCTAGGAGTTTTGTGCCTGACTCTCCTGGAGATTCAGAGTCGGCTGGTATTCTCAGAGAAGGGGTGATTTTGTCTGCCATCTCCCCAGATTTGCAACGAGTGCTGCAGGAGTTTCAGGCGGATAGACCTGACCGTTGTCCACTGGAGAGACTGTTTGTCCCGGATAGATGGAGCAGCAGAGTTATTTCCGAGGTTCATTCTTCGGTGTTGGCGGGCCATCCTGGAATATTTGGTACCAGAGATTTGGTGGCCAGGTCCTTTTGGTGGCCTTCCTTGTCGCGGGATGTGTGTTCCTTTGTGCAGTCTTGTGGAATTTGTGCTCGGGCTAAGCCTTGCTGTTCTCGTGCCAGTGGTTTGCTGTTACCTTTGCCTGTCCCGAAGAGGCCTTGGACGCACATTTCCATGGATTTTATTTTGGATCTCCCGGTCTCTCAGAGAATGTCTGTCATCTGGGTGGCGTGTGATCGTTTTTCTAAGATGGTCCATTTGGTGCCCTTGCCTAAGTTGCCTTCCTCCTCCGAGTTGGTTCCGCTGTTTTTTCAAAATGTGGTTCGTTTGCATGGGATCCCTGAAAATATTGTTTCCAACAGAGGATCCCAGTTTGTGTCTAGATTTTGGCGGACCTTTTGTGCTAAGATGGGCATTGATTTGACTTTTTCGTCGGCCTTCCATCCTCAGACGAATGGCCAAACCGAACGAACTAATCAGACCTTGGAAACCTATTTGAGATGTTTTGTTTCTGCTGATCAGGACGACTGGGTGACTTTTTTGCCATTGGCCGAGTTTGCCCTTAATAATCGGGCTAGTTCTGCTACTTTGGTTTCTCCTTTTTTTGTAATTCGGGGTTTCATCCTCGTTTTTCCTCGGGTCAGGTGGAGCCTTCTGACTGTCCTGGAGTGGATGTTGTGGTGGATAGGTTGCATCAGATTTGGAATCATGTTGTGGACAATTTGAAGCTGTCACAAGAGAAGGCTCAGCGCTTTGCCAACCGCCTTCGCTGTGTGGGTCCCCAACTTCGCGTTGGGGACTTGGTGTGGTTGTCTTCTCGCTTTGTTCCTATGAAGGTCTCCTCTCCTAAGTTCAAGCCTCGGTTTATCGGTCCTTATAAGATTTTGGAAGTCCTTAACACTGTGTCATTTCGTTTGGACCTCCCAGCATCATTTGCTATTCAAAATGTGTTTCATCGGTCGTTGTTGCGGAGGTATGTGGTGCCTGTGGGTCCTCCGGTTGAGCCTCCTGCCCCTGTGCTGGTTGAGGGAGAATTGGAATACATGGTGGAGAAGATCTTGGATTCTCGTATTTCTAGACGGAGGCTTCAGTATTTGGTTAAATGGAAGGGCTATGGTCAGGAGGATAATTCCTGGGTTGTCGCCTCTGATGTTCATGCGGCCGATTTGGTTCGTGCCTTCCATGTGGCTCACCTTGATCGCCCTGGGGGTTTTGATGAGGGTTCGGTGACCCCTCCTCAAGGGGGGGGTACTGTTGTGAACTCTGTTTTCAGGCTCCCTCTTGTGGTCACAGGTGGTATTGTGTGACTTTTGTTTTGGGCTCCCCCTGGTTGCTTTGTTTGTTATCCTGCGGGTCTGTGGCTGATCAGCTGCCTCGTTATTCACTTGGGAGTTTCCTATTTAGCTCTCTTTCACTTCCACTTGTTGCTGTCAATGTACTCAGTGCTATTCTGATTACTCCTGATTATCTTCGGTTTCAGTCTCTTCAGGAGAAGCTAAGTTCTGTTTAATTATTTTTTGCTCATCAGTCTGCAATATGATTTCTGTGTATGATGAGTTTAGTCCAGCTTGCTAATATGTGATTTCTTCTGCTGGTTTGCTCTGGGGTACAGAGTTGCTTCCCCCGCACCGTTAGTTGGTGCGGGGGCTCGAGCGATCTCTGCGTGGATATTTTGAATAGGGTTTTTAATTGACCGCACAGTTCCCTTTCTATTTTCTGCTTTCTAGTGTTAGCGGGCCTCATTTGCTAAATCTAATTTCATCTCTGCATTTGTGCTTTCCCCTTAACTCACCGTTAATATTTGTGGGGGGCTATTCAATATCTTTGGGGTTATTTCACTGAGGCAAGTGAGGACTTTCGTTCCCTCTAGGAATAGTCAGTTTCTCAGGCCGTGAAGAGACGTCTAGGATTTTCAGGTAACGTTCCACGGCTGCCTATAGTTGTTTGCGGATAGGATCAGGTTGCGGTCAATTCAGTTACCACTTCCCCAGAGTTTGTAGTCGGTTTAGTTACTTAGCTAGTCCTACTTGCGATCCTTGCCACTAGGATCATAACACATGTCTCTTTCAAAAGCCAAAAAGGGCGCTCCCAAGACTTGCAGTGCCTGGTCCTTTTTTGACACAGTTGCAGATGACATTTGCTATATCAAATGCAAGGTGTGTCATCACAAAGTCAAAAGAGGTCGAAATGTCAGCAACCTCAATACCTTCAACATGTGGAAACATGTGCGGACCAGGCACGTGGCGGAGTTAGAAAAACACACTGAAGACCTAGGCCAACCAACAGCGGCAGCTACCACCTCTTCAGCTCGTGTTGCCTCTTCCTCCAGCTCACACGCAGCTGGTTCGGCTTCCTCCCAGGATCGCCGTGGAAGAACCTCTGGCCCTGTTGTCCAGAGACCCACTGTAATTCCACCCGCAGCACCACGTTCCCAGGCATCCTCACACTCCCAGCCCAGTCTACAGCCATCGGTAGTACAGGCATGGGAGAAAAGGCGGCCTTTCTCGTCAAACCACCCACGAGCACAGGCTCTGACTGCAGGCATTGCCAATCTTCTGTCACTGGAAATGCTGTCATTCAGGCTGGTGGAGACTGACAGCTTCCGTGACTTGATGTCATTGGCAGTCCCACAGTACAATGTGCCCAGCCGCTTTTACTTCAGCAGGCAAGCTGTCCCTGCCCTGCACAAGCATGTGGAGGGACACATAAAACACGCGCTACTGAACGCCATCAGTAGCAAGGTCCACCTCACCACCGATGCGTGGACCAGTCAACATGGACAGGGGCGATACCTTTCCCTCACAGCCCATTGGGTTAATGTTGTTGAGCCGGGTACAGATCGTGCGAGTGGCGCAGGACGTGTCCTGCCCACTCCAAGGATTGCAGGAATCCAGTCTGTACGCATTGACTCCTCCTCTTACACCAGTTCCTCAGAATCATCGCTGCAGGAGCCGTCACAGTCCACCTCCACATGGACCCATGAACGTTACCTGTTACGACCGACATGAGCACAGCCGTGGCCAAACGTCAACAGGCCGTCTTGAAATTAATTTATTTGAGGAATCGAAGCCACACTGCACAGGAGCTCTGGAATGCCATCAAGCAGGAGAGCGATGTGTGGTTTGTGTCAGCGAATCTCCAGCCAGGCATGGTAGTGTGTGATAATGGCCGAAATCTGGTGGCAGCTCTGGGCCTCGGCAACCTCACTCACATCCCATGTCTGGCACATGTGCTCAATTTGGTCGTGCAGAGTTTTTTGAGGGACTATCCGGATCTTGATGCACTGCTGCACAAGGTCCGCCTAGAGTGTGCTCACTTGCGGCATTCCAGCACGGCAAAATCGCGCATTGCGGCTCTGCAGCGCCAATTCCGCCTTCCGGAACATCACATCATATGTGACCTACCTACCAGGTGGAATTCCACGTTACATATGTTGGAGCGGTTGTGTGAGCAGCAGCAAGCAGTAATGGAGTACCAGCTGCATCAGGCGCAAAGAAGTCGCACTCCGCGCCGTTCAGACTTCACAACCACAGAGTGGGCCACTATGAAGGACGTCTGCCAGGTTTTGCGTCCCTTCGATTATTCCACGCGGATGGCGAGTGCAGATAATGCACTAGTCAGCATGACTGTCCCCCTTATCTGCCTGCTTGAAAAATCACTGCAAGCGCTAAGGGATGATGTTGTGGAAGAGGTGGAGGATGAGAATTCACCATTTCCATCATCTTCTGGACAGTCAGTGCCACGTGGTTCCTCACAAACGCGTAGGCAGGGGACACTTTGTGAGGAGGATGAGGAGGAGTCAATGGAGGAGGAAGACATCCGTCCAGAGGAGGGAGTTACACAATTGTCCAGTAGTCAGTGTGTACAGCGAGGGTGGGGTGATGACGAGCGGGCAGAGATCATGCCTCAAGCAGGGGACAGCGTTTCTTGGCCAGTTGGCAGTCTGGAGCACATGGTGGATTACATGCTGCAGTGCCTGAGAAACGACCGCCGCATCGCTCACATTCTCAGCATGCCTGATTATTGGGTGTTCACCCTCCTCGATCCTCGCTACCGGGACAATGTAGAAAGCCTCATCACACCGTTGAACCGGGAGCGAAAAATGCGGGAGTACCAAGAGACACTGGTGAATTCCATCATCTTCTCATTTTCCAACTGAGAGAAGTGCTGCTAGTGTATTACAAAGCAGCTCAGTGCGTCCAGGCAGTGGAGGAGGCTCTGCACAAAGAGGGAGCAGAAGCAGTGCCTCTGCCCAAGGCAAGACCAGTATGGCCCAACTGTGGCACAATTTTGTGTGCCCGCCACAAAAGTCTACACCATCACAGACGGCTCCAGTCAGCAGGAGGCAACGGTTCCGTCAGATGGTGACAGACTAACATGTCTTGCCCTCTTGCTGTACTCCCATACGGCTCTTCCCCTTTCAAGTTTTAGGTCTCAAAGCTGGATACATGGCCAGAGCTAAGCCAGTATGCATTGGAGGTGCTGGCTTGCCCTGCGGCTAGTGTACTATCGGAACACGTCTTTAGTGCTGCAGGTGGTGTACTAACTGACCGTCGCATGCGACTATCCTCCGATAACGTTGACCGGCTTACTTTCCTGAAAATGAACCAGGCCTGGATCTCGCAGGAATTTGCCACTCCTCTTCCTGATTAAATAATTAGGTGACTGTCTACAGTATCCAGGTCTCCAGTTGTGTTCATCTTTCTACCACCTGAACTTTAATTCCTGGGCTCCAACACTGCCAGTTGAGGCTCAGAAGTGCCGTCTGCACAGTCAAAACATACGACCCAGTGTTATTGGGTGTCAGTAACGTCAGCTGATCCCCAGCTGTGTAGTCGGCAATGTGTCCTGCGACCGCCACGCTGACACAACAACTGAAATGTAAGGGAACCTGTCCCCCCCCCCAAGGCGTTTGTTACTGAAAGAGCCACCTTGTGCAGCAGTAATGCTGCACAAGGAAAAGGTAGCTATTTTTGTTTAGCTCCTTGCACACGCAGAACTTAACACTTATAAAATGTGTTCACTGATACCGTAAAACCGTCCCGGAGGTGGGACTTTCCTTCGTAATGTGACGCAGCACAGCCGTCATTCTTACCCCCCCGGCGCCGTGCGCCGGCTCCTCAGCGTTGTTTGATTCTGTCTCGAAGCCTGCGCTGTTATGTTATCCCTTGGCCAGGCACACTTAGCGCTTCCCCTCTTCTGACATCATTTGGTGTCATGCTGACTGCGCCTGTGCGGCCGCGCTGGCCGAGATCCCGCCTCGCAGTGTCTTCTGATTTAATCATACTGCGGGCCTGGGATCCATGGGCATGCGCAGTGCATATCTTCACCTCCGCCTCTCACTCATCTCCCTTCGCCTTCTTCAGACTGTGCGCCGTCAGCTGATCCCTAATAGCATGCCACGGCCGTGACACCGCACAGTCTGAAGAAGCCGGAGGGAGGGGAGTGAGAGGCGAGGATATGCACTGCGCATGGCCACGGATCCCAGGCCCGCGGTGGGATTACATTAGACGACACTGCGAGGCGGGATCTCGGCCAGCGCGGATGCACAGGCGCAGCCAGACTGACACCAAATGATGTCAGAAGATGGGCAGCGCTAAGTGTGCCTGGCCAAGGGATAACATAACAGCGCAGGCTCCGGGACGGAATTAAACAATGCTGAGGAGCCGGGGCACGGCGCCAAGGGGGTAGGAATGACGGCTGTGCTGCGTCATATTATGAAGGAAAGTCCCACCTCCGGGACGGTCTCACGGTATCAGGGGACACATTTTATAAGTGTTTAGTTCTGTGTTTGCAAGGAGCATAATGAAAAGAGCCACCTTTTCCTTTTGCATCCTTTGTGCTGCACAAGCTGGCTCTTTCAGCTACAAACGCCTTGGGGGGGGGTGTTATGATCCTTAGTGGTTGAGGATCACAAAATACTGCATCTAAGTAACAAAACATAGGACAAGCTCTAGGGAGGTGGTAAACTGGACTGACCGCAAATCTGAACCTATCCAACACACTAGAGGTAGCCGGTGAACGTGACTAAAATCCTAGATGTCTCGAGCCAGCCTGAGGAACTAACTACTAGTGTTGAGCATTCCGATACCGCAAGTATCGGGTATCGGCCGATATTTGCTGTATCGGAATTCCGATACCGAGATCCGATACTTTTGTGGTATCGGGTATCGGTATCGAAACAACATTAATGTGTAAAATATAAAATTAAAATTAAAAATATTGCTATACTTACCTCTCCGACGCAGCCTGGACCTCACCGAGGGAACCGGCAGCGTTCTTTGCTTAAAATGCGCGCTTTTCCTTCCTTCCGTGACGTCACGGCTTGTGATTGGTCGCGTGCCGCCCATGTGGCCGCGACGCGACCAATCACAGCAAGCCGTGACATAATTTTCAGGTCCTTCTAGGCATTCAGTATTTTAAAATTACGTTCCGGCTTTGTGATTGGTCGCGTCGCCCATGTGACCGCAACGTGACCAATCACAAGCCGGAACGTAATTTTAAAATCCTGAAGGACCTGAAATTACGTCACGGCTTGCTGTGATTGGTTGCGTCGCGGCCACATGGGCGACGCGACCAATCACAAGCCGGGACGTCACGGGAGGCAGGACACGCGCGCATTTTAAAATGTGCGCGTGTCCTGCCTCCCGTGACGTCACGGCTTGTGATTGGTCGCGTCGCCCATGTGACTGCGACGCGACCAATCACAAAGCCAGAACGTAATTTTAAAATACTGAATGCCTAGAAGGACCTGAAATTACGTCACGGCTTGCTGTGATTGGTCGCGTCGCGGTCACATGGGCGGCACGCAACCAATCACAAGCCGTGACGTAATTTTAAAAATGCGCGCGTTTCCTGCCTCCCGTGACGTCACGGCTTGTGATTGGTCGCGTCGCCCATGTGACCGTGACGCGACCAATCACAAAGCCGGAACGTAATTTTAAAATAATGAATGCCTAGAAGGACCTGAAAATTACGTCACGGCTTGCTGTGATTGGTCGCGTCGCGGCCACATGGGCGGCACGTGACCAATCACAAGCCGTGACATCACGGAATGAAGTAAACGCGCGCATTTGAAGCAAAGAAGGCTCCCGGTTACGGCGGTAAAGTCCAGGGCGCGTCAGAGGGTGAGTATATCCCTATTTTTTTATTTTAATTCTTTATTTTACACATTTATATGGATCTCAGGGCCTGAAGGAGAGTTTCCTCTCCTTCAGACCCTGGGAACCATCAGGGATACCGTCCAATACTTGAGTCCCATTGACTTGTATTGGTATCGGGTATCGGTATCGGATTAGATCCGATACTTTGCCGGTATCGGCCGATACTTTCCGATACCGATACTTTCAAGTATCGGACGGTATCGCTCAACACTACTAACTACCCCTAGAGAGAAAGAAAGACCTCACTTGCCTCCAGAGAAATAATCCCCAAAGATATAGAAGCCCCCAACAAATAATAACGGTGAGGTAAGAGAAAGGCACATACACAGGGGTGAAAGCAGATTCAGCAAATGAGGCCCACTAATACTAGATAGCAGAAAATAGAAAAGGGGTCTGTGCGGTCAGTAAAAAACCCTTACAAAATATCCACACTGAGATTTCAAGAACCCCCGCACCAACTACCGGTGTGGGGGGAGAAACTCAGTCCTCTAGAGCAACCAGCAAGCGAGGAAATCACATTTTAGCAAGCTGGACAAGAAACATGATGAATGCTGATAATCAAAAAATAAACAAACAAAAACTTAGCTTGTCTTGGAGAGACTGGGAGCAAGGTAGTCACAAGGAATCTGAAGAGCACTGAATACATTGAGAGCAGGCAAGGAACTGAGTATCCAGGTGAGCTAAATAGGAAACCAACCAAGGATAACGAACCAGCTGATGCTGCCAACCTGCAGAAAGACAACACTACACAGTACCGCTTGTGACCACTAGAGGGAGCCCAAAAATAGAGTTCACAACAGTACCGCCCCCTTGAGGAGGGGTCACCGAACCCTCATCAAGGAATCCATGGCGATCAGGATGAGCCGCATGGAAGGCACGAACCAAATCGGCCACATGAACATCAGAGGCGACAACCCAGGAATTATCCTCCTGACCATAGCCCTTCCACTTAACCAAATACTGAAGCCTCCGTCTAGAGATACGAGAATCCAAAATCTTCTCCACCACGTACTCCAATTCGCCCTCGACCAGCACCGGAGCAGGAGGCTCAACAGAAGGAACCACAGGTACCACATACCTCCGCAACAAAGACCTATGGAACACATTATGAATGGCAAACGATGCTGGGAGATCCAAACGAAAAGACACCGGGTTAAGGATTTCCAAGATCTTATAAGGACCGATGAAGCGAGGCTAGAATTTAGGAGAGGAGACCTTCATAGGAACATACCGAGAAGACAGCCACACCAAATCCCCAACACGAAGTCGGGGACCCACACCGCTGCGGCGGTTGGCAAAGCGCTGAGCCTTCTCCTGTGACAACCTCAAATTGTCCACCACATGGTTCCAAATCTGCTGCAACCTATCCACCACAGAATCCACCCCAGGACAGTCAGAAGGCTCAACCTGACCCGAGGAAAAACGAGGATGGAAACCAGAATTGCAGAAAAAAGGCGAAAGCAAAGTAACAGAACTAGCCCGATTATTAAGGGCAAACTCAGCCAATGGCAAAAAAGTCACCCAATCATCCTGATCAGCAGAAACAAAACATCTCAAATAAGTTTCCAACGTCTGATTAGTTCGCTCGGTTTGGCCATTAGTCTGAGGATGGAAGGCCGACGAAAAATACAAATCAATGCCCATCTTAGCACAAAAAGTCAGCCAAAACCTGGACACAAACTGGGATCCTCTATCAGACACAATATTTTCAGGAATGCCGTGCAAGCGAACCACATTCTGAAAAAATAGAGGAACCAAATCGGAGGAAGAAGGCAACTTAGGCAAGGGCACCAAATGGACCATCTTGGAAAAACGATCACACACCACCCAGATGACAGACATTTTCTGAGATACTGGAAGATCCGAAATAAAATCCATGGAAATGTGCATCCAAGGCCTTTTCGGAATAGGCAAAGGCAAAAGCAAACCGCTGGCACGAGAACAGCAAGGCTTAGCCCGAGCACAAATCCCACAAGACTGCACAAAGGAACGCACATCCCGCGACAAGGAAGGCCACCAGAAGGACCTAGCCACCAAATCTCTGATACCAAAAATCCCAGGATGACCCGCCAACACCGAAGAATGAACCTCGGAAATAACTCTGCTGGTCCATCTATCCGGGACAAACAGTCTCTCTGGTGGACAACGGTCAGGTCTATCCGCCTGAAATTTCTGCAGCACTCGTCGCAAATCTGGGGAAATGGCAGACAAAATCACTCCCTCTCTGAGAATACCAGCCGGCTCAGAAACTCCTGGAGAGTCAGGCACAAAACTCCTAGAAAGTGCATCAGCTTTCACGTTCTTCGAACCTGGCAGGTATGAGACCACGAAGTTGAAACGGGAGAAAAACAACGACCAACGAGCCTGTCTAGGATTCAGCCGCTTGGCAGATTCAAGGTAAATCAGATTTTTGTGATCAGTCAAGACCACCACACGATGTTTAGCTCCTTCGAGCCAATGTCGCCACTCCTCAAATGCCCACTTCATAGCCAACAACTCCCGATTACCAACATCATAATTCCGCTCAGCAGGTGAAAACTTTCTTGAAAAGAAAGCACATGGCTTCATCACAGAGCCATCAGAGCTTCTCTGCGACAAAACAGCCCCTGCTCCAATCTCAGAAGCATCAACCTCGACCTGGAAGGGGAGAGAGACATCTGGCTGACATAAGACTGGAGCTGAAGAAAACCGGTGCTTCAGCTCCCGAAAGGCCTCCACGGCCGCAGGAGACCAATTAGTCACATCAGAACCCTTCTTGGTCAAATCCGTCAAAGGTTTAACCACGCTAGAAAAATTAGCGATGAAACGACGGTAAAAATTAGCAAAACCCAAGAACTTCTGAAGACTCTTAACAGACGTGGGCTGAGTCCAGTCATGAATAGCCTGGACCTTGACTGGGTCCATCTCCACAGTAGAAGGAGAAAAAATAAAACCCAAAAAGGAGACCTTCTGTACTCCGAAGAGGCATTTTGAGCCATTCACAAATAAAGCATTAGCACGCAGGACCTGAAACACCATCCTGACCTGCTTCACATGGGACTCCCAATCATCAGAAAAGACCAAAATGTCATCCAGATAAACAATCATAAATTTATCCAGATATTCTCGGAAGATGTCATGCATGAAGGACTGAAACACAGAAGGAGCATTAGAGAGTCCAAAAGGCATCACCAAGTACTCAAAATGGCCTTCAGGCGTATTAAATGCTGTTTTCCATTCATCTCCCTGCTTAATGCGCACAAGGTTACACGCACCACGGAGATCTATCTTGGTGAACCAACTGGCACCCTTAATCCGAGCAAACAAATCAGACAATAGTGGTAAAGGATACTGAAATTTGACTGTGATTTTATTCAGAAGACGATAATCTATACAAGGTCTCAAAGAACCGTCCTTCTTGGCCACAAAAAAAAATCCTGTACCAAGAGGGGAAGAGGATATGGGCAAATATGTCCCTTCTCCAAAGACTCCTTTATATAACTCCGCATCGCGGCATGCTCTGGTATAGACAGATTAAAAAGTCGTCCCTTAGGGAATTTACTACCAGGAATTAAATTTATAGCACAGTCACAATCCCTATGAGGGGGCAGGGCACTGGACCTGGGCTCATCAAATACATCCTGGTAGTCAGACAAAAACTCAGGGACCTCAGAAGGAGTGGAAGAAGCAATAGACACCAACGGAGCATCGCCATGAATTCCCTGACAACCCCAACTTGACACAGACATAGCTTTCCAATCTAAAACTGGATTATGAGCCTGCAGCCATGGCAGACCCAAAACGACAACATCATGCAAATTATGCAGAGCAAGAAAGCGAATCACCTCCTGATGTAAGGGAATCATGCACATGGTCATTTGCGTCCAATACTGAGGCTTATTCTCAGCCAATGGCGTAGCATTAATTCCCCTCAGAGGAATAGGAAATTCCAAAGGCTCCAGGACAAAACCACAGCGCCTGGCAAACGACAAATCCATCAGATTCAGGGCAGCACCCGAATCCACAAAAGCCATAACCGGGTAACACGACAAAGAACAAATCAAAGTAACAGACAAAATAAATTTAGGCTGCATAGTACCAATGGTGACAGGTTTAGCGATTTTTTTTAAGCGTTTAGAGCATGCTGAGATAACATGAGTAGAATCACCACAGTAAAAGCACAACCCATTTTGATGTCTATGACTTTGTCGCTCAATTCTGTTCAGAGTTCGGTCACATTGCATAGACTCAGGTCTCTGTTCAGAAAATACCGCCAAAGGATGAGCAGATTTGCGCTCCCGCAAACGCCGATCAACCTGAATGGCTAAAGCCATAGAATCACTCAGACTTGTAGGGGTGGGAAACCCCACCATAACATTCTTAACGGCCTCAGAAATACCTTCTCTGAAATTTGCAGCCAGGGCACACTCATTCCATTGAGTAAGCACCGACCATTTCCGAAATTTTTGACAATACACCTCTGCTTCATCCTGACCTTGAGAGATAGCCAGCAACGCTTTTTCTGCCTGACTCTCAAGATTAGGCTCCTCATAAAGCAATCCAAGAGCCAGAAAAAATGCATCTACATTAAGCAATGCAGGATCTCCTGGCGCCAGAGAGAAAGCCCAATCTTGAGGGTCGCCACGCAACAAGGAGATAACAATTTTAACTTGCTGAGCGGAATCACCAGAGGAACGAGGTCTCAGAGATAGAAATAACTTACAATTATTCTTAAAATTTAGAAACCTAGATCTATCTCCAGAAAACAACTCAGGAATGGGTATCTTTGGTTCTGACATAGGGCTATGAATAACAAAATCCTGAATACTTTGCACCCGTGCAGCAAGATGATCCGCACTAGAAGCCAGAGTCTGAACATTCATGTCTGCAGCTGAGCTCAAAACCACCCAGAGTTCAAGGGGATGAAAGAAGCTAAACAGACTGCAGCAAAGGAAAAGCGGGAGGAAAAAAAAATGTACTCAGGTCTTCTTTTTATCCCACTTCTGCGATGCATTAAACACTTTTTGGCCTGCTCTACTGTTATGATCCTTAGTGGTTGAGGATCACAAAATACTCCAGCTAAGTAACAAAACATAGGACAAGCTCTAGGGAGGTGGTAAACTGGACTGACCGCAAATCTGAACCTATCCAACACACTAGAGGTAGCCGGTGAACGTGACTAAAATCCTAGATGTCTCGAGCCAGCCTGAGGAACTAACTACCCCTAGAGAGAAAGAAAGACCTCACTTGCCTCCAGAGAAATAATCCCCAAAGATATAGAAGCCCCCAACAAATAATAACGGTGAGGTAAGAGGAAGGCACATACACAGGGGTGAAAGCAGATTCAGCAAATGAGGCCCACTAATACTAGATAGCAGAAAATAGAAAAGGGGTCTGTGCGGTCAGTAAAAAACCCTTACAAAATATCCACACTGAGATTTCAAGAACCCCCGCACCAACTAACGGTGTGGGGGGAGAAACTCAGTCCCCTAGAGCAACCAGCAAGCGAGGAAATCACATTTTAGCAAGCTGGACAAGAAACATGATGAATGCTGATAATCAAAAAATAAACAAACAAAAACTTAGCTTGTCTTGGAGAGACTGGGAGCAAGGTAGTCACAAAGAATCTGAAGAGCACTGAATACATTGAGAGCAGGCAAGGAACTGAGTATCCAGGTGAGCTAAATAGGAAACCAACCAAGGATAACGAACCAGCTGATGCTGCCAACCTGCAGAAAGACAACACTGCACAGTACCGCTTGTGACCACTAGAGGGAGCCCAAAAATAGAGTTCACAACAGGGGGGTTAAAGGTTCCCTTTCGACTTTCTCCAATCAGGCTTCAGCCTACTACGGCCTGTGTTCCTCTGCTCCTCCTGCTGTCCCTGGGTTCCAACACCGCTAGTTGGTGCCTGGAAGTGCTGTCCGCACAGTCAACACTTGCTGCTGTGTTATTGGGGTTCAGTAACGTCAGCTGTTCCCCAGCTGTGTGTGTGGCAATCCCTCCTATCTCCTCCACCACCTCCTCCTGCTGTCCCTGGGCTCCAACACCGCTAGTTGTTGCCTGGAAGTGCTGTCCGCACAGTCAACAGTCGCTCCTCTGTTATTGGGGTTCAGTAACGTCAGCTGTTCCCCAGCTGTGTGTGTGGCAATCCCTCCTCTCTCCTCCACCTCCTCCTCCTTCTGTCCCTGGGCTCCAACACCGCTAGTTGTTGTCTGGAAGTGCTGTCCGCACAGTCAACAGTCGCTCCTCTGTTATTGGGGTTCAGTAACGTCAGCTGTTCCCCAGCTGTGTGTGTGGCAATCCCTCCTCTCTCCTCCACCTCCTCCTCCTTCTGTCCCTGGGCTCCAACACTGCTAGTTGTTGTCTGGATGTGCTGTCCGCACAGTCAACAGTCGCTCCTCTGTTATTGGGGTTCAGTAACGTCAGCTGTTCCCCAGCTGTGTGTGTGGCAATCCCTCCTCTCTCCTCCACCTCCTCCTCCTCCTTCTGTCCCTGGGCTCCAACACCGCTAGTTGTTGTCTGTAAGTGCTGTCCGCACAGTCAACAGTCGCTCCTCTGTTATTGGGGTTCAGTAACGTCAGCTGTTCCCCAGCTGTGTGTGTGGCAATCCCTCCTCTCTCCTCCACCTCCTCCTCCTTCTGTCCCTGGGCTCCAACACTGCTTTTGTTGTCTGGAAGTGCTGTCCGCACAGTCAACAGTCGCTCCTCTGTTATTGGGGTTCAGTAACGTCAGCTGTTCCCAAGCTGTGTGTGTGGCAATCCCTCCTCTCTCCTCCACCTCCCCCTCCTCCTTCTGTCCCTGGGCTCCAACACCGCTAGTTGTTTTCTGGAAGTGCTGTCTGCACAGTCAACAGTCGCTCCTCTGTTATTGGGGTTCAGTAACGTCAGCTGTTCCCCAGCTGTGTGTGTGGCAATCCCTCCTCTCTCCTCCACCTCCTCCTCCTCCTTCTGTCCCTGGGCTCCAACACCGCTTTTGTTGTCTGGAAGTGCTGTCCGCACAGTCAACAGTCGCTCCTCTGTTATTGGGGTTCAGTAACGTCAGCTGTTCCCCAGCTGTGTGTGTGGCAATCCCTCCTCTCTCCTCCACCTCCTCCTCCTTCTGTCCCTGGGCTCCAACACGGCTAGTTGTTGTCTGGAAGTGCTGTCCGCACAGTCAACAGTCGCTCCTCTGTTATTGGGGTTCAGTAACATCAGCTGTTCCCCAGCTGTGTGTGTGGCAATCCATCCTATCTCCTCCACCTCCTCCTCCTCCTTCTGTCCCTGGGCTCCAACACCGCTAGTTGTTGTCTGGAAGTGCTGTCCGCACAGTCAACAGTCGTTCCTCTGTTATTGGGGTTCAGTAATGTCAGCTGTTCCCCAGCTGTGTGTGTGGCAATCCATCCTATCTCCTCCACCTCCTCCTCCTGCTGTCCCTGGGCTCCAACACCGCTAGTTGTTGCCTGGTAGTGCTGTCCGCACAGTCAACACTTGCTGCCGTGTTATTGGGGTTCAGTAATGTCAGCTGCTCCCCTGCTGTGTGTGCTGCAATACCTCCTATCTGCTCCTCCTGCTGTCCCTAGGCTCCAACACCGCTAGTTGTTGTCCGGAAGTGCTGTCCGCACAGAGCCAAACACCTCGCCAATGTGTTAGTGGGGTTCAGTAATGCCTGCTGCTCCCCTGCTGTGTATACGGCAACGTGTCATGCGACCGCCACGCAGGCACAACAAATTAAATTTAAGGGAACCTGTCCCCCCCCCCACGCGTTTCTTACTGAATGAGCCACCTTGTGCAGCAGTAATGATGCAAAAGGAAAAAGTGCCTGTTTTCGTGGTGGTCCTTGCACATGCTGAACCTAACACTTATGAAATGTGTCCCCTCACACCGTTAAACCGTCCGGTAGGTGGAACTTTCCTTCGTAATGTGACGCAGCACAGCCGTCATTCTCACCCCCTTGGCGCTGTGTGCCGCCTCCTCAGCGTTGTTTGAATCTGTCCCAGAGCCTGCGCTGTTATGTTAGGCTTCATTCACACTAGCGTCGGGCTCGGCCCATCGCGGTGCGTCGGGCCGACATTCCCGATGCTAGCGTTGTCTCCGCCGCACAACGGGGTCAGCGGATGTATTTCTTCAGCACATCCGCTGCCCCATTGTGAGGTGCGGAGAAGCGCGGGGAGGTGGGGGCGGAGTTCCGGCCGCGCATGCGCGGTCGGAAAAAGCGAACCGTCGTGAGCAAAAAACGTTACATGTAGCGTTTTTTGCTCCCGACGGTCCGCCACTGCACGACGCATCCGTCGCACGACGGGTGCGACGTGTGGCAGTCCGTCACAATGCGTCGCTTAATGTTAATCAATGGCGAAAAAACGCATCCTGCAAACACTTTTGCAGGATGCGTTTTTTCGGCAAAACGACGCATTGTGACGGAATGCAGTTAACGCTAGTGTGAAAGTAGCCTTAGCCCTTGGACATGCACACTTAGCGCTGCCCGTCTTCTGACATTATTTGGTGTCAGGCTGGCTGCGCCTGTGCGGCCGCGCTGGACGAGATCCCGCCTCGTAGTGTGCATGCGCAGTGCATATCTTAACATCCACCTCTCACTCATCTCCCGACGCCTTCTTCAGACTGTGCAACGTCAGCTGATCCCTAATAGCATGCCACGGCCGTGACGCCGCACAGTCTGAAGAAGCCGTAGGGAGGGGAGTGAGAGGCGAGGATATGCACTGCTCATGCCCATGGATCACAGGTCCGCAGAGTGATTACATTAGATGACACAGCGAGGCGGGATCTTGGCCAGCGCGGCCGCACAGGCGCAGCCAGCCTGACACCAAATGATGTCAGAAGATGGGCAGCGCAAAATGTGTGCATAGCCAAGGGCTAACATACCAGCGCAGGCTCCGGGACAGATTCAAACAACGCTGAGGAGGCATCGCACGGCGCCAAGGGGGTAAGAATGACGGCTGTGCTGCGTCACATTACGAAGGAAAGTTCCACCTACCAGACGGTTTAACGGTGTGAGGGGACACATTTCATAACTGTCAAGTACAGCGTTTGCAAGGACCATAATTAAAAGAGCTAAGTTTACTTTTTCCAGCATTAGTGCTGTACAAGACGGCTCTTTCAGCTACAAACGCCTTGGGGGGGGGTTAACCCCTTCCCGACCTTTGACGCCACGTAGGCGTCATGAAAGTCGGTGCCAATCCGACCTGTGACGCCTATGTGGTGTCATGGAATGATCGCGTCCCTGCAGATCGGGTGAAAGGGTTAACTCCTATTTCACCCGATCTGCAGGGACAGGGGGAGTTGTACTTCAGCCCAGGGGGGGTGGCTTTGCCCCCACGTGGCTACGATCGCTCTGATTGGCTGTTGAAAGTGCAACAGCCAATCAGAGCAATTTGCAATATTTCACCTATGAAAATGGTGAAATATTGCAATCCAGCCATGGCCGATGCTGCAATAGCATCTGCCATGGCTGGAAATCATGTTCTGCCCCCCCCCCCACCGCCCCCGATCTCCTCCCCAGTCCTCCGTTCTGTCCGGTACCCCCCTCCATCCCCCTGTCCGCTCCCCCGTGCTCCTGTCCGCTCCCCCCCCTGTGCTCCGATCCACCACCACCCCCTCATACTTACCGAGCCTCCCGAAGTCGGTCCGTCTTCTCCCTGGGTGCCACCATCTTCCAAAATGGCGGGCGCATGCGCAGTGCGCCCGCCGAATCTGCCGGCCGGCAGATTCATTACAAAGTACATTTTGATCGCTGTGGTAGGTTCTATCACAGCGATCAAAATAAAAAAATAATAAATAAACCCCCCCTTTATCACCCCCATAGGTAGGGACAATAATAAAATAAAGAAAATATATTTTTTTTCTTTTTCCACTAGGGTTAGGGTTAGAACTAGGGTTAGAACTAGGGGTAGGGTTAGGGTTAGGGTTAGGGTTAGGGTTATGGCATGTGCACACAGTGCGGATTTGGCCGCGGATCCGCAGCGGATTGGCCGCAGATCCGCAGCGGATTGGCCGCGGATCCGCAGCGGATTGGCCACGGATCCGCAGCGGATTGGCCGCTGCGAATTCGTAGCAGTTTTCCATCAGGTTTACAGTACCATGTACACCTATGGAAAACCAAATCCGCTGTGCCCATGGTGCAGAAAATTCCATGCAGAAACGCTGCGTTGTATTTTCCGCAGCATGTCAATTCTTTGTGAGGATTCCGCAGCGTTTTACACCTGTTCCTCAATAGGAATCCACAGGTGAAATCCGCACAAAAAAACACTGGAAATCTGCTGTAAATCCACAGGTAAAACGCAGTGCCTTTTACCTGCAGATTTTTCAAAAATCGTGCGGAAAAATCTCACACGAATCCGCAACGTGGGCACATAGCCTTAGGGTTAGGGTTGGAATTAGAGTTAGGGTTGGAATTAGGGCTAGGGTTGGAAATAGGGTTAAGATTAGGCTTGTGGTTAGGGTTACGGATAGGGTTAGGGGTGTGTTGGGGTTACAGTTGTGGTTAGGGTTGGGATTAGGGTTAGGGTTGGGATTAGGGTTAGGATTAGGGTTAGGGTTGGAATTAGGGTTACGGGTGTGTTGGGGTTAGGGTTGTGGTTAGGGGTGTGTTAGGGTTAGGGTTGTGATTAGGGTTATGGCTACAGTTGGGATTAGGATTAGGGGTGTGTTGGGGTTAGTGTTGAAGTTAGAATTGAGGGGTTTCCACTGTTTAGGCACATCAGGGGTCTCCAAACGCAACATGGCGCCACCATTGATTCCAGCCAATCTTGCGTTCAAAAAGTCAAATGGTGCTTCCTCCCTTCCAAGCCCCAACGTGCGCCCAAACAGTGGTGTACCCCCACATTTGGGGTACCAGCGTACTCAGGACAAACTGGGCAACAACTGTTGGGGTCCAATTTCTCCTGTTACCCTTGCAAAAATAAAAAATTACTTGCTAAAACATAATTTTTGAGGAAAGAACAATTATTTTTTATTTTCACGGCTCTGCGTTATTAACTTCTGTGAAGCACTTGGGGGTTGAAAGTGCTCACCACACATCTAGATAAGATCCTTCGGGGGTCTAGTTTCCAAAATGGGGTCACTTGTGGGGTGATTCTACTATTTAGGCACATCAGGGGCTCTGCAAATGCAACGTGATGCCCGCAGACCATTCCATCAAAGTCTGCATTTCAAATGTCACTACTTCCCTTCCGAGCCCTGACGTGCGCCCAAACAGTGGTTTACCCCCACATATGGGGTACCAGCACACTCACAACATTGAGTACATTGACAACATTTTGCTGATCTGGCAGGGATCAATTGATGATCTTCACGTATTTATGAGGTCATTGAATGACAATGACCAAAATATCTTTATCACCTATAAGTGTGACAATTCTGTTATAGAATTTCTAGATGTTACATTGAAAAAGGATATTAGAGGTGAGATACAGACGGACATCTTCCGCAAGCCTACCTCCACAAATATGCTGTTGCATGCCGCCTCCTCTCATCCGAGACACATGATCCAGTCTGTTCCCACCGGACAGTTTTTGCGATTGCGGAGACTCTGCTCCACAGAAAGTGATTTTTACAAACAGGCGGAAGATTTAAAACAACGCCTGAGGGAGCGGGGTTTCAGCAATCGTATGATTAAAAAAGCCTACAACCATGCAAAAGGGTCCTCCAGAAATGATTTATTATATGGGACACGCCAACCTAAGGAATGTGGAGATGTAAGATTTGTCACCAATTTCCACTCACACTTTCCGAAAATGAGGAAAATTCTTGACAAATCTTGGCACATCTTGAAGGCCGACCCGGTGATTGCTAGATTTGTTCCGGATAGAGCTGTTATTGCAGCCAGGAGATCAAAAAATCTACGGGACCAATTAGTTCGCAGTCACTATACGGGTGAACCAACAATCACATTCCTCGACCGGATAAAAAGACGCCACGGTAGTGCCCCATGTGGCCATTGTGTGGCCTGCGTTAATATGGATCGTACAGATTCATTTAAAAACCAAGATGGCTCTAGGGAGTTTAAAATAAAAACAAACATTACGTGTACCAGTAGAAACGTAATTTATTACGCTGTCTGCCCATGTGATATGATCTACGTGGGGATGACGACTAGACAGCTTAAGATAAGGATTCGTGAACATGTGTTGGGGATCGAAGCAGCAGCCACGGCAGATCACGTTACACTGCTTAAAACGATCCCCAAACATTTCTACAGGTTTCACGGGTGTGATAGTAGACAGCTGCGGTTTAGGGGCATTGATATGCTGGATGGTAATATTCGTGGTGGAGGAATGTTCAAGAGGTTGGCCCAATTAGAGTCCAGGTGGATATGGACGTTGGGTACAGTCCATCCATCTGGGCTCAATGAGAATTTGAGCTATACCCCATTCCTCTAATCTCCATTCTCTGCGTTATAATCGGTGCATAATTTGCTTTGTGTGTGCATATTTTAATTTGTTTTTATATTTCATTTTAGCCATAGGTATTTGTGGAGACACTGTGGACTTTATTGATAGGTATACGGAGTGATGGATGTACTGGCACATGCTAATCACGGGAAACCATCTATATGGATGCAAGAAGGAATAACACCATAAATCTACTGCCGTTGAATACTATGCTATGTATATATGTGCATATTGGGCTATGTTATTTTGCTTTATATCTTGCTTTGTATTTGATAAGCAATATTGTCCCTGAGTGACAGATATGCAAGTATATTCTTACATTTTATATCATATCCACTATGTTGTCTCTACTTTACCTAGTTTTTTAATTCATGTGGTGCTCGTTTTATGTGGTTAGACGTGTAGATTGGGTATGTGATATATAAGTATTGGGTTTGCAATCCTTGCCCTGTACGCGCTCCTCGCCTGGGCGCCGTGGTGGCCGCAGGTTATCGGAGTCTACACGTGGAGGCTGGGTCTCGCTACCTTGTCTTCATGTGACTCCGGTGCTTGTTGTTGCTGTGGTTGCCTCGGCAACGCGGCGCGTCACTTCCGGGCCGGGTGCGCAACTTCCGGTGGCGTGGTCACCATACACATTATCGGTACACTACTTAAGGCGGGCAGAGAACAGTTTAAACTAGGCCCCTTGAAAAAGGTATAGGTCCGAAATGTGCGTCGGGGCAGACGCTCTCGCCCGGACTGCAGCCTCACCTTGGTATCCCTGCGGTACAGGTAACATTATTTATTTATTATACTGTCGCTATCAGCACTTATTGGGTTAGGAGAAGCAGGTGTGCCCTGTCTATTGTGCCAGTAAATAGCGGAAGTAACTAGCATTATGCATTATTTACAGAGTAAGCAATGGCTATAGTTACTGGTGCATTGTACATAGAGGGCTAGTATATATACATATCGATACCAGGTGTTTGTCTGGCTGCGGTGCCGGGTGAGTGTGTCAGTCACCTATGTATCACACGGAGCGCATTGTAGTGCCGGTTTTTCACCCTCTGTTCCAATTTGGTGTGATGGAGTTTTTTAATATGTGTTAATAAAGTTTATATTAATATTTTCTATACATTGGCTATTGTATCATCTTTGTTTGTGGTTTTTCATTCAGGAGAAACTGGACAACAACTTTTGGGGTCAAATTTCTCCTGTTACCCTTGCAAAAATAAAAAATTCTGGGCTAAAAAAATATTTTTGAGGAAAGGAAACACATTTATTATTTTCACGGCTCTGCGTTATAAACTTCTGTGAAGCACTTGGGGGTTCAAAGTGCTCACCACACATCTAGATAAGTTCCCTTGGGGGTCTAGTTTCCAAAATGGAGTCACTTGTGGGGAGTTCCTACTGTTTAGGCACATCAGGGGCTCTGCAAACGCAACCTGACGCCCGCAGAGCATTCCATCAAACTTTGCATTTCAAAACGTCACTACTTCCCTTCCAAACCCCGACGTGTGCCAAAACAGTGGTTTACCCCCACATATGGGGTATCAGCGTACTCAGGAGAAACTGGACAACAACATTTGGGGTCCAATTTCTCCTGTTACCCTTGGGAAAATAAAAAATTGTGGGCTAAAAAATCATTTTTGAGAAAAGAAAAATTATTTTTTATTTTCATGGCTCTGCGTTATAAACTTCTGTGAAGCACTTGGGGGTTCAAAGTGCTCACTATGCTTCTAGATAAGTTCCTTGGGGGGTCTAGTTTCCAAAATGGGGTCACTTGTGCGGGAGTTCCAATGTTTAGGCACACAGGGGCTCTCCAAACGCGACATGGTGTCCGCTAATGATTGGAGCTAATTTTCCATTCAAAAAGCCAAATTGCATGCCTTCCCTTCCGAGCCCTGCGGAGCGCCCAAACAGTGGTTTACCCCCACATATGGGGTATCATCGTACTCAGGACAAACTGGACAACAACATTTGGGGTCCAATTTCTCCTATTACCCTTGGGAAAATAAAAAATTCTGGGCTAAAAATCATTTTTGAGGAAAGAAAAATTATTTTTTATTTTGACGGCTCTGCGTTATAAACTTCTGTGAAGCACCTGGGGATTATAAGTGCTCACTATGCATCTAGATAAGTTCCTTGGGGGGTCTAGTTTCCAAAATGGGGTCACTTGTAGGGGAGCTCCAATGTTTAGGCACACAGGGGCTCTCCAAACGCGACATGGTGTCCGCTAACGATGGAGATAATTTTTCATTCAAAAAGTCAAATGGCACGCCTCCCTTTCCGAGCCTTGCCGTGCAGCCAAACAGTGGTTTACCCCCACATATGAGGTATCGGCGTACTCAGGAGAAATTGCCCAACAAATTTTATGATCCATTTTATCCTGTTGCCCATGTGAAAATGAAAAAATTGAGGCTAAAAGAAATTTTGTGTGAAAAAAAGTACTTTTTCATTTTTACGGATCAATTTGTGAAGCACCTGGGGGTTTAAAGTGCTCACTATGCTTCTAGATAAGTTCCTTGGGGGTCTAGTTTCCAAAATGGGGTCACTTGTGGGGGACCTCCAATGTTTAGGCACACAGGGGCTCTCCAAACGTGACATGGTGTCTGCTAGCGATGGAGATAATTTTTCATTCAAAAAGCCAAATTGCATGCCTTCCCTTCCGAGCCCTGCGGTGCGCCCAAACAGTGGTTTACCCCCACATATGGGGTATCATCGTACTCAGGACAAACTGGACAACAACATTTGGGGTCCAATTTCTCCTATTACCCTTGGGAAAATAAAAAATTCTGGGCTAAAAATCATTTTTGAGGAAAGAAAAATTATTTTTTATTTTGACGGCTCTGCGTTATAAACTTCTATGAAGCACCTGGGGGTTATAAGTGCTCACTATGCATCTAGATAAGTTCCTTGGGGGTCTAGTTTCCAAAATGGGGTCACTTGTAGGGGAGCTCCAAACGCGACATGGTGTCCGCTAACGATGGAGATAATTTTTCATTCAAAAAGTCAAATGGCACGCCTCCCTTTCCGAGCCTTGCCGTGCACCCAAACAGTGGTTTACCCCCACATATGAGGTATCGGCGTACTCAGGAGAAATTGCCCAACAAATTTCAGGATCCATTTTATCCTGTTGCCCATGTGAAAATGAACAAATTGAGGCTAAAAGAAATTTTGTGTGAAAAAAAGTACTTTTTCATTTTTACGGATCAATTTGTGAAGCACCTGGGGGTTTAAAGTGCTCACTATGCTTCTAGATAAGTTCCTTGGGGGTCTAGTTTCCAAAATGGGGTCACTTGTGGGGGACCTCCAATGTTTAGGCACACAGGGGCTCTCCAAACGTGACATGGTGTCTGCTAGCAATGGAGATAATTTTTCATTCAAAAAGTCAAATGGCGCTCCTTCCCTTCCGAGCTTTACCATGTGCCCAAACAGTGGTTTACCCCCACATGTAAGGTATCGGTGTACTCAGGAGAAATTGTACAACAAATATTAGTATCCATTTTATCCTGTTGCCCATGTGAAAATGAAAAAACTGAGGCTAAAATAATTTTTTTGTGAAAAAAAGTACTGTTTCATTTTTACGGATCAATTTGTGAAGCACCTGGGGGTTTAAAGTGCTCACTATGCTTCTAGATAAGTTCCTTGGGGGGTCTAGTTTCCAAAATGGGGTCACTTGTGGGGGAGCTCCAATGTTTAGGCACACAGGGGCTCTCCAAACGCGACATGGTGTCCGCTAAAGATTGGAGCCAATTTTTCATTGAAAAAGTCAAATGGCGATCCTTCCCTTCCGAGCCCTGCCGTGAGCCCAAACAGTGGTTTACCCCCACATATGAGGTATCAGCGTACTCAGAACAAATTGGACAACGACGTTCATGGTCCAGTTTCTCCTTTTACCCTTGGGAAAATAAAAAAAAATTCGCTAAAAAATCATTTTTTGACTAAAAAGTTAAATGTTCATTTTTTACTTCCATGTTGCTTCTGCTGCTGTGAAACACCTGAAGGGTTAATAAACTTCTTGAATGTGGTTTTGAGCACCTTGAGGGGTGCAGTTTTTAGAATGGTGTCACTTTTGGGTATTTTCAGCCATATAGAACCCTCAAACTGACTTCAAATGTGATGTGGTCCCTAAAAAAAATGGTTTTGTAAATTTTGCTGTAAAAATGAGAAATCACTGGTCAAATTTTAACCCTTATAACTTCCTAGCAAAAAAAAAATTGTTTCCAAAATTGTGCTGATGTAAAGTAGACATGTGGGAAATGTTATTTATTAACTATTTTGTGTCACATAACTCTCTGGTTTAACAGAATAAAAATTCAAAATGTGAAAATTGCGAAATTTTCAAAATTTTTGCCAAATTTCCGTTTTTTTTCACAAATAAACTCAGAAATTATCGACCTAAATTTACCACTAACATGAAGCCCAATATGTCACGAAAAAACAATCTCAGAATCGCTAGGATCCGTTGAAGCGTTCCTGAGTTATTACCTCATAAAGGGACACTGGTCAGAATTGCAAAAAACGGCAAGGTCATTAAGGCCAAAATAGGCTGGGTCATGAAGGGGTTAAAGGTTCCCTTTCAACTTGCTCCAGTGCAGGCTTCGGCCTACACTCTGCTCCTCCTGATGACCCTGGGCTCTAACACCGCCAGTTGGCTCCCGGGAGGGCTAGCTGCACAGAGAAAAACACCCGCCACTCTGTCAGTGGGGTTCAGCAACGCCAGCTGTTCCCCTGCTGTGTAGCTGGCAACGTGTCCTGCAAAAGCCACGCAGACACAAAGCTGCCACCAGTGCAGGCTTCGGCCTACACTCTGCTCCCTCTACTCCTCCTGCTGACCCTGGGCTCTAACGCCGCCAGTTGGGGCCCGGAAGTGCTGGCTGCACAGAGCCAAACACCTCGCCAATGTGTCAATGGGGTTCAGCACCGCCAGCTGTTCCCCTGCTGTGTAGCCAGCAACGTGTCCTGCAAACGCCACGCAGACACAAAGCTGCGGCCAGTGCAGGCTTCGGCCTACACTCTGCTCCCTCTCCTCCTGCTGACCCTGGGCTCTAACACCGCCACTTGGGGCCCGGAAGTGCTGGCTGCACAGAGACAAACACCTCGCCAATGTGTCAGTGGGGTTCAGCACCGCCAGCTGTTCCCCTGCTGTGTAGCCGGCAACGTGTCCTGCAAACGCCACGCAGACACAAAGCTGCCGCCAGTGCAGGCATCGGCCTACACTCTGCTCCCTCTCCTCCTGCTGACCCTGGGCTGTAACACCGCCAGTTGGGGCCCGGAAGTGCTGGATGCACAGAGCCAAACACCTCGCCAATGTGTCAGTGGGGTTCAGCACCGCCAGCTGTTCCCCTGCTGTGTAGCCGGCATCGTGTCCTGCAAAAGCTACGCAGACACAAGAACTGAAATTGAAGGGAACCGGTCCCCCCCAGGCGTTTGTATGTATAACAGCCACCTTGTACAGCAGTAATGCTGCATTTGTACAAGGTGGCTCATTAAGTTACTCTCCTTGCACACGGCGAACGAAACACATCTAAAATGTGTCCTCTGAGACCATTAAATCGTCCCTGAGGTGTGACTTTCCTTTGTAATGACACGCTGCAACCCCCTTGGTAGCGCTGCCCGTCTTCTGGCATCCTTGGTTTGCTGGCTGCGCCTCTGCTGCCGCCCTGCCCGACACAACGCCCCTCGGTGTCTTATTTATATTGACTGCGAGGGTGTGATTGATGGGCATGAGCAGTGCATATCTTCGCCAGGCTGTCACTCAGCTCCTTCCGCCTTCTTCAGACTGTGCGGCTTCATGGCCGTGGCATGCGATAAGGGATCAGCTGATGCCGCACAGTCTGTAGCAGGTGTAAGGACCCGAGTGAGAGGCGAACATATGTACTGCGCCAGGCCATGAATCCCAGCCCCGCAGTGTGAAACACTGTAAAGACACTGCGGGGCTGGGATTCATGGGCATCGCGAACCGCACCAGTTGACATGAAATGATGTCAGAAGACGGGCAGCGCATGGCCAAGGGATAATGCAACAACGCAGACTCCTGTACATCAAAATGCGATGCTCAGGAGGCTGCGCCAAGCACCAAGGTGGTATTTTTGCCAGTTCTGCTGCGTCTCATTACGAAGGGAACTCCCGCCTCCAAGACAGATTGACTGTATAAGGGCCAAAATGTTGTACGTGTTTCATTCAGCTTGTGCAAGGAACAAAATTAAAAGAGCAACCTTTGACTTGTGCAGCACTACTGCTGCATAAGGCGTGGCTCTTCTAGTTTGTAACACCTGAGGGGGGGTTAAAGGTTACCTTTAAAATTCGTTCAATTAGGCTTCGGCCTACACTCTGCTCCCCCTGCAGAGCCTGGGCTCTAACACTGCCAGTTGGTGCCCCGAAGTGCTGGCTGCACAGAGAAAAACACGCGCCAATGTGTCAGTGGGGTTCAGCACCGCCAGCTGTTCCCCTGCTGTGTAGCCCGCAACGTGTCCTGCAACAGCCACGCAGACACAAAGCTGCCGCCAGTGCAGGCTTCGGCCTGCACTCTGCTCCCTCTCCTCCTACTGACCCTGGGCTCTAACACCGAATGTTGGTGCCCGGTACTGCTAGCTGCACAGAGCCAAACACCTCGCCAATGTGTCAGTGGGGTTCAGCACCGCCAGCTGTTCCCCTGCTGTGCAGCCGGCAACGTGTCCTGCAACAGCCACGCAGACACAAAGCTGCCGCCAGTGCAGGCTTCGGCCTACACTCTGCTCCCACTCCTCCTGCTGACCCTGGGCTCTAACACCGCCTGTTGGTGCTCGGTACTGCTAGCTGCACAGAGTCAAACACCTCGCCAATGTGTCAGTGGGGTTCAGCACCGCCAGCTGTTCCCCTGCTGTGTAGCCGGCAACGTGTCCTGCAACAGCCACGCAGACACAAAGCTGCCGCCAGTGCAGGCTTCGGCCTACACTCTGCTCCCTCTCCTCCTGCTGACCCTGGGCTCTAACACCGCCAGTTGGTGCCCGGTACTGCTAGCTGCACAGAAAAAAACACCAGCCAATGTGTCAGTGGGGTTCAGCACCGCCAGCTGTTCCCCTGCTGTGTAGCCGGCATCGTGTCCTGCAAAAGCCACGCAGACACAAGAACTGAAATTGAAGGGAACCTGTCGCCCCTCCCCCAGGTGTTTGTATGTTTTACAGCCACCTTGTACAGCAGTAATGCTGCATGTGTGCAAGGTGGCTCATAAACTTATTCTCCTTGCACACGTGGAACGGAACACGTCTACAATGTGTCCCCTGAGACCATTAAAACGTCCCTGAGGTGTGACTTTCCTTTGTAATGACACGCAACAACCCCCTTGGTAGCACAGCCCTTCTTCTGACATCATTGTTTGGCTGGCTGCGCCTCTGCGGCCGCCCTGCCCGACACAACGCCCCTCGGTGTCTTATTTATTTTGACTGCGAGGGTGTGATTGACGGGCATGAGCAGTGCATATCTTCGCCAGGCTGTCACTCAGCTCCTTCCGCCTTCTTCAGACTGTGCGGCTTCATGGCCGTGGCATGCGATAAGGGATCAGCTGATGCCGCACAGTCTGTAGCAGGTATAAGGACCCGAGCGAGAGGCAAACATATGTACTGCGCCAGGCCATGAATCCCAGCCCCGCAGTGTGAAACACTGTAAAGACACTGCGGGGCTGGGATTCATGGGCATCGCGAACCGCACCAGCCGACATGAAATGATGTCAGAAGACGGGCAGCGCATGGCCAAGGGATAACGCATCAACGCAGACTCCTGTACATCAAAATGCGATGCTCAGGAGGCCGCGCCAAGCACCAAGGTGGTATTTTTGCCAGCTGTGCTGCGTCTCATTACGAAGGGAACTCCCGCCTCCAAGACAGATTGACTGTATAAGGGCCAAAATGTTGTACGTGTTTCATTCAGCTTGTGCAAGGAACAAAATTAAAAGAGCAACCTTTGACTTGTGCAGCCCTACTGCTGCATAAGGCGTGGCTCTTCTAGTTTGTAACACCTGAGGGGGGGTTAAAGGTTACCTTTAAAATTGGTTCAATTAGGCTTCGGCCTACACTCTGCTCCCCCTGCAGAGCCTGGGCTCTAACACCACCAGTTGGTGCCCTGAAGTGCTGGCTGCACAGAGAAAAACACCCGCCAATGTGTCAGTGGGGTTCAGCACCGCCAGCTGTTCCCCTGCTGTGTAGCCCGCAACGTGTCCTGCAACAGCCACGCAGACACAAAGCTGCCGCCAGTGCAGGCTTCGGCCTGCACTCTGCTCCCTCTCCTCCTGCTGACCCTGGGCTCTAACACCGCCTGTTGGTGCCCGGTACTGCTAGCTGCACAGAGCCAAACACCTCGCCAATGTGTCAGTGGGGTTCAGCACCGCCAGCTGTTCCCCTGCTGTGTAGCCGGCAACGTGTCCTGCAACAGCCACGCAGACACAAAGCTGCCGCCAGTGCAGGCTTCGGCCTGCACTCTGCTCCCTCTCCTCCTGCTGACCCTGGGCTCTAAAACCACCTGTTGGTGCCCGGTACTGCTAGCTGCACAGAGCCAAACACCTCGCCAATGTGTCAGTGGGGTTCAGCACCGCTAGCTGTTCCCCTGCTGTGTAGCCGGCATCGTGTCCTGCAAACGCCACGCAGACACAACAGACCTAAAAATGCCTCCAGTGCAGGCTTCGGCCTACACTCTGCTCCCCCTGCTGACCCTTTGCTCCAACACCGCTAGTTGTGGCTCTAGGAAGACAAGCTTGAATAGGTCCCAATCCTGGTTCCAGCACCGTCAGCTGGTTCCGGGCAGAGCCTTTGGCTTAGGTGCCTCCCTCTGGGTATCCGTGTTCCACCAACATCAGGTGGTCCTTGGTAGTGCTTTCAGGCACGGGTACCTCCTGCTTAGTAACCGGGTTCCAGTAACGTCAGCTGGTCCTCGGTAGTTCCATTGGCTCTTGGACCTTCGGCTACCCATCCGGGTTCCAGTACCGTCAGCTGGTTCTTGGCAGTGTCTTTTGCTCTTGTACCTTCTGCTCCCCATCCTGGTTCCAGTACCGTCAGCTGGTTCCGGGCAGAGCCTTTGGCTTAGGTGCCTCCCTCTGGGTATCCGAGTTCCACCAACATCAGGTGGTCCTTGGTAGTGCTTTCAGGCACGGGTACCTCCTGCTTAGTAACCGGGTTCCAGTAACGTCAGCTGGTCCTCGGTAGTTCCATTGGCTCTTGGACCTTTGGGTAGCCATCCGAGTTCCAGTTCCATCAGCTGTTTCTCAGCATTTTCTCAGCCTTCTTGTACCTTCTGCTACATTTCCAAGTTCAAGACCCTAAAGACGACGACCCGGAGGACCACCCCTAAGATGACGATGACACCAGAGACGACAACCACTGAGATGACGACGACCCTGGAGACGATGACCCTGAAGACCACCCCGATGACGACGACCCCGGAGACGATGACCCTGGAGACGACGACGACATGGGGGACCGAGAAGCAGAAGAACAAGAGGCTGCAGAACAAAGAGCAGAAGAACATTAAGCATAACACTAAATATCAGAGCAAAAGATATTATCTAAATTATAAGCAGAAGAAGACTAAGCAGTGTATGGGGGTGAGTCCGTTCCTCCTCGTGGTGCCCCTGAATAAAGCCTGATGCTGCAGGCCAAACTGAACGCGGACAAATGTAACTCTTTTGTGACAGGCAGAACGGAAGATGTAATCTTCAAACTTTTATAGATAACAACTACGGGAATGCCTGTCACAAATAAGAATATGATGAAGAAGTTGAATATGAAGAAGAACAATAGTTAAATAAAAAGAATATGAACAATGTAAAAAAAAAAAATTATAGGTAGAAGATGAAGAAGATGAATAAGGTGAAGAAGAAGTTGATGTCAAAGATGCTGATGATGATGAAGAAGAAAGTGTGGGAGAAGTAAAAAAGAGGGTGAAGGGCGTGGAAGTAGTGAAACATCAATATCTGACAAAATAAAAAAAATCTTAACATAGTCAATATCTTTGTAACTCCGAACGTCTTTAAAAAAAATTAAAATTCATGCTGTTCTATTTGATTGGGCTAAACCTCTATGCCTTTAATGTCTCCGCCACCTCCCCCAATACATCCTACATTATTCTTAGTTGTTTTCCTTCATGTAGAATGAACCTACAAGGAAAGAAAGGGTTTATTTTAATTCCGATATTTTCGTCCCATTGACTTGCATTGGTATCGGGTATCGGAATCGTCGAGATCCGATACTTTGACGGTATCGGCCGATACTTTCCAATACCGATACTTTCCGATATCGGAAGGTATCGCTCAACACTAGTGGTAAACAAACCTTTTATTGAACCACTACATGTTTCGGCAGCGGACTGCTACCTTCCTCAGGTGGATTTACAGACAGTGTAGGAAGTAACACATTAAATAGGGGTGATGACCAATGGGATGGAAGCATTCAATTATGTCAATTAACCTTTTCTATACAAGCAGTCAGCTGTCAGAAATGCAGCAATAAAACCAAGAAAAAAAAGACAACAAATTGTATTGTTTATTGTCTTAAATTATTAATTAAACACATGTTATAACACTGCAGAGAGAATCCATCCCCCAACTCCATACTGCGCAGCCAGGGCTCACCGCAATCAGGCAGTGCTTACAATAATATGCCTTGGAGATTGCAGTCATGCAGATCAACAGATGTGGACAGCTATCTATGCTGCATTTGAGCAATGGCTGTCTACAATCAACCTGGAGCCAGGGAAGGCAGTGTGTGATAATGGTGCAAACCCTGTGGGGGCCCTACGCTGTGCCAACCTTACACACGTGTCTTGCATGGCTCGCATCCTCAACCTGATGATACAGCAATTCCCCCACCACTGTTCCAGACTAGATGTGCTGCTGCAGAAAACACTGTCATGTTCACCTACACCATTCCATTTCAGTTGAAAAAGAGATCTTTCGGTCTACCAGTTAACCATTTGATATGTGATATGACCACACCATGAAATTAAACTATGCACATGTTGCAGCGACTGTGGCAGCAGCACCGAGACCTCATGCAGGATGATAATTTTCATAGCCTAGCACAACACAGTACGGACGTGGTGCAATTTAGATTTGCGTACTGATTCCAGATGAAGGACCTCTGCACCCTTCTGTACATTTTCTTAATGGCTACTAAGATAGTTAGCGATGATGATGCCATCATCAGCATCCCTATTACTGTCATCTACATGCTGGAGCACATTTTAAATAATGTGGGTGAGCAGGTGGTGGTGGTGGTCCTGGAGGAAGAAGAGGAAGCAGAGGAAGATACCTTTAACGTTAACAATATCCATAAGTTCAGGTTTGTCATCTCACAGATGTTTGCCATGAGAGGAACAAATGGAGAAGGACCATGAAAAGGACGAGAAGTAAGAGGTGATGAACGCGCAATAGTTAAGAGATGAAGATGATAATGATTCACTCTATGTTGTCCGTGGTTGTCAGGAGGGGATGGAGGAAGAAAGCTTGAGTGTTATACCACCACCACCAACACACTGTGGAGTTGAACCTCATGAAAGAGACAGACCCATGAGGGCCTTCTTGCAGCACTATCTGCAACATGAATGTTACCCATATAGTTATGATTCCAAATAGTGCTGACTTCTGGGTTGCCAGTGTGTTCTAGCCACAACACAAAAGTAAATTTTGCCTGTTGTTTCCCCCCTAGAAAGGGACACGCCCATGTGGAATGCCTGCCAGGGCCTAGAGGTACTCGGTACTGGGCCGGTTCTTAAAGGGATGTATCACGGTGGCAGTGACTGGGTCCATGGCCCTGGGTGTTCAATAAAAAGGGTAGCACTAAAGGGGAAAATTAAGTTTATAAAGTTTGCTCATGATGCCACTTGTGGTATTCGGTCAGAGGTGACAGACACTGCTTAAAGGGGTCTGCTGGCGTGATGTTGTGGCAGCTGGGATATTATGGCTTCCCACAGATGAAGCTGGGTCCCCAGGGCTCCCGGTGTAGTATGGGCAGATGGTAGATGGTGTAGAAAGAAACAGAGGACACAAGTTGCAGTCTCTTTACCTCTTTACCAATTCAGGCAGCTACAGTCCAGGGTACCGGATCACAGGTGCTGGTATGGTCCGGCTGGCTTGGAAGTGAATTTAGAATACCCTTAACCAGGTGGGGTTGGAAGCCTTCCTCCTAGCGCTGTGCTGTACTCCCTTGCTGCCTTTGGCCTCACACAAGGTCCTCACGTTTTCTCTGTCCCCCTTTAGGTTGGACACTACCCACATGACAGGTAACTTGAGCCTTTTTACAGGGTCTCTCAGATGACTCCAGGCTCTATCTGCTACTGTGTCTTCGGGTGTTAATGGTGGACAGGTGGCTTGCAATCCAGCTGTCCACCAGTTTCTGCCGTGGGGCATAGAGTTACCCCCACAACCTCAGTCTTCTGGCTACTGATATCTGCACTTCAGCTTAGAAGGAGCCCAGTCACAGCTCCCTTCCAGCTCTTTACTCTCCTGCGCTCCACTTTCCCTCTCAATCTCCTACAGAGTGCTCTGTTCTCATTCCTTCCAGGAGCTGCAGCACCTCACTTGGCTGCATGGCCCCAGCTTTCCTTTCTCAGACTCTCTCCATCTGCTTCCACTCTGCTCTGTCAGACTCCTCTCTCTGTTTCTCCCTCCGACAGACTAACTAACTCCTCCCCAGGCCAGAATATATATTATATAGGGAAGCTCCCCTGAAACCGGGTTCAGAGCTCTCCCTTCTGGCCTGGAGTCAGAACAGTATTGTATGTGCTTAATACCTGATAAAGGGATCCTTCCTCGCTTCCAAGCATGACATCACTCTCCCTGGGAGGAAAGCAATGACACTGTAACAACCGGTCACCTCGGTTGTTACACATACTGCAGTATCAAAACAATCTTGACATTGGTTTTCCCCAACATAGCAATGAGGCACACAGTTTGAATCACAGTAATAGCCTTCCAACCACAGAAAATTTCAGCTGTCAAACCAAAAACATTAGCAGTCTTACATCTGCAAAGAGTTTCTATGTTTTACCTTTGTTTGCGAGGGTTTACTCCCAGTAATTATTTTTCTACCCACACTACAAAGACATATAGATAGTAAATTTAGATTGTGAGTCTCAATGGTGACAGTACCAGTAATGTCTGTAAAGCAAATGTTGAATTATTGGCGCTATATAAGTGATAAAACCCCACAAAAAAATTGAAAGTGATGCTCAGCCACATTCAGGTGGTACACATATCAGTTTCATAGATTACTATTGTCAGAAAAATGTAAGGTTAGTAACATGGGTAGTTGACTCAAAGACAGTGGAGTACTGCCAGTATTGGAGGCCTACTGCTACAGACAACACACATGAAGGAGACCCAACGTGCAATCTACACATAAACAAAAATTTGTATCAAACACTAAGGATCCAAGAAGTATCGCTTCTCCTTGTGGAGAGTGACATGATAAGCATGTTGAGGTGAGGAGACTTAAAGCAGCAATGCTCCTCTTCAGAGAGGAAGAGGACTAGAACTCTAGTGCCACCTATTGGAAGTAACAATCCTAACAGTCAATATCGACCCTTTAACGAGCCTTGTCACATGACTTAGGATAATAGCCAAACCAGAATATCAATTTGCAGACACTGTGTTTCAGGGTTACAGTGTCTGCAAATTGAGATTCTGGTTTTAGTAACAGATTAATTTGTTTGGGCGAGAATGGGAACGTACAACAGGATCAATAGCAGGGTGGCTATGGGAAGTACGAGATCCAGGATCCAGCCTACAACTATTACTTATCTACCCAACACCAATTATCAGAGACTGCAATTATGCAAGAACAATGCAGCACACTACAAACTATAACATCCAGTAACAGAAATTGTCAGTTTTCATTGGATAGGACGTCACATTAGTGGCTCACTAGTGCTTTCAGAAACATTAACATCTACCCCACATAAACTTCGAACACCAAGCCTAATCCCTCTTCCTCCATGACCTCGCTTTTTCACAGTCATGTTGCTAAGATAATGTGCTAGGAGCACACTATTAGCAACTAAAAATAGATTTTTTTACTCTGCACAACCTCTGAACACACTTGAATTTCAGTGGTACAAAATCAGAAGCTGAAATATGTCGTGGTTAATCACGTTACTCACAGCAGAAAGAATTGATACAGTGTCGATGAGGCATGAATGACAAAGAAGATCTGCTCCAAAAAATTTCATAGTGAGATGTCCCATACTGTATGACGTTAGTAACAGAAGAATTTTGTACGCTTGTTAATAAGGCCTGTATAAGATTGAGAGGATGCTTGAACAATTTAAAAGTGATATGTGTTAGGGCTAGCGGAACGCACCAAGTAATGAGAGATAGATACGAGGTGCGTTCACAGCCCGGGGTCCACCTTGCAGAGATACCTGCTGCTAAGTAATGGCGGATGGACACTGAGCTCACACGTAGGTTAACCTCACCCCTTGTGAAATGTAAGCAACCTCTGTTGCTTCGCAGAGTCACACTGTACACAGAAAACTATTACCCTAACTAGGGTTGTGCTTGCTCTGGAACTCTTCTGTGCTAACCGCATACATGAAGGAACCAGATGCTAAGTCACGGCTAATTGCCCTGTTATGACCCCAGTGGACAGGGTCTCAGAGGAACGTGTAAGTCTGCAAGATACAAAAATCCAGCTCATAGGGCTGTGGTAACTGGGTTGACCAAATAGCTACTCCTAACGCCAACACTAGAAGTAGCCGGGGATCATGCCTACGGTGATCGCTAGATGACTCGCGCCAGCCGGAGAATCTAACTACCCCTAGGAGAAGAAAACAAAGACCTCTCTTGCCTCCAGAGAAAGGGACCCCAAAGCAAGATACAAGCCCCCCACAAATAATAACGGTGAGGTAAGAGGAAATGACAAACACAGAAATGAACCAGGTTCAGCAAAGAGAGGCCAGCTTACTAATAGCAGAATAAAGCAAGATAACTTATCTGGTCAACAAAAACCCTATAAAAATCCACGCTGGAGATTCAAGAACCCCCGAACCGTCTAACGGTCCGGGGGGAGAACACCAGCCCCCTAGAGCTTCCAGCAAAGGTCAGGATACAGATAGGAACAAGCTGGACAAAAATACCAAACAAAACAAAAGCAAAAAGCAAAGAAGCAGACTTAGCTTGAAAAACAGGAACCAGGATCAGAGGACAAGAGCACAACAGATTAGCTCTGATTTCAACGATGCCAGGCATTGAACTGAAGGTCCAGGGAGCTTATATAGCAACGCCCCTGAACTAACGGCCCAGGTGAGGATATAGGAAAAGACAGACGCTCCAGAGTCAAATCACTAATGACCACTAGAGGGAGCAAAAAGCAAAATCACGACATTGCCCCCACTGATGCTAGTTGCCTGCCTGAGTGTACAGCACCAGAGCTAAATAGATTTTCCACATATGACTGAGTGGTAGAGTATCCACTGGCAACAGCCAAACACAATTGATACAAGCGCATGGCCATGCGGCCATGCAAACCTTTTGTAGTTGTAGCTTCTTCAGGACCTTCCTAGTGGACCAATAGGAGCTGCTACAGGACCTGAGCAAGTGAACCCCGACCTCCAATGAGAGGTCTTCCCTTGGGCATGCTCAGAAGGAAAAAAGCAGGACTTAGTTCCAGAAGCGTTTGCTCGCCCCTGACCAGTACTGGCTACAATGGCTGAGCCTGGAAGGGCAGCAGTAACCAAGAGTACAGTATCTGCATGAGCCAGATGCTGGGACCACCATCTCCACTGAGCAGGCTCCACTGCGGCTGGAGAAGAATCGGAGACCACATTGGAGGTGGTTCGAGATTCCCCCTGTGCGGCGGCATGAACTCGAGACATAACATTACCCCCCTCCTAGGGTCTCCCCCTCCTTGGACCTCATTACGCTCGAAGGCAGCAATGAGCTGCGGAGCTCGAATGTCTCAGCAGATGACTTGGAAAACAGGGACATGTGCACAGACTTTAAGAGGGACACATGAAAGGTGTCGGTGATACCTAGGCATGGAGGAAGGGCCAGACGGTAGACCACAGGGTTAACCTGTTTCAACACCTTGAAGGGACCCAAGTAGCGAGGTGCAAACTTAGTGGACTCAACTCGCAGCCTGATGTTACAGGCGGAGAGCCACACTAAATCGCCAGGAGCAAAGGTCGGAGCGGGGCGCCGATGTGCATCGGCGGAGGACCTCATTCTCTCCTTGGAGGCCCGGATGGCATCCTGAGTGCGGTCCCAAATGTCCCATGCCTCCACAGCCCAGTCTGCCACCCTGGAGTCAGCGTAAGACACGGGCATAGGCACAGGAACCCACGGATGCTGACCGTAGTTAAGGAGTAGGGTTGAGCGACTTTTACTTTTTTGGGGTCGAGTCGGGTTTTGCGAAACCCGACTATCTCAAAAGTCGAGTCGAGTGCAATTGGCCGATTATCACGAAAAGTCGGGGATCGACCGAAACACGAAAGCCAATGCAAGTCAACGGGGAAGCATAGTCGGCAGTGAGTGGGGGCCAGGAAAACACCTACAGTGCCCATTGTAATGGCAAAAACATCCATTCTTGTTTCTGAAGTTTGTCAATCTTAATTAACTTTATAATCATAGTTGGGCATTGGAAATTGGGGGTCATTTGGCTAAAGTTGTGGGGGGTAGGGCAGGTTCGTGGACTACGTCACGGTGGTGGAGCAGTGAGAGGTAAGTATTTCCACTTTGCAAGTGCTGTGATCCTGAGCAAGCAGGGGGGGCCCACTCGTTCGCATTGGCACTGGCACAAGGCCCCTCAAAGTACAGCGGTGTGTTTGCACGGCAGGGGCGCCTCCCACCGGCAGCGACACTTCTGCATACTCTGAGGGGCCCTGTGCCTGTGACGTCGCCAACGAGTATGCCTCCCCACCTGATGAAGGAACCTGCACTTTCATCTGCACCTTCCTCTTTGTCCCTGTGTAAGGTGGTATAGTATGCGGGAAGGGGAACCTGACTTTCAGCAGGGTCAGATGGTGGCTGTGTAGCATGCAAGGGGAATGTAGTGGTCTGGGTTAATGTACCACAAGACTCATCTAGTACTGGCTGGGCAATGGGCAGGATGAGGGGGAAACACAGATATAGGCCCAAATAATAAAGTGGGCTAAATGCAGTCAAAATTGGTAACAGGACTAACCAGGCGGCATTGGTTTGTTCAGTGGAGTAGAAAACCCAGGAGCGGCAGACACCGTTTTAAGGGCCCAACCACAGTAGTAGGCCCAATGCAGTTTAATATTACAAATAAAGGCCGAAAGCCTGAAGATTGAAGCTCGGGAAAACTAAACAGGAGAAATCCCAGGAGCGGCAGACACCGTTTTAAGGGCCCAACCACACTAGTAGGCCCAATGCAGTTTAATATTACAAATCTAGCCCGAAAGCCTGAAGATTGAAGCTCTGGAAAATAACCCAGGACAACACCAAGGTGTGGCAGACACCGTTACTAGGCCCAACCAAAATAGTAGGCCAACTGCAGTGTTATATAAACAACAACTTAATGAGAGCCTGAAGATTGAAGCTCAGCTCTGTTCAGTGGAGAACAGAAAGCAGCGGCAGACACCGTTAGCAGGCCCCAACCACACTAGTAGGCCAACTGCAGTGTTATATTAACAACAACTACTTAATGAGAGCCTGAAGATTGAAGCTCAGGCAAGTAAACCTGGAGAACACCTTGGAGCGGCAGACACCGTTAGTAGGCCCCAACCACACATATTAACAACAACTACTTAATGAGAGCCTGAAGATTGAAGCTCAGCTTTGTACAGTGGAGAACAACACCAGGGAGCGGCAGACACCGTTAGTAGGCCCCAATCACACATATTAACAACAACTACTTAATGAGAGCCTGAAGATTGAAGCTCAGCTTTGTACAGTGAAGGACAACAACAGGGAGCGGCAGACACCGTTAGTAGGCCCCAACCGAAATAGTAGGCCAACTGCACTGTTATATTAACAACAACTACTTAATGAGAGCCTGAAGATTGAAGCTCAGCTTTGTACAGTGGAGGACAACAGTAATGGGAGACAGACACAATAACTAGGCCTAAATAAGTAATTAGGCAAAATGCAGTTCAAAATTGGTAAGTGGAGTACACTTGCAGCATAGCGTGGTTCAGCGGAGGAGGGCATGTGTAATTAGTGGCTCTGACACAGGAAGTAGGCCTAAAATAAAAATGATTTATATATCTATATTAAGTTCAAAATTGGTAAAAGGAGTACACAAGTGGCATAGCTTGGTTCTGTGGTGGAGGACAACTGTTATGACAGGCTTACACAGTTACTAGGCACAAAAAAGTAAGTAGGATACATGCAGTTCACAATTGGTCACAGGAGTAAACAGGCGGCATAGCTTTGTTCAGTGGAGGACAACTGCAAGGAGTGGACTGGCCAAGACAGACACAGGTAGTAGGCCTACAATAGAAAGTAGGCTCTATGCAGTTTAAAGTAGGCTACAGGGGTACACAGGCAGCATTGTTGAGGTCAGCGGAGGACGATTTCAAGGAGGGATCGCAGACAGACTTCCTAGGCATAAAATAATAAAGCAGGCTCGATGCGTTTTAAATTAGGCTACAGGGGTACACAGGCAGCATTGGTGTGCTGAGTGGAGGACAATTGGAAGGAGGGACCGCAGACAGACTTAGTAGGCCTAAAATAACAAAATAGGTTCTATGCAGCTTCCATTATGTGGCAGGGGTACACAGGCAGCATTGGTGTGCTCGGCGGAGGACAATTGGAAGGAGGGACCGCAGACAGACTTAGTAGGCCTAAAAAAACAAAATAGGCTCTATGCAGCTTTCATTATGTGGCAGGGGTACACAGGCAGCATTGGTGTGCTGAGTGGAGGACAATTGGAAGGAAGGACCGCAGACAGACTTAGTAGGCCTAAAATAACAAAATAGGCTCTATGCAGCTTCCATTATGTGTCAGGGGTACACAGGCAGCATTGGTGTGCTCAGTGGAGGACAATTGGAAGGAGGGACCGCAGACAGACTTAGTAGGCCAAAAAAACAAAATAGGCTCTATGCAGCTTTCATTATGTGGCAGGGGTACACAGGCAGCATTGGTTTGCTGAGTGGAGGACAATTGGAAGGAAGGACCGCAGACAGACTTAGTAGGCCTAAAATAACAAAATAGGCTCTATGCAGCTTCCATTATGTGGCAGGAAAACACAGGCAGCATTGGTGTGCTGAGTGGAGGACAATTGGAAGGAGGGACCGCAGACAGACTTACTAGGCCTAAAATAACAAAATAGGCTCTATGCAGCTTCCATTATGTGGCAAGGGTACACAGGCAGCATTGGTGTGCTGAGTGGAGGACAATTGGAAGGAGGGACCGCAGACAGACTAAGTAGGCCTAAAATAACAAAATAGGCTCTATGCAGCCTCCATTATGTGGCAGGAAAACACAGGCAGCATTGGTGTGCTGAGTGGAGGACAATTGGAAGGAGGGACCGCAGACAGACTTAGTAGGCCTAAAAAAACAAAATAGGCTCTATGCAGCTTCCATTATGTGGCAGGGGTACACAGGCAGCATTGGTGTGCTGAGTGGAGGACAATTGGAAGGAGGGACCGCAGACAGACTTAGTAGGCCTAAAATAACAAAATAGGCTCTATGCAGCTTCCATTTTGTGGCAGGAAAACACAGGCAGCATTGGTGTGCTGAGTGGAGGACAATTGGAAGGAGGGACCGCAGACAGACTTACTAGGCCTAAAATAACAAAATAGGCTCTATGCAGCTTCCATTATGTGGCAGGAAAACACAGGCAGCATTGGTGTGTTGAGTGGAGGACAATTGGAAGGAGGGACCGCAGACAGACTTACTAGGCCTAAAATAACAAAATAGGCTCTATGCAGCTTCCATTATGTGGCAGGAAAACACAGGCAGCATTGGTGTGCTGAGTGGAGGACAATTGGAAGGAGGGACCGCGACAGACTTACTAGGCCTAAAATAACAAAATAGGCTCTATGCAGCTTCCATTATGTGGCAGGGGTACACAGGCAGCATTGGTGTGCTGAGTGGAGGACAATTGGAAGGAGGGACCGCAGAAAGACTTAGTAGGCCTAAAATAACAAAATAGGCTCTATGCAGCTTCCAATATGTGACAGGGGTACACAGGCAGCATTGGTGTGCTCAGTGGAGGACAATTGGAAGGAGGGACCGCAGACAGACTTAGTAGGCCTAAAAAAACAAAATAGGCTCTATGCAGCTTCCATTATGTGGCAGGAAAACACAGGCAGCATTGGTGTGCTGAGTGGAGGACAATTGGAAGGAGGGACCGCAGACAGACTTACTAGGCCTAAAATAACAAAATAGGCTCTATGCAGCTTCCATTATGTGGCAGGGGTACACAGGCAGCATTGGTGTGCTCAGTGGAGGACAATTGGAAGGAGGGACTGCAGACTGACTTAGTAGGCCTAAAATAACAAAATAGGCTCTATGCAGCTTCCATTATGTGGCAGGGGTACACAGGCGGCATTGGTGTGCTCAGTGGAGGACAATTGGAAGGAGGGACCGCAGACAGACTTAGTAGGCCTAAAAAAACAAAATAGGCTCTATGCAGCTTCCATTATGTGGCAGGAAAACACAGGCAGCATTGGTGTGCTGAGTGGAGGACAATTGGAAGGAGGGACCGCAGACAGACTTACTAGGCCTAAAATAACAAAATTGGCTCTATGCAGCTTCCATTATGTGGCAGGGGTACAAAGGCAGCATTGGTGTGCTCAGTGGAGGACAATTGGAAGGAGGGACTACAGACTGACTTAGTAGGCCTAAAATAACAAAATAGGCTCTATGCAGCTTCCATTATGTGGCAGGGGTACACAGGCAGCATTGGTGTGCTCAGTGGAGGACAATTGGAAGGAGGGACCGCAGACAGACTTAGTAGGCCTAAAAAAACAAAATAGGCTCTATGCAGCTTCCATTATGTGGCAGGAAAACACAGGCACCATTGGTGTGCTGAGTGGAGGACAATTGGAAGGAGGGACCGCAGACAGACTTACTAGGCCTAAAATAACAAAATAGGCTCTATGCAGCTTCCATTATGTGGCAGGGGTACACAGGCAGCAGTGGTGTGCACAGTGGAGGACAATTGGAAGGAGGGACCGCAGACTAACTTATTAGGCCTAAAATAACAAAATAGGCTCTATGCAGCTTTCATTATGTGGCAGGGGTACAAAGGCAGCATTGGTGTGCTCAGTGGAGGACAATTGGAAGGAGGGACCGCAGACAGACTTAGTAGGCCTAAAAAAACAAAATAGGCTCTATGCAGCTTCCATTATGTGGCAGGAAAACACAGGCAGCATTGGTGTGCTGAGTGGAGGACAATTGGAAGGAGGGACCGCAGACAGACTTACTAGGCCTAAAATAACAAAATTGGCTCTATGCAGCTTCCATTATGTGGCAGGGGTACACAGGCAGCATTGGTGTGCTCAGTGGAGGACAATTGGAAAGAGGGACTACAGACTTACTTAGTAGGCCTAAAATAACAAAATAGGCTCTATGCAGCTTCCATTATGTGGCAGGAGTACACAGGCAGCATTGGTGTGCTCAGTGGAGGACAATTGGAAGGAGGGACCGCAGACAGACTTAGTAGGCCTAAAAAAACAAAATAAGCTCTATGCAGCTTCCATTATGTGGCAGGAAAACACAGGCACCATTGGTGTGCTGAGTGGAGGACAATTGGAAGGAGGGACCGCAGACAGACTTACTAGGCCTAAAATAGCAAAATAGGCTCTATGCAGCTTCCATTATGTGGCAGGGGTACACAGGCAGCAGTGGTGTGCACAGTGGAGGACAATTGGAAGGAGGGACCGCAGACTAACTTATTAGGCCTAAAATAACAAAATAGGCTCTATGCAGCTTTCATTATGTGGCAGGGGTACAAAGGCAGCATTGGTGTGCTCAGTGGAGGACAATTGGAAGGAGGGACCACAGACAGACTTAGTAGGCCTAAAATAACAAAAAAAGGCTCTATGCAGCTTCCATTATGTGGCAGGGGTACACAGGCAGCATTGGTGTGCTCGGCGGAGGACAATTGGAAGGAGGGACCTCAGACAGTAAATACTCCAAAAAAACTAAATAGATGTTAATGTCTCGCAAAAAAAAAAGGTGCCATACTTAGGTACAGGGGTGGGCTCCTATGCTGACTTTCAGACATTGTAATTTGGCGCAAAGTATTTACTGGTGTAAATGTAGGACAGGGCCCCTGCCTATTTTAAATAGCATCATACATGTCAAAAAAATGGTTATTGTCAGTGCCAGGCATTGAAGGATTTCAGCGCATAGACTAAACAGTGGTGGAGCAGCGAGAGATAATTTTGCAAGTGGTAGAGCACTGTTTGACCTGGGGGGGGACACTCTCTCGTGGCCGGCGGTACAGGCCCAGGGCCCCTCATGTTACAACAGTGTGTCTGATGTTGGGTATGCGCCACCACCGCCAGAGACACTTCATTGTACTATGAGGGACCCAGTGGCAGTGCCGTCGACCAAACGTGGGCACACCCACCTCTTCAGACAAACGGCACTCTGATGGGTGCTTGCGCCAAGTGGCAAGACCACGGCCCCGTGGGGGGAGTTAGGCCATTTAGGGAGGTGTAAACATGTCGTATGCTGTACAAACAGCAGCTGCAAATTAAGAGATTGGAACAGTCAGTAACACCAGTCCCAAAGCAAGACCTTTTTTCAGGAAAGCTAGGTGTCAGCCGGGAAAGGTGGGGCAAAATAATTAGAAATCCATCAGTGGTTCATTTTAATGAAGGTTAGATCATCAACATTTTGGGTCGCCAGACGAGTCCTTTTTTCGGTCAGTATTGAACCAGCAGCACTAAATACTCTTTCTGATAGCACATTAGCTGCTGGGCAAGCAAGCTCCTGCAATGCATATTCGGCCAATTCAGGCCAGGTGTCTATTTTGGATGCCCAGTAATCAAAGGGGAATGACGGTTGAGGGAGAACATCGATAATGGAGGAAAAATAGTTAGTAACCATACTGGACAAATGTTGTCTCCTGTCACTTTGAATTGATGCTGCTGTACCTGTCGTGTCTGCGGTCATTGCAAAATCACTCCACAACCTGGTCAGAAAACCCCTCTGTCCAACGCCACTTCTGATTTGTGCACCTCTAACACCTCTGCCCTGTTGCCCCCTGCAGCTCGTGTGAGAACCATCACCGGCGCTGTGTGCTGGGAATGCCTGAATCAAACGGTCTACAAGAGTAGCTTGTTTGGTTGCCAATATTTGTTCGAGGTTCTCATGTGGCATGATATTTTGCAATTTGCCTTTATAGCAAGGATCAAGGAGGCAGGCCAACCAGTAATCGTCATCGGTCATCATTTTTCTAATGCATGGGTCCCTTTTGAGGATATGCAAGGCATAATCCGCTGTTGTGAATCCACTTTTTGGGCTCCCCTGGTGGTTGCTGGTGGTACTGGTGACTTGTGTGTGCTTTGCTGTCTCAGATCACCTGCTCCCATCAGTGTTTGGGAGTTTCCTATTTAGCCTTGCTCTCCAGTCATTTCCTTGCCGGTCATCATTGTAACCAGAGCCTTCGGTTGCATGTTCCTGCTACTAGTCTGCTGATCAGCTAAGTGGACTTTGTCCTTTTGTTTTGTATCTTTTGTCCAGTTTGCAGTTTTTTGTTATTCTCTGTAGCTGGAAGCTCTTGCGGGCTGAAATTGCCACTCCTGTGTCATGAGTTGACACAGGAGTCTTAAAGTAATTTCAGGATGGTTTTTTGAAAGGGTTTTCAGTTGACCGTGAAGTCCTCTTTTGTATCCTTCTGCTATCTAGTAAGTGGACCTCTCTTTGCTAAATCTACTTTCATACTGTGTATGTCTTTTCCTCTTAACTCACCGTTATTACATGTGGGGGGCTGCTATCATCTTTTGGGGTATTTCCCTAGAGGTAAGCCAGGTCTGTTCCTTCCTCTACCAGGCGTAGTTAGTCCTCCGGCTGGCGCGTGGCATCTAGGAAGTCGTAGGTATGCTCCCTGGCTACTGTTAGTTGTGTGGTAGATTTAGCTCATGGTCAGCTCGAGATTCCATCACCCAGAGCTCGTCCGTTATTTTTGTGTTCTGATGTTTCCCTGCCATTGGGAATCATGACAGTATGACCGGCCAATGTTAAAGTTATTGGCAGAAGAAAGGAGAGAAAAAAGAAGTCTGTAGATTTTTTTTTTTCCCCTATGCTTGCTCCATAGTTGGATCAGTTGTATTTCAGCTCTAATTACAGCCTTTGCCTTTCTCTCCTTCTAATCCTTGAATGGCTCTGATCTCACCTGTTTAAAGATGGACCCTCAGAGTTTGGCTGTAGGTTTAAATAATCTTGCTACCAAGGTTCAAAATTTACAAGATTTTGTTATACATACTCCGATGTCTGAACCTAAAATTCCTACACCAGAGGTGTTTTCCGGAGATAGATCTCGGTTCCTGAATTTCAAATATAATTGTAAATTGTTCCTTTCTCTCAGACCTCACTCCTCTGGAGATCCTGTCCAGCAGGTTAAGATTGTAATCTCTTTGCTGCGAGGTGACCCTCAAAATTGGGCATTTTCATTGACACCAGGGGATCCTGCGTTGCTCAATGTGGATGCGTTTTTTCTGGCTTTAGGGTTGCTTTATGAGGAACCTAATTTGGAGATTCAAGCTGAAAAAGCTTTGATAGCCCTATCTCAAGGGCAAGATGAAGCTGAGATATACTGCCAAAAATTTTGTAGATGGTCTGTGCTTACTCAGTGGAATGAGTGCGCCCTAGCGGCAAATTTCAGAGAGGGCCTTTCTGATGCCGTTAAAGATGTTATGGTCGGGTTCCCTGCGCCCACAGGTCTGAATGAGTCCATGACAATGGCTATTCAGATTGATCGGCGTTTCAGGGAGCGCAAACCCGTGCACCATTTGGCGGTATCTTCTGAAGAGACGCCAGAGAAAATGCAATGTGACAGAATTCTGTCCAGAAGCGAGCGGCAGAATTATAGGCGTAAAAATGGGTTATGCTTCTATTGTGGTGATTCTGCTCATGTTATATCAGCATGCTCTAAACGTACAAGGAAGGTTGACAAGTCTATTTCAATTGGCACTTTACAGTCTAAATTTATTCTGTCTGTAACCTTGATTTGTTCATTATCAGTTATTACCGTGGATGCCTATGTGGACTCTGGCGCCGCTCTGAGTCTTATGGATTGGTCCTTTGCCAGGCGCTGTGGGTTTGATTTAGAGCCTCTGGAAGTCCCTATACCTCTGAAGGGTATTGATTCTACGCCTTTGGCTTGTAATAAACCACAATTCTGGACGCAAGTGACTATGCGTATGACTCCAGACCATCAGGAGGTGATTCGCTTCCTTGTGTTGTACAATTTGCATGATGTTTTGGTGCTTGGATTACCATGGTTACAATCTCATAACCCAGTCCTTGACTGGAAAACAATGTCTGTGTTAAGCTGGGGATGTCGGGGGGCTCATGGGGACATAAAAATAGTCTGGGTGAAATGGTGGATGAGGATGAGGAAAAAGCCAATATGCTAAATGACTTTTTTTCATCAGTATTTACAAAAGAAAATCCCATGGCAGCCAATATGACTAGTGATAAAAATTCCCCATTAAATGTCACCTGCTTAACCCAGCAGGAAGTACAGCGGCGTCTAAAAATCACTAAAATTGACAAATCTCCGGGCCCGGATGGGATACACCCCCGAGTACTGCAGGAACTAAGTACAGTCAATGATAGACCATTATTTTTAATCTTTAAAGAGTCCATAATAACAGGGTCTGTACCACAGGACTGGCGTATAGCAAATGTGGTGCCAATATTCAAAAAAGGGGCAAAAACTGAACTCGGTAATTATAGGCCAGTAAGTTTAACCTCTACTGTGGGTAAAATCCTGGAGGGCATTCTAAGGGATGCTATACTGGAGTATCTGAAGAGGAATAACCTCATGACCCAGTATCAGCACGGGTTTACTAGGGACCGCTCATGTCAGACTAATTTGATCAGCTTCTATGAAGAGGTAAGTTCCGGACTGGACCAAGGGAACCCAGTGGATGTAGTGTATATGGACTTTTCCAAAGCTTTTGATACGGTGCCACACAAAAGGTTGATGCATAAAATGAGAATAATGGGGATAGGGGAAAATATGTGTAAGTGGGTTGAGAGCTGGCTCAGGGATAGGAAACAAAGGGTGGTTATTAATGGAGCACACTCGGACTGGGTCGCGGATAGCAGTGGGGTACCACAGGGGTCAGTATTGGGCCCTCTTCTTTTTAACATATTTATTAATGACCTTGTATGGGGCATTCAGAGTAGAATTTCAATATTTGCAGATGACACTAAACTCTGTAGGGTAATCAATACAGGGGAGGACAATTTTATATTACAGGATGATTTATGTAAACTAGAAGCTTGGGCTGATAAATGGCAAATGAGCTTTAATGGGGATAAATGTAAGGTCATGCACTTGGGTAGAAGTAATAAGATGTATAACTATGTGCTTAATTCTAAAACTCTGGGCAAAACCATCAATGAAAAAGACCTGGGTGTATGGGTGGATGACAGACTCATATTCAGTGGCCAGTGTCAGGCAGCTGCTACAAAGGCAAATAAAATAATGGGATGTATTAAAAGAGGCATAGATGCTCATGAGGAGAACATAATTGTACCTCTATACAAGTCACTAGTTCGACCACACTTAGAATACTGTGCACAGTTCTGGTCTCCGGTGTATAAGAAAGACATAGCTGAACTAGAGCGGGTGCAGAGAAGAGCGACCAAGGTTATTAGAGGACTGGGGGGTCTGCAATACCAAGATAGGTTATTACACTTGGGGCTATTTAGTTTGGAAAAACGAAGACTAAGGGGTGATCTTATGTTAATGTATAAATATATGAGGGGACAGTACAAAGACCTTTCTGATGATCTTTTTAATCATAGACCTGAGACAGGGACAAGGGGGCATCCTCTACGTCTGGAGGAAAGAAGGTTTAAGCATAATAACAGACGCGGATTCTTTACTGTAAGAGCAGTGAGACTATGGAACTCTCTGCCGTATGATGTTGTAATGAGTGATTCATTAATTAAATTTAAGAGGGGACTGGATACCTTTCTGGAAAAGTATAATATTACAGGGTATATACACTAGATTCCTTGATAAGGCGTTGATCCAGGGAACTAGTCTGATTGCCGTATGTGGAGTCGGGAAGGAATTTTTTTCCCCATGGTGGAGTTACTCTTTGCCACATGGGTTTTTTTTGCCTTCCTCTGGATCAACATGTTAGGGCATGTTAGGTTAGGCTATGGGTTGAACTAGATGGACAAGTCTTCCTTCAACCTCAATAACTATGTAACTATGTAACTATATACCTTTGGTTTCCATTTCGTCATCTATTCCCTCTGAGATTCCGGCATTTTTGTCTGATTATCGTGATATTTTTGAGGAGCCAAAAATTGGTTCACTCCCTCCCCACAGAGATTGTGATTGCGCCATAAATCTGATTCCTGGCAGTAAATTTCCAAAGGGTCGTTTGTTTAACTTATCTGTACCTGAACATGCTGCTATGCGAGAGTATATTAAGGAGTCCCTGGAAAAGGGACACATTCATCCTTCTTCATCTCCTTTAGGAGCTGGTTTTTTCTTTGTATCTAAAAAGGATGGCTCTCTGAGGCCTTGTATTGATTATCGACTCCTGAATAAAATTACAGTCAAATATCAGTATCCGTTGCCTTTGCTGACTGATTTGTTTGCTCGCATAAGGGGGGCTAAGTGGTTCTCTAAGATTGATCTTCGTGGGGCGTATAATTTGGTGCGAATTAAGCAGGGGGATGAGTGGAAAACCGCATTTAATACGCCTGAGGGCCATTTTGAGTATTTAGTAATGCCTTTCGGCCTTTCTAATGCACCTTCAGTCTTTCAGTCCTTAATGCATGATATTTTCCGTGAATATTTGGATAAATTTATGATTGTGTATTTGGATGATATTTTGATTTTTTCTGATGACTGGGAGTCTCATGTTCAACAGGTCAGGAGGGTTTTTCAGGTTTTGCGGGAGAATTCTTTGTGTGTAAAGGGTTCAAAGTGTGTTTTTGGGGTTCAAAAGATTTCCTTTTTGGGGTACATTTTTTCCCCTTCTTCTATTGAGATGGACCCTGTCAAGGTTCGGGCTATTTGTGACCGGACGCAGCCTACTTCTCTTAAGAGTCTTCAGAAATTCTTGGGCTTTGCTAATTTTTATCGTCGATTTATAACTGGTTTTTCTGGCGTTGCTAAACCTCTGACGGATTTGACCAAAAAGGGTGCTGATGTTGCCAATTGGTCCCCTGCTGCTGTGGAGGCCTTTCGGGAGCTTAAGCGCCGCTTTTTGTCTGCCCCTGTGTTGCGCCAGCCTGATGTTTCTCTTCCCTTTCAGGTTGAGGTCGATGCTTCCGAGATCGGAGCGGGGGCGGTTTTGTTGCAGAAAAGTTCCGACTGCTCAGTGATGAGACCTTGTGCGTTCTTTTCTCGAAAATTTTCGGCCGCCGAGCGAAACTATGATGTTGGTAATCGGGAGCTTTTGGCCATGAAGTGGGCATTTGAGGAGTGGCGTCATTGGCTTGAGGGTGCCAGACATCAGGTGGTAGTTTTGACGGATCACAAGAATCTGATTTATCTAGAGTCTGCCAGGCGCCTGAATCCTAGACAGGCACGATGGTCATTGTTTTTTTCTCGGTTTAATTTTGTGGTTTCATACTTACCGGGTTCTAAAAATGTTAAGGCAGATGCTCTTTCTAGGAGTTTTGAGCCTGACTCTCCTGGGGATTCTGAACCTGCTGGTGTCCTTAAGGATGGGGTGGTTTTGTCTGCTGTCTCCCCAGATCTGCGACGTGCTTTGCAAGAATTTCAGGCGGATAGACCTGATCGTTGTCCGCCTGGTAGACTGTTTGTTCCTGATGATTGGACCAGTAGAGTCATCTCGGAAGTTCATTCTTCTTCGCTGGCAGGTCATCCTGGAATTTTTGGTACCAGAGATTTGGTGGCTAGATCCTTCTGGTGGCCTTCCCTGTCTCGGGATGTGCGTGTTTTTGTGCAGTCTTGTGATGTGTGTGCTCGGGCCAAGCCTTGTTGTTCTAGGGCTAGTGGGTTATTGTTGCCCTTGCCTGTTCTGAAGAGGCCTTGGACGCACATCTCTATGGACTTTATTTCTGATCTCCCTGTTTCTCAGAAGATGTCTGTCATCTGGGTGGTGTGTGACCGTTTTTCTAAAATGGTTCATTTGGTACCATTGCCTAAGTTGCCTTCCTCATCTGAGTTGGTCCCTCTATTTTTTCAAAATGTGGTTCGCTTGCATGGTATTCCAGAAAACATCGTTTCTGACAGGGGAACCCAGTTCGTGTCTAGATTTTGGCGGGCATTCTGTGCCAGGTTGGGCATTGATTTGTCTTTTTCGTCTGCATTCCATCCTCAGACTAATGGCCAGACGGAGCGAACTAATCAAACCTTGGAGACTTATTTGAGGTGTTTTGTGTCTGCTGATCAGGATGACTGGGTTCCCTTTTTGCCGTTGGCAGAATTTGCTCTTAATAATCGGGCTAGTTCTGCCACTTTGGTTTCTCCTTTCTTTTGCAATTCAGGGTTTCATCCTCGTTTTTCATCTGGTCAGGTGGAATCTTCGGATTGTCCTGGAGTGGATGCGGTGGTGGATCGGTTGCATCAGATTTGGGGACAAGTGGTGGACAATTTGAAGTTGTCCCAGCAGAGGACTCAGCAGTTTGCTAACCGCCGTCGTCGTGTTGGTCCTCGCCTTCGTGTTGGGGACTTGGTGTGGTTGTCTTCCCGTTTTGTCCCTATGAGGGTTTCTTCTCCTAAGTTTAAGCCTCGGTTCATCGGTCCTTATAGGATTTTGGAGATACTTAACCCTGTGTCCTTTCGTTTGGACCTCCCGGCATCTTTCGCTATCCATAATGTATTCCATCGGTCGTTGTTGCGGAGATATGAGGTACCGGTGGTTCCTTCTGCTGAACCTCCTGCTCCTGTGCTGGTGGAGGGTGAATTGGAGTACGTTGTAGAGAAGATCTTGGATTCCCGTATTTCCAGACGGAGACTTCAATATCTGGTTAAATGGAAGGGCTATGGTCAGGAAGATAATTCTTGGGTAACTGCCTCTGATGTTCATGCCTCGGATTTGGTTCGTGCCTTTCATAGGGCTCATCCAGATCGCCCTGGCAGTTCTCGTGAGGGTTCGGTGCCCCCTCCTTAAGGGGGGGGTACTGTTGTGAATCCGCTTTTTGGGCTCCCCTCGTGGTTGCTGGTGGTACTGGTGACTTGTGTGTGCTTTGCTGTCTCAGTTCACCTGCTCCCATCAGTGTTTGGGAGTTTCCGATTTAGCCTTGCTCTCCAGTCATTTCCTTGCCGGTCATCATTGTAACCAGAGCCTTCGGTTGCATGTTCCTGCTACTAGTCTGCTGATCAGCTAAGTGGACTTTGTCCTTTTGTTTTGTATCTTTTGTCCAGTTTGCAGTTTTTTGTTATTCTCTGTAGCTGGAAGCTCTTGCGGGCTGAAATTGCCACTCCTGTGTCATGAGTTGACACAGGAGTCTTAAAGTAATTTCAGGATGGTTTTTTGAAAGGGTTTTCAGTTGACCGTGAAGTCCTCTTTTGTATCCTTCTGCTATCTAGTAAGTGGACCTCTCTTTGCTAAATCTACTTTCATACGGTGTATGTCTTTTCCTCTTAACTCACCGTTATTACATGTGGGGGGCTGCTATCATCTTTTGGGGTATTTCCCTAGAGGTAAGCCAGGTCTGTTCCTTCCTCTACCAGGCGCAGTTAGTCCTCCGGCTGGTGCGTGGCATCTAGGAAGTCGTAGGTATGCTCCCTGGCTACTGTTAGTTGTGTGGTAGATTTAGCTCACGGTCAGCTCGAGATTCCATCACCCAGAGCTCGTCCGTTATTTTTGTGTTCTGATGTTTCCCTGCCATTGGGAATCATGACAATCCGCCATGTGGGCCAATGTTCCAGTTGTCAAATCAGTGCATGTGCTGGGTTGAGGAGCACTTTCGGGCAAATCAACGTCACTTGTCTCCCTCAAAAAACCTGAACCCGGCCTTGCAACGACAGCAGTTTCTATTGCCCCCTGAGAAGCTTCCTCATCCAAAAAATACTCATTCCCATCATCCTCCTCGTCCTCCTCCTCTTCGCACCCCACCTCGTCCTGTAGACTTCCCTGAGCTGACAATGGCTGACTGTCATCTAGCCTTCCCTCGTCCTCGGCTGCAGACTCCTGCTCCTTTATGGGCATCAAACTTTGCATCAGCAGGCGCATTAGGGGGATGCTCATGCTTATTATGGCGTTGTCTGCACTAACCAGCCGTGTGCATTCCTCAAAACACTGAAGGACTTGACACAGGTCTTGTAGCTTCGACAACTGCACACCTGACAACTCCATGTCTGCCATCCAACTGCCTACCCGTGTATGTGTATCCTCCCACAAATACATAACAGCACGCCTCTGTTCGCACAGTCTCTGAAGCATGTGCATTGTGGAGTTCCACCTTGTTGCAACGTCAATGATTAGGCGATGCTGGGGAAGTTTCAAAGACCGCTGATGGTTCTGCATATGGCTGGAGTGTACGGGCGAACGGCGGATGTGTGAGCAAAGTCTGCGCACTTTCAGGAGCAGGTCATGTAACCCCAGATAACTTTTCAGAAAGCACTGCACCACCAGGTTTAAGGTGTGAGCCAGGCAAGGAATGTGTTTCAGTTGTGAAAGGGCTATGGTAGCCATAAAATTCCTTCCGTTATCACTCACTTCCTTGCCTGCCTCAAGATGTACAGTGCCCAGCCATGACTGAGTTTCTTGCTGCAAGAACTTGGACAGAACTTCCGCCGTGTGTCTGTTGTCGCCCAAACACTTCATTGCCAATACAGCCTGCTGACGCTTGCCACTAGCTGTTCCATAATGGGACACCTCGTGTGCAACAGTGCCAGCTGCGGATGGAGTGGTCGTGCGACTGCGGTCTGTGGACAAGCTCTCGCTTCTGCTGGAGGACGAGGAGGAGGAAGGAAGACGAATGCCTACAGCCAACTGTTTCCTAGACCGTGGGCTAGGAAGAACTGTCCCAATATTGCTGTCCCCTGTGGACCCTGCATCCACCACATTAACCCAGTGTGCCGTGATGGAGACGTAACGCCCCTGGCCATGCCTACTGGTCTGTTATGATCCTTTGTGGTTGAGGATCACAAATTACTCCAGCAAGGTAACTAAAATAGGACAAGCTCTAGGGAGGTGGAAAACTGGACTGACCACAAATCTGAACCTATCCAAACACACTAGAGGTAGCCGGTGAACGTGCCTAAAATTCCTAGCCTGAGGAACTAACTACCCCTAGAGAGAAAGAAAGACCTCTCTTGCCTCCAGAGAAATAATCCTCAAAGATATAGAAGCCCCCAACAGATAATAACGGTTAGGTAAGAGGAAGGCACATACACAGGGGTGAAAGCAGATTCAGCAAATGAGGCCCACTAATACTAGATAGCAGAAAATAGTAAAGGGATCTATGCGGTCAGTAAAAAACCCTTACAAAATATCCACACTGAGATTTCAAGAACCCCCGCACCAACTAACGGTGTGGGGGGAGAAACTCAGTCCCCTTAGAGCAACCAGCAAGCACAGAAATCACATTTTAGCAAGCTGGGCAAAAAACAAGATGAACGCTGATAAACAGAAAAATGAACAAACAAGAACTTAGCTTGACTTGGAGAGACTGGGAGCAAGGTAGTAACAAGGAATCTGAAGAGCACTGAATACATTGATAGCAGGCAAGGAACTGAGTATCCAGGTGAGTTAAATAGGAAACCAACCAAGGATAACGAACCAGCTGATGCAGCCAACCTGCAGAAAGACAACACTACACAGTACCGCTTGTGACCACCAGAGGGAGCCCAAAATTAGAGTTCACAACAGTACCCCCCCCCTTGAGGAGGGGTCACCGAACCCTCATCAAAACTCCCAGGGCGATCAGGATGAGCCGCGTGGAAGGCACGAACCAAGTCGGCCGCATGAACATCAGAGGCGACAACCCAGGAATTATCCTCCTGACCATAGCCCTTCCACTTAACCAAATACTGAAGCCTCCGTCTAGAGATACGAGAATCCAAAATCTTCTCCACCACGTACTCCAATTCGCCCTCGACCAGCACCGGAGCAGGAGGCTCAACAGAAGGAACCACAGGTACCACATACCTCCGCAACAAAGACCTATGGAACACATTATGGATGGCAAACGATGCTGGGAGATCCAAACGAAAAGACACCGGGTTAAGGATTTCCAAGATCTTATAAGGACCGATGAAGCGAGGCTTGAATTTAGGAGAGGAGACCTTCATAGGAACATACCGAGAAGACAGCCACACCAAATCCCCAACACGAAGTCGGGGACCCACACCGCGGCGGCGGTTGGCAAAGCGTTGAGCCTTCTCCTGTGACAACCTCAAATTGTCCACCACATGGTTCCAAATCTGCTGCAACCTATCCACCACAGAATCCACCCCAGGAAAGTCAGAAGACTCAACCTGACCCGAGGAAAAACGAGGATGGAAACCAGAATTGCAGAAAAAAGGCGAAACCAAAGTAGCAGAACTAGCCCGATTATTAAGGGCAAACTCGGCCAATGGCAAAAAAGTCACCCAATCATCCTGATCAGCAGAAACAAAACATCTCAAATAAGTTTCCAACGTCTGATTAGTTCGCTCGGTTTGGCCATTAGTCTGAGGATGGAAGGCCGACGAAAAAGACAAATCAATGCCCATCTTAGCACAAAAAGTTCGCCAAAACCTGGACACAAACTGGGATCCTCTATCAGACACAATATTTTCAGGAATGCCGTGCAAGCGAACCACATTCTGAAAAAATAGAGGAACCAAATCGGAGGAGGAAGGCAACTTAGGCAAGGGCACCAAATGGACCATCTTGGAAAAACGATCACACACCACCCAGATGACAGACATTTTCTGAGACACTGGAAGATCCGAAATAAAATCCATAGAAATGTGCGTCCAAGGCCTTTTCGGGACAGGCAAAGGCAAAAGCAAACCGCTGGCACGAGAACAGCAAGGCTTAGCTCGAGCACAAATCCCACAAGACTGCACAAAGGAATGCACATCCCGCGACAAGGAAGGCCACCAGAAGGACCTAGCCACCAAATCTCTGGTACCAAAAATCCCAGGATGACCCGCCAACACCGAAGAATGAACCTCGGAAATAACTCTGTTGGTCCATCTATCCGGGACAAACAGTCTCTCTGGTGGACAAAGGTCAGGTCTATCCGCCTGAAATTTCTGCAGCACTCGTCGCAAATCTGGAGAAATGGCAGACAAAATCACTCCCTCTCTGAGAATACCAGCCGGCTCAGAAACTCCTGGAGAGTCAGGCACAAAGCTCCTAGAAAGTGCATCAGCCTTCACGTTCTTCGAACCAGGCAGGTATGAGACCACGAAGTTGAAACGGGAGAAAAACAACGACCAACGAGCCTGTCTAGGATTCAGGCGCTTGGCAGATTCGAGGTAAATCAGATTTTTGTGATCAGTCAGGACCACCACACGATGTTTAGCTCCTTCGAGCCAATGTCGCCACTCCTCAAATGCCCACTTCATAGCCAACAACTCCCGATTACCAACATCATAATTTCGCTCGGCAGGCGAAAATTTTCTAGAAAAGAAAGCACATGGCTTAATCACAGAGCCATCAGAGCTTCTCTGCGACAAAACAGCCCCTGCTCCAATCTCAGAAGCATCAACCTCGACCTGGAAGGGGAGAGAGACATCTGGCTGACATAAGACTGGAGCTGAAGAAAACCGGTGCTTCAGCTCCCGAAAGGCCTCCACGGCCACAGGAGACCAATTAGTCACATCAGAACCCTTCTTGGTCAAATCCGTCAAAGGTTTAACCACGCTAGAAAAATTAGCGATGAAACAACGGTAAAAATTAGCAAAACCCAAGAACTTCTGAAGACTCTTAACAGACGTGGGCTGAGTCCAGTCATGAATAGCCTGGACCTTGACTGGGTCCATCTCCACAGTAGAAGGAGAAAAAATAAAACCCAAAAAGGAGACCTTCTGTACTCCGAAGAGGCATTTTGAGCCCTTCACAAATAAAGCATTAGCACACAGGACCTGAAACACCATCCTGACCTGCTTCACATGGGACTCCCAATCATCAGAAAAGACCAAAATGTCATCCAGATAAACAATCATAAATTTATCCAGATATTCTCGGAAAATGTCATGCATGAAGGACTGAAACACAGAAGGAGCATTAGAGAGTCCAAAAGGCATCACCAAGTACTCAAAATGGCCTTCGGGCGTATTAAATGCTGTTTTCCATTCATCTCCCTGCTTAATACGCACAAGGTTATACGCACCACGAAGATCTATCTTGGTGAACCAACTGGCACCCTTAATCCGAGCAAACAAATCAGACAATAGTGGCAAAGGATACTGAAATTTGACTGTGATTTTATTCAGAAGACGATAATCTATACAAGGTCTCAAAGAACCGTCCTTCTTGGCCACAAAAAAGAATCCTGCACCAAGAGGGGAAGAGGATGGGCGAATATGTCCCTTCTCCAAAGACTCCTTTATATAACTCCGCATTGCAGCATGCTCTGGTATAGACAAATTAAAAAGTCGTCCCTTAGGGAATTTACTACCAGGAATTAAATTTATAGCACAGTCACAATCCCTATGAGGGGGCAGGGCACTGGACCTGGGCTCATCAAATACATCCTGGTAGTCAGACAAAAACTCAGGGACCTCAGAAGGAATGGAAGAAGCAATAGACACCAACGGAGTATCGCCATGAATTCCCTGACAACCCCAACTTGACACAGACATAGCTTTCCAATCTAAAACTGGATTATGAGCCTGCAGCCATGGCAGACCCAAAACGACAACATCATGTAAATTATGCAGAACAAGAAAGCAAATCACCTCCTGATGTACGGGAGTCATGCACATGGTCATTTGCGTCCAATACTGAGGCTTATTCTCAGCCAATGGCGTAGCATCAATTCCCCTCAGAGGAATAGGAAATTCCAAAGGCTCCAGGACAAAACCACAGCGCCTGGCAAACGACAAATCCATCAGATTCAGGGCAGTACCTGAATCCACAAAAGCCATAACCGAGTAGGACGACAAAGAACAAATCAAAGTAAAAGACAAAATAAATTTAGGCTGTATAGTGCCAATGGTGACAGGTTTAGCGATCTTTTTTAAGCGTTTAGAGCATGCTGAGATAACATGAGTAGAATCACCACAGTAAAAGCACAACCCATTTTGACGTCTATGACTTTGTCGCTCAATTCTGGTCAGAGTTCGGTCACATTGCATAGACTCAGGTCTCTGTTCAGAAAATACAGCCAAAGGATGAGCAGATTTGCGCTCCCGCAAACGCCGATCAACCTGAATGGCTAAAGCCATAGAATCACTCAGACTAGTAGGGGTGGGAAACCCCACCATAACATTCTTAATGGCTTCAGAAAGACCTTCTCTGAAATTTGCAGCCAGGGCACACTCATTCCATTGATTAAGCACTGACCATTTTCGAAATTTTTGACAATACACCTCTGCTTCATCCTGACCTTGAGATAGAGCCAGCAACGCTTTTTCTGCCTGATTCTCAAGATTAGGCTCCTCATAAAGCAGACCAAGAGCCCGAAAAAATGCATCTACATTAAGCAATGCAGGATCTCCTGGCGCCAGAGAGAAAGCCCAATCCTGAGGGTCGCCACGCAACAAGGAGATGACAATTTTAACTTGCTGAGCGGAATCACCAGAGGAACGAGGTCTCAGAGATAGAAATAACATACAATTATTCTTAAAATTTAGAAACCTAGATCTATCTCCAGAAAACAACTCAGGAATGGGTATCTTTGGTTCTGACATAGGGCTATGAATAACAAAATCCTGAATACTTTGCATCCGTGCAGTAAGATGATCCACACTAGAAGTCAGAGTCTGAATATTCATGTCTGCAGCTGAGCTCAAAACCACCCAGAGTTCAAAGGGATGAAAGAAGCTAAACAGACTGCAGCAAAGGAAAAGCGGGAGAAAAAAAAATAAAAATGTACTCAGGTCTTCTTTTAATCCCACTTCTGCGATGCATTAAACACTTTTTGGCCTGCTATACTGTTATGATCCTTAGTGGTTGAGGATCACAAATTACTCCAGCAAGTTAACTAAAATAGGACAAGCTCTAGGGAGGTGGAAAACTGGACTGACCACAAATCTGAACCTATCCAAACACACTAGAGGTAGCCGGTGAACGTGCCTAAAATGCCTAGACGTCTCGAGCCAGCCTGAGGAACTAACTACCCCTAGAGAGAAAGAAAGACCTCTCTTGCCTCCAGAGAAATAATCCCCAAAGATATAGAAGCCCTCAACAGATAATAACGGTTAGGTAAGAGGAAGGCACATACACAGGGGTGAAAGCAGATTCAGCAAATGAGGCCCACTAATACTAGATAGCAGAAAATAGTAAAGGGATCTATGCGGTCAGTAAAAAATCCTTACAAAATATCCACACTGAGATTTCAAGAACCCCCGCACCAACTAACGGTGTGGGGGGAGAAACTCAGTCCCCTTAGAGCAACCAGCAAGCACAGAAATCACATTTTAGCAAGCTGGGCAAAAAACAAGATGAACGCTGATAAACAGAAAAATGAACAAACAAGAACTTAGCTTGACTTGGAGAGACTGGGAGCAAGGTAGTCACAAGGAATCTGAAGAGCACTGAATACATTGATAGCAGGCAAGGAACTGAGTATCCAGGTGAGTTAAATAGGAAACCAACCAAGGATAACGAACCAGCTGATGCAGCCAACCTGCAGAAAGACAACACTACACAGTACCGCTTGTGACCACCAGAGGGAGCCCAAAAATAGAGTTCACAACACTGGTCCATGCATCTGTTGTCAGGTGCACCTTTCTACTCACAGATTGCCTGAGTGGACAATGCGGTCTTTTACATGCTGGTGGAGGGCTGGGATGGCTTTTCTCGAAAAGAAGTGTCGACTGGGTAGCTCGTAGCGTGGTACAGCGTAGTCCATCAGGGCTTTGAAAGCTTTGGTTTCAACTAACCGGTAGGGCATCATCTCTAACGAGATTAGTCTAGCAATGTGGGCGTTCAAACCCTGTGTACGCGGATGCGAGGATGAGTACTTCCTTTTCCTAACGAGAGTCTCATGTAGGGTGAGCTGGACTGGAGAGCTACATACGGTGGAACTAGCGGGGATGCCGGTGGACATGGCAGACTGAGAGAGGGTTGGTGATGGTATTCTTGCTGTTGCCCTACATACGGTGTTTCCTGCCACAAACCTGGTGATTCACTGACTGATTTGGCCTTGCAACGAAACCGCCACATTTACTGCAGTTGGTGTGGTAAACGGTGGGCTTACAATGAGGGAAGGGATGTAGCGTTGATGACTAGCTTCATTGTGAGAGGGTGCTACAACGTTAAGGGACGTTTGGTAGTTAGTCCAGGCTTGCAAGTGCATGGTGGTTAAATGTCTATGCATGCAACTTGTATTTAGATTTTTAACATTCTGACCTCTGCTGAAGGTCCTTGAGCATTTCTTACAGATGACTTTGCACTGATCATTTGGATCTTGGTTAAAAAAATGCCAGACTGCACTCTCCCTACTATCGGATACCTTTTCAGGCATTGCACACTGAGCTACTTTAACCAGATGGCCACGCTGTCCCACAACTGGTTTTGTTTTTGCCACACGTTTTTTGCCCAAATACGGGCCTGCCAGATGGAACCTGTTGCGATGTTGATGCCTGCTGCGCCTCCTCCTCCTCCGCTTCAGAGCTACTGCCACCTGTACTCTGTTCCCCCAATGGCTGCCAATCGGGGTCAACAACTGTGTCATCTATGACCTCCTCTTCTATGCCCTGGGCACCTTCCTCCGAGTCACTGTGTAAGCCGGTGCTATAGCGTTCGTGACGGGGCTTAATAGTCTCATCAGGGTCAGATTCTGGATCAGTACACTGCGAGGGCAATGTTCTGATCTGAGTCAAAGGAAGAGCATAATAATCTGGCTGTGGCTGTGCATCTGTGCACTCCATGTCCGATTCATCTTGTAATGGGCATGGCCTGTTAACAATTTCCCTTTCTAACCCAGGAACGGTATGTGTAAAAGGCTCCATGGAGTAACCTGTTGTGTCACCTGACGCATCCTTCTCTGTTGCTCTGGGTGAAGAACACAAGGAAGCGACTAGTCCATGACCGGGAACATCCACTGACGACGCGCTGCTTTTACATTTTGCACTTTCCGAGGAGGAGGCGAAAGAGCTAGAGACAGAGTCAGCAAGGAAAGACAAAACTTGTTCCTGCTGCTCCGGCTTTAAAAGCGTTATTTCTACTCCCAGAAAAGGGAGCATTCGAGGCCTTGTGTAGCCAGACGATGATGTGGGGTCAACTACTCGAGACTTAGGGTCTATATTGCTTTCCCATGACCACCTGATGCTCCACGACCACCACCATCATTACCAGCTGGCAATGACCGCCCACGGCCACGACTGTTGTGAATTCCGTTCTCGGGCTCCCTCCTGTGGTCATGAGTGGTATTGTGTGAGTTCTGTTCTTGGGCTCCCTCTGGTGGCCTTTAGTGCTTACTGCGGGTCTGTAGCTGGAATCCAGCTGCCTCGTTTTCTGCTAGTCTGGCCTCTATTTAACTCCACCTGGACTTTCACTTTTTGCCTGCTGTCGTTGTATTCAGTACTGGTTCTGATCTCTCTGGACTTTCCTTGTGACCTGTCTCCTCCTGAGAAGCTAAGTCTTGCTAGTTCATGTTTGCTCATTATTTCCTTGAAAATGTTTCTCTGTATATGATGAGTTCTGTCCAGCTTGCTTATATGTAATATTCTCGCTTGCTGGAAGTTCTGGGGTGCAGAGTTGCGCCCCTCACATCGTGAGTCGGTGTGGGGGTTCTTGTAATCTCTGCGTGGATTATTTTTGATAGCATTTTATACTGACCGCACAGATCCCTTGCTGTCTTCTGACTATGTAGTGTTAGCGGGCCTCATTTGCTAAAAACCTGTTTTCATTTCTACGTTTGTGTTTTCCCCTTAACTCACCATTATTATTTGTGGGGGCTGTCTAAAACTTTGGGGTGATTTCTCTGAGGCAAGTGAGGCTTTGCTTTCTCTCTAGGGGTAGCTAGTTTCTCAGGCTGTGACGAGGCGTCTAGGATTTTAGGTAACGCTCCACGGCTGCCTATAGTGTGTATTGATAGAATCAGGGTTGCGGTCAGTATAGCTCCCACATCCCCAGAGCTTGTCCTAAGGATTTCTGTTACTTAGCAGGTCAGTTTGCGATCCTTGCCACCAGGATCATAACAGTACAGCAGGCCATAAAAGAGTTAATGCATCGCAAAAGAGGGATAAGAGAGATCCTGAGTTATTTTTTTTTTCCTCTGCAGTGTGTCTAGCCTCTCTCCTCCCCTTAATCTCTGGGTGGTTCAGAATTCAGCTGCAGACATGGACATTCAGAGTCTGTCCTCTAGTCTGGATCATCTCACTGCAAGGGTACAAGGTATCCAGGATTATGTAGTTCACAGTCCTATGTCAGAGCCTAAAATACCAATTCCTGAGTTATTCTCTGGAGATAGATCTAGGTTTTTGAATTTCAAAAATAATTGCAAATTATTCCTTTCTCTGAGACCTCGTTCCTCTGGTGACCCTGTTCAGCAAGTTAAAATTATTATTTCTTTGTTACGTGGTGACCCTCAAGATTGGGCATTCTCTCTGCCGCCAGGAGATCCTGCATTCCTAAATGTGGATGCGTTTTTTCTGGCGCTTGGATTGCTTTATGAGGAACCTAATCTAATAGACCAGGCAGAAAAGGTTTTGCTGGCTCTCTCTCAGGGTCTGGATGAAGCAGAGGTTTACTGTCAGAAGTTTAGGAAATGGTCTGTGCTCACTCAGGGGAATGAGTGTGCCCTGGCAGCAATTTTCAGAAAAGGTCTTTCTGAAGCCGTTAAGGATGTTATGGTGGGGTTCCCCACGCCTGCGGGTCTGAATGAGTCTATGTCGTTGGCCATTCAGATTGATCGGCGTTTGCGGGAGCGCAAACCTGTGCACCATCTGGCGGTATTTTCTGAGCAGAAGCCTGAGTCTATGCAATGTGACAGGATTCTGACCAGAATTGAACGGCAGAATCACAGACGTCAGAATGGTTTGTGCTTTTACTGTGGTGATTCTACTCATGTTATCTCTGATTGTTCTAAGCGCACAAATAGGTTCACTAAATCTGTCACCATTGGTACTGTACAGCCCAAATTCATTTTGTCTGTTACTTTGATTTGCTCCCTGTCATCCTACTCAGTTATGGCTTTTGTGGATTCAGGTGCTGCCCTGAACTTGATGGATTTGTCATTTGCCAGGCGCTGTGGTTTTATCTTGGAGCCTTTGCAATTTCCTATTCCACTAAAGGGAATTGATGCTACGCCATTGACCAAGAATAAGCCTCAGTACTGGACTCAAGTGACTATGTGCATGACTCCTGTACATCAGGAGGTGATTCGTTTTCTTGTGTTACATAATTTGCATGACGTTGTCGTGTTGGGTCTGCCATGGCTGCAGGCTCATAATCCAGTCCTGGATTGGAAAGCGATGTCTGTGTCAAGTTGGGGTTGCCAGGGGATCCATGGCGATGCTCCTTTGGTGTCAATTGCTGCTTCTACTCCTTCTGAAGTCCCTGAATTTCTGTCGGACTACCAGGATGTATTTGATGAGCCCAAATCCAGTGCCCTACCTCCTCATAGGGATTGTGATTGTGCTATAAATTTGATTCCTGGTAGTAAGTTCCCTAAGGGACGACTTTTCAATTTATCTGTACCAGAACATACCGCTATGCGGAGTTATATAAAGGAGTCTCTGGAGAAGGGGCATATTCGCCCGTCCTCGTCCCCTTTGGGTGCGGGGTTCTTTTTTGTGGCCAAGAAGGATGGTTCTCTGAGACCTTGTATAGATTATCGCCTTCTAAATAACATCACGGTCAAATTTCAGTATCCTTTGCCATTGCTGTCTGATCTGTTTGCTCGGATTAAGGGGGCTAGTTGGTTCACCAAGATAGATCTTCGAGGAGCGTATAATTTTGTGCGTATAAAACAGGGCGATGAATGGAAAACGGCATTTAATACGCCCGAAGGCCATTTTGAGTACTTGGTGATGCCTTTTGGGCTCTTTAATGCACCTTCCGTGTTTCAGTCCTTCATCCACGACATCTTCCGAGAGTATCTGGATAGATTTATGATTGTGTACCTGGATGATATTTTGGTATTTTCTGACGATTGGGAATCCCATGTGAAGCAGGTCAGGATGGTATTTCAGGTCCTGCGTGCCAATGCCTTATTTGTGAATTTGTGAAGGGCTCTAAATGTCTCTTCAGAGTGCAGAAGGTTTCCTTTTTGGGCTTTATTTTTTCTCCTTACACTATTGAGATGGATCCAGTTAAGGTCCAGGCTATTTATGACTGGACTCAACCTACATCAGTGAAGAGTCTTCAGAAATTCTTGGGCTTTGCTAATTTTTACCGTCGCTTCATCACTAATTTCTCTAGTGTGGTTAAGCCTTTGACGGATTTGACCAAGAAGGGTTCTGATGTGACCAATTGGTCTCCTGCGGCCGTGGAAGCCTTTCAGGAGCTGAAACGTCGGTTTTCTTCGGCTCCTGTCTTGCGTCAGCCGGATGTCTCTCTCCCTTTCCAGGTCGAGGTTGATGCCTCTGAGATAAGAGCAGGGGCTGTCTTGTCGCAGAAAAACTCTGATGGCTCTATGATGAGGCCATGTGCTTTCTTTTCAAGAAAGTTTTTGCCTGCCGAGCGGAATTATGATGTTGGTAATCGGGAGTTTTTGGCAATGAAGTGGGCATTTGAGGAGTGGCGACATTGGCTTGAGGGAGCCAAACATCGTGTGGTGGTCTTGACGGATCACAAGAATTTGACTTATCTCGAGTCTGCCAAACGGTTAAATCCTAGACAGGCTCGATGGTCGCTGTTTTTCTCCCGTTTCAATTTCGTGGTTTCATACCTTCCGGGTTCAAAGAACGTGAAGGCTGATGCCCTTTCTAGGAGTTTTGTGCCTGACTCTCCGGGAGTTTCTGAACCGGCTGGTATCCTCAGAGAGGGGGTGATTCTGTCTGCCATCTTCCCTGATTTGCAGCCGGTGCTGCAGGAATTTCAGGCCAATAAACCTGACCGTTGTCCACCGGAGAGACTGTTTGTCCCGGATAGATGGACCAGTAGAGTTATTTCCGAGGTTCATTCTTCGGTGTTGGCGGGTGTCATGAATCCCCAATGGCTAGGGATAGCACAGGATAAGCAAAGATAATAAATATCGGACGAGCTCTAGGGTGATGGAACCTGGGCTGACCGCTGCCCTACGCCTGACAAACGCAACTAGAGATAGCCAGGGAGCGTGCCTACGTTGGTTCTAGACGCCACGCACCAGCCTAAGAGCTAACTAGTACTGCAGAGAAAACAAAGACCTCACTTGCCTCCAGAGGAATTAACCCCAAAGATATAGTTGCCCCCCACATGTATTGACGGTGAAATGAGAGGAAGGCACACACATAGAGATGATGTATATAGCTTTAGCAAATAGAGGCCCGCTGAAAACTAGAAAGCAGAATGACACAAAAGGGGACTGAGCGGTCAGCAAAAAACCCTAATCAAAAAAACCATCCTGAGATTACAAGAACCCATGTGCCAACTCATGGCACATGGGGAGAACCTCAGTCCACTAGAGCAACCAGCTAACAAAGAGACATTCTAAGCAAGCTGGACAAAAAACCAAACAACTGAAAATCAGCACTTAGCTTATCCTGAAAGATCTGGGAGCAGGTAGGCAGGAACCAAACAGAGCACATCTGAACACATTGATAGCCGGCAAGGGAAATGACAGAAAGGCCAGGTAAAATAGGAAACACCCAGCCTCTGATGGACAGATGGAAACCAAAGGCCGCAACCCACCAAAGTCACCCAGTACCAGCAGTAACCACCAGAGGGAGCCCGCAAACAGAATCCACAACAGTACCCCCCCCTTGAGGAGGGGTCACCGAACCCTCACGACAACCCCCAGGGTGATCAGGGTGAGCTCTATGGAAGGCGCGGACCAAATCAGTCGCATGAACATCGGAGGCGACCACCCAGGAATTGTCCTCCTGACCATAACCCTTCCACTTAACCAAATACTGGAGTTTGCGTCTGGAAACACGAGAATCCAAGATCTTTTCAACAACATACTCCAATTCTCCCTCCACCAGCACCGGAGCAGGAGGCTCGACCGAAGGAACAACAGGCACCTCATACCTCCGCAACAACGACCGATGGAACACATTATGAATAGCGAACGATGCTGGGAGATCCAAACGGAAGGATACAGGGTTAAGAATCTCCGAGATCCTATAAGGACCGATGAACCGAGGCTTGAACTTAGGAGAAGAGACCTTCATAGGGACAAAACGAGAAGACAACCACACCAAGTCCCCAACAAGAAGTCGGGGACCCACGCGGCGACGGCGATTAGCAAACTGCTGAGTCTTCTCCTGAGATAACTTCAAATTGTCCACCACCTGATTCCAAATGTGATGTAGCCTGTCCACCACCACGTCCACTCCAGGACAATCCGAAGACTCCACCTGACCAGAGGAAAAACAAGGATGAAACCCCGAATTACAAAAAAAAGGAGAGACCAACGTGGCCGAACTAGCCCGATTATTAAGAGCAAATTCGGCCAGTGGCAAAAAAGCAACCCAGTCATCCTGATCAGCAGAAACAAAACACCTCAAATAAGTTTCCAAGGTCTGATTAGTTCGCTCCGTCTGGCCATTCGTCTGAGGATGGAATGCAGACGAGAAAGACAAATCAATGCCCATCTTGGCACAAAACGTCCGCCAAAATCTAGACACAAACTGGGATCCCCTGTCAGAAACGATATTCTCCGGAATCTCATGCAAACGAACCACGTTCTGAAAAAACAAAGGAACCAACTCAGAGGAGGAGGGCAACTTAGGCAAGGGCACCAAATGAACCATCTTAGAAAAGCGGTCACACACAACCCAGATAACGGACATTTTCTGTGAAACCGGGAGATCAGAAATAAAATCCATGGAAATGTGCGTCCAAGGCCTCTTCGGGATGGGCAAGGATAACAACAACCCACTAGCCCGTGAACAGCAAGGCTTAGCTCGAGCACACACTTCACAAGACTGCACAAAAGTACGCACATCCCTAGACAAGGAAGGCCACCAAAAAGACCTGGCCACCAAGTCTCTTGTACCAAATATTCCAGGATGACCAGCCAACACAGAAGAATGGACCTCGGAGATGACTCTACTGGTCCAATCATCCGGAACAAACAGTCTTTCTGGTGGACATCGATCCGGTTTATCCACCTGAAACTCCTGCAATGCGCGTCGCAAGTCTGGGGATACGGCGGACAATATTACCCCATCCCTAAGGATACCAGCAGGCCCAGTGTCTCCAGGAGAGTCAGACACAAAACTCCTGGAAAGAGCATCTGCCTTCACATTCTTTGAACCTGGCAGGTATGAAACCACGAAATTGAAACGAGAAAAAAATAAATACCAACGAGCCTGTCTAGGATTCAAACGCCTGGCAGACTCAAGGTAAATGAGATTCTTGTGATCAGTCAAGACCACCACGCGATGTTTAGCACCCTCAAGCCAATGACGCCACTCCTCAAATGCCCACTTCATGGCCAAAAGCTCCCGATTACCCACATCATAATTGCGCTCGGCGGGCGAGAATTTTCTAGAGAAGAAAGCACATGGCTTCATCACCGAGCCATTAGAACTTCTCTGTGACAAAACCGCCCCCGCTCCAATCTCGGAAGCATCAACCTCCACCTGGAAAGGAAGTGAAACATCTGGTTGACACAACACAGGAGCAGAAGAAAACCGGCGCTTAAGTTCCCGAAAAGCCTCCACGGCCGCAGGAGACCAATCAGCAACATCAGCACCCTTTTTAGTCAAATCAGTCAAAGGTTTAACAATACTGGAAAAATTAGCAATGAACCGACGATAAAAATTAGCAAACCCCAAGAACTTCTGAAGGCTCTTAACAGATGTAGGTGGTGTCCAGTCACAAATAGCCTGAACCTTAACGGGATCCATCTCAATAGTAGAAGGAGAAAAAATGTACCCCAAAAAAGAAATCTTCTGGACTCCGAAGAGACACTTTGAGCCCTTCACAAACAGAGAATTGGCCCGCAAAACCTGAAACACCTTCCTGACCTGTAGAACATGAGACTCCCAGTCATCAGAAAACACCAAAATATCATCCAAATACACAATCATAAACTTATCCAGATATTCACGGAAAATATTGTGCATAAAGGACTGAAAGACTGACGGAGCATTGGAGAGTCCAAAAGGCATTACCAAATACTCAAAATGGCCCTCAGGCGTATTAAATGCGGTTTTCCACTCATCACCCTGTTTTATCCGCACCAGATTATACGCACCATGAAGATCTATTTTAGTGAACCACCTAGCCCCCTTAATGCGAGCAAACAAATCAGTAAATAATGGCAATGGATACTGGTATTTGACTGTAATCTTATTCAGAAGGCGATAATCTATACAAGGCCTCAGGGAACCATCTTTTTTTGCCACGAAAAAAAAACCTGCTCCCAGAGGGGACGAAGATGGACGAATATGTCCCTTTTCCAAGGACTCCTTAATATAATTCCGCATAGCAGTATGCTCTGGCAGTGACAGATTAAATAAACGACCCTTAGGGAACTTACTGCCAGGAATCAATTCTATAGCACAGTCACATTCTCTATGGGGAGGGAGCGAATTGAGCTTAGGCTCCTCAAAAACATCCCTATAATCCGACAAAAATGCAGGGATCTCCGAAGGAGTAGATGAAGCGATAGAAATCGGAGGTGCATCATCATGAACCCCCTGACATCCCCAGCTTAGCACAGACATTGTTTTCCAGTCCAGGACAGGATTATGAGTTTGTAACCATGGCAGACCAAGCACTAGTACATCATGTAAATTATACAGTACAAGGAAGCGAATCACCTCCTGATGAACGGGAGTCATGCGCATGGTCACTTGTGTCCAATACTGCGGTTTATTCATAGCCAATGGTGTAGAATCAATTCCTTTCAGAGGAATAGGAACTTCCAGAGGCTCTAGACTAAAACCGCAGCGTTTAGCAAATGACCAATCCATAAGACTCAGGGCAGAGCCTGAATCCACATAGGCATCGACGGAAATGGAAGACAGTGAAAAAATCAGAGTCACAGACAAAATGAACTTAGACTGCAGAGTATCAATGGCAAAAGATTTATCAACCCTTTTTGTGCGTTTAGAGCATGCTGATATAACATGAGCTGAATCACCACAATAAAAACACAAACCATTTTTCCGCCTATAATTTTGCCGTTCACTTCTGGACTGAATTCTATCACATTGCATAGTCTCAGGTGCCTGTTCAGAAGACACCGCCAACTGGTGCACGGGTTTGCGCTCCCGTAAACGCCGATCAATCTGAATAGCCATAGCCATAGACTCATTCAGACCTGTAGGCGCAGGGAACCCCACCATAATATCCTTAATGGCCTCAGAAAGACCATTTCTGAAGTTTGCAGCCAGGGCGCACTCATTCCACTGAGTAAGCACCGACCATTTCCGAAATTTCTGACAATATATTTCCGCTTCATCATGCCCCTGAGAGAGGGCTAATAAAGCCTTTTCAGCCTGAATCTCTAGGTTAGGTTCCTCATAGAGCAATCCCAATGCCAGAAAAAACGCATCCACACTGAGCAATGCAGGATTCCCTGGTGCCAATGCAAATGCCCAATTCTGAGGGTCGCCCCGTAGGAACGATATAACAATCTTGACCTGTTGAGCAGGGTCTCCAGAGGAGCGAGATTTCAAAGAGAGAAACAATTTACAATTGTTCCTGAAATTCAGGAAGGTAGATCTATCTCCAGAAAAAAACTCTGGAATAGGAATTCTAGGTTCAGACATGGGAGTGTGAACAACGAAATCCTGTATGTTTTGAACCTTTGCCGCGAGATTACTCAGGCTGGAAGCCAAACTCTGGACATCCATGATAAACAGCTAAGATCAGAGCCATTCAAGGGTTAAGAGGAGGTAAGAAGCAGCTAGACAGCAATTAAGGGCTAGGCAGCAAAACTCTGAAGGAAAAAAAAAATTTCCCTTGAACACTTCTTTTTCTCCTGCTTCAGCCCAAACAATTAACACTTTGTGGGCCGGCTATACTGTCATGAATCCCCAATGGCTAGGGATAGCACAGGATAAGCAAAGATAATAAATATCGGACGAGCTCTAGGGTGATGGAACCTGGGCTGACCGCTGCCCTACGCCTGACAAACGCAACTAGAGATAGCCAGGGAGCGTGCCTACGTTGGTTCTAGACGCCACGCACCAGCCTAAGAGCTAACTAGTACTGCAGAGAAAACAAAGACCTCACTTGCCTCCAGAGGAATTAACCCCAAAGATATAGTTGCCCCCCACATGTATTGACGGTGAAATGAGAGGAAGGCACACACATAGAGATGATGTATATAGCTTTAGCAAATAGAGGCCCGCTGAAAACTAGAAAGCAGAATGACACAAAAGGGGACTGAGCGGTCAGCAAAAAACCCTAATCAAAAAAACCATCCTGAGATTACAAGAACCCATGTGCCAACTCATGGCACATGGGGAGAACCTCAGTCCACTAGAGCAACCAGCTAACAAAGAGACATTCTAAGCAAGCTGGACAAAAAACCAAACAACTGAAAATCAGCACTTAGCTTATCCTGAAAGATCTGGGAGCAGGTAGGCAGGAACCAAACAGAGCACATCTGAACACATTGATAGCCGGCAAGGGAAATGACAGAAAGGCCAGGTAAAATAGGAAACACCCAGCCTCTGATGGACAGATGGAAACCAAAGGCCGCAACCCACCAAAGTCACCCAGTACCAGCAGTAACCACCAGAGGGAGCCCGCAAACAGAATCCACAACAGGCGGGTCACCCTGGAATTTTTGGTACCAGGGATTTGGTGGCTAGGTCCTTTTGATGGCCGTCCTTGTCACGGGATGTGCGTTCCTTTGTGCAGTCCTGTGGGATTTGTGCTCGGGCCAAGCCTTGCTGTTCTCGTGCCAGTGGTTTGCTTTTGCCTTTGCCTGTCCCAAAGAGGCCTTGGATGCATATTTCCATGGATTTTATTTCGGATCTTCCAGTCTCTCAGAGGATGTCTGTCATCTGGGTGGTTTGTGATCGTTTTTCTAAAATGGTCCATTTGGTGCCCTTGCCTAAGCTGCCTTCCTCCTCCGATTTGGTGCCGCTGTTTTTTCAGAATGTGGTTCGTTTGCATGGGATTCCGGAGAACATTGTGTCTGACAGAGGATCCCAGTTTGTGTCCAGATTTTGGCGGTCCTTTTGTGCTAAGATGGGCATTGATTTGTCGTTTTCGTCGGCCTTCCATCCTCAGACGAATGGCCAAACTGAACGAACTAATCAGACCTTGGAGACTTATCTGAGATGTTTTGTTTCGGCTGATCAGGATGATTGGGTGTCCTTTTTGCCATTGGCTGAGTTCGCCCTCAATAATCGGGCTAGTTCTGCTACTTTGGTTTCACCTTTTTTTTGCAATTCTGGTTTTCATCCTCGTTTTTCCTCAGGTCAGGTTAAGCCTTCGGACTGTCCTGGGGTGGATTCTGTGGTGGATAGGTTGCAACAGATTTGGAACCACGTAGTGGACAATTTGACTTTGTCACAAGAGAAGGCTCAGCGCTTTGCTTACCATCGTCGCTGTGTGGGTGTTATGACCCCAATGGCAGAGGGTCTCAGGAATAAATACTAAGTCTGCACACACAAAAAACCAGCTCATAGGGCAGTGGTAACTGGGCTGACCATATATCTAATCCTAGCACCACAAATAGAAGTAGCCGGGGAACGTGCCTACGTTGGTTCTAGACGTCTCGCGCCAGCCGGAGAACTAACTAACCCTAGAAGGGAAAAGAAAGACCTTTCTTGCCTCCAGAGAAAAGACCCCAAAAGTTGGATACAAGCCCCCAACAAATAATAACGGTGAGGTAAGAGGAAAAGACAAACATAAGAATGAGCTAGGTATTTAGCAAAGAGAGGCCCACTAGCTAATAGCAGAATATAGTAAGATGACTTATATGGTCAGCAAAAACCCTATCAAAATATCCACGCTGGATATTCAAGAACCCCCGAACCGTCTAACGGCCGGGGGAAGAACACCAGCCCCCTAGAGCTTCCAGCAAAGGTCAGAAATCACATTTAGTACAAGCTGGACAAAAATAGAAGCAAAGCAAATAACCAAAAAACAAAGAAGCAGGACTTAGCTTAATTTTGCAAGAACCGGGACCAGCAGACAGGAGCAACAGAAGGATCTGATTACAACGATGCCAGGCACTGGACTAAGGATCCAGGAAGTTAATATAGCTACACCCCTGGACAAACGACCCAGGTGAGTGCCAAACTGAAGAGAGACAATCCCAGAGTCATATCACTAGTGACCACAAGAGGGAGCCAAAAAGTCTAATTCACAACAGTACCCCCCCTTTAAGGAGGGGTCACCGAACCCTCACCAAGACCACCAGGGCGATCAGGATGAGCAGCGTGAAAGGCACGAACTAAATCGGCCGCATGCACATCAGAGGCAACTACCCAGGAATTATCCTCCTGACCATAGCCCTTCCACTTGACCAGATACTGAAGCCTCCGCCTGGAGAGATGAGAATCCAAGATCTTCTCCACCACGTACTCCAACTTGCCCTCAACCAACACCGGAGCAGGAGGCTGAACAGAAGGAACCACAGGTACAACGTACCGCCGCAACAAAGACCTATGGAACACGTTGTGAATGGCAAACGACACCGGAAGATCCAAGCGAAAGGACACAGGATTAAGGATTTCCAATATCTTGTAAGGACCGATGAAGCGAGGCTTAAATTTAGGAGAGGAGACCTTCATAGGAACAAATCGAGAAGACAGCCATACCAAATCCCCAACACGAAGTCGGGGACCCACACCGCGGCGGCGGTTGGCAAAACGCTGAGCCTTCTCTTGTGACAACTTTAAGTTGTCCACCACATGATTCCAGATCTGCTGCAACCTATCCACCACAGAATCTACCCCAGGACAGTCAGAAGGCTCCACATGTCCCGAGGAAAAACGAGGATGGAAACCAGAGTTGCAGAAAAATGGCGAAACCAATGTAGCGGAACTAGCCCGATTATTAAGGGCAAACTCAGCCAACGGCAAGAAGGTCACCCAATCATCCTGATCCGCAGAAACAAAACACCTCAAATAAGCCTCCAGAGTCTGATTAGTTTGCTCCGTTTGTCCATTAGTCTGAGGATGAAAGGCAGACGAAAACGACAAATCAATGCCCTTCCTAGCACAAAAGGATCGCCAGAACCTGGAAACAAACTGGGATCCTCTGTCAGACACAATATTCTCAGGAATGCCGTGTAAACGAACCACATTCTGAAAGAACACAGGAACCAGATCGGAAGATGAAGGCAGCTTAGGCAAAGGTACCAAATGGACAATCTTAGAAAAGCGATCACATACCACCCAGATGACAGACATGCCCTGAGACACCAGAAGATCTGAAATGAAATCCATGGAAATGTGTGTCCAAGGCCTCTTCGGGACAGGCAAGGGCAAGAGCAACCCGCTGGCACGAGAACAGCAAGGCTTAGCTCGAGCACAAGTCCCACAGGACTGCACAAATGACCGCACATCCCGTGACAAGGAAGGCCACCAAAAGGACCTAGCCACCAGATCTCTGGTGCCAAAAATTCCCGGATGTCCTGCCAACACCGAGGAATGAACCTCGGAAATGACTCTGCTGGTCCACTTATCAGGAACAAACAGTCTGTCAGGTGGACAAGAGTCAGGTCTACCAGCCTGAAATCTCTGCAACACACGTCGCAAATCCGGAGAAATGGCTGACAAGATAACTCCCTCTTTAAGAATACCAACTGGTTCTGCGACTCCCGGAGAGTCAGGCACAAAGCTCCTTGAAAGAGCATCAGCCTTCACATTTTTAGAACCTGGTAAATACGAGACCACAAAGTCAAAACGGGAGAAAAACAATGACCAGCGGGCCTGTCTAGGATTCAGGCGTTTAGCAGACTCGAGATACATCAAATTTTTGTGATCAGTCAAGACCACCACACGATGCTTAGCACCCTCGAGCCAATGACGCCACTCCTCAAATGCCCACTTCATGGCCAACAACTCCCAATTGCCAACATCATAATTCCGCTCAGCAGGCGAAAACTTCCTCGAGAAAAAGGCACAAGGTCTCATCACAGAGCAACCAGGGCCTCTCTGCGACAAAACGGCCCCTGCCCCAATCTCAGAAGCATCCACTTCAACCTGAAAGGGAAGTGAGACATCAGGCTGGCACAAAACAGGCGCCGAAGTAAACCGGCGCTTCAACTCCTGGAAAGCCTCCACGGCTGCAGGAGCCCAGTTAGCAACATCAGAACCTTTCTTGGTCATATCCGTCAAAGGTTTAACAATGCTAGAAAAATTAGCAATAAAACGACGGTAGAAGTTAGCAAAACCCAAGAACTTCTGAAGACTCTTAACTGACGTGGGTTGAGTCCAATCATGAATAGCTTGGACCTTGACTGGGTCCATCTCCACCGCAGAAGGGGAAAAAATAAACCCCAAAAAGGGAACTTTCTGTACTCCAAAGAGACACTTTGAGCCCTTAACAAATAAAGCATTATCACGCAAAACCTGAAACACCATCCTGACCTGCTCTACATGCGAGTCCCAGTTATCAGAAAAAAACAGAATATCATCCAGATAAACGATCATAAATCTATCCAGATACTTCCGGAAAATATCATGCATAAAGGACTGAAACACAGAAGGAGCATTAGAGAGCCCAAAAGGCTTCACCAAGTACTCAAAATGACCTTCGGGCGTATTAAACGCGGTTTTCCATTCATCTCCTTGCTTAATGCGCACAAGGTTGTACGCACCACGAAGATCTATCTTGGTGAACCACTTGGCACCTTTAATTCGGGCAAACAAGTCAGACAACAGAGGCAAAGGATACTGAAATTTAACAGTGATTTTACTCAAAAGCCGATAGTCAATACAAGGTCTCAAAGATCCGTCCTTTTTGGCCACAAAAAAGAATCCCGCACCAAGAGGGGAAGAGGAAGGACGGATATGCCCCTTCTCCAGAGATTCCTTGATATACGAACGCATTGCGGTATGCTCAGGTACAGACAGATTAAATAGTCTTCCCTTAGGAAATTTGCTACCTGGAATCAAATCTATGGCACAGTCACAGTCCCTATGAGGAGGCAGAGCACTGGACCTGGACTCGCTGAACACATCCTGATAATCAGACAAATACTCAGGAACTTCCGAAGGAGTAGAGGAAGCAATAGACACCGGCGGGGAATCACCATGAATACCCTGACAGCCCCAACTTGACACAGACATAGCCTTCCAATCCAAGACTGGATTATGAGTCTGTAACCATGGCAAACCCAAAACAACCAAATCATGCATTTTATGCAGAACAAGGAAACGAATCACCTCCCGATGTTCAGGAGTCATGCACATGGTTACCTGTGTCCAAAACTGCGGTTTATTTTCCGCCAATGGCGTAGCATCAATACCCCTCAGAGGGATAGGATTAACCAATGGCTCAAGAACAAAACCACAGCGCTTGGCAAATGACAGATCCATAAGACTCAGGGCAGCACCTGAATCCACAAACGCCATAACAGGGTAAGAGGACAATGAGCAAATTAAAGTCACAGACAAAATAAATTTAGGTTGCAAATTACCAATGGCGACAGGACTAACAACCCTCGTTAGGCGTTTAGAGCATGCTGATATAACATGTGTAGAATCACCACAGTAAAAACACAACCCATTCTGACGTCTATGATTTTTCCGCTCATTTCTGGTCTGAATTCTATCACATTGCATCAAATCAGGTGCTTGTTCAGACAACACCACCAGAGGATTAGCGGTTTTGCGCTCCCGCAAACGCTGGTCAATTTGAATAGCCAGCGCCATGGAATCATTCAGACTTGTAGGAATGGAGAAACCCACCATCACATTCTTAATGGCTTCAGAAAGGCCATTTCTGAAATTTGCGGCCAGAGCACACTCATTCCACTGAGTAAGCACGGACCATTTCCGAAATTTTTGGCAATACACTTCAGCTTCATCCTGGCCCTGAGACATAGCCAGCAAGGCTTTTTCTGCCTGAACCTCAAGATTGGGTTCCTCGTAAAGCAATCCGAGCGCCAAAAAAAACCGCATCAATATTTGCCAATGCCGGATCTCCTGGCGCTAGCGAGAAAGCCCAATCCTGAGGGTCGCCCCGTAAGAAAGAGATAACAATTTTAACTTGCTGAGCTGAGTCTCCAGATGAACGGGGTCTCAGAGATAGAAACAATTTACAATTATCCCTGAAATTCCTAAACTTAAAAATCGGTCTCCAGAAAACAGTTCAGGAATAGGTATTTTAGGTTCAGACATAGGACTACTGGTAACAAAATCTTGTATGCTTTGCACACGAGCAGCAAGCTGGTCCACACTTGTAATCAAGGTCTGGACATTCATGTCTGCAGCAAGCTCAAGCCACTCAGAGGTAAAGGGGAGGAAGAGAGGAAAAAAAAAAAAAAAAAACTCAGAATTTCCTTTCTTATTATCCCACTTCTGCAATGCATTAAACATTCAATGTTGGCCTCGCATACTGTTATGACCCCAATGGCAGAGGGTCTCAGGAATAAATACTAAGTCTGCACACACAAAAAAACAGCTCATAGGGCAGTGGTATCTGGGCTGACCATATATCTAATCCTAGCACCACAAATAGAAGTAGCCAGGGAACGTGCCTACGTTGGTTCTAGACGTCTCGCGCCAGCCGGAGAACTAACTAACCCAAGAAGGGAATAGAAAGACCTTTCTTGCCTCCAGAGAAAAGACCCCGAAAGTTGGATACAAGCCCCCAACAAATAATAACGGTGAGGTAAGAGGAAAAGACAAACATAAGAATGAGCTAGGTATTTAGCAAAGAGAGGCCCACTAGCTAATAGCAGAAAATAGAAAGATGACTTATATGGTCAGCAAAAACCCTATCAAAATATCCACGCTGGATATTCAAGAACCCCCGAACCGTCTAACGGCCGGGGGAAGAACACCAGCCCCCTACAGCTTCCAGCAAAGGTCAGAAATCACATTTAGTACAAGCTGGACAAAAATAGAAGCAAAGCAAATAACCAAAAAACAAAGAAGCAGGACTTAGCTTAATTTTGCAAGAACCGGGACCAGCAGACAGGAGCAACAGAAGGATCTGATTACAACGATGCCAGGCACTGGACTAAGGATCCAGGAAGTTAATATAGCTACACCCCTGGACAAACGACCCAGGTGAGTGCCAAACTGAAGAGAGACAATCCCAGAGTCATATCACTAGTGACCACAAGAGGGAGCCAAAAAGTCTAATTCACAACAGTGGGTCCCCGACTTCGTGTGGGGAATTTGGTATGGCTGTCTTCTCGTTTCGTTCCTATGAAGGTTTCCTCTCCTAAGTTCAAGCCTCGTTTCATCGGTCCTTACAAGATTTTAGAAATCCTTAACCCTGTGTCATTTCGTTTGGACCTCCCAGCATCGTTTGCCATTCATAATGTGTTCCATAGGTCATTATTGCGGAGGTATGTGGTGCCTGTGGTTCCTTCTGTTGATCCTCCTGCTCCGGTGTTGGTTGAGGGAGAATTGGAGTATGTGGTGGAGAAGATCTAGGATTCTCGTATTTCGAGACGGAAGCTTCAGTACTTGGTTAAGTGGAAGGGCTATGGTCAGGAGGATAATTCCTGGGTTGTCGCCTCTGATGTCCATGCGGCTGATTTGGTTCGTGCCTTTCATCTGGCTCGTCCGGATTGGCCTGGGGGCTCTGGTGAGGGTTCGGTGACCCCTCCTCAAGGGGGGGTACTGTTGTGAATTCCGTTCTCGGGCTCCCTCCTGTGGTCATGAGTGGTATTGTGTGAGTTCTGTTCTTGGGCTCCCTCTGGTGGCCTTTAGTGCTTACTGCGGGTCTGTAGCTGGAATCCAGCTGCCTCGTTTTCTGCTAGTCTGGCCTCTATTTAACTCCACCTGGACCTTCACTTTTTGCCTGCTGTCGTTGTATTCAGTACTGGTTCTGATCTCTCTGGACTTTCCTTGTGACCTGTCTCCTCCTGAGAAGCTAAGTCTTGCTAGTTCATGTTTGCTCATTATTTCCTTGAAAATGTTTCTCTGTATATGATGAGTTCTGTCCAGCTTGCTTATATGTAATATTTTCGCTTGCTGGAAGTTCTGGGGTGCAGAGTTGCGCCCCTCACATCGTGAGTCAGTGTGGGGGTTCTTGTAATCTCTGCGTGGATTATTTTTGATAGCATTTTATACTGACCGCACAGATCCCTTGCTGTCTTCTGACTATTTAGTGTTAGCGGGCCTCATTTGCTAAAAACCTGTTTTCATTTCTACGTTTGTGTTTTCCCCTTAACTCACCGTTATTATTTGTGGGGGGCAGTCTAAAACTTTGGGGTGATTTCTCTGAGGCAAGTGAGGCTTTGCTTTCTCTCTAGAGGCGTCTAGGATTTTAGGTAATGCTCCACGGCTGCCTATAGTGTGTATTGATAGAATCAGGGTTGCGGTCAGTATAGCTCCCACATCCCCAGAGCTTGTCCTAAGGATTTCTGTTACTTAGCAGGTCAGTTTGCGATCCTTGCCACCAGGATCATAACACATGACCTCTTCCACCAGACTTCCTCATTCTTGGAAAAATGAAACCAAACTAACAACCGTTATGTGGTCCTGTACAACCAGGTAGAAGGTGTACGTAAACTTGTGAATTTAAATCTCCCTTTTTTATGTGTGGAAGAATGCAGGAAAAAATCAGGCCCACTATATTACACTACACAGTTTGATTGGCAGAAAGAGGCTGGCAGATATGCCACTAACAGGAGTGACACACGCAGATGCACACACTGGCAATAGAAATCTCCCTCTTTATGTGTGGGAGAATGCAGGGAAAAATCAGGCCCACTGGATTACACTACACAGTTTGATTGGCAGAAAGAGGCTGGCAGATATGCCACGAACAGGACTGACACACGCAGATGCACACACTGGCAATAGAAATCTCCCTCTTTATGTGTGGGAGAATGCAGGGAAAAATCAGGCCCACTGGATTACACTACGCAGTTTGATTGGCAGAAAGAGGCTGGCAGATATGCCACTAACAGGACTGACGCAGATGCACACACTGGCAATAGAAATCTCCCTCTTTAAGTGTGGGAGAATGCAGGGAAAATCAGGCCCACTGGATTACACTACACAGTTTGATTGGCAGAAAGAGGCTGGCAGATATTCCACTAACAGGACTGACGCAGATGCACACACTGGCAATAGAAATCTCCCTCTTTATGTGTGGGAGAATGCAGGGAAAAATCAGGCCCACTGGATTACACTACACAGTTTGATTGGCAGAAAGAGGCTGGCAGATATGCCACGAACAGGACTGTCGCACGCAGATGCACACACTGGCAATAGAAATCTCCCTCTTTAAGTGTGGGAGAATGCAGGGAAAATCAGGCCCACTGGATTACACTACACAGTTTGATTGGCAGAAAGAGGCTGGCAGATATTCCACTAACAGGACTGACGCAGATGCACACACTGGCAATAGAAATCTCCCTCTTTATGTGTGGGAGAATGCAGGGAAAAATCAGGCCCACTGGATTACACTACACAGTTTGATTGGCAGAAAGAGGCTGGCAGATATGCCACGAACAGGACTGTCGCACGCAGATGCACACACTGGCAATACAAATCTCCCTCTTTATGTGTGGGAGAATGCAGGGAAAAATCAGGCCCACTGGATTACACTACACAGTTTGATTGGCAGAAAGAGTCTGGCAGATATGCCACTAACAGGACTGATGCACGCAGATGCACACACTGGCAATAGAAATCTCCCTCTTTATGTGTGGGAGAATGCAGGGAAAAATCACATCCACTGGATTACACTACACAGTTTGATTGGCAGGTAGAGGATGGCAGATATGCCACTAACAGGACTGACGCAGATGCACACACTGGCAATAGAAATCTCCCTCTTTATGTGTCGGAGAATGCAGGGAAAATCAGGCCCACTGGATTACACTACACAGTTTGATTGGTAGAAAGAGGCTGGCAGATATGCCACTAACAGGACTGACACAGATGCACACACTGGCAATAGAAATCTCCCTCTATATGTGTGGGAGAATGCAGGGAAAAATCAGGCCCACTGGATTACACTACACAGTGTGATTGGCAGAAAGAGGCTGGCAGATATGCCACTAACAGGACTGACGCAGATGCACACACTGGCAATAGAAATCTCCCTCTTTATGTGTGGGAGAATGCAGGGAAAATCATGCCCACTATATCACATTATAGTTTCTGTGGCACAAAATGACTGCCAGATACCACAGACAGCACTGGCACAGACCCACAGATTTGGCAATATTATTCTCCCTGTATTTTAATTTTTTTTATTTATATGGGAGACAAGTGATTTAATCAGGCCCACTATATCAAAGTATATTTTCTGTGGCACAAAATGAATGACAGATACCACAGACAGCACTGTGTTATGATCCGGTGACCTTGGAGCCGCATGAGAGACTTTCTCAGGAGTAGGTGGTACCTGTACTGACCGCAAACCCTAAACTAACACCGCAACTAGAAGTAGCCGTGGGATGTACCTAACACGTCCTAGACACCTCGACACAGCCGGAGGACTAAATACCCCTATAGATAGAAATGGGAATTCTATCTTGCCTCAGAGCAGAACCCCAAAGGATAGGCAGCCCCCCACAAATATTGACTGTGAGTATAAGAGGAAAAACACACGCAGGCAGAAAAACAGGATTTAGCAAAAGAGGCACTTCTAGCTAAATAGAAAAGGATAGGACAGAATTCTAAGCGGTCAGTATTAAAATCCTAAAAATATCCACAGCAGATAATACAAATATTTTACATCTAACTAAAGACATAGGAAGTATATCTGCATCTCCTGAGAATCCAGCATGACTGAAAAATCCAAACAAAGTCTAAGCTGGACAAAAACACAATAAATTGCACTGAATTGCAAAGCACACTGCATGTGTGCACAGAGACAAAAAACCAGACACTTATCTTAGATGAATTGGCAGCAGGGCATGAGGAGCCAGAGAGAGATGCAATCCCTCCAAGTACAATGGACAACTGGCATGGACTCATGGATCCTGCACACCTAAATACCTAATAGAGCTGCAATCAGCAGAAACACCTGCCCGGATTACAACCCCAAGACAGCTGCCATACCACCAACAACCACCGGAGGGAGCCCAAGAGCAAATTCACAACAGCACTGGCACAGATGCACAGATTTGGAAATATTATTCTCCCTGTATTTTATTTTTTTTTGTGATATGGGAGACAAGTGATTTAATCAGGCCCACTATATCACAGTATAGTTTCTGTGGCACAAAATGAATGACAGATACCACAGACAGCACTGGCACAGATGCACTGATTTGGCAATATTATTCTCCCTTTATTTTATTTTTTTTTTATTTATATGGGAGACAAGTGATTTAATCAGGCCCACTATATCACAGTATATTTTCTGTGGCACAAAATGAATGACAGATACCACAGACAGCACTGGCACAGATGCACAGATTTGAAAAATATTATTCTCCCTTTATTTTAATTTTTTTTTTGTGATATGGGAGACAAGTGATTTAATCAGGCCCACTATATCACAGTATATTTTCTGTGGCACAAAATGAATGACATACCTGTTATGACCCCAATGGCAGAGGGTCTCAAAAGTAAATACCAAGTCTGCAAACACAAAAACCAGCTCATAGGGCAGTGGTAACTGGGCTGGCCGTATATCTAATCCTAGCACCACAAATAGCAGCAGCCGGGGAACGTGCTTACGTTGGTTCTAGACGTCTCACGCCAGCCGGAGAACTAACTAACCCTAGAAGGGAAAAGATAGACCTTTCTTGACTCCAGAGAAAAGACCCCAAAAGTTGGATACAAGCCCCCAACAAATAATAACGGTGAGGTAAGAAGAAAAGACAAACGTAAGAATGAACTAGATATTTAGCAAAGAGAGGCCCACTGACTAATAGCAGAATATAGTAAGATGACTTATACGGTCAGCAAAAACCCTATCAAAATTTCCACGCTGGATATTCAAGAACCCCCGAACCGTCTAACGGCCCGGGGGGAGAATACCAGCCCCCTAGAGCTTCCAGCAAAATCAGGAATCACATTTAGTACAAGCTGGACAAAAAATAAAAGCAATGCAAATAACCAAAAAACAAAGAAGCAGGACTTAGCTTAATTTTGCAAGAACCAGGACCAGCAGACAGGAGCAAACAGAAAGGAACTGATTACAACGATGCCAGGCAACAGACTGAGAATTCAGGAAGTTTATAAAGCAACACCCCTGGACTAACGACCCAGGTGGGTGCCAAACTGAGGAAAGACAATCCCAGAGTCATATCACTAGTGACCACAAGAGGGAGCCAAAAAAGTCTAATTCACAACAGTACCCCCCCTTTAAGGAGGGGTCACCAAACCCTCACCAAGACCACCAGGGCGATCAGGATGAGCAGCGTGAAAGGCACGAACTAAATCGGCCGCATGCACATCAGATGCAACCACCCAGGAATTATCCTCCTGACCATAGCCCTTCCACTTGACCAGATACTGAAGCCTCCGCCTGGAGAGACGAGAATCCAAGATCTTCTCCACCACATACTCCAACTCGCCCTCAACAAACACCGGAGCAGGAGGCTCAACAGAAGGAACCACAGGTACAACGTACCGCCGCAACAAAGACCTATGGAACACGTTGTGAATGGCAAACGACACCGGAAGATCCAAGCGAAAGGACACAGGATTAAGGATTTCCAATATCTTGTAAGGACCGATGAAGCGAGGCTTAAATTTAGGAGAGGAGACCTTCATAGGAACAAATCGAGAAGACAGCCATACCAAATCCCCAACACGAAGTCGGGGACCCACACCGCGGCGGCGGTTGGCAAAACGCTGAGCCTTCTCCTGTGACAACTTTAAGTTGTCCACCACATGATTCCAAATCTGCTGCAACCTATCCACCACGGAATCTACCCCAGGACAGTCAGAAGGCTCCACATGTCCCGAGGAAAAACGAGGATGGAAACCAGAGTTGCAGAAAAATGGCGAAACCAATGTAGCGGAACTAGCCCGATTATTAAGGGCAAACTCAGCCAATGGCAAGAAGGTCACCCAATCATCCTGATCTGCAGAAACAAAACACCTCAAATAAGCCTCCAGAGTCTGATTAGTTTGCTCCGTTTGTCCATTAGTCTGAGAATGAAAGGCAGACGAAAACGACAAATCAATGCCCATCTTAGCACAAAAGGATCTCCAGAACCTGGAAACAAACTGGGATCCTCTGTCAGACACAATATTCTCAGGAATGCCGTGTAAACGAACCACATTCTGAAAGAACAAAGGAACCAGATCGGAAGAGGAAGGCAGCTTAGGCAAAGATACCAAATGGACCATCTTGGAAAAGCGATCACATACCACCCAGATGACAGACATGCCCTGAGACACCGGAAGATCTGAAATGAAATCCATGGAAATGTGTGTCCAAGGCCTCTTCGGGACAGGCAAGGGCAAGAGCAACCCGCTGGCACGAGAACAGCAAGGCTTAGCTCGAGCACAAGTCCCACAGGACTGCACAAATGACCGCACATCCCGTGACAAGGAAGGCCACCAAAAGGACCTAGCCACCAAATCTCTAGTGCCAAAAATTCCCGGATGCCCTGCCAACACCGAGGAATGAACCTCGGAAATGACTCTGCTGGTCCACTTATCAGGAACAAACAGTCTGTCAGGTGGACAAGAGTCAGGTCTACCAGCCTGAAATCTCTGCAACACACGTCGCAAATCCGGAGAAATGGCTGACAAGATAACTCCCTCTTTAAGAATACCAACTGGTTCTGCGACTCCCGGAGAGTCAGGCACAAAGCTCCTTGAAAGAGCATCAGCCTTCACATTCTTTGAACCTGGTAAATACGAGACCACAAAGTCAAAACGGGAGAAAAACAATGACCAACGGGCCTGTCTAGGATTCAGGCGTTTAGCAGACTCGAGATACATCAGATTTTTGTGATCAGTCAAGACCACCACACGATGCTTAGCACCCTCGAGCCAATGACGCCACTCCTCAAATGCCCACTTCATGGCCTACAACTCCCGACCAACATCATAATTCCGCTCAGCAGGCGAAAACTTCCTAGAGAAAAAAGCACATGGTCTCATTACAGAGCAACCAGGGCCTCTCTGCGACAAAACGGCCCCTGCCCCAATCTCAGAAGCATCCACTTCAACCTGAAAGGGAAGTGAGACATCAGGCTGGCACAAAACAGGCGCCGAAGTAAACCGGCGCTTCAACTCTTGGAAAGCTTCCACGGCTGCAGGAGCCCAGTTAGCAACATCAGAACCTTTCTTGGTCATATCCGTCAAAGGTTTAACAACGCTAGAAAAATTAGCGATAAAACGACGGTAGAAGTTAGCAAAACCCAAGAACTTCTGAAGACTCTTAACTGATGTGGGTTGAGTCCAATCATGAATAGCTCGGACCTTGACTGGGTCCATCTCCACCGCAGAAGGGGAAAAAATAAAACCCAAAAAGGGAACCGTCTGTACTCCAAAGAGACACTTTGAGCCCTTAACAAACATAGCATTCTCACGCAAAACTTGAAACACCATCCTGACCTGCTCTACATGCGAGTCCCAATCATCAGAAAAAACCAGAATATCATCCAGATAAACAATCATAAATTTATCCAGATACTTCCGGAAAATATCATGCATAAAGGACTGAAACACTGAAGGAGCATTAGAGAGCCAAAAAGGCATCACCAAGTACTCAAAATGATCTTCGGGCGTATTAAATGCAGTTTTCCATTCATCTCCTTGCTTAATGCGCACAAGGTTGTACGCACCACGAAGATCTATCTTGGTGAACCACTTGGCACCTTTAATCCGGGCAAACAAGTCCGACAACAGAGGCAAAGGATACTGAAATTTAACAGTGATTTTATTCAGAAGCCGATAGTCAATACAAGGTCTCAAAGATCCGTCCTTCTTGGCCACAAAAAAGAATCCCGCACCAAGAGGGGAAGAGGAAGGATGGATATGCCCCTTCTCCAGAGATTCCTTGATATACGAACGCATTGCGGTATGCTCAGGTACAGACAGATTAAATAATCTTCCCTTAGGAAATTTACTACCTGGAATCAAATCTATGGCACAGTCACAGTCCCTATGAGGAGGAAGAGCACTGTACCTGGACTCGCTGAATACATCCTGATAATCAGACAAATACTCAGGAACTTCCGAAGGAGTAGAGGAAGCAATAGACACCGGCGGGGAATCACCATGAATTCCCTGACAGCCCCAACTTGACACAGACATTGCCTTCCAATCCAAGACTTGATTATGGGTCTGTAACCATGGCAGACCTGTCATGATCTCAATGGCAAGAGAACATAGCATAAGCATAGATAGGAACTAGCTCTTGGAAGATGGGAACTGAGCTGACCATGAACTAAACCTAACGCACAACTAGCAGTGGCCGGGTAGCATGCCTACGTTGATTCTAGATGCCCAGCCCAGCCGGAGGACTAAATAAAGCTAGCAGAGGAAAATATTAGTCCTAGCTCACCTCTAGAGAAATACCCCGAAAGGAGACAGAGGCCCCCCACATGTATTGGCGGTGAGTAGAGATGAAATAACAAACGTAGTATGAAAATAGGTTTAGCAAATTTGAGGTCCACTTACTACATAGCAGAAGACAGAAAGGACACTTTCATGGTCAGCTGAAAACCCTATCAAAAACACCATCCAGAAATTACTTTAAAACTCTGGCATTAACTCATAACACCAGAGTGGCAATTCCCGTTCACAAGAGCTTTCCAGACACAGTAACGAAACTACAGCTGTGAACTGGAACAAAATGCAAAAACAAACATGGACAAGAGTCCAACTTATCTAGTAGTTGTCTAGGAGCAGGAACAAGCACAGAGAGGCTTCTGATAACATTGTTGACCGGCAAGCAACTAACAGAGCAGCAAGGTTATATAGCGACTCCCACATCTTGATGGGAACAGGTGAACAGAGAAGATGAAGACACCAGTTCAATTCCACCAGTAGCCACCAGGGGAGCCCAGAATCCAAATTCACAACAGTACCCCCCCCTCAAGGAGGGGGCACCGAACCCTCACCAGAACCACCAGGGCGATCAGGATGGGCCCTATGAAAGGCACGAACCAGATCGGAGGCATGAACATCAGATGCATTCACCCAAGAATTATCCTCCTGGCCGTATCCCTTCCACTTGACCAGATACTGGAGTCTCTGTCTGGAAACACGAGAGTCCAAGATTTTCTCCACAACGTACTCCAACTCACCCTCAACCAACACCGGAGCAGGAGGCTCAACGGAAGGCACAACCGGTACCTCATACCTGCGCAATAATGACCGATGAAAAACGTTATGAATAGAAAAGGATGCAGGGAGGTCCAAACGGAAGGAAACAGGGTTAAGAATCTCCAATATCTTATACGGGCCGATAAACCGAGGCTTAAACTTAGGAGAAGAGACCCTCATAGGGACAAAACGAGAAGACAACCACACCAAATCCCCAACAGAAAGCCGAGGACCAACACGACGGTGGCGGTTGGCAAAAAGCTGAGTCTTCTCCTGGGACAACCTCAAATTGTCCACCACCTGCCCCCAGATCTGATGCAATCTCTCCACCACAGCATCCACTCCAGGACAATCCGAAGATTCCACCTGACCAGAGGAAAATCGAGGATGAAACCCCGAATTACAGAAAAACGGGGACACCAAAGTGGCAGAGCTGGCCCGATTATTGAGAGCGAACTCCGCCAATGGCAAAAAAGCAACCCAATCATCCTGGTCAGCAGACACAAAACACCTCAGATATGTCTCCAGGGTCTGATTAATCCACTCGGTCTGGCCATTCGTCTGAGGATGGAAAGCGGACGAAAAAGATAAATCTATGCCCATCCTAGCACAGAATGCCCGCCAAAATCTAGACACGAATTGGGTCCCTCTGTCAGAAACGATATTCTCAGGAATACCATGCAAACGAACAACATTTTGAAAAAACAGAGGAACCAACTCGGAAGAAGAAGGTAACTTGGGCAGAGGAACCAAATGGACCATCTTAGAAAAACGGTCACACACCACCCAGATGACAGACATCTTCTGAGAAACAGGCAGATCTGAAATAAAATCCATCGAGATGTGCGTCCAAGGCCTCTTAGGAATAGGCAAGGGCAACAATAATCCACTAGCCCGAGAACAACAAGGCTTGGCCCGAGCACAAACGTCACAAGACTGCACAAAGCCTCGCACATCTCGTGACAGGGAAGGCCACCAGAAGGACCTTGCCACCAAATCCCTGGTACCAAAAATGCCAGGATGACCTGCCAACGCAGAAGAATGAACCTCAGAGATGACTCTACTGGTCCAATCATCAGGAACAAACAGTTTATCAGGTGGGCAACGATCAGGTCTCTCCGCCTGAAACTCCTGCAAGGCCCGCCGCAGGTCTGGAGAAACGGCTGACAATACCACTCCATCCTTAAGGATACCTGTGGGCTCAGAGTTACCAGGCGAGTCAGGCTCAAAACTCCTAGAAAGGGCATCCGCCTTAACATTCTTAGAACCCGGTCACACACAAAGAATTAGACCGCAAAACCTGAAAAACCCTCCTGACTTGCTGGACATGAGAGTCCCAGTCATCCGAAAAAATCAGAATATCATCCAGATACACAATCATAAATTTATCCAAATAATCGCGAAAAATATCATGCATAAAGGACTGGAAAACTGACGGAGCATTAGAAAGACCAAAAGGCATCACTAAATACTCAAAGTGGCCCTCGGGCGTATTAAATGCGGTTTTCCACTCATCCCCCTGCCTGATTCGCACCAAATTATACGCCCCACGAAGGTCAATCTTAGAGAACCACTTGGCCCCCTTTATGCGAGCAAACAAATCAGTCAGCAACGGCAATGGGTATTGATATTTAACAGTGATTTTATTCAAAAGCCGATAATCAATACATGGTCTCAAAGAGCCGTCTTTTTTTGACACAAAGAAAAAACCGGCTCCTAAGGGAGATGACGATGGACGAATATGTCCCTTTTCCAAGGACTCCTTTATATATTCTCGCATAGCAGCATGTTCAGGCACAGACAGATTAAATAAACGACCCTTTGGGTATTTACTACCCGGGATTAAATCTATGGCACAATCGCACTCTCGGTGCGGAGGTAACGAACCAAGCTTGGATTCTTCAAAGACGTCACGATAGTCAGACAGGAACTCAGGAATTTCAGAGGGAATGGATGATGAAATGGAAACCACAGGTACATCCCCATGAGCCCCCTTACATCCCCAGCTCAACACAGACATAGCTCTCCAGTCGAGGACTGGGCTGTGAGATTGCAGCCAAGGCAATCCTAGCACCAAATCATCATGTAGATTATACAGCACCAGAAAGCGAATAATCTCCTGGTGATCCGGATTAATACGCATAGTTACTTGTGTCCAGTATTGTGGTTTATTATTAGCCAATGGGGTGGAGTCAATCCCCTTCAGAGGAATAGGAGTCTCCAAAGGCTCTAAATCATACCCACAGCGTTTGGCAAAGGACCAATCCATAAGACTCAAAGCGGCGCCAGAGTCGACATAGGCGTCCGTGGTAATAGATGACAAAGAGCAAATCAGGGTCACAGATAGAATAAATTTAGACGGTAAGGTGCAAATGGAAACAGATTTACCAAGCTTTTTAGTGCGCTTAGAGCATGCTGATATAACATGAGTAGAATCACCACAATAGAAACACAACCCATTTTTCCGTCTAAAATTCTGCCGCTCGCTTCGGGACAGAATTCTATCACACTGCATACTCTCTGGCGACTTCTCAGTGGACACCGCCAGATGGTGCACTGGTTTGCGCTCCCGCAAACGCCTATCGATCTGAATAGCCATTGTCATGGACTCATTCAGACCCGCAGGCACAGGGAACCCCACCATAACATCCTTAATGGCATCAGAGAGACCCTCTCTGAAAGTCGCCGCCAGGGCGCACTCATTCCACTGAGTAAGCACAGACCATTTACGGAATCTTTGGCAGTAAATTTCCGCTTCATCTTGCCCCTGAGATAGGGACATCAAAGTTTTTTCTGCCTGAAGCTCCAAATGAGGTTCGTCATAAAGCAACCCCAAGGCCAGAAAAAACGCATCCACATTGAGCAACGCAGGATCCCCTGGTGTCAATGAAAAAGCCCAGTCTTGAGGGTCGCCCCGGAGCAAGGAAATCACAATCCTGACCTGCTGTGCAGGGTCTCCGGCAGAGCGAGATTTCAGAGACAAAAATAATTTGCAATTATTTCGAAAATTCTGAAACCCGGATCTATTCCCCGAGAAAAATTCCGGCAAAGGAATTCTCGGCTCAGATACAGGTGCATGACAAACAAAATCTTGCAAATTTTGTACCTTCGTGGCGAGATTATTCAAACCTGCAGTTACACTCTGAAGATCCATTACAAACAGGTGGACACAGAGCCATTCAAGGGTTAAGAGGAGGTAAGAAGCAGCTAGACAGCAATTAAGGGCTAGGCAGCAAAACTCTGAGGGGAAAAAAAAAAAAAAATTTCCCTTCAACACTTCTTTTTCTCCTGCTTCAGCCCAAACAATTAACACTTTGCGGGCCGGTCAAACTGTCATGATCTCAATGGCAAGAGAACATAGCATAAGCATAGATAGGAACTAGCTCTTGGAAGATGGGAACTGAGCTGACCATGAACTAAACCTAACGCACAACTAGCAGTGGCCGGGTAGCATGCCTACGTTGATTCTAGATGCCCAGCCCAGCCGGAGGACTAAATAAAGCTAGCAGAGGAAAATATTAGTCCTAGCTCACCTCTAGAGAAATACCCCGAAAGGAGACAGAGGCCCCCCACATGTATTGGCGGTGAGTAGAGATGAAATAACAAACGTAGTATGAAAATAGGTTTAGCAAATTTGAGGTCCACTTACTACATAGCAGAAGACAGAAAGGACACTTTCATGGTCAGCTGAAAACCCTATCAAAAACACCATCCAGAAATTACTTTAAAACTCTGGCATTAACTCATAACACCAGAGTGGCAATTCCCGTTCACAAGAGCTTTCCAGACACAGTAACGAAACTACAGCTGTGAACTGGAACAAAATGCAAAAACAAACATGGACAAGAGTCCAACTTATCTAGTAGTTGTCTAGGAGCAGGAACAAGCACAGAGAGGCTTCTGATAACATTGTTGACCGGCAAGCAACTAACAGAGCAGCAAGGTTATATAGCGACTCCCACATCTTGATGGGAACAGGTGAACAGAGAAGATGAAGACACCAGTTCAATTCCACCAGTAGCCACCGGGGGAGCCCAGAATCCAAATTCACAACACAGACCCAAAACGACCAAATCATGCATTTTATGCAGAACAAGAAAACGAATCACCTCCCGATGTTCAGGAGTCATGCACATGGTTACCTGTGTCCAAAACTGCGGTTTATTTTCCGCCAATGGCATAGCATCAATACCTCTAAGAGGGATAGGATTTACCAACGGCTCAAGAACAAAACCACAGCGCTTGGCAAATGACAGATCCATAAGACTCAGGGCAGCACCTGAATCCACAAACGCCATAACAGGGTAGGAGGACAATGAGCAAATTAAAGTCACAGACAAAATAAATTTAGGTTGCAAATTACCAATGGCGACAGGACTAACAACCCTTGTTAGGTGTTTAGAGCATGCTGATATAACATGTGTAGAATCACCACAGTAAAAACACAACCCATTCTGACGTCTATGATTTTTCCGTTCATTTCTAGTCTGAATTCTACCACATTGCATTAAATCAGGTGTTTGTTCAGACAACACCACCAGAGGATTAGCGGCTTTGCGCTCCCGCAAACGCCGGTCAATTTGAATAGCCAGCGCCATGGAATCATTCAGACTTGTAGGAATGGAGAAACCCACCATCACATTCTTAATGGCTTCAGAAAGGCCATTTCTGAAATTTGCGGCCAGAGCACGCTCATTCCACTGAGTAAGCACGGACCATTTCTGAAATTTTTGGCAATACACTTCAGCTTCATCCTGGCCCTGAGAAATAGCCAGCAAGGCTTTTTCTGCCTGAATTTCTAGATTGGGTTCCTCGTAAAGCAATCCGAGCGCCAGAAAAAACGCATCAATATTTGCCAATGCCGGATCTCCTGGCGCTAGCGAGAAGGCCCAATCCTGAGGGTCGCCCCGTAAGAAAGAGATAACAATTTTAACTTGCTGAGCTGAGTCTCCAGATGAACGGGGTCTCAGAGATAGAAACAATTTACAATTATTCCTGAAATTCCTAAACTTAAATCGGTCTCCAGAGAACAGTTCAGGAATAGGTATTTTAGGTTCAGACATTGGACTACTGGTAACGAAATCTTGTATGCCCTGCACACGAGCAGCAAGCTGATCTACACTTGTAATCAAGGTCTGGACATTCATGTCTGCAGCAAGCTCAAGCCACTCAGAGGTAAAGGGGAGGAAGAAAGAGAGAAAAAAAAAACTCAGAATTTCCTTTCTTATTATCCCACTTCTGCAATGCATTAAACATTCAACTTTGGCCTGGCATACTGTTATGACCCCAATGGCAGAGGGTCTCAAAAGTAAATACCAAGTCTGCAAACACAAAAACCAGCTCATAGGGCAGTGGTAACTGGGCTGGCCGTATATCTAATCCTAGCACCACAAATAGCAGCAGCCGGGGAACGTGCCTACGTTGGTTCTAGACGTCTCGCGCCAGCCGGAGAACTAACTAACCCTAGAAGGGAAAAGATAGACCTTTCTTGCCTCCAGAGAAAAGACCCCAAAAGTTGGATACAAGCCCCCAACAAATAATAACGGTGAGGTAAGAAGAAAAGACAAACGTAAGAATGAACTAGATATTTAGCAAAGAGAGGCCCACTGACTAATAGCAGAATATAGTAAGATGACTTATACGGTCAGCAAAAACCCTATCAAAATTTCCACGCTGGATATTCAAGAACCCCCGAACCGTCTAACGGCCCGGGGGGAGAATACCAGCCCCCTAGAGCTTCCAGCAAAATCAGGAATCACATTTAGTACAAGCTGGACAAAAAATAAGAGCAATGCAAATAACCAAAAAACAAAGAAGCAGGACTTAGCTTAATTTTGCAAGAACCAGGACCAGCAGACAGGAGCAAACAGAAAGGAACTGATTACAACGATGCCAGGCACCAGGCTGAGAATTCAGGAAGTTTATATAGCAACACCCCTGGACTAACGACCCAGGTGGGTGCCAAACTGAGGAAAGACAATCCCAGAATCATATCACTAGTGACCACAAGAGGGAGCCAAAAAAGTCTAATTCACAACAGATACCACAGACAGCACTGTTACAGATGCACAGATTTGGCAAGATTATTCTCCCTTTATTTAATTTTTTTTATTTATATGGGAGACAAGTGATTTAATCAGGCCCACTATATCACAGTATATTTTCTGTGGCACAAAATGAATGACAGATACCACAGACAGCACTGGCACAGATGCACAGATTTGGCAAGATTATTCTCCCTTTATTTTAATTTTTTTTGTGATATGGGAGACAAGTGATTTAATCAGGCCCACTATATCACAGTATAGTTTCTGTGGCACAAAATGAATGATAGATACGACAGACAGCAGTGGCACAGATGCACAGATTTAGCAAGATTATTCTCCCTTTATTTTAATTTTTTTTATTTATATGGGAGACAAGTGATTTAATCAGGCCCACTATATCACAGTATAGTTTCTGTGGCACAAAATGAATGACAAATACCACAGACAGCACTGGCACAGATGCACAGATTTGGCAAGATTATTCTCCCTTTATTTTAATTTTTTTTGTGATATGGGAGACAAGTGATTTAATCAGGCCCACTATATCACAGAATAGTTTCTGTGGCACAAAATGAATGACAAATACCACAGACAGCACTGGCACAGATGCACAGATTTGGCAAGATTATTCTCCCTTTATTTTTATTTTTTTATGGGAGACAAGTGATTTAATAAGGCCCACTATATCACAGTATATTTCCTGTGGCACAAAATGAATGACCGATACCACAGACAGCGCTGGCACAGATGCACTGATTGGCAATATAAATCTCCCTTCTTAGGTGTGGGACAGTGCAGAAAAATACAGGCCCACTGTTTTACACTACACAGTTTCAGGGGCTGAAAGTGGCTGGAAGATATTAAAAAAAAGGGACTGTACTACAATTACTATCTCCCTACAATAGTCTCTGAAAAGTATGGCAGGCAGTAATAAAAAGGACTGCTGCACAAAAAATGAGGACAAACCAACAAGATAGCTGTGCAGAAAGGAAGGAGAAACAGGATTTTTGCATTTAAAAAAGCAGTTGGTTTGCACAGCGGCGTACACACAGCAACATCAGGGAGCCTTATAAGCTACAGAGCTGTTGCACAGAAATCTTGCCTCCACTGTCCGTGCAAAGAAAAGGTGGTGTTGGACAGTGGAAATCGCTACAGCATAAGCGGTTTGGGGGTTAATTTACCCTGCCTAACGCTATCCCTGCTTCTGACGAAGCGGCAGCATTCTCTCCCTATGCTCAGATCAGCAGCAGTAAGATGACGGTCGGCGGGAACGCCCCTTTATAGCCCCTGTGACGCCGCAGAAAGCAAGCCAATCACTGCCATGCCCTTCTCTAAGACGGTGAGGACCAGGACCTATGTCATCACGCTGCCCACACTCTGCGTCCACCTTCATTGGCTGAGAAATGGCACTTTAAGCGTCATATGAAACGCGACTTTGGCGCGAAGATCGTGTACCGCATGGCCGATCCCACGCTGGGATCGGGTGGGGTTTCATGAAACCCGACTTTGCCAAAAGTCGGAGACTTATGAAAATGACATATCCGTTTCGCTCAACCCTATTAAGGAGGAATAGGGTCTGCCCAGTGGAGTCGGCTATAGCGTTGTTCAGCACAAACTCCACCCACGGTAGCAAGGATGCCCAGTCATCCTGCCTGGCTGAAACAAAATGTTGCAGATATGTGACCAAGGTCTGGTTGGTCCTCTCTACCAGCACATTCATCTCGGGATGGTATGCTGAAGAGAGATTCAACTCGATGCTGAGTAGACGACAAAGCTCTCTCCAGAACCAAAACGCAAACTGGGGACCCCGGTCACTGACAATTTTGTCCGGCATACCGTGTAGGCAGAAAATGTGTTTTATAAACAAAGCTGAAAAGGCCCATGCTGAAGGTAGCCATGGAAGCGGCACCAAGTGAACCATTTTAGAAAAATGGTCGGTGATTACCCAAATGATGGTGCAGCCACCAGACTTGGGTAAGCCCACCACAAAGTCCATGCCGAGCATCTCCCAGGGCCTGTCTGCCATCGGCAGGGGACAAAGTAACCCAGCTGTCCGTTGTCGAGGAGACTTATTCTTGGCGCAGGAGACACATGCCCGAATATAGTCTCCGACATCACGGGCCATATGCGGCCACCAGTACGTCCTCGCCAGAAGCTCAGATGTCCTTTTGGTCCCAAAGTGTACACCCATCCTGGACAAGTAAGCCCAAGAGAGAACCTCTGGTCGCAAATTTGATGGCACAAAAGTCTTGCCCAGGGGCACAGACTCTAGCGAAACCGGAGCCACATTCCTCAGGCTCTCAGAAGGGACAATAAGCCAAGGTTCCTCCTCCTCCACTGATGACACTACGGAGTGAGAGAGAGTCATCACAAACGTTCTTCTCCCCGGAGAGAAAATGGAGGGTGAAATGGAACCGGGAGAAGAACAGGGACCATCTGGCCTGGCGAGAGTTTAGCCGCTAGGCAGTCTGTATATAGACCAAATTCTTGTGGTCGGTGTAAACTTAGAAGGGAAAGCAAGCCCCCTCCAGGAGTGTCTCCACTCCGAGAAAGCCATCCTCATGGCTAGCAACTCCCTGTCTCTGATGGAATAATTCCTCTCCACCGGTGTGAAGGTCTTAGAAAAAAAGAAGCAAGGATGCTTCCATCCTTGAGCATCCTTTTGGAATAGGACTGCTCCAGAACCGACAGATAAGGCATTCACCTCCATTATTAAAGGTTTATCTACATCGGGGCGATGTAGAATGGGAGCGCTAGCAAAGTGGGACTTAATAGAGAGGAAGGCCTTTGAGACCTCCTCCGATCACAATTTGGGATTTGCTCCCTTTTTGGTGAGGGCAACCAAGGGAGCTACCAAAGTTGAGAAGTGGGGAATGAACTGGGGATAGTAATTAATGAACCCCAAAAAGCGCTGCACCGCTTTGAGAGAATATGGTTCCTTCCAGTCCATCACAATCTGTAGCTTGGCAGGATCCATAGCCAATCCCTGGGTGGAGATGATACAGTCAAAGAAAGGCAAGGACTCCTGCTCAAACACACACTTCTCCAACTTGGCGTAGAGGGAGTTTGCCCGTAGGAAGTCGAACACATTGCAAACATCTCTCCGGTGGGATTCTGTAACTGGAGAGCAGATGAGAATATCATCCAGATAGACTACAACTGAGGTGGAGAGCATATACCAGAAGATATCATTCACAAAGTCTTGTAAAATGGAAGGCGCATTACAGAGCCCGAAGGGCATCACCAGGTATTCATAGTGCCTGTCCCTGGCGTTAAATGCCATCTTCCATTTGTCCCCCTCACGGATGCGAATCAGGTTGTAAGCACCCTGCAGATCTAGTTTAGTAAATACCCTTGCTCCCCAAAGCCTATCAAAGAGCTCAGATATCAGGGGCAGTGGGTACTTGTTCTTAACGGTGATGGCGTTAAGACCCCTCTAATCTATGCATGGACGTAATTCTCCGTTCTTCTGCACGAAGAAGAACCCAGCCCCTGCAGGTGACACTGACTTCCTAATGAATCCTTTTGCCAGATTCTCCTGGATGTACTGAGACATTGCCTCCGTCTCCGGGAGAGATAACAGATAGACTCGACCCCGAGGAGGCTCAACACCAGGCAAGAGGTCAATAGGACAGTCATAGGGGCGGTGAGACAGAAGGGTCTCCGCAGCCCTTTTGGAGAACACGTCCGCTTAGGGCCAATAATGCTTGGGGAGAGAGGAAAGATCTGTGGGTACCTTAGTAGTAGCAACCTGAATGCACTCCCTCTGACATCTACCCTCACAGGATTCACTCCATCCCAAAATTCTGCCTGTGGACCACTCTATATGAGGGGAGTGGTACCGTAACCTAGGTATCCCTAACAGGACCTCATCAATTCCCTCAGGAATGAAGAGTAAGGAAATAATCTCCTGATGAGATGGTGATATAGATAGAGTAAATGGGATGGTCTGGTGTGTTATCTGTGAGGGCAGTGTCGACCCATTCACCACTCGTAAGGTCACAGGTTTGGCAAGCATCACCAGGGGTATTGCGTGTCGGTGGGTAAAGGCAGATTACATAAAATTGCCCTCTGCCCCAGAATCCACGCATAGCTCTACCATATGAGTGGATGGGCATATGGAAATTGTCCCCTTAAAGGACAGTTTGGAGGAAAACGTCGCCGTGTCTAGTGTACCTCCTCCTACAACCACTAGATGCTGATGTTTTCCCCGACCGCTGGGGACATCTGGAGGATAGATGTCCTGACTGCTGGCAGACATGACAGACCTTGAGCGCACGAGCGGTCCGGGACTTGGATCCCACTCGTGACACCTCCATGGCCTCATGTGACTCGGGCACCTGGACCGGAGATTACCAAAGTTTGGCGAAGGTGGGAGCAAGCCAAAACCTCTCCCTACTCTGGGCTCCAACCTTCGCTCATTAAAATGAAGATCTATGCGAGTTGATACTGCTATTAGCTCCTCCAGTGTGACGGGAATCTCCGTAGTGGCCAAAGCGCCCTTCATATGATCAGCCAGCCCCCTCCAAAATACAGGGATGAGGGCTTTATCTGACCACTCCAGCTCAGATGCTAAGATGCGGAAGTGGATTGCAAAATGGCTGACCAAGGACGAGCCCTGAGTCAATGCCAACAGTTGGAGCGCCATATCATGGGTGACTCGAGGTCCTAAAAGGACCTGTTACAGAGTGCTCAGAAACAGCGGAGCACTCTGTACCACATGATCGCCACGCTCCCACAGCGGCGTTGCCCACTCCAACACCCTGTCCGACAGGAGAGACATAATGAACCCCACCATTGCCCGCTCTGTGGGGAAATGTGCTGCCAGGTGCTCCAGGTGTATACAGCACTGGCTCACGAAACCCCTACAAGATTTGCTATCACAAGAGTATTTATCTGGCAGCAGGAGGCGATATAAGGTTGGAACAGGGGTGGCAGTGGACAAAGTTCCTGCAGCCACGCTAGCAGCCTGAACAGCTACTGCGGTAACATCCACAGCTGAGGTTGTGCACTCGAGAGCAGCCAACCTGCCCTCCAGCTGCTGGATGTACCGCAATGGTTGCTGTTCGTCCGCCATTACTAGCCAGACCCTGGCGCTAGTATACTGTTAGGGCTAGCGGAATGCACCGAGTAATGAGAGATAGATACAAGGTGCGTTCGCAGCCCGGGGTCCACCGTGCAGAGATACCTGCTGCCAAGTAATGGCGGATGTACACTGAGCTGACACGTGGGTTAACTTCACCCCGTGTGAAATGTAAGCGACCTCTGTGGCTTCACAGACTCGCGCTGTACACAGAAAACGATTACCCTAACTAGGGTTGTGCATGCTCTGGAACTCTTCTGTGCTAATCTCACACATGAAGGAACCAGATGCTAAGCCAAGGCTAATTGCCCCACTGATGCTAGCTGCCTGCCTGAGTGTACAGCCCCAGAGCTAAACAGATTCTCCACATATGACTGAGTGGTAGAGTATCCACTGGCAACAGTCAAACACAATTGATACTAGCGCATGGCCGTGCGGCCATGCGAACCTTTTATAGTTGTAGCTTCTTCAGGACCTTCCTAGTGGATGAATAGGAGCTGCTACAGGACCTGAGCATGTGACGCCTGACATCTAATGAGAGATCCTTGGGCATGCTCAGAAGGAGAAAACCAGGAATTAGTCCCAGAAACGTCTGCTCGCCGCTGACCAGTACTGGCTACAATAGCTGAGCCTGGAAGGGCAGCAGTAACCAAGCGCACAGTATCTGCACGAGCCAGATGCTGGGTCCGACGTCTCCGCTGAGCAGGCTCCACTGCGGCTGGAGAAGAATGGGAGACCACAGCGGAGGTGGTTCAAGACCTAACAATATGTCCAGCACTGTATGACATTAGTAACAGAAGAATTTGTTTGGGTGGGAATGTATAACAGGATCAATAACAGAGTGGCTATGGGCCACATGATCCAGGATCCATCGTATAACTATTTCTCATCTACCCAACACCAATATCCTGAGAGCGTTTGATGCTCATCAGAAGATAGATGTAACAGATCCGTGTCTCAAGCTAGGTATAAAAGATGCCTGTGAGATATTGGATGCCAAATATGCACATCATCTAGAAGATAGGCTCCAAACAATTTCAAAGTGACATGTCCCCTACTGTATGATATTAGTAACAGAAGAATTTTTTGGGAGGGAATGGGAATGTACAACAGGATCAATAACAGGGCGGCTACAGGAAGTACAAGGTCCAGAAGACAGTCTATGACTATTACTCATCTACACAACATCACTTACTAGAGAGCTTTTGATGCTCGTCAGAAGATAGGTGTAACAAATATGCATCTCAAGCTAGGTATAAAATGTGTCCTTGCGAAATTGGATGCCAAAGAAGCACATAATCTAGAAGATAGGCTCAAACCAATTTCAAACTCAGATCTCAATTGCTGTATCATCTTTGTAAAAAAAATAAAATAAAATAATTTTAATGTGCAACAGCTCTGAACACAGAACAATTTCAATGCCACTAAATGAAAAGGTTGGATATTGCGGGCTGTATTTATCAACAGACAAAAAAAATATTTTAATGTGCTTGAGGTCTGCAGGCAGCTTCATATCACCGCCAGTGGCGTATCCAGGGGGAGCAGCCGGGGCATGTGCCCTGGGCGCAGCCAACAGGGGGGCACCAGTGGGCCGCCCGATGATGCGGTGGTCCAAGGAGGCTCCTCGTCGAGTCATACCCAAGGGTCGGCAGGGGAGGGGGAGTGGGGGCTGTCTAATTATACTCATCTGCTCCTGGTGCGGTCCCTGCAGGTCCCTGGCTCCCCGTCGTTGCTTCTTCCTGTCATGAGCGGTCACATGGTACCACTCATTACAGTAATGAATATGCGGCTCCACCTCCCTCGCTTCACTAATTACAAGTAAACGGTGTCTTCTCCATCCCATCGTTGTTTTGTGTTCTTTCTTCATTTTTTAATGGTGGCAAAATCATTACTATCCACATAGTCTTCACTACCCACATCAACAGCTTTATTTTAATTCAAATCAAGTACTTGCTTTTTTCTATCTTGTTCTGTTTCTCGTGTTCTCATATGAGTATCATCTGATGGAAATGAGTGTTCCTTCTGGTCACATTAATTTATTCCACAGTCCACAACATGATAGCTTCTTTCCATGCATTCATTCACAGATTCACTCTGTTTATGGTCACCTGTAGACAGAAATTTACAAAAGAAGGCAAAATGTACTGATTTAATAAACCATTCGCAGTTTCACAGTACTACCCGAATGTGCGCACTAGTCGTAGGAGAGGGCCTCAACCAATCTTTTTCAATCCAATTCACAAGCTTTTTAAAACAGTCCAAAAATGTATTCTCAGGCCAAGTCAAGTTCTTGCTTTGTCCCATCTTGTCGTATTTCTTGTTGTCAAATATCAGTATCATCTGATGGGTATGGGTGTTCCTTCTGGTCACATAACTCTCTTCCACAATCCACAACATGATAGCTTCTTTCCATTCATTCATTGACAGAATATGTTCTTTGTACAATCTTTTTAAAATTTAAAACTCACAATCATTTAACAATTGTCAAGTAATTTATTCAGAGGCCCTCCTCTACGTGTCTTACAGGGTGCATTGCAGTCCCCCCTTCTAATATTTGTTATAAACTAAAACCACAACACTTAAAATTAATAATAATAATAATATCAATAAAATTATATATATCTCTAAAATTAGGATAATTTTGTATTTGGTGACTAAATCAAGAGTGTGTCAGGAAGCAAGTGGAAAACACTTTGTGACAAGAATCTGAAACCCCTCAAGGTATCCTGCACACTGTGTTAAGTTTTTTGGCACTTTTTTGAGCACTTGCTTTGGCTTTTTGTTTATCACTGTCTGTGTGTGTCGTCTGTCTGTGTGCGTCTGTCTGTGTGCATGTGTCCCCATGCCACGATTGTGCCACCCAATTGTGCCAAGTCGCCGTATGGGACTACTACTCCAATCCGGTATTAGGATGGGAGAGTAGTCCCTGTGTTCGGTGACTTAGCACAATTGTCTGTAAAACACAAAACACCTAACACATACAATACACATATACAATACATGTAACATATATGACAGACAGTACATACAACAAATAACATAGAATACATACTCATCATACAGCACACAGGTACGCGAAGCCCTCGGTCCCCTAGGAAAAAAAATAAATAAATAAAACAAATCCATACTCCCGGTCCACAGATATCCGAATGAGAGTCCCCCGCCGATCGCTTGCTCTCTGGCGATACACTACCAGGAGCGATGCGCCTGGCAGTGTATCGCGTTGTTTACCGGAGTTTTGCAGCACCGGTGTCTCATTTTATGGCACTTTCCCATGCAGTAGTGCCGTAAAGCGAGACTACCAGGGTCAATGAACACCGGTAAACTCGCGCATGCGCAGTAACACACTGACAGGAGCCGGAGCTCCTGTCAGTGTGTTGCTGCAGCCGTGGAGAGCAGACACATCTCCGGATGTTCTCCATGGCAGATCGTCGTAGGACACTGGTTGGATTTCTGCAGACAGGGAGTATGAATTTGGTTTGTTTTTTCCTTTTTTTGCAGGACGAGGGTCTTCAGGTGGATTGAGCATAGAATAAAGGACTTGTCAAAAAGTGTGTATCATTATTTCATTAAAAAAAAAATTTCTAGTATCTTTGTTTTTTTTTACACTTTAATAATAGTATTAATAATGGATAGGTGTCTTATTGATGCCTCTCCATTATTAACCGGGCTTAATGCCACCTTACAATAGCAAGGTGGCATTAACCCCTTATTACCCCATATCCCACCACTACACGGGAGTGGGAAGAGAGGGGCTAAGTTCCGGAATTGGCATATCTTTTTGATGTGCCTTTTCTGGGGTGGCTGCAGGCTTATATTTGTTTCCAGGGGAGTCAAATATCCATGGCCCCTTCCTCGGCTATGAATATCAGCCCGCAACTGTCTGCGTAGCCTTTCTGGCCCAAAAATATAGGGGGACCCTATATCATTTTTTTTTTGGGTCCCCCTATATTTTAGAGCCAGAAAGGCTATGCAGACAGCTGCGGGCTGATATTAATAGCCTGGGAAGATCCATGGGTATTTTAACCCCTTCCCAGGCAACAAATATTGGCCCACAGCTGTCTGCCTAGCCTTTCTGGCCCCAAAATATAGGGTGACCCTATGTCATTTTTTTGGGGGGCCCCCTATATTTTTATAGCCAGAAAGGCTACGCAGACAGCTGTGGTTTAATATAGCCTGGGAACATCCAGGCCCAGCGCCTTTTTTTTTGGCCCTGGAGCATAGGTGGGCAAACAAAGTCTCTTTGGCCTTCATAAAAAGACTGTGTCCCTATTACTACCCCTGACACCCCAATATTCTGCCACTGCTGCCATATGTGTCCCTATTACTGCCCCTGACACCCCAATACTCAGCCGCTGCTGCCGTATGTGTCCCTATTACTGCCCGTGACACCCCAATACTCAGCCGCTGCTCCCGTATGTGTCCCTATACTGCCCCTGATACCCCAATACTGAGCCGCTGCTGCTGTATGTGTCCCTATTACTGTGGGCTCAATCATTGAATGCCCCATTTGTGGTCAAGGATGCTTTAGCAACGCCGTGAAGGGCAGCAAGCTTTGTTCCTATGTGCATCCATTAATGAAAAGTAGCGCTGAAGACGCAAAAGATTTAAAAAATTAGGGGGCCCAGTTACCTTTTGCATTGTTGCCCATAAGTTTGAAGTTACAAGACTGGGTTCTTCTGTTCAGTCTGCTGTTATGTTTTCTTTGTGTTTGTTTTGTCTTATTTGGTGTTTGGGTTTCTTCTTTGTCCTTGGGTTACATTGTGGATGATATCTAAATATATCCCAAAATTTACACATATTTTCTTTAAGCTTACTTCGCTGTTGGATATAGTATGTAATGACACTTTTGTATTCATTGTAGGTTCGTGATTATCCAGCCATTTGGGACCCTGCGGCCGAGTGTTATAAGGACAAACACTATAGGGACCTTTCCTGGACCAAAATATTTCAAGACCTTTATCCTGAATGGGATTCTTATCCTGGGGCCAGGAAATTGGAAATTGGTAATTAGAAAGTTATTTACTAATTATTATTAGAGTTTATAAGAAAAGTCATTTGAATATATATATGTTTTTTTCTTAGAAAAAGATATAAAGCAAAGATGGAGATCTGTCAGGGACCATTTCCAGAAGTATCTCAATTTGTGTGGCAAAAGTGGATCGTTGCCCAATAGGAGAACGTTCCCATTCTATGACGAGCTTCAGTTCCTAATTACCAGCCGCATATTGCGGAGGTAATTTCTAAACCCCAAATATACATGTAGCCTCAATGTTTCCATGTGGTCTAACACAGTTGGCTGCGTATTGACCGCTGTGTCCTGCCACAGCGTTCAATAAGCAACATACACATGTGATGGTATAGTGAAGAGAGGATTTTCATAAATCCCATCTGCACTATGCTTACAAAGATGGAGGTGTCATACCTGCGGCACCACATGTGCGTAATGTTTCTTGACACCACACCATGTGTATAAATCTTGCATTGGCGCTTTGACTCCGCAAGATAACTAGCACATTGTATTGATAACATGTGGTGCTAAAGCATGACTTTCATGAGAAGATGCGTTATCACCACACAAACAAAATATTGGACATCCATTTTGATGGTGCGGCCTTTTTGCTGCGTGTACAACTTTGCTCCTTCACAGCCTTATACAATACCGTATTACGTAATTATTTTTCTCCTTTTTTCACACAGGAGTGAAGGCAATATTTTGGCCCCAGAGCCTACTGTGCCTGACGCCGACGCCTCAGAAGATGGAGCAGGAACTTCGTCTAGAGCGGGAGGGACCATTTCTCACTCCATTACCACAGCTTCTGGTGGTGCCACATGTTCAGCAACTGCTGCAGCAGGCTCCTCCACTTCAGCAGCTGTAGGACCATCTGGTTCCACAGAAGCTGTGGTAACGGAGAAGAGAGCTGACTATATGGTGGCAGGAGAGCCGAGTAAAAAAAAAGCAAAGGAGAAAAATGAGGACAAAACGGTGCAGATAGTGACAGATACACTTGATTTGCTTAAAAAATCATCAACAGAGGACCATTGCGACTTCTTTGGCTTAACTATTGCTCACAAGAGTCACTCACTGCCACCGGATAGGCAGTCAGTGTTTATGTCTATGTGCCAAATGTCCCTCACCTTTCTGGAGGACCCTGCTCCAATTGTTCCGTATGACGAGGTGTTAATGGGGGTGTTGGGACTCTTTCGGCCCGGACATAGACCACACAGGGAACCACAAGCAAGACAGCCCTCTTACTCAAGCAATCGATCAGTCCCAAGTTATGCAGAAGGAGGAAATACCCAACAACTGGGATCATTACCGGCTGGCAATTTGCAGACAGACCCTGCTACCTATGGGTATTGTCCAGAATATACCTACTTGCAGTAGTCTGTAACGTGTTATGGAAGTATTTCAAAATTTTAATGGTCAAGTTGCACATTGCAAAGACAAGGGCCAGTTGTGTTATTTTCATACAACGTTTGTCATAATTTGTTTATTGCTGGTAAAATAACGTTATGTTTTGAAAAGTCATCTCTGTTTTTTATATACTTTTGCGTAAGGGGACAAGGCCTCTATGTCTGACGGTGTCATGGGTATATGGTCACTGGACTATGGGATGGGGGTTGTGTGATCGGTATATGGCCACTGAAAAATGGGATGGTGAAGAATCATAAATTTTTTAATCAACAATCAACACGTATTATATAGAAAAATCACCACATGCAAGTAACAAATAATTTTTTTTTATTAACCTCAATTTTGAGTTAAATTTTGTAAAAAAATTAAAAATAAATAAATAAATAAATATATATATATATATATATATATATATATATATATATATATATATATATATATATTGATCTTGAAGTCGATTCATAGGGATCTTCACAACTTCTAGCTTTTGGTAACGATCTTGCCATCTTTTATTGGACGGTCATAGTTCTTCCATCCTTCTCTGCTGGTCAGGCTGCCCAACACCAACACAGGAGTATTGCCAGTGCACGGCACCTTCTGGACTCATAAAGTAGTCAGTGAAGGATTCTCTCACACGCACACCCGAGTTGGACGGCCTTCTCCGACCCACGTTGACCACTGGATTAAATACTGGCTGCTGGTACACCACATCTACGTCAGTGTTGTACTCACGAGCGTAGTTGTGGAGTACACAGCAAGCCTTAATCACAGTGTCAACGGTGTCAGTATCTAGCAGGATGGGTGTGTGAAAGATCCTCCACTGACTAGTCATGATCCCAAAGGTGCATTCCACATATCTGCATGCACGACTCAGCTGATAATTAAAAATCCTTTGCCGGGCATTCAGTCCCCTTCGTGGGTATGGGCGCAGCAGGGTTGTCGTTAAGGGAAACGCCTCATCCGATACCATCACAAAGGGTACTGGATGTGTGGAACCTGGCAAAGGTCTTGGGGCTGGGAGCGTTCCGCCATCTTGAAGAATTTGCATCCCAATCTGTGACGTTCGCAACACCTGAGAATCCCCAGTACTACCATAGGCACCAACATCAATGGCAACAAATTTGTAATGGGCATCAGCCACTGCCATCAGGACCACAGAAAAATACTTCTTATAATTAAAGAAGCGTGATCCTGATCGTGGTGGCTGCTGAACCCTTACATGTTTACCATCGACTGCACCTATGCAGTTTGGGAAATTGGCCACAGACTGAAAGCCTGCTGCAACCTGCAGCCAAGTCTCCTCGGTTGGGGAAGGCATCACCAGGGGCTGCAACTTCTGCCAGATGACGGTACATGTGCACCTCACAATTTTAGAGATGGTGGATTTACCAACCCTAAATTGGAGGTGCAGGGATGTATAGCTCTCTCCTGTGGCCAAAAATCTGCAAAGAAACAAAAATGAATATTAGAAATGTCACACAAAAATATAAGGAAACATGTCATTTATGGGCGCTATAATATGCGTCCAGCACCTTTCTTGTTTTATCTAAAGCATTCTATAATGCTGGCCTTAGCAACCCAGCACAACACAAAGGGTATCAATAAATATACCACCAGTCACATCAGATGGGACTTGCAGGTCCGTGTCCAGCCACTCCAATGTTTAGCCAATGACGCCGCCCTCCTGCTTGCTTAAACGCACTAATCCGGCCTGTTGAGGGCAGAAGTAAGTCCTGCAGTGAGCAAACGCAAGGAAAGGTGAGAGGCCCAGCGCATGCACATCTGCGCACTTTGCTCTATCCTCAACAGGACAATAAAGTACGTCTGCGCAGAAGAGTGGTATCGCAAGAAGGGAGGCGCACGACCTGGACACAGCAAGATGGGATAACATTACGCGATAGCACCCCACACACGGGTATGATCTATCTCCACTGACCCAGGGCCTTAATTATAGAATGCTGTAGATAAGGCGTAAAATACAGTGGGCAGTCTGCTAGCAAGCAAAAATGGTTACAGTTTCCTGGTGTGTTTTAAACATGATATTTCCTGTACCGTAAAACACAGTACCAGAGATATCCATGTCCATGTGTGTGTGCGGCCCATGTGCTGAATCCTTCCCACACGGATGGGTAGCAGGGATAAAAGCGATACAGTGAGCGCAGTTAGCGGTGGCAGGTGATGAAGACAAATCCTAATTTTTTCCCTGATGGCGCTGAAATCATGCAGAGCAGGGAAGAATGATGCCCAACATCTTCATCACCTGCCGCCAGGGAACAGCGCTTCCTGTAGCGCTTTTTCACCAGTGCAATGCGTGTCACACAGAGGACATCAATGTGTATTCTCCGTGTGCTCATGTGCGGGACACTTTGTTGAACATGCAAATGGAAAAAAAATGGCATGTCAGCGTGTTGTGACCGCAGATATACGGCCGCTGAAAACGCACTGATATGTGCATAGATGACTGTGTCTAAAGGTATTGTCACACTCAGCGACGCTGCTGCGATATAGACAACGAGCCGACCTAAACTAGATCGCTGGAGTGTCGCTGTTTAGGTTGCTGTAGAGACATCAAACACAACAACTCCAGAACGATGCAGGAGCGATCCAGTGACGTAACGGCGACTCACTTCTCATTCTCGCTGGTTGTTAGCTCCATGTCAAACATTGCTGGCGTCGTTGCTTTTGATGTCAAACATGACGATACACACCGACCGGGTGACAAAATAAAGTTCTGGACTTCTAGCTCCGACCAGCGATGGCACAGCGGGATCTAGATCGCTGCTGCGTGTCAAACACAACGAGATCGCTATCCAGGACGCTGCAACATCACGGATTGTTGTCGTTCTCGTTGCAAAGTTGCTGAGTGTGACGGTACCTTAAGTTTAGTAAGAAAAGACCTAGCACTCAACTTGATGCTTAAGTGAAGTATTTATTGTAGTACCCAACAAACGTTTCGGTCCGTCATATGGACCTTCATCAGTAACTACATGTGAATAAACAAACAAAATGAACCAACCAAAACCGATCAGTTTTAGATCAGTGTCATTATTTAACTGTGTATTTCGTTACTGATGATTACCAAGGAGGACAATATAGGTTTTTTTATATACCACTTAACAATAGCTTCCTCCCTAGCTATTTATTTGATCTTGCTCATGACTTTATCCATATGATTATTTGCTTAAACATGTATTTTTTCCCAAGAGGCAACAGCTTATTTCACTTGGACATGTGTCTGTGCTTATAATATGTAACCATGTATCTTTGTGTTAATAGAGTCGACTCTATTGAAGTGCTCTCTCTGCTATGACCCACTGGCACAGCCACAGAATGCACTGGACCCAGTCTCTCTTCTCCACCGGTCCACCACTCACACGGCTGTATGCAGTACGGATCCATCATGGGCACTACAGGAATCCCTCACTTCACTGGACCCCTGCCAAGCACCGTCTCTGTTAAGCACCGCCCCTCTGCGCCTGTTCAGCGATCAGATACATCGCAATTGTTCCAAGGGAACTCTATTAACTGTTACTATTTTCCGGAGGCCGGTGACACTCACTGACGTCACTTCCGCCGGCTCTCTCATACGTGCCGCACATCCGGCCGCATGTCGGCTCACCTCACGCTGCTGCACTCTGACGTATACACTTCCGGTTTTCCGGACACCAGCATAGCATAGGTCAGTGCAACTTATACGGTCCCTCCCTTTGTATATTTATTGGCGGGCAGTACACCTCCACTTCAGACTAGCGGTGGACTCCGCGTCTGACGACGGCGCTACACAGAACATCCTCCACAGGTAATCATCTTCCAGTGCAGCCAGGCTCCTCAAGTGCTCCTTTTTACATTATATTCATCGCCTTTTCTCTCCCTTTACTCCCCCACTCCCCTCTAGTCTCCATACAGATTCAGCGTCCATCTAAGGTACGCCCTTATTAGCATCTCCATAGATCACTGCACCACTGGCAGTTTTCTTATGTTCTTCTAAATTACTCATAGGCGCCTTATGTACCCCGGGACTATACTGTCTCTACACGCGAATCTCACCATAGTACGGTACGTGCCTCACTATATTTAGCACTTCACCCAGTTGGTTAGATGGTGCCACCTTATTCCATATGGTCTCTCACAGCATATGTTCATTTGTTCCTATTGAACCCGTCATGATATAGATGCTGTTATTCTACTTATCTCTAGCAATGTATATACTTTGTTTATATTGTCACAAATTTTGGTTTTGGTTGGTTCATTTTGTTTGTTTATTCACATGTAGTTACTGATGAAGGTCCATATGACGGACCGAAACGTTTGTTGGGTACTACAATAAATACTTCACTTAAGCATCAAGTTGAGTGCTAGGTCTTTTCTTACTATTACATTAAGGTGTGGGAGCCTACCTTAGCACCATCCTAGCAGTCTGTGCACACGTTTTTTTCTCTTATGGTACCTTAAGTTTGTCAGTGTCTCCGGGACATGTGAAAACTTTCATCACACATATCGGACACACTGACATGTGAAACAGCCCTAATGACATTCAACCCCAAAAATTAGTTACTTACCGTGATGAGCAGCCTTTCCTCAGCAGAGATGGCCTTCCTCATCACTGTGTCTTTCATTTTCAGATGGGGAGACAGTATTGCCAGAAGTTGGTCGAACGCCGGGATGGATAGACGGCAGAATGATATGAATTTTTCTGGATATCTGAAAATGTAAAAAGAAGAAAAATGGTTACGTTACATATCATAACATTTGTGGAAAAACATTAATTTGTCTTTTCATGTATTTCAACTTACCTCCTCAAATCATTGTAAAGGACATAAAAGTGGCCCCTTTGTGCACGTTCGGTGACAAGCGGGTGCACCCATAGTCTTTTTCTTGCACGTTTTCTCTGCTGCTGCTGCTGCCTCTACACTAAAAACAAATATATATATTTTTTAGAACACAACACTGTGAAAAATAATAAAAATAAAAGATGTCGGTAAAGCGCTGCAGAATATGTTAGTGATAAACAAAACAATACAAAAAAGGACTTTAGCTTACCTGCTGTCTATGATTATTCAGTATTTGCAGCAGCAACCCCAGAATAAGAATCCGGTGTGGCCTGCGGACCTGTATCTGCGGCATGATGTGGCTATGCTCTGCTGAGCGCTGTCAAGGTTACTTCCACTCATTGTGATGTTTTCACAAAATGGAGGATGAAAGAAGAAGGGGTTGGACAAGGAAATGACATCATTTTTTTTTTTTACTGAAGTTTGTCAAGTTTCAAAAGCTTTATTTGATGTAAAAAACGCAGACAATCTGCAGAGAAAACTGCAATGAAAACCACACTAAAAACGCACCAAAGACGCACCAAAACCGCACCTGCGTTTTCTGCCAAGAGCTGTGGATTTAGTGCAGAAAAATCCGCAGGCAAATCTGCAACGTGTGCACATAGTCTAACACATAGGGTACTAAGGTACCTGCCATATTGCTACACTCTCCTTGTTAGTGTTTGAGCATTTGTTTTAGCCTCTTCTTTTTTTGGCATCGCTACTGTTTTTTTCATTTTTGCACTGTTAGCACTTTTGTACTAAGGTACTTGCCATTTTAACACTTTCTTGCCAGTGTTGCACACGGAGCACATATTTAACTGCTACTGAATTTTATATTATTATCTAGTCACTTTGTATAGCAGGACTGTGTTATTGTTATTTACCTAATGAGGGGATATCCATCTATTTATTACATGATTAATTCTATGTACTGTAGTGTGCACGTTGTTCTTTTAAATATATATAATTTTTATTGTAAATTACCTTATTACCATATGATTAAAATAAAAATGAATTAATATTATAGTGTGTCTTGTCTGGTATTTCCTTTCCTTTCACCTGTGCTTTTGCTTTGGGTTTTTATCTTCTAACTTTTGGCAGTCCTTGCACTTAGTGCATAGACGTCATGAGTCTAGGAGTTCCACTACCTAACAAATTTAAGAGAATGTGTATGTCTACTACAGAGTGTATTGGAGTACCTCTTCCATTTAACTTTTGGCAGTTCTTGCACTAAAAATCCCACTAACTATCAATTTCAATAGAATGTGCATGAGGCCATCCCTTATGTCTAATACAGGGTGTATCGAAGTCCCTCTTACGTATAATTTTTGGCAGTTCTTGCATTATACGCACAGGATTTGTGAGTTTCAGGGTCCCTACTTCACAAATTAAACAGCCATAATACTCTGACAAGCTGTTCCCATTCCATTTGAGCCCTTTTCCCACCAATATCAGCGCTTTTACTGCCCTCCAGACCTACTGGGAGGATCTGCTGGAAAAATGTTCAAGTTTCAGGTTGATTTCCATTTTACTTGTTACTCGAGTTGAGCACCCTAGCAGTCCGATATAGGCGATGTGAGTAATGAGCACCAGAGCATTTTAGTTTTTGCTCAAAACTAGTTATCATCTATGCATTAGAAAGGGCATAACTTGCTGAATACTGGTGGTCTGACCACTTTGACACTCAGCAATTCTAAGCTCGAGGCTCTGAAACATCTAGAATGAGGCTCTGCTTTCCTGTCTTGAATAGAGCAGAGGTGTTTAATGTCTGACTGAGAAAACAGCACTGTGCTCCAGTAGTCTTATTGCCAATGAATGGAGCAGATGTTGAGTGTTCTAGATGGGGCTGCATGGTTGATATTTCAGGGTTCCAGTCTCAGGATTACTGATGGTGCCAGTATTAAGAACCCCAGTGATCCTCAAGTTATTCCATATCCTAAGGATAACATTGGGGATATCTTGTTTTTGAGTATGACTCCTTAAGCAGACCCTCAGTTGCCATGACATAATCCAATGGATGGTGTCCACCATGTATGGTGTAGCTCAGTTCCTGAGCTTGCTCCATACACAGGCAGCTGTCTTATGATATATATGTTCATCACATGTTGGGAGAGGGTTACAAATGGAGAAATGAATGGATTCTGATTTTTTTTCTATGATATATTTTTAATATTTTGGGGGAGTTCATCAATCAAGAGATATACATTCAAAGCTTGGACTTCTGGATGTGGCAACACCAAATATTTATATATTTTTTTATTTTTTTTACACAATAGATCGAGAAGATACTGCGGGTGAGCATATGTAGTGCTTTATTAACCATTATGCCATGTCAACTGCATTGTCAGCACTAGAGCAGACACTCTGAGCTGTTTCAGCTTTAAGTGTGGATACATTTGAAACACTGGATACTACTTCAACATCCTCTTTTTATACGCAAATTCAGATTTTGGGGGTTATATTTCTACAAATTTAATATTTTTTCTAAAAAAAATATTTTAGAACCGCCTGTAACCATATCAGAAATAATTCTTTTGAAGCACTTAGCTGACTTCATATTTCACAGTATTCTCGAAGTTGTCATACATACATTGTCCTATCAATAAAGACTACAAACACAAGACATAATGGTCAATGAACAAAGTAACCTTTGGCATCCTTTGAAAAGTTCATGCTGCTCCCATTAATGTTTTTTTTATTGTTCTTTGATATTGCCCAAACAAAGACTTCTTGCCAGCTGTACAGCTGTAGGTTTGATTTAACTATTGCTTAGGGACTTTGTCATTATCCAAAAACATGTATTAATATACTCGTATGGAATATTGAAAAATTCGGATTCAGGAAAATCGGCACGAATAATTTCTAATATCCGTGTATTCGTACCGAATAACGAATCCAATTGCAAGTCAATGGGAAAGCCGAATATTTTTCTGCTGGACCCAACAAACAGGTCTGGAGGCATGAGAAAAAATTTTTTAAAGGGGAAAATGCTAAGAAACACTGTTTCCTTCATAATTACATGTATATAATGCAAAACAAAAATAAAAAAATAAATAAAAAATTATACCTCCCCTTTAGCATATGTTCACATGGAATGTTTCGGCTTTATTTTTTCCTTTAACATTTGTGAGGGCTCTCACGCCTACATTTGATAGGTCCTTCACTCATGCCAAATAGCTAGATAGTGGAATACATATTCCCCATCACCTTACAATGCCAGCTAAAACATGCCCATTTGAATTTTGGGCTTTGCCCGCCACCACGTCCACCACCATGTTATTTTACGGCCTTCACTTCACATTTTCAGAGGGCCAGCAGGTGCAGTGAAACCTGAGTTTTGTGAGCTCCACAGTTCATTTTGGCCACTTGATCCCAATGGAGCCACTGTCATAGAGGGTGAAGCCCCTGTTGGTGAATATAATACAGGTGTTGGGGGAACTATATGCTCAATGTCGGTAAATTTGATTCTACCAGACACCAAAAGCATTAGAATTAAATTCTGAATACATTGTATGCAAGCGAGGCCCTGTATTGTGTTCAGTCTGTCTGGCCTGAAACCCATTGTCATGCGCATTTACAAGCCTCATTTTACATGGAAGCAGCCTCCACCAGGGAAAGAGACAGGAGTGTCATTGACCAACCTGCGCAAGCCTATGCTCTTCCTCTGGAAACTACACAACCAGACAGAATGTATCTTTTGCATGATTTTGAGCAACAATGGAGCAATTACTAGACATGTCCCAGAGAGTGACGAGGTCTGTGGAGTGTATTACTCAGGTGACAGGCAGTGCTACAGAGCTCAAGTAGAGACCTTAGCGTGGCAATGACCATGTTCCAATATGTACAGACAACGATGCCGATCGCTGCAGCGTCGCTGTTTGATCGCTGAAGAGCTGTCACACAGACCGCTCTCCAGAGACCAATGATGCCGAGGTCCCCGGGTAACCAGGGAAAACATCGGGTTGCTAAGCGCAGGGCCGCGCTTAGTAACCCGATGTTTACCCTGGTTACCAGCGTAAAAGTAAAAAAAAGGCTGTGGCCTGAATAGGTCTGTGGAGCGCATAACCCCAGTCTTTGAGACGTGTTTCAAATGTAGAAAAACTGAGCAATACCGAACCACCATTTTTTTTAGGACCCAAATTTAGAAAACGTGAGGGAAGCGACAGTTTAATAAAGAGACACAAGTCTCATTTACGAGCTAGGAAAAGCCAGCAATGGTCTTTGTCCAGCACCGGACAATGTAAAGTGCTAATGAAGATGTATGCCTTATCTAGCTGACAAATTGTGAAGAGACATAAATGTTGACAAGGGACAACTGAGCGCTGCGCTGGGAAAACGACCTGGACATGGTTGCTGACTGTTGTGTCTGTGCAACTGCAGGTTGTGGACAGGAGGCATCAGCACCTGCTTCCTGGACAGCAGATTGGGAAGGCCGTAACACAGAGAAAGGGCCAGTGGTTTCACCATCAGACACAGATTTTGTAGCCAAGCATTCCGCCCACCTACTGTGCAGTATATGTCATATTGTAACAGAGGTATGATGTTGAATTTCCATTAATAAAGAGATGTGTGGGTAAGATTTTTGAACTAACAGCATATATATAGAACATGTTTCATTACTCATATTTTATTCTATGTAAGGCTGAAACCTGGAGAATTGTGTGGAGCATATAAATGCATTGATGTTCCACAATGTCCAAGTGTAGACCCAAAAATCGACATCAGGCTCCCAGATACATGCATTAAAGAAATGTGAAAAGGGCAACACAATAAAAAATTATAATTGTTAGGGCTAGCGGTACGCACCAAATAATTAGAGAAAAGGAATAAGGTGCGTTCGCAGCCCGGGGTCCACCGTGCAGAGATGGAACCTGCTGCTAAGCAATGACGGACTATATGGTGGTACAATGAGGATACACACACGGGTTAGCTTCACCCTGTTTGAAAGAAGCGAACCCTGTTGCATCACAGGGCCGCAATACAACACGTAACAGAAATAATAAAGTAGCACGAGAGTGCATGCGGTGCCGCACTGGCGGACGCCACTAACCACCCAGACTTGGGTTTGGAAAGCACGGTGATAGCGCACGGCGCCACACTGGCGATCACAGCAATAGATGCTGTTTGTGTACTTGTGTTGGTAACAAGTCGGGTGCTAGATTACAATCATCCTCCTTATGCGAGCATCCTGCTCAGACAACACACTTACTGCAGGGCATTTCAGCACCTCGAATGCATACAAGGAGAGGTCGGGCAAAGTGTGCAGCTTGGACAATCAATAGTTATAGGGCACTGAAGAATCAGGGAGGACGCTGGTATGGTCACTTATTAGTTGTTCAGCATCTTGGTCATCTTCTCCCTTTTCATTATAGTTACACCCACAGATAGCCCTTGCTGATGTGACGGTTTCATGAAAATGGCCCAGTTGGTGGACATTCCCTCCCCTGAGTTGCACCTGGTGTGTGGCCCTCCTCTGTAATCCTCGTGGGCGAAAAGAGACGATGCCTTTGCCATCAGCGTTGTCTGAGGGCAATCTCTACAGCAAGTCTTCCACAATGGCCCTCTGGCATGCATGCACTGAAAATGGCATGTCTGCCTCCGACATGAGAGAAGGAAATTTCTCCTTGTACTGTGGGTCAAGAAAGGTGCAGATCCAGTATTTCATTTTGGACAAAATGTCTTTCATGCGAGGGTTTTGAGAAAGTCATGTGGACATGAACTCTGCCATGTGTGGCAGACTACGAAGAGTCAAACGTTCAGTGTCCCCGCCAGGACAAACACTAACCACCCTCTTCTCCTCATTGCCTCCTCCTCCAATTCAGGCCATCCATGCTGGACTGGCATGAAGCTGGGATTGGGAGTGCTCTCTGTAGCGCAAACCAAAATCTACTCTTCCTCCTCATCCTCGTCCTCCTGTTCCTCATCATCACCCATTGTGGCCTGAGAATATTGTGTGAGGCTGGGCTGTGTGGTATCAGCCACTGTAAAATCTTACTTCATAGCCACTTGCTTGGCATTCAAAGATTCTTTTTTGTGATTCTGCAGCAAGTGTTTTAATAGACAGAGCAGTGGGATTGTTATGCTGATAATAGCATCATCACGCTCACCATATTGGTGAACTACTCAAAGTTTTGAAGAACCTCACATATGTCAGTGATCCAAACTTGTCATCATATGAAAGGTCGAATTCCATCACGTGAGCAGGTCACAGTCAGTGACGAGGCAAATTAAAGCACTGCTGCAGCAAAGCCAGACCGGCGAAAGCCTGAGATGACTTTCAGAAATATGCACTGACACGGTGTACCTTGGCAAGTAGTTCCGGCAAGTCAGGCTTTGCTTTTAAAAACCACTGAACAACCAAGTTCAGCACGTGAGCCATGCATGAAACGTGTACCAGCATGCAGAGCTTTAAAGTCGCCACCTAGTTATGCCCATTATCGCACACAACCAGACTTGGTTGGAGGTTCAGCGGGTAAAGCCATTGATTGGTTTGGTCTTTTATCCCTCTCAACAGCTCTGCTGCATAGTGAGCTTTATCACCTAAACAGATGAGATTCAGCAGAGTTTCCAGCTGGGTAGTGATGGGGAGATTAGTTCCACTGAGCATGATGAGGAGGAGAAACAGGAAACAAGCTAAAATGGCAACATTTCCTGGGCTAGCAATCTCGAAATGTGGTTGTTTTTCTTTTGGGCCTGTGGGACATTTCTGCTTCCTGTGAAACGTCTGGGGCAGAGACAACTGAATGCTGTGCTGGGACAACATACTGGAAGTGGTTGCTGACTGCTGTGTCTGTGCAAGCACAGGTTGTGGGCAGGAGGTATCATATTGGGAAGGACATAACACAGGGGATGGGGCAGTGGTTTCACCCAAAGACACAGATCTTGTACCCAGGCGTTCTCCCCACCTACTGGGAGCTTTCTGGACATGTGCTTTTGCATGCTGGTGGTGCTCAGGTTGGCAGTGTTCTTGCCTCTTCTTAGATTGCTATGGCAGATGCTGCAAATTACAGTTTCTTTGTCTGAAGGACTTTCAGAAAAAAACTGCCTTACAGGGGAACAACGCACCGTTAGCCTGTTATCTAACCGGGGGGGGGGGGCTCTTTTGGAACAGTTGACCAAGTTCTCCCTCTTGTCTGGTGAAAAGACACAGTGGACCTACACCAGCAGATGACATGGCTCCCCAAACTATCACTAATTGTGGAAGCTTCACACTTAACCTCAGGCAGCTTGGATTGTGTGCCTCTACACTGTTCCTCCAGACCCTGGGAAGTTGATTTCCAAATGAAATGCAAAATTTGCTTTAATCTGAAACAGCGCCTTTTTCTTCTTGGCTCCTTGGCTTCTGGCATTGTCTATTGGTTATGACATGAGTGGCTTGACACAAGGAATGGGACACTTTTAGCCCATGTCCTGAATATGTCTATGTGTGGTGGCTTTTGAAGCAATGACTCCAGCAGCAGTCCACTCCTTCTGAAACAACACCTTTTTTGTCCTTTGCTTCTAGCGTTGTCTATTGGTCATGACATGAGTGGCTTGACACAGGAATGCAACACTTGTTGCCCATGTCCTGGATACGTTTGTTTGTGGTGACTTTTAAAGCAATGACTCCAGTAGTAGTCTTTTTTCCTTCCACTTAACCTTCCATTAATATGCTTGGATACAGCACTCTGTGAACAGCCAGCTTTTTAGCAATGACCTTTTGTGGCTTACCCTCCTTGTGGAGTGTGTCAATGACTGCCTTCTGGACATCTGTCAAGTCAGCAGTCTTCCCCATGATTGTGGAACCTACTGAAACAGACTAAGGGACCTTTTTAAATGCTTAGGAAACCTTTGCATGTGTTTTTTGATAATTATTTTAATTTACTGAGATAATGACTTTTGGGTTTTCATTAGCTGTATGCCATAACCATTAACATTAACAGAAATAAGCAATTGAAATAGATCACTCTGTTTGTAATGACTCTATATGATATATGAGTTTCACTTTTTGCATTGAAAAACTGAAATAAATTAACTTTTTGATGATATTCTAATTTTGTGTGAAGCACCTGTATATCCATATATATATATATAGAAAACAAAAACAAAAAGCAGCACCAAAAGAAAACAAAGGGTGCAAAATATCCTTCCAGGTATGTACCAAACCTCATGCTATAGTCCAAAAAAAATGAAGGCAGCAGTCCAATAGAAGAAATAAATGTGATTTATTGGCCCATGTGCGACGTTTTGGTCCAAGATGTACACTCACCGGCCACTTTATTAGGTACACCTGTCCAACTTCTTGTTAACACTTAATTTCTAATCAGCCAATCACATGGCGGCAACTCAGTGCATTTAGGCATGTAGACATGGTCAAGACAATCTCCTGCAGTTCAAACCGAGCATCAGTATGGGGAAGAAAGGTGATTTGAGTGCCTTTGAACGTGGCATGGTTGTTGGTGCCAGAAGGGCTGGTCTGAGTATTTCAGAAACTGCTGATCTACTGGGATTTTCACGCACAACCATCTCTAGGGTTTACAGAGAATGGTCCGAAAAAGAAAAAGAATCCAGTGAGCGGCAGTTCTGTGGGCGGAAATGCCTTGTTGATGCCAGAGGTCAGAGGAGAATGGGCAGACTGGTTCGAGCTGATAGAAAGGCAACAGTGACTCAAATCGCCACCCGTTACAACCAAGGTAGGCCTAAGAGCATCTCTGAACGCACAGTGCATCGAACTTTGAGGCAGATGGGCTACAGCAGCAGAAGACCACACCGGGTACCACTCCTTTCAGCTAAGAACAGGAAACTGAGGCTACAATTTGTACAAGCTCATCGAAATTGGACAGTAGAAGATTGGAAAAACGTTGCTTGGTCTGATGAGTCTCGATTTCTGCTGCGACATTCGGATGGTAGGGTCAGAATTTGGCGTAAACAACATGAAAGCATGGATCCATCCTGCCTTGTATGGAGCATCTTTGGGATGTGCAGCCGACAAATCTGCGGCAACTGTGTGATGCCATCATGTCAATATGGACCAAAATCTCTGAGGAATGCTTCCAGCACCTTGTTGAATCTATGCCACGAAGAATTGAGGCAGTTCTGAAGGCAAAAGGGGGTCCAACCCGTTACTAGCATGGTGTACCTAATAAAGTGGCCGGTGAGTGTATATATCTATACACAAAATTAAGACACAGGGAATTAGCAGGAATAAAATAAGAGCAAAAAGGGGCAATATTTGAACTGGTGACAAGCTCTTTTTACATAAGTTGATTTTTCTAACTAGCAGAAACATATCTCTCCACTCGAGCTTAATTTATTTACACATTTCAGAAACTGTAGGAAGCACACATGCCATAAACTGTAATGCAAGTCACACACAACATGCAATTTATGTGAAACTTTTATGTAACTTGACTGCTTTATTTACAGCAAAATCGGAGCTTTAAAATAGTCAGTGTTCTAAGCAAACCACAGGCAAGTTGCACAAAAGTTATTGTTGCGCACCTTTTCAGAAAATTGCTATTATGCATCATGTTGCCATGTAGCCGCAGCCTTATGGATACATATGGTGCCAGGTGAACTCTATTCACTATAGCAGGGTTCATTTAAATACTATTTGGATGACCATCAGTGATGACACTGCATTTAATCTTAATTATCCAGACGTTTATTTTCAGTTGGTCAAGAACCGTAGACTGCTGTCATAGGAGTCTTAAAAGTTGATGCTTGATATTTTTGAATGGCTGCTGTTTGCCTCTTCTATCAGCTCCTACAGCTTATGTTCTGCTATCATTGCAAGACAGGGACACAGGGTCATTGAACAATCAATGTTTGATAATATGTTGATTGACAATAATGAGGGACCCTGTGTCTTGTAAAAAATTTGCAAAACAGAGGAGGAAAAACTATGCAAATTGAATAATGAACGTTAAACTCATCCCACCTTTCCCCTGACCTGACCTGTGGATGATAATCTGAAACACAGATGTGGGTATGTAAAAAAAGGATTTCTATCATTCTGAAAGGAGAATCTGAGTCTGAGACCACACCAAGGAACACACTACAAAACCGCAGCCAGGACATCATGGCTCCATCACTAGGGACACAGATATGACATTCTACAGGATGTCAATCTAGGGGACCATGCCCCAGCTGTAAATATACAATTCTGCTCCATTGACCATCACTGAACTCCTGGATACATTTGGGGAAGCCAGGATTTGGACCCACTGGTCATCTGAAACCCATGGTTACGTTTGGGAAAGCAAGAATTAACCCACCGGTCACCTGGCTACATGGAGATTTTCAGAGAAGCCAGGTTGTGACCCTCTGGTCACCTGGCCTCATCCCTCAATGGACTGTCAAGATTCCTAAGCTTATCATTACCTCCTCTCTGTGCGTGCCACAGGTGTGGGTAGTCAGCCTTGGAAGTTGCAGTTGCTTTAATCCCGGCAAGTCAGCGGAAGGGTAAGAATCTGTAATTGTGCACCATTTTGGATATTTTGCTGGGACTATTCTATGTGTTAATGTCTGTTTGTGGTTCAAAAAAGTATTACCACACTGTTTTACCCTCACCCTGTGTTGTCTGAGTAGTATTATGCCCACAATGAAAGGAGAGAGGGTGTTCAGTGGGATGAACCCTGGTTCATGGGGGCCAACAGACTAGAGCAACCACTGACCCTGTATGTCTCCACACCATGATTTTAAATAAAAAAAGAATAGCATGCTGGTTATTCTTTTAGCAAAAGTGACAGAACTTGGGATGAAATCTCCTTGAAAAGTTTCCATAGCAATTATCTAGCCTAAAAAATACTATGTTTGTGTAAAAATGAGTGATTGTCTAAAAGCATGAATGTATGTGTTAAGGTTTGCGGAACGCACCAAATATATTTATTGAGGTGATTGGTGCGTTCGCAACCTGGGATCCACCGTGCAGGAATTTCCTGCTGCTAAGTGGATGGCGGAGCTATATGGCGGTAATAATCAGCTCTGTTAGCTTCACAGAGTGGCTGAGAAGACAAAGCTCTGTGCCCTGTTAACTGTCACAGAGACACAGGCTAACTACCCAGACGCGAGCAGTCAGTGGTCATTCATGCATACTGCTCTCCTCGCCGGAGGTGCCAGCATTCTAAGGGCTTGTTTCAGCCGGGTCCCTGAATACTCTCACACACAAACTCCTCGCCGGAGGTGCCAGCATTCTAGGGGCTTATTTCAGCCGGGTCCCTGAACACATTCACACAAATGACCACAATGGCGCAAAGCATGTAACGTATGAAGATACTAGCGCATGGCCATGCGGCCATGCGAGCCTTAAATAGCTGCAGCACCTACAGGACCTTAAAGAAGAGGACCAATGAGAGATTGCCATACCTGAGCATGTGACCCTAGATCTCCACTGAGAGATCTTGCCCTGGGCATGCTCAGTGTGTGCAGAGGAGGACTTAGTCCTAGCACCTATAGGACCTTCCTGAAAGGACCAATGGACTTGGCTGTAGAAGCTGAACATGTGACCCCTGATCTCCAGTGAGAGATCTTGCCCTGGGCATGCTCAGTATGTGCAAAGCAGGACTTAGTCCCAGGAAAGCCTGTTCGCCGTAGATCAGTGCAGGGTACAATAGTAGAGCCTGGAGAGGCAGCAATAACCCTTTGCACTGAATCAGACTCAGTGAGACGCTGGGACCGACGTCTCCGCTGAGCAGGCTCCACTGCGGCCGATGGAGAATGGGAGACCGCAGCAGAGACGGATCGAGACTCCCCCTGTGCAGCAGAGGAAACTTGACTCCTAAAAGTATGTATGTAAAAAAGATTTTTCTTTTTATTCAATCATTTTTATTAAATTTTCTCACATAACAAACAGACATTTTACAATAAACATAAGAATCCTGGCTGCGCAGGGCCCTAACAAAGGCAATTAAGATATTGCCAAGAGTATTTCAAAACAATATGTGTAACAGACAAGGTATGCATATAGCTGTCTTTTTACTGCCTTCCTTTTTTTTTCTTTTTTCCTCTTTCCCCCTCTTTCTTAAGTCTGTTTCTTATCTAAATTTTGATTGATTGTAGGTTCTAAGGAGGCATGTGACTGATCTGTTTTAGAACTAAGACTCTACATCCTATGTTAATTGTGTTTAGAAATACCTTGCATAACAATAACAACAGCCATGTATTAACTTAACAATTTCCGTTAGAGTCACCGGGCCAGAACGAAAGATTGACCCATTAACTGTATATTCTGAATATTTTTTCTAAGAGATAAATGAATGGTACAAGTGAAAGGGAAAGGAGGAAGGGAAGATGGGAAAAAGAGAGAGAGAGGCAGGAGAGATAGGGAGAAAAAAAGGGGGGGTAGAGTTTGTGCAGCTGATGTCACCTCCTAATAGTCTTGATCAGGTAAATAATGATTGGAAGTTTTGCTGAAACCCTGATTAGGATCCAGGGCCGCAAGACTGGGATAAATTTGTTGTGGTCTCCGGATGCTTTTGCGGATAATTCCTTCATGTAGCATATCTGTGACAGCTCTTGCTGCCATTCAAATATAGATGGAGTTGCTATTGATCGCCAATGTCTGAGAATCACCGAGCTTGCCACAGTCAGGCAAAAACACAGGAGACTGCGTTTCTGTGATCTAATGGTTCCTGATAGTACTGAAAGGAGGGCTATCTTTAGTACAGGGGGAATCTTCTCTCCTGTGATCTTAAGATAGGCCGAATACGCCCCCTCCCAAAAAGGCTTTGATTTGACGCAGTTCTACCATATATGGAGCATTGTTCCTCTCTCTATTCTGCAACGCCAGCATGTATCAGGCACATTTGGAAACATTGTATTCTGCTTTGTCGGGTAGTGATACCATCTTGCAAGATTCTTGTAATTTCTTTCTTGGGCATATCTTGCCGCTGACATTTTATGGGTAAATAGATATGTTTTTTGTTTGTCTTCCTCTGAGTAGGTAATGTGTAATTCGTTTTCCCATGCTTGGATAAAGATAGGGTCCATAGAGGAGGATGATTGGTTTAGGAGACTATATATGAGAGAGATCAAGTGAGTCGGAGGCAATTCTCTGATAAACAACCCTTCAAAAGGAGTCAGTGTGACTGTCACTGTCAGTGTCCCTCCCTCCTCCATAAGTTTATAAAAGATCTCATCTGGTCACATTCCAACCAAGAGAGGTTTTGTGGCAGGTCTATGTTTTGTAATTCTTCTCAGGAGGGAATGTTGGGTCCTTTCAATATATGACATAGGTGAATGTCCGAGCATGCGCTCCAGAGTAGGAATTTGGTTTCCAGATTCCCTGACAGAAACTCTGGATTGGAGAATATGGGGGTGAGCGGACTGTAGGGTCTGACTAATGTGTTTTTTTTTATTGGGCCCAGGCTCTCAAAGCATCTCTTATCAGGAGCCCCTGAGGTGCGATCTGTATTTTATCTTTGGACTCGATCCATGGGAGATGCTTCAGAGGTGTAGAGGAGTATCCCTGTTCAAGCGTTACCCACTGTTTTGATTTTGAATAATATTGGCGATCAAATAATCGAACTATCAAGGAGGTCTGATGGTATGTGCAAAGGTCTGGTGGGCCTGTTCCCCCTGACACTTTGTAGCGTAGTGGGTAACGATCTGATACTTTATTCTAAGTTTATTTTGTTTCCGTGCAAATCTAATTAGGGTGGATTTAAAGATTTTTCTTTTTAAGATGTTTGGTTAAAGAAAGGTGATTTTCGGCAACTAAACAGGTTAGCGTTCTTTACAGTTAGAGCAGTCAGACTGTGGAATGCCCGACCACAAGAGGTGGTAATGGCAGACACTATAGCAGCTTTTAAAAGGGGGCTGTAGGATTTCCTCAGTACATATAACATTGTGGGTTATAGTTAGATTGGTGACAGGGTGTGTGGTTGGTGGAGAGTGGTTGAACTTGATGAACTTGGGACATTTTTAAACCTATGGTATGCAACTACAGTGGGCACGGAAAGTATTCATACCTCCTTTAAATTTTTCACTCTTTGTTTCATTGCAGCCATTTGGTAAATTCAAAAAAGTTCATTTTTTTCTTATTAATGTACACTTTGCACCCCATCTTGACTGAAAAAAATAGAAATGTAGTCATTTTTTTAACTTTATTAAAGAAAACTAATGATGACATATTCAATATGACAATTTAATGTTATCAAATTCTGTGTTGTACCTGTGGTTTCAAAATGCTTACTATACCTCTGCATAAAATCCTTTAAGGGTATAGTTTCCAAAATGAGGTCACTTGTGGGGTGTATCCACTGTTTAGGCACATCAAGGGCTCTTCAAACGCGATATGGCGTCCACTAATTATTTCAGCAAATTTTACATTCAAAAAGTCAAATGGCGCTCCTTCCCTTCCAAGCTATGCTGTGCGCCCAAAAAGTAAATTTAGCCCACAAATAAGACATTGGCATGCTCAGCAGCAATTGCACAACACATTTTGTAGTCCACTTCTTCTGTTACCCTTGTGAAAATAAAAAAGTTTGGGTCTAAAGTGCATTTTTTGTGAAACAAAATACAGTAAGTATTCTTTTTCCTTCCACATTGCTTCAGTTACTGTTAAGCATCTGAAGGGTTATTAAACTTCTTGAATGTAGTTTTGAGTGCTTTGAGGGGTGCAGCTTTTAGAATGGTGTCACTTTTGGGTACTTTCTGTCATGTGGATCCCTCAAAGTCACTTCAAATGTGAAGTGGTCCTAAAAAATGGTTTTATTAACTTTTAACCCTTATAACTTCTTATAAAAAAAATAGTTTTCAAAAATTGTGCTAATGTAAATTAGATATGTGGAAAATGTTATTTATTCTTATTTGAAGGTATCCAAATTAAAATATTTGAAAATTGCAACATTTTCAACATTGTTGGCAAATTTCCATTTTTCCACAAGTCATATCAAATAAATTTTACCACTATCATGAAGTACAATACAGTATGTCATGAAAAAACAGTCTCAGAATCAGTGGGATACATTGAAGTGTTCAAGAGTTATAACCTCATAAAGTGACACTGGTCAGAATTGTAAAATTTGGCTTGGTCATTAAAGTAAAAATTGTCTCTTTCATTAAGGGGTTAAACTTGCCTTTGTTAGCCAACTTCAAATTGATCAGAGATGATCAATATTTTGAAATTCACATTCGCCAGGTTCGACAAAGTTTTTCAAATAAATTCAAATTGATTAGCCTCAAATGGCTTGTACTGCAAAGTGCTTAATTGCCTAGAAAAGATGTGTAATATTGGATTATTAAATGGAACCAGACAACAGGATTTACCTCTAGAAGATATTAGAAATACTTTATCAACCTTCTAACACCTTCAGGAATTATGTCTGCATTATCCCTAAACACTAAATGGATGTGTTTACAGCGATGTTTAATCATCATTGCTCCATTTGCCTGCAGCCATTGAACTTTCCTGGGACCATTGTCAATACTACTGTATGGTGGGGTCACTCCCATATCATAGTGACTGAATTCCCCGGAAGTTTTGGGGAGAACAAGAATGAGTAGAAGTTGTTCCTTTTCTCCATGCTTTCCCTACATATGGCAGTGATTTCAGTCACAATGCTTTGGTCATGCTCCAATACACAGTATCATAGAATTATAGAATGTTAGAGTTGGAAGGGACCTCAAGGGTCATCGTGTCCAACCCCCTGCTCAATGCAGAATTCACTAAACCATCTCAGATGTCTGTCCAGCCTCAATTTGAAGACTTCCATTGAAGTAGAACTCACCACATCTCGTGGCAGCCAGTAGCATTGAGCGACAGTGGTCCTGGACTAATTTGATGACCACAGGTAAGTTGAGCAAGGATGATTAAATTAAGCAGTCATACAGAGGATGTGTAAGTGCCCACAATACAGGAGTAAATCCTAGTGTAAGGTTACTTTTAAAACAGTAGTGCACAAAATAGTGCACAAAATAGAAAACTTTCTGAATGCATGAACATTTTGTGAAGGAGACAATTGCATAAACATTTCCAAAATGTTTGTCTTTTGTCTTAAATAGATTAAAAATAATAAATAATAAAAAAACTTTTACAAAAAGAAATGCCAAAGAAATACAAAAGATGTCACAGTAGGCACAGATTCGCAGACAGATGAGTCTTGGTTTCATTATTTTTCTTCAGTAGGAAAATTAGGACTGTAATCCATCCTTGTAGTGCAAAAAGAATTAAAAATAATGCTGATATTAAAATAGATCTCCGGGAATATATTAAAATAAATAAAGAACAAAAAGAAGCATAATTATAAATAAATTCCTAAATGTCTTTATCTAGCAAATCACTCTCATGTTCTTTAGCAAGATAATCACTATAGAATTAAAGTGACTGCAATTGTGTACTAGACTGTTAGGACAGATGTTTGTGATGCAGCTACAAGAATCTATGCCTTCCTTTTCACATGCAAGACATGCTCACTATTGATATTCAGATCTAGTGCTGGAGATACCAGTGAGGTAAGAAGAGGCTGCTCACACTGCTGTCCACCCTGTCTATCCAATTTAATACTGGAGATACCAGGGGTGCTGAGGTAAGAAGAGACTGCTCACACTGCTGTCCACCAAGTCTGTCTGATCTAATGCTAGAGATACCAAGGGTCCTGAGGTAAGAAGAGGCCACTCACACTGCTGGCTATCCTGTCTACATGATATAATACTGGAGATACCAGGGGAGGTGAGGTGAGGTGGGAGGTGAGGGAGGTGAGGTCCACACTGCTGTCCTCCAAATCTATCTGCTCTAATAGTAGAGATGCTAGGGGGGCTGAGGTAAGAAGAGGCTGCTCACATTACTGTCCGCCACGCCTATCTGAGCTAATACTGGAGATACCGGGGGTGCTGAGGTAAGAAGAGGCTACTCAAACTGCTGTCCACCCTGTCTATTTACTCCAATACTAGAGATACCAGGAGTGCTGAGGTAAGAAGAGGCTGCTCATACTGCTTTCTACCCTGCCTATTTGATGTCATACTGGAGATGCTATGGTTGTTGAGGTAACAAGAGGCTGCTCACACTGTTTCCCACCTTATCTAATCTAATACTGGAGATACTAGAGATTGAAGTAGAATGGAGACTGCGAGCCAGGTCCTTTTGTCCCACTTAAGGGTTAGACCTCACATATGCTCCTTTAGTGAATGGGCAATAAAAATACACTGTACACTTTAAAATATTTTATAAAAGTTTCCCAGAAGAATGAAACCTGTTTCTGTAGCAATGGGCATGCTACCTCCCTATAAAATGCCTATGGACTTAGAATGTGGTATTATGAAAGCTCTTGTAGATATAATATGTGTGTCCCAAAAATGTTATCCATACTGGTGGAGTAATGGAGGGGAGATATGTCTCACTGCCATGATAGCGTCAGTGATGTGAAACCAGAGTAGTTTCCTCCAGTACACTATGTGTTGTGAGGGTTAAATTAAAGTTATATTATGGGCTGGTTTTAGTGGACATCTATAGAGTGGGTGGGAAGGTGTCCACCGTATGTCCACCTACAGAGACAAACACTGCTGTGTGCTAACAGGACCTTTGGTTATGTCACATGGTCTGGGTCTTAAATTGCTGGCTTCCAAGGCCTTCCGTGTTCAGTGTGGGCCTGGAGAGGAAGCACTTCAGGAAAGTGTTGCTTGGACTTGTAAATCTGAATTGTTCATATTCTACCAGCCTTGAGCTGGAGGAACAATGCTCTCAGGAGGACTGTATTTTTTTCTGCCACCATTTTGTTTTGTTTTCCTGTTTTTGCTTTACTACATCTTCATTTAAGCTGCCTACAATAAACCAAAGGAAGTTCTTAAAGCCCCATTGTACCCGTGTCTACCTCCGTGTGCAGCCAAGTGAGCCAATCTACCACAATATATTCTGCATCTCATCATCAATTTATATTCAAGATTGTAACTGTACCAAAGAGATAGCTTTCGACACCCATGTAATCTCTATAAAAGGCTAATCTGTTAAAATACCTTCTGTTCTAAAAGGAAACTAGAAATGGCATCTTTTTAATTTTCCTTAACTCTGTAGGTCATTGAATAGTTTTATCCATTCTTGACTGAATGTTTTTCCTTATTCCACTTATATTGTTAAAAATCTTATCTTGATTATATATAAATCATGCATGCCTGTTTGCGCATATTTTATATTCCAGCGCCCCTATGTGGGTACTTTACACTTCGCGAGTAACATTAATACATTTTTCATTTTTTTATGATAGAAAAACAATAGAAAAACAATAGTCATTTAATTTGATTTATTCTTGGATTAGCAATAAATATATCATACAATACCACCATGACCCGGATTTTAGAACAATTAAGGAAGAACTTCAAATGACCTTTTAATGCTTTATACACCTATTTAAATGATAAATCTGCCAGATATGACAACCTTTTGAGATTTTCCTTGCAGGTAAGGTCGTGCTAACCGTTTATGTCACCATAATTTCCCAAAGTCACCTATTATACAAACTGGCTAATGTTGCTCACTTGTGTGTAACTATATATTAACTTCAATAAAGGATATCTCTGGAAATGACAAATGAGCTCTATGAATTTTACATGTTCTTGGTAGTGTACGTCATAAAAGTGGTAATATTGTAGACAGTCCTTTGGAAAGAATCCATTATAATAGATATTCAAAATGCCAGGTTTATAACAAATGCCGGACAATGAAAATTCATACAATATAACTTTTAATTATTAGAATAAAAGGTTTGCAGCCAAACTATAGACACTTAAGACAACATTAATAAAGTGCTCAATATAACCAGTGCTCATGTAAAAATCCATTTGATCTCACCAATCTTGTTGCTTTCTCTGTCACAGGTTCACAGAATAGGAGCAGGAGAGGAACACTAATAATAAGGGGGCAGGGCGTTGGACGTTTTTCTTGTCCTCTTAAACTCCCTGTCTTGCCCCTTGTTAAATATTAATTAATTGAATTATTCTTATTCAATCCTGTACTGAGCACATTGCTTCTTGCTGACATTACAAAGGGCTATTTCTGTGCATGAAGCTCAGAGTATACGTCAACTCCATATAAAGGGGAACACGTGATCTGTAGGAAACATATAAACGTCTCTTAGGAGGGTGTGGGGGCTTTTGTCACGTGGGGGCTGTAACCTCCTGCCTTCACCATCATTCTCCATGGACATCAGACAAGTCCCTCAAGGAAGCAACAGCTGGTAGCGGTAGCCATGATGACCTTCAGATTTCACACAGACCGACGGTTTTTACCATTCAGAACTTTGAGAAAGATGAGTATCAAGTGCTGTTATCTACACATGGACAATCTGTTCGTAACTATTTCATCTATTTTTTATGTTTTACTGCAATGTGCTTTTTCTGTGGACAATTCAATAAACCACTACCTTTTTTATGAGAATATCATGACATTTTTTCTTTAAGAGTAATGCACCTGGTGAATAGTCTTGATTAAATAATGTGCAAAATAAGCATATTTAACACCCCTGCATTGCTCCTACCCTCACAAGGGCAGTCCCCAAGTGTAAGTCTACTCACAATTTATCCATAAGGATTATGTAAGCTACCATAAAGATTGTGTAGCCTCCCAACGAGTTTCCCCCTCCATTCAGGAGGTTCATCGGAGGGGATAAAATATGGGAATATAGAAGAAATTTGGGCTCTTGCAGTGGCAAGTAATACCCAATTGAATCTGACTGGCTCTGTCAGTTCCCCTACATGGGGATAAGTCTATTCCACCATCATGTCAAGTATCACATTTATGTGTCAGGGTTTCAGGAGCATGGGTGAGCATAATCAGAATGCATACAACACCACTGATAAAGATTTGGATCGCCAGAAGTCACTTGACAGCCGATGTTGCCACTTCCGGTATTTGGACCACACTTCATTATATTTATTATGTTCTGGTGTCTGGAGAAATATCCACCTGAGCAAGCAATTTCAAATTTTGCCTGATCTGCTCTTCTCTGCTACTTACTTAACCGGCTTTCCCTGCTGTTCCCCACCTCAGTTAAGTCGCATCTTTGGCCCAGTGTGCACTTAGGACAGGATTTATGCTCCTGGAACCTGTTGATGGACAGAAGTCCCAGCCTAGACTGAACACCAAACTGGGGCTTCTATCCACAGGTGCCAGAGGTCATTGGCTATGCGCATTGTCCTCCAAAGTTTGCTCACAGCTGGAAGTCTGGACCCAAAATGAACAGGAAAAGATGCGTCTCAACAGAGGTGCAGAGAACCGAACAGTGGTTGCAGACAGGAAGCATGAAACAGTTGGGGTAGGCAGAGATGTGAGAGGTGAGTATTTATTTATTTTAAGCTTTGGCTGGCACTCTACTGCTCAGCAAGTTTAAGGTCACAGTTGTTTGCCATTTTGCTGAATTTGCATGGAGCAAATTGCATAAAAAAATATATTCTCCAGATGGGCAAATTTTTGTAAAAGTCAAATAAAATACAGTTCTCCTTAAAAAAAATCATTGATCTAAAGACATTTCCATCCATATTGTAACACTCCTTACAAATTAAGTGTTCCTATCCTTTGTGATCATACATGCCATACTCTGGATGTCTTTATTTGTGCACATGGCAGTTTCAGTATTTCTGCTGAGGAATTCCAGTATTTTACTCCTCTTCTTTTTCTGTTTCTTTCTAATGGCTCTAGTGTTTCTCATATATCTGTTAGAGGGAAGGGGAGGAGCAAAAATCTTCTATGGAGCCACATAAATTTTATGTACACCCATGAGTAGTAGGCTATGTGCACATGATGCGGATTTAGTGCGGATCCGCAGCAGATTTTTCCGCGCAGAAACGCTGCAAATCCGCACTGTGATTTACAGTACAATGTAAATCAATAGTGGAAAAAAAAATCTGTTCAGATGGTGCGGAAAAATCCACGCAAAAACGCTGCAGATTTAAAAGAAGTGCATGTCACTTCTTTTGTGCGGATCTGCAGCGTTTCTGCACCCTTCCATTATAGAAATCCGCAGTGGTAAAAACCACAGAAAATCCACATCAATTCCACATAAAAACCGCACAAAATCCGCATAAAATCTGCTGATGCGGATTCTGCCAGGAGATGCGGATTTTGTGCAGAAAATTCTGCACCCCATTCCCCAACATGTGCACATAGCATTAAGGCTTACATATGGCTGAGCAAATATAATCTGATAGTTGCCCTGCCCTTATCAAAGTGTATCAAAAATGTGTGAGTTCTCAAGAGTACCCCTCCTTTATCAGACCATCTGACAGCGTCTGTGTGTCTCTCCTTTCCTGTATTTTATCTGCTTTTGATAGTGTAATTCCTAGTTCATTTAATTGTGATTCCATTCCAATTGTCCTAGAAAATTGTATGGTATTAACAGTGTTATTAACATTAAGTTAATGTGTTAGTGTCGTGATTATTTTTTAATAGTTATTGGTCACATTATATATATGATCAATAGTGTTATTCCTACCTCCTTGTAGCTCCCGCTCACTAGTTATAGATCAGTAGTTATTGATCTCAAGTTTAATAGTGTGTATTTTACAAGGTTTGAAAAAAAAGATGAAAGACACAATATTGTAAAGTTTATTGAGTATATTGAACAAGTACAAATCAGACACGTTGCATTTCAGTAGGATTTCTGATTTATTTAGTACAATTCATTATTATACATAATGATTTATATTAAATAACAGAGCAATACAATTATTTTAAAACTATTACAGAATAATATAAAACATTACAACTGTTTTATTTTACAATTGAAACTGAATAATATGAAGTATAACAATAAAATAATAATAATAATAATAATAATAATAATAATAATAATAATAATAATAATATGGTCATGATTAAGGGAGCCTAGCCTCCGGAAACGCGTTGAGATTCTTACCCATATGGTTTGTGCCGAAGTTTGTATCCTCCATGTTTAAAGTTTGTGAATAAAGAAAACTCTTTTTTACGGATTCGGTGAAGCTGGACATTCTCTTCTTTTTTGGACTTTACATGCCTGGACAAAGCGGGTCCATGCTCCCGAGGCTTGGTTTATGCATCACGGGTGAGCTGGTCTATATCTCTTCTTTATAACAATAATATACAGAAATCTTTAAAATTATATTCCATTACAATTTTTACAGAGTGATATAGAGCATTACAAATCAAGTATATCATTTAGGACTCCCAACAATTACATCATGAGCTGATCACGAACAAATCAGACACAGTTCCTTTTAGGTGATTACGCACTTTGAACCCTGAGATGCTTTACAGAAAATTATAACGTTGAGTCATAAAAATAAGAAAAAAAATCACTATTTTTCCACAAAAATGTTATTTTATCCCCAAATTTTTTTCATTTTTAACAAGGATAACAGGAGAAAATGGACCCCAAAATCTGTTGTGCACATTCTGATGAGAACGCTGATACCACATACAGTATGTGGAGGAACACTACTGTTTAGGCGCATGGCAGAGCTTGGAAGGGAAGGAGTGATGTTTTGGAATGCAGACTTTGATGAAATGGTCTGCGGGCATCATGTCACGTTTGGAAAGCCTCCGATGTGCCTACACAGTAGAAACCCCCCACAAGTAACCCCATATTGAAATTGATCTACTGTTTTCCTGGTATGTGGTTTTGTAATGAGGGGGTATATGTGAGTTGTGAAGAGTGCATCAGGTTGTCATACGTGATTTGTGTAGTGTGCGTCTCATTGTCATATGAGAGTTGTGTAGTGTACGTCTCATTGTCATACGTGAGTTGTGTACTGTATGTCAGGTTAACATACGTGAGCTGTGTAAGTCAGAAATTAATTTGGTAGTCCATGGATGTGTGGTACAGTTTGAAGCATTTGTTTGTACACAGGCCAGGTTTGTCTGGGCAGGTGTTGCATTGCTAAATGTTCTCCTTTCTTATCCCCCTTTTGTAACACACTCAACACCTTTTTTAGTGACATTCCTTTCTTTGAGGTTTTAGAGACCTCACAGATGAAATGTTGGCTTGGTACGATGCTAGCACCTTCAGTTCTAAAAGTACTGGGGCCCGCTCCTTCATGACTGTCAAATATTAGCGCCTTAATCACCACTTCCTGGAACAGCACTGGTGTGCATTGACCCCAGTGCCTTGATTTATCTCACAAAGACTCCACTGCTCAGTTGTACCTGACCTGTTGTGTCATCTCCAAGATCTGAAGATAATTTCTGATGAAGGCCTGGTTTTGGCTGAGACGTCAACGTTTTCATACAGTGGATGTTCCTGTGTTAATAAAACATTCTCTAAGAATTCTGCATCTGAATTTGGAGTGCCGAATCTATTTTTTAGACGTGCTTTAAAAAGTCTGTGGCACCAAAAGGCCCATGACAGGATGACAGAAATCTCAGTGACTGCGCTGCTCACTAGACTTGAGCGACTTTTACTTTTTTAGTATCGAGTCGGGTTTCGCGAAACCCGACTTTCTCAAAATTCGGGTGGGGTGAAATCGGCCGATTATTGTGAAAAGTCGGGGGCCGACTGAAACACGAAACCCAATGCAAGTCAATGGGGAATCAAAGTCGGCAGTGAGTGGAGGACAGGAAAACACCTACAGTGCCCATTTTAATGCCAAAAACATCAATTCTTATTACTGAAGCTTGTCAATCTTAATTTACTTTATGATAATAATTAGGCATTGAAAACAGGGGGTCATTTGGCTAAAGTTGTGGGGGGTAGGGCTGGCTCAAGAGTTTCTTGGGCCCAGGAAACGCGGAATACGTCACGGTGGTGGAGCAGGGAGAGGTAAGTATTTCAACTTTGCAAGTGCTGTGATCCGAGCAAGCAGGGGGGGCCCACTAGTTGGCACTGGCACAGGGCCCCTCATAGTATGGCGGTGTGTTTGATGGCAGGCGGCACCTCCCACTGCCAGAGACACTTTTGCGTACTATGAGGGGCCCTGTGCCAGTGCCAATGAGTATGCCCCCCACCTGATGAAGGAACCTGCACTTTCATCTGCACCTTCCTCTTTGTCTCCGTGTAAGGTGGTATAGTATGCGGGAAGGGGAACCTGACTTTCAGCAGGGTCAGATTCTGGCTGTGTAGAGTGCAAGGGGAATGTAGTGGTCTGGGTCAATGTAACAGCAGACCCATCTAGCAGTGGTTGGGCAATGGGCAGGATGAGGAGGAAACACAGATATAGGCCCAAATAATAAAGTGGGCTAAATGCAGTTCAAATGTGGTAACAGGACTAAACAGGCGGCATTGCTTTGTTCAGTGGAGGAAAACTGTAATGAATGGCAGACACAGTTAGTAGGCCCAAATAATAAAGTGGACTAAATGCAGTTCAAATGTGGTAACAGGACTAAACAGGCAGCATTGCTTTGTTCAGTGGAGGAAAACTGTAATGAGTGGCAGACAATTAGTAGGCCCAAATAATAAAGTGGGCTGAATGCAGTTCAAATGTGGTAACAGGACTAAACAGGCAGCATTGCTTTGTTCAGTGAAGGAAAACTGTAATGAGTGGCAGACATAGTTAGTAGGCCCAAATAATAAAGTGGGCTAAATGCAGTTCAAATGTGGTAACAGGACTAAACAGGCGGCATTGCTTTTTTCAGTGGAGGAAAACTGTAATGAGTGGCAGACACATTTAGTAGGCCCAAATAATAAAGTGGGCTAAATGCAGTTCAAAATTTGTAACAGGAGTACACAGGCGGCATAGCTTTGTTCAGTGGAGGACAACTGTAAGGACTGGCTGACACAGTTACTAGGCCCAAATAAGTAAGTAGGCTAAATGTTGTTCAAAATTTGTAACAGGAGTACACAGGCGGCATAGCTTTGTTCAGCGGAGGACAACTGTAAGGACTGGCTGACACAGTTACTAGGCCCAAATAAGTAAGTAGGCTAAATGCAGCTCAAAATTGGTAACAGGAGTAAACAGGCGGCATAGCTGTGTTCAGTGGAGGGCAACTGTAAGGAGTGGCGCAGACAGACACAGGTAGTAAGCCTAAAATAAAAAAGTAGGCTAAATGGTGTTCAAAATTGGTAACATGTGTACACAGGCGGCATCGCTATGTTCAGTGGAGGACAACTGTAAGGAGTGGCGCAGACAGACACAGGGAGGAGGCCTAAAATAAAAAAGTAGGCTAAATGCAGTTCAAAATTGGTAACAGGAGTACACAGGCGGCATTGCTTTGTTCAGCGGAGGACAACTGTAAGGAGTGGCGCAGACAGACACATGTAGTAGGCCTAAAATAAAAAAGTAGGCTAAATGCAGTTCAAAATTGGTAACAGGAGTACACAGGCGGCATAGCTTTGTTCAGTGGAGGACAACTGTAAGGACTGGCTGACACAGTTACTAGGCCCAAATAAGTAAGTAGGCTAAATGCAGTTCAAAATTTGTAACAGGAGTACACAGGTGGCATAGCTTTGTTCAGTGGAGGACAACTGTAAAGATGGGCTGACACAGTTACTAGGCCCAAATAAGTAAGTGGGCTAAATGCAGTTCAAAATTGGTAACGGGAGTACACAGGCGGCATAGCTTTGTTCAGTGGAGGACAACTGTAAGGACTGGCTGACACAGTTACTAGGCCCAAATAAGTAAGTAGGCCAAATGCAGCTCAAAATTGGTAACAGGAGTACACAGGCAGCATTGCTTTGTTCAGTGGAGGACAACTGTAAGGAGTTGCACAGACAGACACAGGTAGTAGGCCTAAAATAAAAAAGTAGGCTAAATGCAGTTCAAAATTGGTAACAGGAGTACACAGGCGGCATAGGTTTGTTCAGTGGAGGACAACTGTAAAAAGTGGGGCAGACAGACACAAGTAGTAGGCCTAAAATAAAAAAGTAGGCTAAATACAGTTCAAAATTTGTAACAGGAGTACACAGGCGGCATTGTTTTGTTCAGTGGAGGACAACTGTAAGGAGTGGCTGACACAGTTACTAGGCCCAAATAAGTAAGTAGGCTAAATGTCTGCCAAAAATGTTCATAAACAGGTGGCATAGCTAGGTACAGGGGTGGGCTCCTCTGCTGAGTAGCAGACAGTGGTAGTTGGCGCAAAGTATTAACTGGTCTAAATGGAGGCCAGGGCCCCTGTATATTTTTACTATCATCTATCATTTCAACAAATTTGTACTGGCAATGCCATTGAAGGATTTAACAGCACAGACTACACAGTGGTGGAGCAGAGAGAGGTAAGTTTTGCAAGTGGTAGAGCACTGTTCGAGCTGGGGGGACACTCTCTCGTGGGCGCCGGTACTGGCACAGGGCCCCTCATATTACGACGGTGTGTCTGACGTTGGTTGTGCACCACCACTGTCAGACATTTCATTGTACTATGAGGGACCCTGTGCCAGTGCCGTCGCCCAAGAGTGGGCACACCCGCCTGTCCAGGCAAACGGCACTCGCACGGGTGCTTGCGCCAAGTGGTGACCACAGCCCTGTGGGGGGAGTCAGACCATTTAGGGGGGTATAAAAATGGTCTAAGGTGGACATTCAGCAGCTGCAAATGGAGGAATTGGAGCAGTCAGTAAAAGGAGGCCAAAAGCAAGACATTTTTCAGGCAAGCTAGGTGTCAGCAGGGGAAGGTGGGGCAAAATAATTTGAAATCGATGATTGGTTCATTTTAATGAAGGTTAGATCATCAACATTTCGGGTAGCCAGACGTGTCCTTTTTTCGGTCAGTATTGAACCAGCAGCACCGAAGACTCTTTCTGATAGCACACTAGCAGCTGGGCAAGCGAGCTCCTGCAATACATATTCTGTCAATTCAGGCCAGGTGTCTATTTTAGATGCCCAATAATCAAAGGGGAATGACCTGTGAGGGAGAACATCGATAAGGGAGGAAAAGTAGTTCGTAACCGTACTGGACAAATGCTGTCTCCTGTCACTTTGAATCGATGCAGCAGTACCTGTCGTGTCTGCGGTCATTGCGAAATCACTCCACAACCTGGTCATAAAACCCCTATGTCCAATGCCACTTCAGATTTGTTCACCTCTAACATCTCTGCCATGTTGCCCCCTACAGCTCGTGTGAGAACCATCACCGCCGCTGTGTGCTGGGAATGCCTGAACCAAACGGTCTACAAGAGTTGCTTGTTTGGTAGCCAATATTTGCACAAGGTTCTCATGTGGCATGATATTTTGTAATTTTCATTTATATCGTGGATCCAGGCGGCAGGCCAACCAGTAATCGTCATTGGTCATCATTTTGATAATGCGGGGGTCCCTTTTTAGGATACGCAAGGCATACTCAGCCATGTGGGCCAATGTTCCAGGTGTCAATTCACTGCTTGTGCTGGGTTGAGGAGCACTTTTTTGCAAATCAACATCACTTGTGTCCCGCAAAAACCCTGTACCTGACCTTGCAATGCCACCAGTTTCTATTGCCCCCTGAGAAGAATCCTCCTCCCATAAATATTCATCCCCATCATCCTCCTTCTCCTCTTCAACCACCACCTCGTCCAGGAGAGTTCCCTGAGCAGACAATGGCTGACTGTCATCAAGGCTTCCCTCCTCCTCGGATGCAGATGCCTGCTCCTTAATGTGCGTCAAACTTTGCATCAGCAGACGCATTAGTGGGATGCTCATGCTTATGATGGCGTCGTCTGCACTTATCAGCCGTGTGCATTCCTCAAAACACTGAAGGACTTGACAGAGGTCTTGTAGCTTCGACCACTGCACACCAGACAACTCCATGTCTGCCATCCAAGTGCCTGCCCGTATATGTGTATCCTCCCACAAATAAATTACAGCACGCCTCTGTTCGCACAGCCTCTGAAGCATGTGCAGTGTGGAGTTCCACGTTGTTGCAACTTTGATTATTAGGCGGTGCTGGGGAAGATTCAGCGATCGCTGATGGTTCAGCATACGGCTCGAGTATACGGGTGACCGGCGGATGTGCGAGCAAAGTCTTCGCACCTTCAGGAGCAGGGCTGGTAACCCCGGATAATTTTTCAGGAAGCACTGCACCACCAGGTTCAAGGTGTGAGCCAGGCAAGGTATGTGTTTCAGTTCTGAGAGGGCTATGGCAGCCATAAAATTCCTTCCGTTATCACTGACTACCTTGCCTGCCTCAAGATGTACACTGTTCAGCCATGACTGAGTTTCTTGCTGCAAGTAGGGTTGAGCGAAACGGATCGGACATTTTCAAAAATCGTCCGACTTTCGGCAAAGTCGGGTTTCGTGAAACCCGACCCGATCCCAGCGTGGGATCGGCCATGCTGTCGGCGATCTTCGCGCCAAAGTCGCGTTTCGTATGACGCTTTCAGCGCCATTTCTCAGCCAATGAAGGTGGATGCAGAGTGTGGGCAGCGTGATGACATAGGTCTCGGTCCCCACCATCTTAGAGAAGGGCATGACAGTGATTGGCTTGCTTTCTGCGGCATCACAGGGGCTATAAATGGGCGTGCACGCCGACCGACATCTTATTTCTGCCGATTTGAGTATAGGGAGAGGTTGCTGCAACTTCGTCAGAAGCAGGGATATTGTTAGGGAGGAAATATTAACCCCCAAACCGCTTGTGCTGTAGCGATTTCCACTGTCCAACACCACCTTTTCTTTGCAGGGACAGTAGAGGCTAGATTTCTGTGCATCAGCTCTGTAGCTTATAAGGCTGCCTTATAAGGCTCCCTGATAGCTGTTTGTACACCGCTGTGCAAACCAACTGCTTTTTTAAAAGCAAAAGTCCTGTTGCTCCTTTCTGCACAGTTCTATTGTTTATTTGTCCACACTTTTGTGTGCAGCAGTCCTTTTTATTGCTGCCTGCCATACTTGTCCTGAGATCATTGTAGGGAGATTGTTATTGTAGTACAGTCCCTTTTTTTTATATATGGAAAGGGAGATTTAAATTCACAACAAGTTTACATACACCTTCTACCTTGTTTTACAGTACCATATAATGGTTGTTAGTTTGGTTACATTTTCCCAAGGATGAGGAAGTCGGGTGGAAGAGGTCGTGGCCGTGGGCGGTCATTGCCAGCTGGTAATGACGGTGGTGGTGGTAGTGGAGCATCTGGTGGTAGTGGAAAAAGCAAAATAGCACCTAAGGCTCGAGTTGTTGAGCCAGCGTCATCGTCTGGCTACACAAGGCCTCGAACGCTCCCTTTTCTGGGAGTAGGAAAACCGCTTTTAAAGCCGGAGTAGCAGGAAAAAGTTTTGGCTTTCCTTGCTGACTCAGCCTCTAGCTCTTTCGCCTCCTCTTCGGAAAGTTCAAAATTTAAAAGAAGCGAGTCGTCAGTGGATGCTCCTGGTCAGGAACAAGTCGCTTCCTTGTGTCCTTCACCCAGAACAACAGTGAAGGATGCGTCAGGCGACACAACAGGTTACTCCATGGAGCTCTTTACACATACCGTGCCTGGGTTAGAAAGGGAAATTGTTAAAAGGCCATTACAAGATGAATCGGACATGGAGTGCACAGATGCACAGCAACAGCTAGATTATTATGCTGTTCCATTGACTCAGATCTCAACATTGCCCTCGCAGTGTACAAAGCCAGAATCTGACCCTGATGAGACTATGGTGCCCTGTCCCGAACGCTATAGCACCTTACACGGTGACACAGAGGAAGGTGCACAGGACATTGAAGAGGAGGTGATAGATGACCCAGTTGTTGACCCCGATTGGCAGCCATTGGTTGGGGGAAGAGGGTGCAGTAGCTCTGAAGCGAAGGAGTATGAGCCGCAACAGGCATCAACATCGCAACCGCTTTCATCTGGCAGGCCCGTATCGGGCCAAAACCGTGTGTCAAAACCAAAAACAGTTTTAGGACAGCGTGGCCATCCGGTGAAAGTAGCACAGCGTGCAATGCCTGAAAAGGTATTCAATAGTAGGAAGAGTGCAGTCCGGCAATTTTTTAACCAAGATCCGAATGATCAGTGCAAAGTTATCTGTAAGAAATGCTCAATGACCTTTAGCAGAGGGCAGAATGTCAAAAATTTAAATACAACATGCATGCGTAGACATTTAACCAGCATGCACTTGCAAGCCTGGACTAACTACCAAACATCCCGTAACGTAGATGCACCTGCTCAGAGTGAAGCTAGTCAGCAACGCTACATTGCTTCCTTCACTGTAAGCCCACTGTTTAGGACACCACCTGCAGCAAATGTGGAGGTATCGTCGCAAGGCCAAAGCAGTCAGTGAATCACAAGGTTCTTGGTAGGAAACACTGTATGTAGGCCAACATCAAGAATACCATTGCCAACCCTCTCTCAATCTGCCATGTCCACCACCACCCCCCCTAGTTCCACCATATGCAGCTCTCCAGTCCAGCTAACCCTACAAGAGACTCTCGTTAGGAAAAGAAAGTACTCATCCTCTCATCCGCGTACACAGGGTTTGAATGCCCACATTGCTAGACTAATCTCATAAGAGATGATGCCCTACCGGTTGGTTGAAAGCGAAGCTTTCAAAGCCCTGATGGCCTATGCATTACCACGCTGTGACCTACCAAGTCGACACTTCTTTGTGAGAAAAGCCATCCCAGCCCTCCACCAGCATGTCAAGGACCGCATTGTCCATGCACTGAGGCAATCAGTCAGTAGAAAGGTGCACCTCACAACAGATGCATGGACCAGTAGGCATGGCCAGGGATGTTACGTGTCCATCACGGCACACTGGGTTAATGTGGTGGATGCAGGGTCCACAGGGGACAGCCATAGTGGGACAGTTCTGCCTAGCCCACGGTCTAGGAAACAGTTGGCTGTAGGTGTTCACCACCCCTCCTCCTCCTCCTCCTCCTCCTCCAGAAGCGAAAGCTCGTCCACAGAGCGCAGTGGCACGACAACTCCATCCGCAGCTGCCAGTGTTGCACACGAGGTGTCCCATTATGGAACAGCTAATGGTAAGCGTCAGCAGGCTGTGTTGGAAATTAAGTGTTTGGGCGACAACAGACACACGGCGGAAGTACTGGCCGAGAACTTGCAGATAGAATTGAGCAACTTTTACTTTTTTAGGATCGAGTCTGGTTTCGCGAAGCCCGACTTTGTCAAAAGTCGGGTCCGGTGAAATCGGCCGATTATTTTGAAAAGTCGGGGATCCGACTGAAACACTAAACCCAATGCAAGTCAATGGGGAAGCAAAGTCGGCAGTGAGTGGAGGACAGGAAAACACCTACAGTGCCCATTTTAATGCCAAAAACATCAATTCTTGTTACTTAAGCTTGCCAATCTTAATTTACCTTATAATAATAGTTAGGCATTGAAAATTGGGGGTCATTTGGCTAAAGTTGTGGGGGGGGTAGGGCTGGCTCAAGTTTTTCGTGGGCCCAGGAAACGCGAACTATGTCACGGCGGTGGAGCAGGGAGAGGTAAGTATTTCAACTTTGCAAGTGCTGTGATCCTGAGCAAGCAGGGGGGGCACACTCGTTCGCATTGGCACTGGCACAGGACCCCTCAAAGTACGGCAGTGTGTTTGACGGCGGGGGCGCCTCCCACCGGCAGAGACAGTTTGGCGTACTATGAGGGGCCCTGTGCCAGTGAAGTCGCCAACGAGTATGCCCCCCCACCTGATGAAGGAACCTGCACTTTCATCTGCACCTTCCTCTTTGTCCCCGTGTAAGGTGGTATAGTATGCGGGAAGGGGAACCAGACTTTCAGCAGGGTCAGATACTGGCTGTGTAGAGTGCAAGGGGAATGTAGTGGTCTGGGTCAATGTACCAGCAGACTCATCTAGCAGTGGCTGGGCAATGGGCAGGATGAGGAGGAAACAAAGATATAGGCCCAAAGAATAAACTAGGCTAAATGCAGTCCAAAATTGGTAACAGGTCTAAACAGGCGACATTGCTTTGTTCAGTGGAGGACAACTGTAATGAGAGGCTGACACAGTGAGTAGGACCAAATAAGTAACTAGGCTAAATGTAGTTCAAAATTGGTAACAGGACTAACCAGGCGGCATTGCTTTGTTCAGTGGAGAACAACTGTAATGAGAGGCTGACACAGTGAGTAGGCCCAAATAAGTAACTAGGCTAAATGTAGTTCAAAATTGGTAACAGGACTAACCAGGCGGCATTGCTTTGTTCAGTGGAGGACAACTGTAATGAGTGGCAGACACAGTTAGTAGGCCCAAATAATAAAGTGGGCCAAATTAAGTTCAAAATTGGTAACAGGAGTAAACAGGCGGCACTGCTTTGTTCAGTGGAGGAGAAAAGCAAGGAGCGGCAGACACGGTTAGTAGGCACCAACCAAACAAGTAGCCCAAATGCAGTTTAAATTTCCTATAGGCTAAAAGCCTGAAAATTGAAGCTCAGCTTTTTTCAGTGGAGGACAACAACAAGCAGCGGCAGACACCGTTAGTAGTCCCAACCAAACAAGTAGCCCAAATGCAGTTTCATATTGTAAATATAGGCCGAAAGCCTGAAGATTGAAGCACTGGAGAAAAGCACAGGAGAACACCAAGGAACAGCAGACACCGTTAGTAGGCCCAACCAATCTAGTAGGCCAAATGCAGTTTCATGTTCAAAATATAGGCCGAAAGCCTGAAGATTAAAGCTCAGCTTTGTTCAGTGGAGGAGAACACCAAGGAGCGGCAGACAACGTTAGTAGGGCCCAACCAAACTAGTAGGCCAAATGCAGTTTAAAATTTCCTATAGGCCGAAAGCCTGAAGATTGAAGCTCAGCTTTGTTCAGTGGAGGAGAACACCAAGGAGCGGCAGACACATTTAGTAGGCCCAACCAAACAAGTAGCCCGAATGCAGTTTCATATTGCCAACTGCCTGCCCGTGTATGTTCATCCTCCCACAAATACATTACAGCACGCCTCTGTTCGCACAGCCTCTGAAGCATGTGCAGTGTGGAGTTCCACCTTGTTGCAACGTTGATTATTAGGCGGTGCTGGGGAAGCTTCAACAATCGCTGATGGTTCTGCATACGGCTGGCGTGTACGGGCGACCGGCAGATGTGCGAGCAAAGTCTTCGCACCTTCAGGAGCAGGGCTGGTAACCCCGGATAACTTTTCAGGAAGCACTGCACCACCAGTTTCAAGGTGTGAGCCAGGCAAGGTATGTGTTTCAGTTGTGAAAGGGCTATGGCAGCCATAAAATTCCTTCCGTTATCACTGACTACCTTGCCTGCCTCAAGATGTACACTGCCCAGCCATGAATGAGTTTCTTGCTGCAAAAACTCAGCCAGAACTTCCGCGGTGTGTCTGTTGTCGCCCAAACACTTCATTTCCAACACAGCCTTCTGACGCTTACCACTAACTGTTCCATAATGGGACACCTCGTGTGCAACACTGGCAGCTGCGGATGGAGTGGTTGTGCGACTGCGCTCTGTGGACGAGCTTTCGCTTCTGCTGGAGGAGGAGGAGGAGGGGTGGTGAACGCCTACAGCCAACTGTTTCCTAGACCGTGGGCTAGGCAGAACTGTCCCACTATGGCTGTCCCCTGTGGACCCTGCATCCACCACATTAACCTATTGTGCCGTGATGGACATGTAACGTCCCTGGCCATGCCTACTGGTCCATGCATCTGTTGTGAGGTGCACCTTTCTACTGACTGATTGCCTGAGTGCATGGACAATGCGGTCTTTGACATTTTTTCTCAAAGAAGTGTCGACAGGGTAGGTCATAGCGTGGTACTGCATAGGCCATCAGGGCTTTGAAAGCTTCACTTTCAACCAACCGGTAGGGCATCATCTCTAACGAGATTAGTCTAGCAATGTGGGCGTTCAAACCCTGTGTACGTGGATGAGAGGATGAGTACTTCCTTTTCCTAACGAGAGTCTCTTGTTGGGTGAGCTGGACTGGAGAGCTGCATATGGTGGAACTAGGGGGGGTGGTGGTGGACATGGCAGATTGAGAGAGGGTTGGTGAAGGTATTCTTGCTGTTGGCCTATATACAGTGTTTCCTACCAACAACCTGGTGATTCCCTGACTGCTTTGGCCTTGCGACGACACCTCCACAGTTGCTGCAGGTGGTGTCCTAAACGGTGGGCTTACAGTGAGGGAAGCAATGTAGCGTTGCTGACTAGCTTCATTCTGAGCGGGTGCACCTACGTTACGGGACCTTTGCTAGTTAGTCCAGGCTTGCAAGTGCATGCTGGTTAAATGTCTACGCATGCACTTTGTATTTAAATTTTTGACATTCTGCCCTCTGCTAAAGGTCCTTGAGCATTTGTTACAGATAACTTTTGACTGATCATTCGGATCTTGGTTAAAAAATTACCACACTGCGCTCTTCCTACTATGGATAACATTTTCAGGCATTGCACGCTGTGCTACTTTCACTGGATGGCCATGCTGTCCTAAAACTGTTTTTGTTTTTGACAAAAGTGTTTGGCCTGATACAGGCCTGCCAGATGACAGCTGTTGCGATGTAGATGGCTGCTGCGGATCATCCTCCTCCGTTTCTGAGCTACTGGCAGCGGCATCCTCTTCCCTCAATGGCTGCCAACCTGGGTCAACAACTGGGTCATCTATCGCCTCCTCTTCAATGTCATGTGCACCTTCCTCTGTGTCACCGTGTAAGGTGCTATAGCGTTCGGGACGGGGCACCATAGTGCGAGGGCAATGTAGTGATCTGAGTCAATGGAACAGCATAATAATCTAGCTGTGGCTGTGCATCTGTGCACTCCATGTCCGATTCATCTTGTAATGGGCTGTTAACAATTTCCCTTTCTAAACCAGGCACGGTATGTGTAAAGAGCTCCATGGAGTAACCTGTTGTGTCGCCTGACGCATCCTTCACTGTTGTTCTGGGTGAAGGACACAAGAAAGCGACTTGTTCCTGACCGGGAGCATCCACTGACGACTCGCTGCTTTTATATTTCAAACTTTAGGAAGAGGAGGCAAAAGAGCTAGAGGCTGAGTCAGCAAGGAAAGCCAAAACTTGTTACTGCTGCTCCGGCTTTAAAAGCGGTTTTCCTACTCCCAGATAAGGGAGCCTTCGAGGCCTTGTGTAGCCAGATGATGATGCTGGCTCAACACCTCGAGCCTTAGGTGCTATTTTGCTTTTCCCACTACCACCAGATGATCCACCACCACCACCACCACCATCATTACCAGCTGGCAACAACCGCCCACGGCCTCTTCCACCAGACTTCCTCATTTTTTGGAAAATGTAACCATAATAACAACCGTTATATGGTACTGTAAAACAAGGTAGAAGGTGTATATAAACTTGTTGAGAATTTAAATCTCCCTTTTTTTGGGGGGGAGACTGCACCAAAACTCACGCCCAGTGTATTACACTACACAATGTAAGTGGCAGAACGTGGCTGGAAGATATACGACAAACTAAAAGAACTGACGTAGATCCACTTAGTGGCAATTTAAATCTCCCTTTTTTGGGGGGGAGACTGCACCAAAACTCAGGCCCAGTGTATTACACTACACAATGTAAGTGGCAGAACGTGGCTGGAAGATATACGACAAACTAACAGAACTGACGTAGATCCACTTAGTGGCAATTTAAATCTCCCTTTTTTTGGGGGGAGACTGCACCAAAACTCAGGCCCAGTGTATTACACTTCACAATGTAAGTTGCAGAACGTGGCAGGAAGATATACGACAAACTAACAGAACTGACGTAGATCCACTTAGTGGCAATTTAAATCTCCCTTCTTTGGGGGGGAGACTGCACCAAAACTCAGGCCCAGTGTATTACACTACACAATGTAAGTGGCAGAACGTGGCTGGAAGATATACGACAAACTAACAGAACTGACGTAGATCCACTTAATGGCAATTAAAATCTCCCTCTTTTTGGGGGGAGGCTGCACCAAAACTCAGGCCCAGTGTATTACTCTACACAATGTATGTGGCAGACAGTGGCTGGCTGATATACCACAAACTAACAGGACTCTAGTATATCCACTTTGTGAGAATTTGAATCCCCCTTTTTTTTTGGGAGACTGCACCAAAAAAAAGGCCCTGTGCATAAAACACCACAATGTACGTGGCAGAAAGTGGCTGGCTGATATACCACAAACTAACAGGACTCTAGTATATCCACTTTGTGAGAATTTGAATCCCCCTTTTTTTTTGGGAGACTGCACCAAAAAAAAGGCCCTGTGCATAAAACACCACAATGTACGTGGCAGAAAGTGGCTGGCTGATATACCACAAACTAACAGGACTCTAGTATATCCACTTTGTGAGAATTTGAATCCCCCTTTTTTTTTGGGAGACTGCACCAAAAAAAAGGCCCTGTGCATAAAACACCACAATGTACGTGGCAGAAAGTGGCTGGCTGATATACCACAAACTAACAGGACTCTAGTATATCCACTTTGTGAGAATTTGAATCTCACTTTTTTTGGGGGGAGACTGAATCACAACTCAGGCCCAGTGTATTTTACAACGCAATGTGAGTGGAAGCAAGTGGCTGGCTGATACACGAGAAACTAAGAGGACTGAGGTATATCCACTTTGTGTGAATTTGAATCTCACTTTTTTGGGGGGAGACTGAACCCAAACTCAGGCCCAGTGTATTTTTTTTGTAAATTCTTCATTTATGAAAACAAATACAGATACAGGAACCATAACACATAGTTTGACCAGTATACTGGAGATCAGTATTAAGATTTCAGAAACTACGTTGTTATAAGATGAGAAATGAATAAGCATAATAGAGAAGGGGGGAGAACAGAGTGGTAGGTTGCGGTTAGGGGTATTGAAGGATGGGGAAGGGAACGAGAAAACAAGGGGAAAAAGATTCAGGGGAAGGATAAGGGGAGTTCAATTAGTATAACATGGATTGGTACAACAAATTTAGCCTTAGCCAAAAACGAGTAAATTATATGAAAAAATAAACAACAAGCTACAACCAAGAACCCCTTGGGCATAGTAAGAAATGCAAAGTGAGTTATGTACCCCCACCTGCTCGCATCTCTTTCCAGGGAGCCCAAACCTTCAAATATAGATCATGACTGTTCATCTCCCAACCCGATAGTTCTTCGAGTCTCGAGATTTGGTCTCCCTTAGACAGCCACTCAGCAATGGTTGGAGGGGAAACTTCTTTCCAATGTAATGTAATTAAATGTTTAGCGGCACTTAATAGTATTGGTAGAAGTCTATGTTTCTTAGGTCTGTAATTAATAGATGGGCAGGAAAGTAGAACTTCGGAAGCCAGTAAATTAGACTTAATCAATTTTAGTTTTTTTAGGAACTTGTTAATTTCCCCCCAAAATCCTAACAACTTAGCACACTCCCAAAAAACATGAGTGTGATGGCCCAGAGAACTATGACAGCACCAACAGGAACTATCGTCTGACAGGTCTAACTGATTCAGTTTGGCAGGAGTTAAGTGCCACCTAGTCAAAATCGTATAGGAGTTTTCTTGAAGTAGCATGCATCGAGAGAATCCTCGTGCATTAGCTAGAATGTTTGCGTCTCTGTAAAAATAACCCCCATCTCTATTTCCCATGAGTGAAGAAATGCAGGTTTAGATTGGGTGTTGGTGGAGTTGAGTTTGAATGTAAACGCGGGAGACGCTTTTCATTTCGGGATGTGGGGTTTTAAACATTATGTCAAGCCATGACCAAACTGAACTCCGGGGAAACTTCTTTTTGAAGTTAAGGAGCATACGTTTAATGTGTAGTGCTTGGAGAAAGTTTTTAGGTTGTGTTAGAGCATCTGGAGGCCAGGTCCCCCCATGAAGGATTCTATCTTTATAGAAGTTCTTTAAAGGCTCTTTGGGAAGTGAGGACCACAATCTATAAGGGTCTCTATAGTTCGGATCTAACAAAAATGGAATAGAGCATATTGGAGCAAACGCAGAGGGGAAGGAATTTAAGGGAAGTTCCCTGTTTAATGAGTGCCTTATTTTAAGTGTTGTTAGAGTCACCTCATCCAATCTGAAATCGTTAGGAGGCTTAGCTAGTGACCATAGGTAAGGTATTCCCGTCGGCCCCAACAATGCTAAATCAACATTATCATAGTTACCCTTCTCGTAGCTATCTACTATCCTTAACCATCTGGATATGTGTACTGCTTTGAAATACAGGGCCGGATCAGGGACTCTCAGACCGCCATCCAATGTCGAGCCGGAGAGAAATCTGTATGTAATTCTAGCTGGTTTCTGTTTCCAAATAAATTTAGATATTAAAGATTTTAGGTTTTTAAAAAAGGTTTGTGGGGCATTAATCGGAACCATGTTTAATGTGTATAAAATAATTGGCATAATGTAAGTCTTAAAGACGTTAATGCGTCCCAGCCAGGACAAAGTGGGCAAATTGTATATTTTCAGCAAATCTTGCACCTTTTTGAGTAAAGTGAGATAATTAGCTTGGAAGAGGTGGCTAGGATCTCTTGTAATATATATACCTAAATATTTTATTGAGTGCGTCGACCAAGAAAAGGGACACTGAGAATATAACGAGGTGAGTCATGAGTGGGGAAGGGAAATGTTGAAAGCTATAGATTTTGTGGTATTAATTTTAAAATTGGATAAATGCCCGTATTGCTGAAAAATGTCTAGAATTGCCGGGAAGGCCTGGGAAGGGTTAGTAATCAAAAAAAGCAAGTTATCAGCAAAGGCTAAAGTTTTCAACTCCAACGAGCCAATCCTCAAGCCTTCGACTAGCGTTTCCTGGCGTATTTTTTGGATTAGTGTTTCTATAACCCAAATAAATAGAGATGGGGACAAAGGGCACCCCTGTCTCGTACCATTTTGAATACTGGAGCTATTTGACAGGGTGCCGTTTACCCGTACCTTAGCCGTGGCTTGCGAGTGAAGGGAAAGGATTGCGCCAATAAATTGTGTTGGGAAGCCAAACTTAATCAAGGCTTGCTCCATAAAGCACCAGCACACCCTGTCGAATGTCTTCTCGGCATCTGTTGACAGGAGAACTAAGGGGATCCCTTTATTCTTAGCGAATGTAATGGACTGAATAATTTTAGCCGAGTTATCTTTACCTTCCCTTCCTTTCACGAATCCCACTTGGTCTGAGTGGATCAATTTAGGTAAATAGGAGCTCAACCTAGTTGCTAAGATTTTTGCCCAGAGCTTAATGTCGGAATTAAGGAGGGAAATGGGTCTATAGTTCAAACAGGCTGAAGGATCTTTACCGTCTTTAGGGATTACAGAAATAAAGGCCTCTAAGGATTGTCTAGGTAAGGATTGACCTTCTAGGAGTGAATTAAATAAAGATACTAAATGAGGCAACAGTTGCTTAATGATTTTTTTTGTAATAAATAATAGGCAGTCCATCAGGGCCTGGGGCCTTCCCATTGGGAATCAATCTTAAAGTGTCCTGTATCTCATTAGGAGAGATAGGTGCTAATAATCTCTGATGACCTTCCTCAGAGATTTTGGGTAGCTTAAGGAGTGCAAGCAAATCATTTATTTTGGAGAGAATTTAATGTGGGTCCCCTAGATGTGGCGATGTACTTAAATTATAAAGGCCTTCGTAAAAAGATCGAAACTCTTCTGCAATGTCAGGAGTCCTATATTTATACGACTTATCAGTTGGTAAGATGTGGTTTATAAACCTCCGTTCATTGCGTTTTTTAAGTAATGAAGTCACTAATTTACTGCCTCTATTACCATGTAGGTAAAATTTATGTTGGCTCCTCATGTATATTTTAGCAGACTGTATGTCAAGAATGTTTTTTAGAGTACTTCTTAAAACCAATAGCTCATTTTGTATTACCTTGCTTTGGGATTTTTAATAGATCTTCTCCAGGGTGTTAATTTGGTGAATAATTGATATTATATGTTTTGATCTTTCTTTTTTAACGTATGCACCCAAGGCTATGAATTCGCCCCTCATAACGGCTTTATGCATTTCCAATATGATGGCCGTTGAGGGTCCAGAATTGGAATTTTCCTGGAAAAAGCAATTAAGCGTGTCCGCTAATTTATTTGTCTGAATATCCGAATCTAATAAAGTCTCGTTTAGGGACCAAGTCATTGTCCGTCTGGGCAGGGAATCAATGCTCATTTCTAGAAAGATTGGGGCATGGTCTGACAGAGTTATGTTGTCGATAGAAGCCGATTTAATAAATTGAAGGCTAGTCATCTGGGTCAGAAGGTAATCAATTCTGTGATATGAATTGGGGGGGGGTGAGTAGAAGGTGTAGTCCCTATCTGCGGGGTGTAAAGTCCTCCAAGTGTCAATTAGGTTTAATGATTGTAGGGAGAAGTGTAGTTTTCTGAGGACTTTTTGGGACAGATGAGTCTTCCCTGATGATGTGTCAAAAAACGGATTAAGAGGGAGGTTGAAGTCGCCTCCCACCACCGTTACTCCTTCCGCGAACAATTTCAGAGTTTGTAATGTTTTACATATCCATCTTATTTGATCACGGTTTGGAGCATAAAGGTTGCAGAGAGTTACTTTAGTGTTAGCAATAAGACCTTTGAGAATAATGAATCTACCTTCAGAGTCTGTCAGGGAATCTTTTAGTGTAAAAGGTACATTTTTGCTTATGATTATGCTCACTTCTCTAGAAGAAGAAGAACCTGTGCTGTTGAACCAGTGTGGGAAGTAGGATCTGGACATGTCTGGGACTCTGTTATGTTTGAAATGTGTTTCTTGTAGAAAGGCAAAGCTTGTCTTTTTAGAGTGTAGGATCTCAGGATTTGACTTCTTTTGTTTGGGGATCGTATGCCTTTAACATTGTATGGGGCCAAAATTATGTTGGCCGAAGAATTGTACTTAGTCATAGCTGGGTAGATGAAGAAGCTCGGTAGGCTCTTGAGAAAGTACTATACCTGTACCATATCAGATAAGGCTGAGTCACACATAACAATATCGTTAATGATATCGTTGCAACGTCACGCTTTTGGTGACGTAGCAACGATCCCGCTAACGATCTCGTTATGTGTGACAGCGACCAACGATCAGGCCCCTGCTGGGAGATCGTTGGTCGTTGGGGAGTGATCAGGACCATTTTTTGGTCGCTGATCACCCGCTGTCATCGCTGGATGGGCGTGTGTGACGCCGATCCAGCGATGTGTTCACTTGTAACCAGGGTAAATATCGGGTTACTAAGCGCAGGGCCGCGCTTAGTAACCCGATATTTACCCTGGTTACCATTGTAAAAGTTAAAAAAAAACGGTACATACTCATATTCTGATGTCTGTCATGTCCCCCGGCGTCCACAGGGTTAAAACTGCTTTCGGCAGGAGCGCTGCTAATGCACGCGCTCTGGCCGAGAGCTTCCCTGCACTGACTGTGTCAGCGCCGGCCGTAAAGCAGAGCACAGCGGTGACGTCACCGCTGTTACTGCTGGCGCTGACACATTCAGTGCAGGGCAGCTCTCGGCAGCAGCGCGTGCATTAGCAGCGCTCTTGCCGAAAGCAGTTTTAACCCTGTGGATGCCGGCGGGGGACGTGACAGACATCAGAATGTGAGTATGTAGTGTTTTTTCTTTTTTTAACTTTTACAATAGTAACCAGGGTAAATATCGGGTTACTAAGCGTGGCCCTGCACTTAGTAACCCGATGTTTACCCTGGTTACCCGGGTGCTGCAGGGGGACTTCGGCATCGTTGAAGACAGTTTCAACGATGCCGAAGTCGTTCCCCTGATCGTTGGTCACTGGAGAGAGCTGTCTGTGTGACAGCTCCCCAGCGACCACACAACGACTTACCAACGATCACGGCCAGGTCGTATCGCTGGTCGTGATCGTTGGTAAGTCGTTTAGTGTAACTCCAGCTATAGAACAAGGGAACATACATAAACTTGGGGAATACAAATATACAAACAAACTGCCCATCTGCCGCAGAGGTGGGGGCCGGGGAGTCCTCCCATGGCAGATAGGGTGGGTGCAATCTCATGCACGAGCGGCGATCTGCTAATAAAAAGAACAATGTAATAACATCCAAAAATATTATGTAACTGTTACAAAAGATGGCCACAATGGTAGAAGACAAAACTTTCGGGCAATCCCTTGATTCTAATGTTCTTTCTCCGGCTCCGATTCTCCTGATCTTCAAGCCCAGTGTATTTTACAATGCAATGTGAGTGGCAGCAAGTGGCTGGCTGATACACGACAAACTAAGAGGACTGAGGTATATCCACTTTGTGAGAATTTGAATCTCACTTTTTTGGGGGGAGACTGAACCCAAACTCAGGCCCAGTTGTATTTTACAATGCAATGTGAGTGGCAGCAAGTGGCTGGCTGATACACGACAAACTAAGAGGACTTAGGTATATCCACTTTGTGAGAATTTGAATCTCACTTTTTTTGGGGGGAGACTGAACCCAAACTCAGGCCCAGTGTATTTTACAACACAATGTAAGTGGCAGAACGTGGCTGGCTGATATACGACAAACTAACAGAACTGACGTATATCCACTTTGTGACAATTTGAATCTCCCTTTTTTGGGGGGGAGACACCACCACAACTCAGGCCCAGTGTGTAACACAACACAATGTAAGTGGCAGAAAGTGGCTGGAAGATATCTGAAAAAATCCAAGGACTATAGTACAATTTCAATCTCCCTACAATGACCTCAGGACAAGTATGGCAGCAACAAAAAGGACTGCTGCACACAAAAGTGTGGACAAATAAACAAGATAACTCCAGAAAGGAGCAACAGGATTTTTGCTTTTAAAAAAGCAGTTGGTTTGCACAGCAGCGGTGCAAACAGCAATGCAGCTATCAGGGAGCCTTATAAGGCAGCCTAATAAGCTACAGAGCTGATGCACAAAGATATAGCCTCCACTGTCCCTGCAAAACAAAGGTGGTATTGGACAGTGGAAATCGCTACAGCACAAGCGGTTTGGGGGTTAATCTTCCCTCCCTAACTATAGCCCTTCTTCTGACGAAGCTGCAGCAATCTCTCCCTATGCTAAGATCGGCAGAAGTAAGATGGCGGTCGGCGTGCATGCCCCTTTATAGCCCCTGTGACGCCGCAGAAAGCAAGCCAATCACTGTCATGCCCTTCTCTAAGATGGTGGGGACCGAGACCTATGTCATCACGCTGCCCACACTCTGCGTCCTCCTTCATTGGCTGAGAAATGGCGCTGAACGCGTCATACGAAACGCGACTTTGGCGCGAAGATCGCAGACCGCATGGCCGATCCCACACTAGGATCTGGTCGGGTTTCATGAAACCCAACTTTGCCGAAAGTCGGCGATTTTTGAATTTGTCCGATCCGTTTCCCTCAACTCCTCACATCTGAAAGCTGGAATGAGGAAGTGCAGAACAGACACTGAGAGATCAGATAGCGTCTCTGCACTCTGATTGGTGCGATACACATCAGAGTCTGATAGCACCAATCAGAGCTGGCCATTGTCACACCATGGTTGCTAGGCTCCAGCCTATGATCAGTGCCCTAACATCACCAATCATATGCTAGACATCAGTGTTTCAGACAATTTTACACTGAAAACACTGTGATTGGCTGTTTAGAATTCAAGAGCCAATCACAGCAATCATAGTTATATAACCTATAAAACTGTCCACACGGCCAAGTGGGACGAACCCCTAGGCCAATCATCAAAACCAGTTGAAATAAGGATCTCTCTTAGGTCAATATTCTCAAGTAAAAACCGATAAATTCAAAAGATATAATATAACACAAGATCCAAACAAAAGGTTTTTTTTGCAAAAACAAATTACATTTTATTACACATAAATAACAGACAAAAATTGATAATCAGGTGAGGAGATATCAACAGCTAAAGCAAAAAAGTTTGGAAAAAGTTGTAGTTTTTTTTTTGTTTTTTTTTTGGGGGGGGTTGCCACCCCCTGGGACAATGGCTCCAGGTGCCCTGCTGTTAGAAATAACAGGCACCTTAATGCGATCAGTTGCGGAGCCGCATTTAAGCCATGATGTACTGGGTACATCCATGGTTGGTAAGTACTTACCAGCCATGACGTACTGGGTACGTAAAAGTTTGGGAAGAGGTTAATACATACAGTCTCCTTCATGAAGGGGTGTAACAGGGTGTGTTTGGGGAGGTGAATAGAAGATGTGTTATTGTTGTTAAGTTCTTTTAATAGATGGACTCATTCATTGCATTCACAACCATAAGGCATAACCTGATAAGACCCAAGATTAAATACCTAGAAAACATCAGTCATGTAAAGTATTAACTTGTTCATTTCTTTTTTTAATGTACTTATTTAGTTTTAGTATTTAGTCATAGGTTTAATTATGTTTAAGCACTTAGGTTTTACAATGCATGTATTGTAAACTGTGCTGTATCTTGGGTTGTTTATAATGGTCTGTGCTTATTATACAATATTTGTTAATAAAGCAAATTAAAAAAGAATGCTTATGCAGATATATAAAACTGGATTTTATGCATTATTTGTGTACACAAATATATGACAGCATTAATTTGTGGGGTACAGCTATGTCCAACTCATGAGACCTGTTGCTGTAATCGGTAATAGTGCTGAAATTATCACCATGCAATACACAAGATCCAATTACGTATCTTTACGGAAACAGCATTTTGATTCTGTGACAATCTCTATTCTAAAGAATCCCTATTAAATTCATGCATAGAAAAAGTATTGTTCAATTACCTCATAGGGAATTGCCACAATAAAATGATGACTCAAAGGGTGTTCAATGACCCCACCATTTATGCTCTATGCTATATTACTCAGTCAGGTCATGACTTAGAGGACTTTTGCAATGATGAGTGCATGTATGGTATGGGCCTTGCTCGGAATATTTAAAGAAACAGTCCCCCTTTTCAGGAAAGGATTAGAATTAGTAAAACCACATGTTAAGACTGGCATCAAAAACATTGCTAAAAAGCAACAAAAAAAAAAAAGACAAGTGTGATATTCATAATCTCCACTACTCATAAATAAAAATGTGTCCAAGAGACGGCCCCGTCAGAAAAGAGTAAGATGCACTGTGAATGACATCTTCTAATCAAGCATCAAGGCCTTCCTACACGATGGTTCTGTAAAGTGCGCAAAATATGAACTGAATATTTTTGACATCCCACTGACCCAAATAAGTATTGAAAAATCTCTCTTTGTAGAATTTCAGCCTATTGCAGCTCTGTCAGACAATGCTCACCTGGAATTTTTCATATCAAGAAACTGTGAATATTAATATGATCTGAAAAATACGCTACTGTTCTCGTATCATCAAACAAAATCATGAGGCTATTGGTGCTTGGCTGAGTGTGGGACCTTTAACCCCTTAGTGGCAGCCAATGTAGTACTTAATGGCCAAGCCAATTTTTACAAATCTGACCACTGTCACTTTATGAGGTTATAGCTCTGAAACACTTCAATGTATCCCACAGATTCTGAGAATAATTTTCTGTGACATATTGTACTTCAGGTTATTGGTAAAGTTTCTTCGATATAGCTTGCGTTTACTTGTGAAAGAAACAGAAATTTGGCAAAAATTTGAAAACTTTGCAATTTTCAAACTTTGAAGTTTTGTACCCTTAAATCAGAGAGATATGTCACACAAAATAGTTAACAAACAACATTTCCCACATGTCTACTTTACATCAGCACAGTTTTGGAAACATAATTTTTTTTTGTTAGGATGCTAAAAGAGTGAAAATTTGACCAGCAATTTCTCATTTTTCCAACAAAATTTACAAAACCATTTTTTTAGGGACCACCTCACATTTGAAGTGAGTTTGGGGGGGTCAATATAACAGAAAATATCCCAAAGTGACATCATTCTAAAAACTACACCCCTCAAGGTGCAGAAAACCACATTCATGAAGTTTATTAACCCTTCAGGTGCTTCACGAGAACTAAAGCAATGTGGAAGGAAAAAATAAACATTTTACTTTTTTCACAAAAAATTTACTTTGGAACTAATTTTTTTATTTTCACAAGGGTATAAAGAGAAAATTGTCAACAAAATTAGTTGTGCAATTCCCCTGAGTACTCTGATACCCCATATATGGGGGAAATCCACTGTTTGGGATCATGGCAGGGCTCAGAAGGGAGGGAGCACCATTGGACTTTTTGAACACAAAATTGGCTGGAATCCATGCGCCATGTCGCGTTTGGAGACCCCCTGATGTACCTAAACAGTGGAACCTCCCAATAGGGTTGAGCGACTTTCATTTTTTTAAGATCGAGTAGGGTTTTGGGAAACCCGATTTTGTCCAGAGTCGAGTCGAGTGCAGTCGGCCGATTATCGCTAAAAGTCGGGGATCGACCGAAACACGAAACCCAATGCAAGTCAATGGGGAAGCATAGTCGGCAGTGAGTGGAGGCCAGGAAAACACCTACAGTGCCCATTTTAATGCCAAAAACATCCATTCTTGTTTCTGAAGCTTGCCAATCTTAATTAACTGTATAATAATAGTTGGGCATAGGGAATTGGGGGAAAGTTGTGGGGGGAGTAGGGCTGGCTCAAGTTTTTCGTGGGCCCAGGAAATGCGGACTACGTCACGGCGGTGTTGCAGGGAAAGGTAAGTATTTAAACGTTGCAAGTGCTGTGATCCTGAGCAAGCAGGGGGGGGCCCACTCGTTCGCATTGCCACTGGCACAGGGCCCCTCAAAGTACGGCGGTGTGTTTGCATGGCGGGGGCGCCTCCCACCAGCAGCGACACTTTTGCGTACTCTGAGGGGCCCTGTGCCAGTGACGTCGCCAACGAGTATGCCCCCCCACCTGATGAAGGAACCTGCACTTTCATCTGCACCTTCCTCTTTGTCCCTGTGTAAGGTGGTATAACATGCGGGAAGGGGAACCTTACTTTCAGCAGGGTCAGATTCTGGCTGTGTAGAGTACAAGGGGAATGTAGTGGTCTAGGTCAATGTACCAGCAGACTCATTTAGCAGTGGCTGGGCAAGGGGCAGGATGAGGAGGAAACAGATATAGGGCCAAAGAATAAAGTAGGCTACATGCAGTTCAAACTTGGTAACAGGACTAAACAGGCGGCATTGCTTTGTTCAGTGGAGTAGCAAACCCAAGAGCAGCAGACACTGTTTCAAGGGCCTAACCACACTAGTAGGCCAAATGCAGTTTAATATCTGATAGTATAGGGCGAAAGCCAGAATGTGGAAGCTCAGCTTTGTTCAGTTGAGGACAACACCAGGGAGGGGCAGACACCTTTAGTAGGCTGGAAAAGCCTATTGCATTTTTTAAAATGGTAATTTGGAGCAGAAGGTTGAAGCTCAGCTTTATTTAGTTGAGGGCAACACCAGGGAGGGGCAGAAGCCGTTAGTAGGCCCTAACCACCATTTTTTTTTTTGAAAACCACTTAATGAGAGCCGGAAGGTTGAAGCTCAGCTTTATTTAGTTGAGGACAACACCAGGCAGGGGCACACAGACAGACACCTTTAGTAGGCCGGAAAAGCCTATTGCATTTTTTAAAATGGTAATTTGGAGCAGAAGGTTGAAGCTCAGCTTTATTTAGTTGAGGGCAACACCAGGCAGGGGCACACAGACAGACACCTTTAGTAGGCCGGAAAAGCCTATTGCATTTTTTAAAATGGTAATTTGGAGCAGAAGGTTGAAGCTCAGCTTTATTTAGTTGAGGGCAACACCAGGCAGGGGCACACAGACAGACACCTTTAGTAGGCCGGAAAAGCCTATTGCATTTTTTAAAATGGTAATTTGGAGCAGAAGGTTGAAGCTCAGCTTTATTTAGTTGAGGGCAACACCAGGCAGGGGCACACAGACAGACACCTTTAGTAGGCCGGAAAAGCCTATTGCATTTTTTAAAATGGTAATTTGGAGCAGAAGGTTGAAGCTCAGCTTTATTTAGTTGAGGGCAACACCAGGCAGGGGCACACAGACAGACACCTTTAGTAGGCCGGAAAAGCCTATTGCATTTTTTAAAATGGTAATTTGGAGCAGAAGGTTGAAGCTCAGCTTTATTTAGTTGAGGGCAACACCAGGCAGGGGCACACAGACAGACACCTTTAGTAGGCCGGAAAAGCCTATTGCATTTTTTAAAATGGTAATTTGGAGCAGAAGGTTGAAGCTCAGCTTTATTTAGTTGAGGGCAACACCAGGGAGGGGCAGAAGCCGTTAGTAGGCCCTAACCACCATTTTTTTTTTTTAAAACCACTTAATGAGAGACGGAAGGTTGAAGCTCAGCTTTATTTAGTTGAGGACAACACCAGGCAGGGGCACACAGACAGACACCTTTAGTAGGCCGGAAAAGCCTATTGCATTTTTTAAAATGGTAATTTGGAGCAGAAGGTTGAAGCTCAGCTTTATTTAGTTGAGGGCAACACCAGGCAGGGGCACACAGACAGACACCTTTAGTAGGCCGGAAAAGCCTATTGCATTTTTTAAAATGGTAATTTGGAGCAGAAGGTTGAAGCTCAGCTTTATTTAGTTGAGGGCAACACCAGGCAGGGGCACACAGACAGACACCTTTAGTAGGCCGGAAAAGCCTATTGCATTTTTTAAAATGGTAATTTGGAGCAGAAGGTTGAAGCTCAGCTTTATTTAGTTGAGGGCAACACCAGGCAGGGGCACACAGACAGACACCTTTAGTAGGCCGGAAAAGCCTATTGCATTTTTTAAAATGGTAATTTGGAGCAGAAGGTTGAAGCTCAGCTTTATTTAGTTGAGGGCAACACCAGGGAGGGGCAGAAGCCGTTAGTAGGCCCTAACCACCATTTTTTTTTTTGAAAACCACTTAATGAGAGCCGGAAGGTTGAAGCTCAGCTTTATTTAGTTGAGGACAACACCAGGCAGGGGCACACAGACAGACACCTTTAGTAGGCCGGAAAAGCCTATTGCATTTTTTAAAATGGTAATTTGGAGCAGAAGGTTGAAGCTCAGCTTTATTTAGTTGAGGGCAACACCAGGCAGGGGCACACAGACAGACACCTTTAGTAGGCCGGAAAAGCCTATTGCATTTTTTAAAATGGTAATTTGGAGCAGAAGGTTGAAGCTCAGCTTTATTTAGTTGAGGGCAACACCAGGCAGGGGCACACAGACAGACACCTTTAGTAGGCCGGAAAAGCCTATTGCATTTTTTAAAATGGTAATTTGGAGCAGAAGGTTGAAGCTCAGCTTTATTTAGTTGAGGGCAACACCAGGCAGGGGCAGAAGCCGTTAGTAGGCCCTAACCACCATTTTTTTTTTTTTAAAACCACTTAATGAGAGCCGGAAGGTTGAAGCTCAGCTTTATTTAGTTGAGGACAACACCAGGCAGGGGCACACAGACAGACACCTTTAGTAGGCCGGAAAAGCCTATTGCATTTTTTAAAATGGTAATTTGGAGCAGAAGGTTGAAGCTCAGCTTTATTTAGTTGAGGGCAACACCAGGGAGGGGCAGAAGCCGTTAGTAGGCCCTAACCACCATTTTTTTTTTTTAAAACCACTTAATGAGAGCCGGAAGGTTGAAGCTCAGCTTTATTTAGTTGAGGACAACACCAGGCAGGGGCACACAGACAGACACCTTTAGTAGGCCGGAAAAGCCTATTGCATTTTTTAAAATGGTAATTTGGAGCAGAAGGTTGAAGCTCAGCTTTATTTAGTTGAGGGCAACTCCAGGGAGGGGCAGAAGCCGTTAGTAGGCCCTAACCACCATTTTTTTTTTTTAAAACCACTTAATGAGAGCCGGAAGGTTGAAGCTCAGCTTTATTTAGTTGAGGACAACACCAGGCAGGGGCACACAGACAGACACCTTTAGTAGGCCGGAAAAGCCTATTGCATTTTTTAAAATGGTAATTTGGAGCAGAAGGTTGAAGCTCAGCTTTATTTAGTTGAGGGCAACACCAGGCAGGGGCACACAGACAGACACCTTTAGTAGGCCGGAAAAGCCTATTGCATTTTTTAAAATGGTAATTTGGAGCAGAAGGTTGAAGCTCAGCTTTATTTAGTTGAGGGCAACACCAGGCAGGGGCACACAGACAGACACCTTTAGTAGGCCGGAAAAGCCTATTGCATTTTTTAAAATGGTAATTTGGAGCAGAAGGTTGAAGCTCAGCTTTATTTAGTTGAGGGCAACACCAGGCAGGGGCAGAAGCCGTTAGTATGCCCTAACCACCATTTTTTTTTTTTTAAAACCACTTAATGAGAGCCGGAAGGTTGAAGCTCAGCTTTATTTAGTTGAGGACAACACCAGGCAGGGGCACACAGACAGACACCTTTAGTAGGCCGGAAAAGCCTATTGCATTTTTTAAAATGGTAATTTGGAGCAGAAGGTTGAAGCTCAGCTTTATTTAGTTGAGGGCAACACCAGGGAGGGGCAGAAGCCGTTAGTAGGCCCTAACCACCATTTTTTTTTTTTAAAACCACTTAATGAGAGCCGGAAGGTTGAAGCTCAGCTTTATTTAGTTGAGGACAACACCAGGCAGGGGCACACAGACAGACACCTTTAGTAGGCCGGAAAAGCCTATTGCATTTTTTAAAATGGTAATTTGGAGCAGAAGGTTGAAGCTCAGCTTTATTTAGTTGAGGGCAACACCAGGCAGGGGCACACAGACAGACACCTTTAGTAGGCTGGAAAAGACTATTGCATTTTTTAAAATGGTAATTTGGAGCAGAAGGTTGAAGCTCAGCTTTATTTAGTTGAGGGCAACACCAGGCAGGGGCAGAAGCCGTTAGTAGGCCCTAACCAAAGTTGAAGGCCAAATGCAGTTTAATTTCTGATACTATAGGCCGAAAGCCAGAAGGTGGAAGCTCCGATTTAGACAGTGGAGGACAATTTGAATTAGGGACTGCAGACAGACTTAGTAGGCTGTCCCCTGTGGACCATGCATTCACCACATCAACCCATTGCGCCGTAATGGACACGTAATCTTCCGTGGCCATGCCTACAGGTCCATGCGTCTGTTGTCAGGTGCACCTTTGTACTCACAGATTGCCAGAGTGCATGGACAATGCGGTCTTCTACATGCTGGTGGAGGGTTGGGATGGCTTTTCTCGCAAAAGAAGTGTCGACTGGTTAGCTTGTAGCGTGGTACAGCGTAGTCCATCATGGCCTTATTAATAGTAAATAAAATATATAACTAGGCTCTATGAACTTTTAAATAGGTTCCAGGGGTACACGGGCAGCATTGGTGTGGTCAGTGGAGGAGTATTGCAAGTAGGGGCTGCAGACAGGCTATCAAAGGCCTAAAATAACAAACAGTAGGCAGTCATGGCAGTCTTACATCGGTTACATGGATACACAGGCAGGCACTCCAGGCAGCATTGTGGTCAGTGGAGGAGTATTGCAAGTAGGGGCCGCAGACAGGCTATCAAAGGCCTAACATAACAAACAATAGGCTCATGGCAGTTTTACAGCGGTTACATGGATACACGGGCAGGCAGCTTGGTGGTCAGTGGAGGAGTATTTAAAGTAGGGACCGCAGATAGGCTATCAAAGGCCTAAAATAACAAACAATAGGCTCATGGCAGTTTTACAGCGGTTACATGGATACACGGGCAGGCAGCTTGGTGGTCAGTGGAGGAGTATTTAAAGTAGGGACCGCAGACAGGCTATCAAAGGCCTAAAATAACAAACAATAGGCTTATGGCAGTTTTACAGCGGTTACATGGATACACGGGCAGGCAGCTTGGTGGTGGTGAGTGGAGGAGTATTTAAAGTAGGGACCGCAGACAGGCTATCAAAGGCCTAAAATAACAAACAATAGGCTCATGGCAGTTTTACAGCGGTTACATGGATACACGGGCAGGCAGCTTGGTGGTCAGTGGAGGAGTATTTAAAGTAGGGACCGCAGACAGGCTATCAAAGGCCTAAAATAACAAACAATAGGCTTATGGCAGTTTTACAGCGGTTACATGGATACACGGGCAGGCAGCTTGGTGGTCAGTGGAGGAGTATTTAAAGTAGGGACCGCAGACAGGCTATCAAAGGCCTAAAATAACAAACAATAGGCTCATGGCAGCTTTACAGCGGTTACATGGATACACAGGCAGCTTGGTGGTGAGTGGAGGAGTAGTGCAAGGAGTGTCTGTCCCAGTACTCCCAAAATATAAATAGATGTTAATGTCTCGCAAAACAACCAAAACAAAAAAAAAGGTGGCATACTTAGGTACAGGGGTGGGCTCATCTACTGAGTTTCTGACATAGTAATTTGGCAGTAACTATTTAATGGTGCCAATATAGGACACAGACACAGACTACTTTAAGTTGCATCATAGATGTCTACAAATTTGTATTGTCAGTGCCAGACATTGAATGATGTCAGCGAATAGACTAAAGATTGGTGGAGCTGTGCAACATAATTTTGGACGTGGTAGAGCACATTTTGAGCTGGGGTAGGGGGGAACTCTCTTGAGGCCGGCGGGACCGCCCCAGGGCCCCTCATGTTACAACGGTGTGTCTGACGTTGGGTGCGCACCACCACCGCCAGAGACACTACATTGTACTATGAGGGACCCAGTAGCAATGCCGTCAACCAAAAGCGAGCACACCCACCTCTTCAGACAAACAGCAGTCTCACGGGTGCTTGCGCCAAGTCGCGATACCACGGCCCCGTGTGGGGAGTTTTGCCATTTAGGGAGGTGTAAACATGTCGTATGCTGTACAATCAGCTGCAGCAAATTAGACATTAGAAAAGTAATTCACAGGCAAGAGCTTTTCATAGGAAAGCTAGGTGTCGGCCGGGCAAGGTGGGGCAAAAGATTTCGAAATCCAGTTGTGGTTCATTTTAATGAATGTTAGATCGTCAACATTTTGGGTAGCCAGACGAGTCCTTTTTTCGGTTAATATTGAACCTGCAGCACTGAATACTCTTTCTGATAGGACACTTGCTGCCGGGCAAGCAAGCTCCTGCAATGCATATTCTGCCAATTCTGGCCAGGTGTCTAATTTGGAGGCCCAGTAATCAAATGGGAATGACGGTTGAGGGAGAACATCGATAAGGGATGAAAAATAGTTAGTAACCATACTGGACAAATGTTGTCTCCTGTCACTTTCAATTGATGCAGCAGTACCTGTCCTGTCTGCGGTCATAGCAAAATCACTCCACAACCTGGTCAGAAAACCCCTCTGTCCAACGCCACTTCTGATGTGTGCACCCCTAACACTCCTAGTCTGCTGCCCCCTGGAGCTCGTGTGAGAACGATCACGTGCGCTGTGTGCTGGGAATGCCTGAAGCAAACGGTCAACAAGAGTTGATTGTTTGGTTGCTAATATTAGTTCCAAGTTCTCATGTGGCATAATATTTTGCAATTTGCCTTTATAGCGTGGATCAAGGAGGCAGGCCAACCAGTAATCGTCATCGTTCATCATTTTCGTAATGCGTGTGTCCCTTTTTAGGATACGTAAGGCATAATCCGCCATGTGGGCCAAAGTTCCAGTTGTCAAATCTCCGGTTGTGATTGGTTGAGGGGCAGTTGCAGGCAAATCTACGTCACTTGTGTCCCTCAAAAAACCAGAACCCGGCCGTGACACGCAACCAAATTCCTGTGCCCCCGGGAAAGGTTCGGCATTAAAAATATACTCATCCCCATCATCCTCCTCGTCCTCCACCTCCTCTTCGCCCGCTACCTCGTCCTGTACACTGCCCTGACCAGACAATGGCTGACTGTCATCAAGGCTTTCCTCTTCCTCTGGTGCAGACGCCTGCTCCTTTATGTGCGTCAAACTTTGCATCAGCAGACGCATTAGGGGGATGCTCATGCTTATTACGGCGTTGTCTGCACTAACCAGCCGTGTGCATTCCTCAAAACACTGAAGGACTTGACACATGTCTTGTATCTTAGACCACTGCACACCTGACAACTCCATGTCTGCCATCCTACTGCCTGCCCGTGTATCCTCCCACAAATAAATAACAGCACGCCTCTGTTCGCACAGTCTCTGAAGCATGTGCAGTGTTGAGTTCCACCTTGTTGCAACGTCTATGATTAGGCGATGCTGGGGAAGGTTCAAAGACCGCTGATAGGTCTGCATACGGCTGGCGTGTGCAGGCGAACGTCGGATATGTGAGCAAAGTGCACGCACTTTGAGGAGCAGGTCGGAGAACCCAGGATAAGTTTTCAATAAGCACTGCACCACCAGGTTTAAGGTGTGAGCCAGGCAAGGAATGTGTTTCAGTTGGGAAAGGGAGATGGCAGCCATGAAATTCCTTCCGTTATCACTCACTACCTTGCCTGCCTCAAGATCTACTGTGCCCAGCCACGACTGCGTTTCTTGTTGCAAGAACTCGGACAGAACTTCCGCGGTGTGTCTGTTGTCGCCCAAGCACTTCATAGCCAATACAGCCTGCTGACGCTTGGCAGTAGCTGGCCCATAATGGGACAACTGGTGTGCAACAGTGTCATCTGCCGATGGAGTGGTTGGCAGACTGCGTTCTGTGGAAGAGCTGTAGCTTCTGCAGGAGGATGAGGAGGAGGAGGAGGAGGGGGTGCGAACGCCTACAGCCAACTGTTTCCTAGACCGTGGGCTAAGCACAACTGTCCCTAAATTGATGTCGCCTGTGGACCCTGCATCCACCACATTCACCCAGTGTGCCGTGATGGACACATAACGTCCCTGGCCATGCCTACTGGTCCATGCATCTGTAGTCAGGTGCACCTTTGTACTCACAGATTGCCTGAGTGCATGGACGATGCGCTGTTTAACATGCTGGTGCAGGGCTGGGATGGCTTTTCTGGAAAAAAAGTGTCGACTGGGTAGCTCGTATCGTGGTTCAGCGTACTCCATCAGGGCTTTGAAAGCTTCGCTTTCAACTAACCGGTAGGGCATCATCTCTAACGAGATTAGTCTAGCTATGTGGGCGTTAAAACACTGTGTACGCGGATGCGAGGATAAGTACTTCCTTTTTCTAACCAGAGTCTCATGTAGGGTGAGCTGGACTGGAGAGCTGGAGATCGTGGAACTTTCGGGTGTGCCGGTGTACATGGCAGACTGAGAGACGGTTGGAGACGGTATTGTTTCCGCCGGTGCCCTAGATGCAATATTTCCTCCTACAAAACTGGTGATTCCCTGACCCTGACTGCTTTTGGCTGGCAAAGAAACCTGCACAGATACTGCCGGTGGTGCGGAAAATGGTGGCCTTACAGTGACGGAAGGGATGTTGCGTTGCTGACTAGCTTCATTGGCCGAGGGTGCTACAACCTTGAGGGACGTTTGGTAGTTAGTCCAGGCTTGAAAATGCATGGTGGTTAAGTGTCTATGCATGCAACTAGTATTTAGACTTTTCAGATTCTGACCTCTGCTTAAGCTAGTTGAACATTTTTGACAGATGACTTTGCGCTGATCAGTTGGATGTTGTTTAAAAAAATGCCAGACTGCACTCTTCCTAGACTCGGATCCCTTTTCAGGGATTGCAGACTGAGCTTTAACCGGATGGCAACGCTGTGCTCCAACAGGTTTTGGCTTTGACACGCGTTTTGGGCCAGATACGGGCCCGGCAGATGGAACCTGTTGCGATGTTGATGCCTGCTGCGGCCCCTCCTCCACCTCCGCTTCTGAACTACTGCCGCCTGCACCCTGTTCCCCCAATGGCTGCCAATTGGGGTCAATAACTGGGTCATCTATTACCTCCTCTTCGAGCTCGTGTGCAACTTCGTCTGTGTCACTGTGTCGGTCGGTGGTATAGCGTTCGTGGCGGGGCAACATAGTCTCATCAGGGTCTGATTGTGGATCTGTACCCTGAGAGGGCAATGTGGTGGTCTGAGTCAAAGGAGCAGCATAGTACTCTGGCTGTGGCTGTGCATCAGTGCACTCCATGTCAGAATATACTTGTAATGGGCATGGCCTGTTAAATGTTTCACTTTCTAAGCCAGGGACGGTATGTGTAAAGAGCTCCATGGAGTGACCCGTTGTGTCGCCTGCTGCATCCTTCTCTCTTGTTGTAGTTTTTGCTGAGGAGGACAAGGAAGCGACTTGTCCCTGACCGTGAACATCCACAAGCGACGCGCTGCTTTTACATTTACCAGTTTCGGAAGAGGAGGCAAAAGAGCTAGAGGCTGAGTCTGCAATGTAAGCCAAAACTTGCTGTTGCTGCTCCGCCTTTAAAAGCGGTTTTCCTACTCCCAGAAAAGAGAGCGTTCGAGGCCTTGTGTAGCCTGACGACGAAACTGGCTCCACAGCTCCAGACTTAGGTGGAATATTTTTATCCCCACGACCACCTGATGCTCCACTACCACTACCATCATTACCAGCTGACAATGAACGCCCACGACGACCTCTTGCACCAGACTTCCTCATTGTTTTAAAATCTTAACCAAAGTAACTTTATTTGTTGCTGTCAAACAACTTACACGGTGAGCTATAACTTCAGTATGATTTCAATATCCCTTAACAGGTTGGTGAGACCACAAGGAAAATCAGGCACAATGTTACACACTCTGTTTTCTGTGGCACAAAATCACAGAGATGACACACACGCAGGACTGTCACTCAAGCACTAATGTCAATATTAATCTCCCACCTAATTTATTTATTTTTTTTTCTCAGGGAGACTTTAGAAACCAAATAATATTAAAAAAAAAAAAAAAAAAAAAGGCTTTCTATGGCCCACAATTAGAGAGAGAGAGGTGGCACACCCAGGAGTCAAGACTGGCGCACAAGCTGAAAGGGCAATATTACTCTCCCACTGTTTTTTTAAGTTTTTTTTTTATTTCAGGGAGACTTTAGAAACCAAATAATATTAAAAAAACCAAAAAAAAAAATAGCCTTTCTATGGCCCACTGAATGAGAGAGAGAGGTGGCACACCCAGGAGTCAAGACTGGCACACAAGCTGAAAGGGCAATATTACTCTCCCACTGTTTTTTTATGTATTTTTTGTTTTTTAAGGGAGACTTTAGAAACCCAATAATATTTAAAAAAAAATAAATAGGCTTTCTATGGCCCACTGAATGAAAGGGAGAGAGGTGGCACACCCAGGAGTCAAGACTGGCACACAAGCTGAAAGGGCAATATTACTCTCCCACTGTTTTTTGTATGTTTTTTTTTTTTTTTTTTCAGGGAGACTTTAGAAACCAAATAATATTAAAAAAACAAAAAAAAAAATAGCCTTTCTATGGCCCACTGAATGAGAGAGAGAGGTGGCACACCCAGGAGTCAAGACTGGCACACAAGCTGAAAGGGCAATATTACTCTCCCACTGTTTTTTTATGTATTTTTTGTTTTTTAAGGGAGACTTTAGAAACCCAATAATATTTAAAAAAAAAATAAATAGGCTTTCTATGGCCCACTGAATGAAAGGGAGAGAGGTGGCACACCCAGGAGTCAAGACTGGCACACAAGCTGAAAGGGCAATATTACTCTCCCACTGTTTTTTGTATGTTTTTTTTTTTTTTTTCAGGGAGACTTTAGAAACCAAATAATATTAAAAAAACAAAAAAAAAATAGCCTTTCTATGGCCCACTGAATGAGAGAGAGAGGTGGCACACCCAGGAGTCAAGACTGGCACACAAGCTGAAAGGGCAATATTACTCTCCCACTGTTTTTTTAGGTATTTTTTTTTTTCAGGGAGACTTTAGAAACCAAATAATATTAAAAAAAAAAAAAAAAAAAATAGGCTTTCTATAGCCCACTGAATGAGAGATAGCACACACAGCAGTGGCACACAAGCCCTGACTGAGGCCAATATTTTTCTCCCACTGATTGATGTAGTGTTTTTGTGTTGAGGTAGAATTTAGAACACAAATCACGGAAAAAATAAATAGGCTTTCTATGGCCCACTCAGTGAGAGATGGCACACACAGGGATGGCACTGTAGCAGAAATGCCAATCTTAATCTCCCACAAAAAAAAAAACAGGGACTGTCCTACAATTACTATCTCCCTGCAGTAATCTAAGCCAGGTATGGCAGGCAGCAATAGGAGTGGACTGATGCACAAATTAAATAAAAAGTGTGGACAAACAAAAAAGATAGCTGTGCAGAAAGGAAGGAACAAGAGGATATGTGCTTTGAAAAAAGCAGTTGGTTTCCACAGTGGCGTACACACAGCAATACAGCTATCACGGTCACGGAGCCTTCTAGGGCAGCCCAATGAGCTACAGCGCTGAGGGGAAAAAAAAAAAAAAATAGCTTCCACAGTCCCTGCACACCGAAGGTGGTGTTGGACAGTGGAAATCGCTGCAGCACAAGCGGTTTGGTGGTTAGTGGACCCTGCCTAACGCTCTCCCTGCTTCTGACAAAGCGGCAGCAACCTGTCCCTAAGCTCAGATCAGCAGCAGTAAGATGGCGGTCGGCGGGAACGCCCCTTTATAGCCCCTGTGACGCCGCAGACAGCAAGCCAATCACTGCAATGCCCTTCTCTAAGATGGTGGGGACCAGGATCTATGTCATCACGCTGCCCACACTCTGCGTTCACCTTCATTGGCTGAGAAATGGCGCTTTTCGCGTCATTGAAACGCGACTTTGGCGCGAAAGTCGCGTACCGCATGGCCGACAAGCACAGGGGTCGGATCGAGTTTCATGAGACGCCGACTTAGCCAAAAGTCGGCGACTTTTGAAAATGATCGACCCGTTTCGCTCAACCCTACCTCCCAATTCTAACTCCAACCCTAACCCCAACACACCCCTAACCCTAATCCCAACTCTAACTATAACCCTAACCACAAACCTAACCCTAACACACCCCTAACCATAATCCCAACCGTAACCTTAATCCCAACCATAACCACAACCCTAACCCAACCCTAACTTTAGCCCAACCCTAACCCTAGCCCCAACCCTAACCATAGCCTCCACCCAAACCCTAACCCAAGCTTAACCCTAGCTTTAGCCCAACCTTAACCCTTGCTTTAGCCCAAACCTAACCTTAGCTTTAGCCCAATCCTAACTTTAGTTTTAACCCAACTCTAACCCTAGCTTTAGCCCAACCCTAACCCTAGCTTTAGCCCAACCCTAACCTTAGCTTTAGCCCAACTCTTATGCTAGCTTTAGCAAAATCTTAACCCTAGCTTTAGCCCAACTCACTTTTGCCCAACTCACTTTAGCCTAACTCTAACCCTAATGGAAAAATGAAAATAAATATATTTTTTTATTTTATTATTTTCCCCTAACTAAGGGGTGATAAACAAAGTGTTTATTTACTATTTTTTTATTTTGATCACAGTGATAGGGTCTATCACAGTGATCAAAATGAATCAATAAGAAATTTTTCCTATTCACATGCAGATCAGTGTGCAGCCCATAATTCTAGACAGGTCATTTACATAAGAAAAACAGGGATATCTCTGGAATAAGAAGATGGACCACTCATATCAAGCCATCATTTATTCCACTTTTTATGACCTGTATGCTCATATAGAAGGCTTAGGAGGGTTGATCCCACTGACATATTCTCTTTTAGTTTCCATCTCACAGGCAGCCAAGTTTGCAATGTAGTAATACAGCAGAGCTGTGAGAGCTGCAGCAAATGTGTTTGTAAGAATACAAAGTTCAGTTCTACTGTTCTGTTATTTACATGTCCACACTGAGTCCCATGCAGATCAGTATCCAGTCCTTAGCCCTGAACAACTCATTTACATTTAAGAAAAATAAGGTTATCTTTGGAATAATACATAGAATCACAGATCTCAAGGTATCATTGTATTCTGCTTTCTATCACCTGTATGCCCATATAGACAAGAGGGGGGTTGATCATACTTACCTTCATATGTGCATATATGTTCTTGTGGACCTGTTTTGCTAATCTAATTTAGCAACCATACAAGCCACTCCTATACTGGACTAATTTGTCTGTCCACGCATATTAGTGGGGAGGAAGCAAAGGGCATTATAGAAGATATGGAAATTCACCCATCTCAGTCACAGCAGAATGATGTTAAATCTGACCTCTGATCTCTTACAATGACACCATCAGTTTGAGTGAGTATCCTGCACATATCAGTCTGTGTGATCACAAATCACTAAGAGGGTGTTAGGGCTAGCGGAACGCACCGAGTAAATAGATATGTTTTTACTGATATTGTTGCGTTCGCAGCCCGGGGTCCACCGTGCAGGACTACCTGCTGCTAGCAAACGGCGGCACTATATGGCGGTATGGACTAACTCAGTCAATTCACCGAGTAGCCGTGAAAGCAAAGCACTGTGCCCTGTTAGACTTCACAGAGGCACAGGCTAACTGCCCAAACAGAGACCAGTCAGTGGTCACGCATGCACACAAAACTCCTCGCAGGAGGTGCCAGCATTGTAGGGGCTTATTTCAGCCAGGTCCCTGAATACATACAAACACAAACTCCTCGCCGGAGGTGCCAGCATTCTAGGGGCTTATTTCAGCCAGGTCCCTGAACACACTCTCACGTGACCACACTGGCGCAAAGCACATAACAAAGAACAATGCTAGTGCATGGCCGTGCGGCCATGTGAGCCTTAAATAGTTGCAGCACGTACAGGACCTTCCTAGAAGGACCAATGAGAGGCTGCCACAGAGCGTGAGCACCTTCAGGACCTTCCTGAAGGACCAATGGCCTTAGCTGCAGTATCTGATCATGTGACTCCACTGAGAGATCTTACTCTGGGCATGCTCAGAGCGAGAAAAGCAGGACTTAGTCCCAGAAGCGTCTGCTCGCTGCTGCCCAGCACTGACTTCAATGGCAGAAGCAGGAAAGGCAGCAGTAACTCTTTGTACAGAGTCAGACTGAGCGAGACGCTGGGACCGACGTCTCCGCTGAGCAGGCTCCACTGCGGCAGGAGAAGAATGGGAGACCGCAGCGGAGATGGCCCGAGATTCCCCCTGTGCAGAGGCAGGAACTCGACCCCTAACAGAGGGTTAAGTTTTTTAGCCTTTTTTTTCGTTTTCATTTTAAAAAATCATGAAAAGTCAGTCAGTGCGTTATCTTAGTAAATTGACTTTTCGTTATGACTGCATTATAATCCATTATAGTTCAGGTCACATTGACATTACTAAAGCTGTGTTTGCATTGAAGTGATTGAAAGGAATTGGAAACAGTCCTAGGATATCTCAAAGTGTATTTCATATTTTTTTCTAGGAAATTAGTGGACCTTCGATTTTTGAGAAAAAATTGCTATTCCTGTCTAATTTGAATTTCAGAAAATGTCATCATCTCTATACATGAGTACATGCAAGCATCCAGCAATAAAAAATATACACATAAATATTTATTAGCAGTGAGGAAACCACATACATAAGCATAAAATGAATAAAACATACATACAAATATCCTGTATATCAACAATAAAGAAGTGGTAGACATCAGTATCCAGCAACAAATTAACTTCACACAAAAATATCAGCAGTAAAGAGCCCATATACAAAAGTATATTCCAGCATTCATTAATGGCAAAATCTGTACACGGAAATATATATCAGCAGACAGTAGTGAATAAACATTGCAGCAATCGCGCATCATCCTCCCCTATATTATAATCACTGTAATAACCATTCATATTCCTCAGCCTGATTTCTTACCATAGGAACAATAGTTTGCAGTAATAATCAATCATATCCTTTTTCAATATTTCCACTTTGGGTCCCAGAAGTTGTCACTGGACACGTGTCTCCTGGAGCGCATTTGCTGAATAAAGAGGACCCGTGCCCACTGGAATGCACACAGCGTTCCACTGATAGAGGCTGCCCATGGCTCATCGTAACCATTTCCTCTGATGAACCCCATTTGGATTGCCAATAGGGGGAAATAAGTCTGGATAGGGTACCAGCCTTTCTGAGATAAGTGTCAACCTTTACTATCAGCATAGTTCTTTGACTACACCTGTGCTTTACAATAATCCACTGTGCTACTGGGGCCATGCATACTTATACATGGGATGGGTATCAGACCCTCTGAGATAAGTGTCAACCTGTATTATTGACATAGTTTCTTGATTACATCTGTGCTTTACAAGAACCCATTGAGTTACTGGGCCATGCACAGTCATACACTAAAAATGACAATTGCTGCATTACCCTTTTTGCTTCCTGCTTCTTTTCTGCCTTCTTCCTTTTTTGTTAAAAACCTTTCTCCCATTTGAGAAATAGGCTTTTATATGATATAAATTCGTTGTCCATGAGTCTGGAAATTGCTTTGGCCAGTGTTCCCCAAGTTTGGTCCTCAAGAGCCACCAAAGGGTCTTGTTTTCAGTATTTCCTTAGTATTGCCCAGGTGAGAATTCCATCATCTAGACAGGCAACAATTCCATCACCTGGGACATACTAAGGAAATCCTGAAAACATGACCTGTTGGTGGCTCTTGAGCACTGGAGTTGGAGAACACTGGCTAAGACTATCTCCTCTATACATCACATCAAGATATTAACCAATAAAGGCATACGAAATATATGCTTATGCGAGCACCGTCTGTTCTCTGTAATATTGAGCCATATTCGTGCACGGATCAGTACAGACTAGGCGCAAAGGATCATACATTTTAAATGCATTTTAAAGCACTTTGTGTAGGTGTTTGGTGGTGGCTTTATTAAGGAGTCTTGTTGAGCGTCAGGGAGGCTCAGTCAACATGGAGGCAAGGTGCCACTTCGCTACCCAGGTTGTCAACCTCGGCTGTAAGGAAGGGATATATATATAGGGTGGTGCACAATCTATGTTCCCTAGACACTTCCTTTATGTTGCCTATTTAGCGCCAAATCAATGCGCTATTTTAGTTTTGTATCCCAGTGAAGAAATCATCTGGGATTATTATTACCAGACCCTCTATTACTCCTTTTCTAAGAAAAAGATAATTTTTTGTATATTTGGTATTTTAAAAAAATCCATAAATAAAAGTTATTTTTTAAGGCGCTCTTTTCTTCGTATATGGTTTTCCAATGCTTTGCAGCCCAACAATAGTATCTGTACACATATTGGGTATTATTATCCTCAAAAAGTAATAGCTTTATAAATAGTATGGCTTAATTCCTTTTGCTACCCTTTTGAAAAGGAAAAATAAGGGGCTAAAACAACATTTTTGTGGAAATAAATTTAAGTTTTCATTTTCCTGTGGCAAAGTTACAAAACCTTTGTGAAGTAGCTTTGCATTCATAAAGGTCACCATGGCCCTAAATGAATTCCATAAAGCATGTAGGTTTCAAAATGTGGTTACTTGTCAGGATTTTTGGCTGTTTTAGCTCTTTTAGGGCTGTTCGAATGTGACATGGCATCCTCAACCTATTCACAACAGAGATGACCTCCTAACGTCAAATAGCGCTTCTTCATTATAAGCCATGTCATGTCCCAAACAACAAATTCTGACCACATATGGGGTATTACCATGTTCACTAGAAACTGCATAACTCATTTTGGGCTGCATGTTACTAAAGCAACAATTTAGTTGACAAAAATGTAATTTTTCATATTATGATTAGTGATGAGCGAATATACCCGTTACTCGAGATTTCTAGAGCACGCTTGGGTGTCCTCCGAGTATTTTTTAGTGCTCGGAGATTTAGTTTTCAGCGCCGCAGCTGAATGATTTACAGCTATATATATAATCCGGAAAAAGGAGTCACAAAACTGCCATTTAAGGTATAAAAGGATAACAGCATTTATTAGTTAGCATAACAGTAAAATATTCAGAATAAAGTACAAAACTCCCAATCATAATAGGGTAACTATGTGAAAAGCGGACATAGCTAACAGAAACCATATACCACACCTAGCGTGCCGCTCATGTGACCGCCACGTGACCAATCACAAGCCGCGACGTCATTCTCAGGTCCTAAATTCCTAATTCTAGGAATTTAGGACCTGAGAATGACGTTGCGGCTTGTGATTGGTCGCGTGGCGGTCACATGAGCGGCACGCGACCAATCAGAAGCCGTGATGTCATGGAAGGCCCTAAACGCGCTCATTTTAAGCAAAGAAGGCTGCCGGTTAACAGCGGTAAGGTGCAGGGGCCTCCGGAGAGGTGAGTATATTAATATTTTTTATTTTAATTCTTTATTTTACACATTAATATGGATCCCAGGGCCTGAAGGAGAGTTTCCTCTCCTTCAGACCCTGGGAACCATCAGGATACCTTCCGATACTTGGTGTCCCATTGACTTGTATTGGTATCGGGTATCGGCTATATCCGATACTTTTCGGGTATCGGCCGATACTATCCGATACCGATACTTTCAAGTATCGGACGGTATCGCTCAACACTAGTTACTGTCTGAAGTGGGTGGCGGGAGGCTTATTATACTAACGGTCTCAGATTTATTATAAGCTCTCGGACCCCTATTCTTTAACAATAATCGTAGCATGTCCTCCATTTTGTGATGTTAAAATAATAAGCCCCAACCACCAAATTAAGTGATGAAATATTCAAATATTTATACCAACACAGTTAGCAGGCAACCAATGGGGCAACAAGCAAGGTGCCCCTCACAGGCATAAGGGACAGCCAGTGACATGACACATTAAAAATAAGGTGCACATTTAGAGCAGGAGGTCCAGCTTGCGTTACCAATCAGAATGTGCCCGCTCAGAACAAATGTTGATTTCCCTTCAGTAACAGTATATAAAAAAATAAAATATATTACAAATGTCCACATCTGTGACTCACTCACAGTACAACTGTCCTCCATTCTGGTCAACTCATTGCTTCCTATTGTGGCCGCCAATAAATCCCCATACAATAATATCCTCTATTATGTCATCCATACAGTAATAATGTCTCCAATTCTGACCTCCATACAGTAATAATATATCAGATTATAGTCCCATACAGTGTAATGTCCCTCAATGTGGCCCCCACACAGTGTAATATTCCTCATTTTGGCCTGCAAATAATGTCTCTTACCTGCTATCATGTCTGTTGCCAGTTCCATGTTTTTGCTTAACATGCATTTTAGACAAAAAGTATAACATTTAAATCTTTTATCAAAAGTTGTTATCAGCCACTCCTATCCAACCCTGAAAAGTTATTCAATCAACTACAAATGCAAGGCAGGTTTGACATTAAAATTGTTGTGACTTGTATGTGAATGCAATTTGACAATTTAAATAGGTGATCCAAAAGAGACCTGCACCATTTAATGCCTCAAAGTGCTCTAATTATTTGTGTTCAAATAGTTGGTTAACCCCTAAAGCTCTGAGCCACTTTGTACATTAATGATTGAGTCTCATTGTCCAATTCTGACCAGTGTCCTTTGTGTAGTAATAACTCTGGAAGGCTTTAACATATTCCAGTGATTCTGAGAATATTTTTTCAGGACGAATTGTACTTCATGCTAGTGGTAAACAGTGGTCAATAAAATTAGCTTTTTTATAAAAATATTGAAAGTTTGGCAAAAAAATTTAAAAATGACATAATTTTCAAACTTTGAAGTTTTATGCCCTTAAACCAGATAACTATCTAATATATATTAGATATATATATAGCTAAATGTGTGTGTGTGTGTGTATGTGTGTGTGTATGTCCGGGATTGGCATCTGCACTGTCGCAGCTACAGCTACAAAAATTTTGCACAGTCACACGTCTGGACCCCGAGAGCGTCATAGGATATGTTGTGAGGCAAAATTTTAACCCCGCACATTCCAATTCACCAAACAATTTTGCCCCTATCTACATAATGGGGAAAAAGTGAAAGGAAAAGTGTTGGAGGCAAATTGATAGCTGCCAGATGTGAACAAGGGGGACTTAAAGAATGAGAGCGATGGTGCCAAAGAGTATATATCGTACAGTTGCTAAGGTGGGGCCCCGACATGGGTTACTCACCACACACGGGGATATGAACACACACACAAAATGCGCCACACACTACCACGTGCTTGAACACATATACCACCCTCACACATACACCAACCTCACCACATGAAAGTCAAAACACAAAAGTCACCGCTCAAAACTCGCCACATGCAAAATTCGCCACATGCAAAACTAGGCTCATGCAAAACTCGCCACACGTGCAAAACTCACCTCATGGAAAACTCGCCACATGCAAAACTTGCACACGCGGAAAAATTGCCACATGCACAAAAGTTGCAACACATGCAAAAGTTGCTTCACACAAAACTTGCACATGCTCAAAATGCACCACACATAAAACTCGCCACGTGCAAAACTTGCTGCACACAACTTGCTGCACTATCCTGTCACATGCAACTCGACACACAAAAAGTTGCTACACGCATGTCGCCACACAAAACTCATCTCACAAAAGTCGCTACATGCATGTCGCCACACGCAACTCAACACACACAACTTGACACATGAAACTCTCCCTAAAACACACACAAGTCTGGTATTATCCTTCAAAAATAAAAATCTGATTAATAAGCAGACAAACTACAGGAGCAACAAATGTACCATATAGGAAATACGGCAGCTGTCAGTCACATGACCTGTCTATTATGTGTATGTGTGAGGTAATATATACTGCCAGGGGGGAGGGCTTCCTGTTGGCTGGGGATTTATCAGGCTGCCAATTTAGCTTACAAATACTGAGGTAAAAATACTGAGCAAATAATGTGTGAACGAGGTCTAATACAGAAGGAGATGACACACAGGTATATACTATATACAGGAGGAGATGACGTACAGGTGCATACTATATACAGGAGGAGATGACACACAAGTATATACTATATACAGGGGAGATGACACACATATATATAGTATATACAGGAGGAAATGACTTACAGGTATATACTATATACAGGAAGAGATGACATACAGGTATATACTATATACAGGAGGAGATGACACACAGGTGTATACTATATACAGGAAGAGATGACATACAGGTATATACTATATATAGGAGGAGATGACATACAGGTATATACTATAAACAGGAGGAGATGACACACAGGTGTATATTATATACAGGAAGAGATGACATACAGGTATATACTATATATAGGAGGAGATGACATACAGATATATACTATATACAGGAGGAGATGACACACAGGTGTATACTATATACAGGAGTAGATGACATATAGCAGGTATATACTATTTACAGGGGAGATGAAATACAGCTATATATGATATACAGGGGAGATGACATACAGGTATATACTATATAAAAGAGGAGATGACACATAGGTATATACAGGAGGAGATGACATACAGCAGGTATATATTATATACAGGGGAGATGACATTCAGGTTTATACTATATACAGGAGATGAGATACAGGTACAGTGGGGCAAAAAGGTATTTAGTCATTCAGCAATAGTGCAAGTTCCACCACTTAAAAAGATGAGAGGCGTCTGTAATTTACATCATAGGTAGACCTCAACTATGGGAGACAAACTGAGAAAAAAAAATCCAGAAAATCACATTGTCTGTTTTTTTATCATTTTATTTGCATTTTATGGTGGAAAATAAGTATTTGGTCAGAAACAAAATTTCATCTCAATACTTTGTAATATATCCTTTGTTGGCAATGACAGAGGTCAAACGTTTTCTGTAAGTCTTCACAAGGTTGCCACACACTGTTGTTGGTATTTTGGCCCATTCCTCCATGCAGATCTCCTCTAGAGCAGTGATGTTTTTGGCTTTTCGCTTGGCAACACGGACTTTCAACTCCCTCCAAAGGTTTTCTATAGGGTTGAGATCTGGAGACTGGCTAGGCCACTCCAGGACCTTGAAATGCTTCTTACGAAGCCACTCCTTCGTTGCCCTGGCGGTGGGCTTTGGATCATTGTCATGTTGAAAGACCCAGCCACGTTTCAACTTCAATGCCCTTGCTGATGGAAGGAGGTTTGCACTCAAAATCTCACGATACATGGCCCCATTCATTCTTTCATGTACCCGGATCAGTCGTCCTGGCCCCTTTGCAGAGAAACAGCCCCAAAGCATGATGTTTCCACCACCATGCTTTACAGTAGGTATGGTGTTTGATGGATGCAACTCAGTATTCTTTTTCCTCCAAACACGACAAGTTGTATTTCTACCAAACAGTTCCAGTTTGGTTTCATCAGACCATAGGACATTCTCCCAAAACTCCTCTGGATCATCCAAATGCTCTCTAGCAAACTTCAGACGGGCCCGGACATGTACTGGCTTAAGCAGTGGGACACGTCTGGCACTGCAGGATCTGAGTCCATGGTGGCGTAGTGTCTAGGTCCCCCCGCGTGGTTCTGGGATTTTTGCTCACCGTTCTTGTGATCATTCTGACCCCACGGGGTGGGGTTTTGCGTGGAGCCCCAGATCGAGGGAGATTATCAGTGGTCTTGTATGTCTTCCATTTTCTAATTATTGCTCCCACTGTTGATTTCTTCACTCCAAGCTGGTTGGCTATTGCAGATTCAGTCTTCCCAGCCTGGTGCAGGGCTACAATTTTGTTTTTGGTGTCCTTTGACAGCTCTTTGGTCTTCACCATAGTGGAGTTTGGAGTCAGACTGTTTGAGGGTGTGCACAGGTGTCTTTTTATACTGATAACAAGTTTAAACAGGTGCCATTACTACAGGTAATGAGTGGAGGAAAGAGGAGACTCTTAAAGAAGAAGTTACAGGTCTGTGAGAGCCAGAAATCTTGATTGTTTGTTTCTGACCAAATACTTATTTTCCACCATAAAATGCAAATAAAATGATAAAAAAACAGACAATGTGATTTTCTGGATTTTTTTTTCTCAGTTTGTCTCCCATAGTTGAGGCCTACCTATGATGTAAATTACAGACGCCACTCATCTTTTTAAGTGGTGGAACTTGCACTATTGCCGAATGACTAAATACTTTTTTGCCCCACTGTATATACTATATATAGGAGGAGATGACATATAGGTATATACAATATACAGGAGTAGATGACATATAGCAGGTATATACTATTTAAAGGGGAGATGACATACAGGTATATACGATATACAGGGGAGATGACATACAGGTATATACTATATACAGGAGATGACATACAGGTGTATACTATATATAAGGGAGATGACAAACATGTATATACTGTGGGGAAAATGAAAGTTGTGGGGCGAAATTGAGAGGTTTGAGGTGAAAATGAAAAAGTGTGAGTGCAAAATGAGAGGAGTGAGGGAAAATAGGGGAGTGATCAGAAAATGACAGATGTGAGGTCGAAATGACAGGTGTTAGGGGGGAATGAGAGGAGTGAGGGGGGAATGAGAGGAGTGAGGGGGGAAAATAAGAGGAGTGAGGGGGAAAATGAGAGGTGTGAGGGAGAAAATGAGAGAAGTGAGGGAGAAAATGAGAGAAGTGAGGTGCTAAATGAGAGGGGTGATGGGAAAATAAGAGAAGTGAGGTGCTATAACTAACCACAGATATTTACTATGCCCAGGCAATGCCGGGCTCTTCAGCTAGTATCAAATAAAATAGATAATTAAGAACATTTGCTACATGTATACTTTAAATTAGCACTATTTTTGTAACATAAGTTTTAGTTTTTTTGTTAGGAAGTTAGAAAAGTTAAAAGTTTATGAACAATTTCACATTTTTCCAATAAATATACAAGGACCACATCACATTTGAAGTGACTTTGAGCGGTCTATGTGACAGAAAATACCAAAAAGTGACATCATTCTAAAACCCACATCCCTCAAAGTGCTCAAAACAACATTCAAGAAGTTTATGAACCCTTCTGATGTTTCACAGAAACGAAAGCAATGTGAACAGAAAAAATTTACATTTTATTTTTTCCTGCAAAAATGCTACCTTAGTCCCAAATCATTTTCACAAAGGTGACAGTAGAAAATGAACCATACAATTTGTTGTGCAATTTCTCCTGAGTATGCTGATTCTTCATATGTGGTGGAAAACTACTGTTTGAGCGCATGGCAAGGCTCGGAAGAGAAGGAGCAAAATTCGACTTTTGGAACTCAAAATTGTCTGGAATCAGTAGCGGACCCCATGTTGCATTTGGAGAACGCTAAAGAATGCCTAAACAGCGGAAACTCCCTACAAGTGACCCCATTTTGTAAACTATACCACTCATGGAATGTATCTAGATATGTGGTGAGTAACTTTTTCCCCAAGGTGCATCACATAATATTATAACATTGAGCTGTAAAAATAAAAAAAATCCAATTTTTCCCACAAAAATGTTGTTTTAGCCCAAGTTTATTTTATTTTCACAAGAGTAACGGGGCAAAATGGACAGTATCATTTGTTATGCAATTTCTTCTGGTTGCAATATGTGGTGGAAAACTACTGTTTGGGTGACCTGCAGTGCTCGGAAAGGAAGTAGCACCATTTGACTTTTGGAGTGCAAAATTGCCTGGAATAGATAGTGGAAACCATGTCATGTTTCCAGAGCCCATGATTTGCCTAAACAGTGAAAACTCCTCATCAAATGACCCCATGTTGGAAACTAGACCCCTCAAGAAATTAGATATTGAAAACTGAAACGTACGTTTTTTCCACAGAAAAGTTGTTTTAGCCCCAATTTTTTTTTATTTTCACAAGGGTAACAGCTCTCCTCTCTCTTCTCTCAATGAACCATACAATTTTTTCTGCATTATCTCCTGAGTATGTCAATGCACTATATTTAGTGGAAAACTACTCTTTTTTGACACACGGCAGAGCTCTGAAAGAAGGAGCGCAATTTGACTTTTGGAGTGCAAAATTGTCTGGAATAGATTGTGAACTCCATTGTCAAGTTTGAAGAGCCCCAAATGTGCTTAAACAGTGGAAACTCCTAACAAGTGACCCCATTTGGAAACTACACCTTTTGAAGAATTCCTTTAAGGGTGTAGTAAGCATTTTAAACAGACGGGTATTTCAAAGAATTGGTCTGTGAAAATAAAAAGTTACATTTTTTGCAAGATAATGTTGTTTTAACCCCAAGTTTTTAATTTTCTCAAGTGCTAATAGAAGAAAATGAGCCCCCAAGTTTGTTACACAATGTCTGCTAAGTATGCCAGTGCCCCATATGTGGTCAAAAACTACTTTTTAGGCACAGTGCAAAGCTCTGAAGTGAAGGAGCACCATGTTGGAGTTTAGATTTTGCTGGAATTATTTGTGTGTGCTGTGTCACTTTGGCAGAGACCCTGAGGTGTCAGAACAGCAGAATCCCAATAAGTGACCACATTTTACAAACTATACCTCTTACTAAAATCATATAGGAGTACAGTGAGCATATTGAAGACACATATGTTTCACAAAACATAACATTGAGCAGTGAAGAAAATAAAAATTAAATTTTTACCAGTATAATGTTATATTAGCGTTTTACATTTTCACAATGTTAAATAGGTAAAATTGACCACTTAATTTGTTACACAATATTTTGTGTATTGACCCATTTTGTAGTTGTACAGCACTGTTTGGCCACAAGACTCGGGAGGGAAGGAGCGCTATTTGACTCTTGGTGAACACATTTTCATAGAATAGTTTGCAGACTCAATATGCAGAGCATCAAAGTGCCAAAAGAGCAGACACCTCCCTCAACTGACCCTAATTTGGAAATTAAACCCCTTTTGGAATTCATCTACAGGTGTAGTGAGGATTTTGATATTAATGGAATTTGCCAGAGCCTTTGTGCTACTGGCAATGTGGACATGCATTACTGTTAACAGATTATGAACCTGAGTGAGAACTTGTTTTGTTGTGGGATGAGTAGAAGCTTTTATTGGTGTTTTTTGCAATATTTTGGGTCACATTTATCCTGCGATCTACTCTGAGCACTTACATCAGGATTTCCATCTAAATCTGCAAAATATGTGATTTGGATGAAACCTCGAAGGATTAATTCCTAAATGAGGCAGCAGAGTTACTCTGGACTGTGTATGGCTTCTACTTGGGTTGGGTTTTTAGAGGTGTCCAAAACTGTGGTCAACCGTGCTTTTATGTACGTCTAAAAAGATGCACATGGACGAATTATAGGCCAGGTAGAGTCCAGAGTGTCAATTGTAACCAAAACAAAAATAACCCCTAAAATCTTACTTTTATTAGTTAATGGTAAAATTGCCCATATAACAGGATCAAGGAAAAATAGTAAGCAAAACAGTCTTAACCTAAATAGTAAAGGTTCACTAAAGGGGGTGGGATGTGCGCTCTCCCTACCTTAACCTGCCTTGCCGCAAAGGTTGGCACCCTAAGTTTGACACCCACTCAACGTCGGCTTTAACTTATGACCCTAAAGAGACAAACTAACAGAAAACCATCACCAACACCAATAACAATAAAGTGATATAGTGCAATTCAATCGCCCATATCTATTAGAAAACATATATATAGGCATAGATTAGACAATTGTCCTCACAGTAGTATATATTTTATGGCATCTATCAATTAGAAAGACCATATATGCATATGACAGGCAATGTCCTAACTATAATATATACCTTTTGATGCTTATTTAGTCAGAAAGTATGAATAGTGGACCAAGCAAGGGGAACAGACGCAGGTGGTAATATGGTCAGTAAAGTTAATATAACAGTTGAAAGGAACCTTTAAGTGTATGAAGTATTCAACACAGTGTCTTTATAATAGCCATATTATATATGAACATGAATGGTAAGTCATCAAATATTATTTGAACAATTAAAAAAACCCTTTAGAATTCAATAGATAAAGGCAATGCAAAAAGTTGATCCATACACATCATGATAGTGATCAAAAATTGCAGTAAATAATAGAGAATATACTCATCCAATGCAGTGATACAAGCCCATCCCGACTCGTCTCCCCCAGGAGGATATACTACAGTTCATCAGGGGCAAAAAAATGCTTGTGAGTGGGAAGTTACCACAGTGAACAACATCCCATAATGGCTGCATATAATGAAAGACGGCGTGATGTGTCCACAGTATCTCCTTCTGCCACATTATTGGAAATCTTCCACTGGGGATTGCATCTGAATCACGTATTTCAGAGATATAAACAGAAACCCCAATGTAGTCGCTCAGCATACAGCGTAGGATAAATGTGAGCCGAGCATTGCTGTGTTCTTTGAAAGGCAAAATAAACAAATCAACAAAAGGTGAAGAATTGGTTTTATTAATTTTTTATGCCATCCCACATGCAATATAAGTGATTAGTTGAGATGAGTAGTGTTGAGTAGGGTTGAGCGAAACGGGTCGATCATTTTCAAAAGTCGCCGACTTTTGGCTAAGTCGGCGTCTCATGAAACCCGATCCGACCCCTGTGCTTGTCGGCCATGCGGTACGCGACTTTCGCGCCAAAGTCGCGTTTCAATGACGCGAAAAGCGCCATTTCTCAGCCAATGAAGGTGAACGCAGAGTGTGGGCAGCGTGATGACATAGATCCTGGTCCCCACCATCTTAGAGAAGGGCATTGCAGTGATTGGCTTGCTGTCTGCGGCGTCACAGGGGCTATAAAGGGGCGTTCCCGCCGACCGCCATCTTACTGCTGCTGATCTGAGCTTAGGGACAGGTTGCTGCCGCTTCGTCAGAAGCAGGGAGAGCGTTAGGCAGGGTCCACTAACCACCAAACCGCTTGTGCTGCAGCGATTTCCACTGTCCAACACCACCTTCGGTGTGCAGGAACAGTGGAAGCTATTTTTTTTTTTTTTTCCCCTCAGCGCTGTAGCTCATTGGGCTGCCCTAGAAGGCTCCGTGATAGCTGTATTGCTGTGTGTACGCCACTGTGGAAACCAACTGCTTTTTTCAAAGCACATATCCTCTTGTTCCTTCCTTTCTGCACAGCTATCTTTTTTGTTTGTCCACACTTTTTATTTAATTTGTGCATCAGTCCACTCCTATTGCTGCCTGCCATACCTGGCTTACATTACTGCAGGGAGATAGTAATTGTAGGACAGTTTTTTTTTTTTTTTGTTTTTTTTTTGTGGGAGATTAAGATTGGCATTTCTGCTACAGTGCCATCCCTGTGTGTGCCATCTCTCACTGAGTGGGCCATAGAAAGCCTATTTATTTTTTCCGTGATTTGTGTTCTAAAATCTACCTCAACACAGAAACACTACATCAATCAGTGGGAGAAAAATATTGGCCTCAGTCAGGGCTTGTGTGCCACTGCTGTGTGTGCGCTATCATTCAGTGGGCTATAGCAAGCCTATATTTTTTTTTTTTTTTTTTTTTTAATATTATTTGGTTTCAAAAGTCTCCCTGAAAAAAAAAAAAAACCTAAAAAAACAGTGGGAGAGTAATATTGCCCTTTCAGCTTGTGTGCCAGTCTTGACTCCTGGGTGTGCCACCTCTCTCCCTCTCATTCAGTGGGCCATAGAAAGCCTATTTATTTTTTTTTTTAAATATTATTGGGTTTCTAAAGTCTCCCTGAAAAAACAAAAAATACATAAAAAAACAGTGGGAGAGTAATATTGCCCTTTCAGCTTGTGTGCCAGTCTTGACTCCTGGGTGTGCCACCTCTCTCCCTTTCATTCAGTGGGCCATAGAAAGCCTATTTTTTTTTTTTTTAATATTATTTGGTTTCTAATTCTCCCTGAAAAAAAAAAAAAAACCTAAAAAAACAGTGGGAGAGTAATATTGCCCTTTCAGCTTGTGTGCCAGTCTTGACTCCTGGGTGTGCCACCTCTCTCCCTTTCATTCAGTGGGCCATAGAAAGCCTTTTTTTTTTTTGGTTTTTTTAATATTATTTGGTTTCTAAAGTCTCCCTGAAAAAAACAAAAAAAACATAAAAAACAGTGGGAGAGTAATATTGCCCTTTCAGCTTGTGCGCCAGTCTTGACTCCTGGTTGTGCCACCTCTCTCTCTCTAATTGTGGGCCATAGAAAGCCTTTTTTTTTTTTTTTTTAATATTATTTGGTTTCTAAAGTCTCCCTGAGAAAAAAAAATAAATAAATTAGGTGGGAGATTAATATTGACATTAGTGCTTGAGTGACAGTCCTGCGTGTGTGTCATCTCTGTGATTTTGTGCCACAGAAAACAGAGTGTGTAACATTGTGCCTGATTTTCCTTGTGGTCTCACCAACCTGTTAAGGGATATTGAAATCATACTGAAGTTATAGCTCACCGTGTAAGTTGTTTGATAGCAACAAATAAAGTTACTTTGGTTAAGATTTTAAAACAATGAGGAAGTCTGGTGCAAGAGGTCGTCGTGGGCGTTCATTGTCAGCTGGTAATGATGGTAGTGGTAGTGGAGCATCAGGTGGTCGTGGGGATAAAAATATTCCACCTAAGTCTGGAGCTGTGGAGCCAGTTTCGTCGTCAGGCTACACAAGGCCTCGAACGCTCTCTTTTCTGGGAGTAGGAAAACCGCTTTTAAAGGCGGAGCAGCAACAGCAAGTTTTGGCTTACATTGCAGACTCAGCCTCTAGCTCTTTTGCCTCCTCTTCCGAAACTGGTAAATGTAAAAGCAGCGCGTCGCTTGTGGATGTTCACGGTCAGGGACAAGTCGCTTCCTTGTCCTCCTCAGCAAAAACTACAACAAGAGAGAAGGATGCAGCAGGCGACACAACGGGTCACTCCATGGAGCTCTTTACACATACCGTCCCTGGCTTAGAAAGTGAAACATTTAACAGGCCATGCCCATTACAAGTATATTCTGACATGGAGTGCACTGATGCACAGCCACAGCCAGAGTACTATGCTGCTCCTTTGACTCAGACCACCACATTGCCCTCTCAGGGTACAGATCCACAATCAGACCCTGATGAGACTATGTTGCCCCGCCACGAACGCTATACCACCGACCGACACAGTGACACAGACGAAGTTGCACACGAGCTCGAAGAGGAGGTAATAGATGACCCAGTTATTGACCCCGATTGGCAGCCATTGGGGGAACAGGGTGCAGGCGGCAGTAGTTCAGAAGCGGAGGTGGAGGAGGGGCCGCAGCAGGCATCAACATCGCAACAGGTTCCATCTGCCGGGCCCGTATCTGGACCAAAACGCGTGTCAAAGCCAAAACCTGTTGGAGCACAGCGTTGCCATCCGGTTAAAGCTCAGTCTGCAATCCCTGAAAAGGGATCAGAGTCTAGGAAGAGTGCAGTCTGGCATTTTTTTAAACAACATCCAACTGATCAGCGCAAAGTCATCTGTCAAAAATGTTCAACTAGCTTAAGCAGAGGTCAGAATCTGAAAAGTCTAAATACTAGTTGCATGCATAGACACTTAACCACCATGCATTCTCAAGCCTGGACTAACTACCAAACGTCCCTCAAGGTTGTAGCACCCTCGGCCAATGAAGCTAGTCAGCAACGCAACATCCCTTCCGTCACTGTAAGGCCACCATTTTCCGCACCACCGGCAGTATCTGTGCAGGTTTCTTTGCCAGCCAAAAGCAGTCAGGGTCAGGGAATCACCAGTTTTGTAGGAGGAAATATTGCATGTAGGGCACCGGCGGAAACAATACCGTCTCCAACCGTCTCTCAGTCTGCCATGTCCACCGGCACACCCGAAAGTTCCACGATCTACAGCTCTCCAGTCCAGCTCACCCTACATGAGACTCTGGTTAGAAAAAGGAAGTACTTATCCTCGCATCCGCGTACACAGGGTTTTAACGCCCACATAGCTAGACTAATCTCGTTAGAGATGATGCCCTACCGGTTAGTTGAAAGCGAAGCTTTCAAAGCCCTGATGGAGTACGCTGAACCACGATACGAGCTACCCAGTCGACACTTTTTTTCCAGAAAAGCCATCCCAGCCCTGCACCAGCATGTTAAACAGCGCATCGTCCATGCACTCAGGCAATCTGTGAGTACAAAGGTGCACCTGACTACAGATGCATGGACCAGTAGGCATGGCCAGGGACGTTATGTGTCCATCACGGCACACTGGGTGAATGTGGTGGATGCAGGGTCCACAGGCGACATCAATTTAGGGACAGTTGTGCCTAGCCCACGGTCTAGGAAACAGTTGGCTGTAGGCGTTCGCACCCCCTCCTCCTCCTCCTCGTCCTCCTGCAGAAGCTACAGCTCTTCCACAGAACGCAGTCGGCCAACCACTCCATCGGCAGATGACACTGTTGCACACCAGTTGTCCCATTATGGGCCAGCTACTGCCAAGCGTCAGCAGGCTGTATTGGCTATGAAGTGTTTGGGCGACAACAGACACACCGCGGAAGTTCTGTCCGAGTTCTTGCAACAAGAAACGCAGTCGTGGCTGGGCACAGTAGATCTTGAGGCAGGCAAGGTAGTGAGTGATAACGGAAGGAATTTCATGGCTGCCATCTCCCTTTCCCAACTGAAACACATTCCTTGCCTGGCTCACACCTTAAACCTGGTGGTGCAGTGCTTATTGAAAACTTATCCTGGGTTCTCCGACCTGCTCCTCAAAGTGCGTGCACTTTGCTCACATATCCGACGTTCGCCTGTACACGCCAGCCGTATGCAGACCTATCAGCGGTCTTTGAACCTTCCCCAGCATCGCCTAATCATAGACGTTGCAACAAGGTGGAACTCAACACTGCACATGCTTCAGAGACTGTGCGAACAGAGGCGTGCTGTTATTTATTTGTGGGAGGATACACGGGCAGGCAGTAGGATGGCAGACATGGAGTTGTCAGGTGTGCAGTGGTCGAAGATACAAGACATGTGTCAAGTCCTTCAGTGTTTTGAGGAATGCACACGGCTGGTTAGTGCAGACAACGCCGTAATAAGCATGAGCATCCCCCTAATGCGTCTGCTGATGCAAAGTTTGACGCACATAAAGGAGCAGGCGTCTGCACCAGAGGAAGAGGGAAGCCTTGATGACAGTCAGCCATTGTCTGGTCAGGGCAGTGTACAGGACGAGGTAGCGGGCGAAGAGGAGGTGGAGGACGAGGAGGATGATGGGGATGAGTATATTTTTAATGCGGAAACTTTCACGGGGGCACAGGAAATTGGTTGCGTGTCACGGCCGGGTTCTGGTTTTTTGAGGGACACAAGTGACGTAGATTTGCCTGCAACTGCCCCTCAACCAATCACAACCGGAGATTTGACAAGTGGAACTTTGGCCCACATGGCGGATTATGCCTTACGTATCCTACAAAGGGACACACGCATTACGAAAATGATGAACGATGACGATTACTGGTTGGCCTGCCTCCTTGATCCACGCTATAAAGGCAAATTGCAAAATGTTATGCCACATGAGAACTTGGAACTAATATTAGCAACCAAACAATCAACTCTTGTTGACCGTTTGCTTCAGGCATTCCCAGCACACAGCGCACGTGATCGTTCTCACACGAGCTCCAGGGGGCAGCAGACTAGGAGTGTTAGGGGTGCACACATCAGAAGTGGCGTTGGACAGAGGGGTTTTCTGACCAGGTTGTGGAGTGATTTTGCTATGACCGCAGACAGGACAGGTACTGCTGCATCAATTGAAAGTGACAGGAGACAACATTTGTCCAGTATGGTTACTAACTATTTTTCATCCCTTATCGATGTTCTCCCTCAACCGTCATTCCCATTTGATTACTGGGCCTCCAAATTAGACACCTGGCCAGAATTGGCAGAATATGCATTGCAGGAGCTTGCTTGCCCAGCAGCAAGTGTCCTATCAGAAAGAGTATTCAGTGCTGCAGGGTCAATATTAACCGAAAAAAGGACTCGTCTGGCTACCCAAAATGTTGACGATCTAACATTCATTAAAATGAACCACAACTGGATTTCAAAATCTTTTGCCCCACCTTGCCCGGCCGACACCTAGCTTTCCTATGAAAAGCTCTTGCCTGTGAATTACTTTTCTAATGTCTAATTTGCTGCTGCAGATTGTACAGCATACGACATGTTTACACCTCCCTAAATGGCCAAACTCCCCACACGGGGCCGTGGTATCGCGACTTGGCGCAAGCACCCGTGAGACTGCTGTTTGTCTGAAGAGGTGGGTGTGCTCGCTTTTGGTTGACGGCATTGCTACTGGGTCCCTCATAGTACAATGTAGTGTCTCTGGCGGTGGTGGTGCGCACCCAACGTCAGACACACCGTTGTAACATGAGTGGCCCTGGGGCGGTCCCGCCGGCCTCAAGAGAGTTCCCCCCTACCCCAGCTCAAACTGGGCTGTACTACGTGCAAAATTATGTCGCACAGCTCCACCAATCTTTAGTCTATTCGCTGACATCATTCAATGTCTGGCACTGACAATACAAATTTGTAGACATCTATGATGCAACTTAAAGTAGTCTGTGTCTGTGTCCTATATTGGCACCATTAAATAGTTACTGCCAAATTACTATGTCAGAAACACAGCAGATGAGCCCACCCCTGTACCTAAGTATGCCATCTTTTTTTTTGTTTTGGTTGTTTTGCGAGACATTAACATCTATTTATATTTTGGGAGTACTGGGACAGACACTCCTTGCACTACTCCTCCACTCAGCACCAAGCTGCCTGCCCGTGTATCCATGTAACCGCTGTAAAACTGCCATGAGCCTATTGTTTGTTATTTTAGGCCTTTGATAGCCTGTCTGCGGTCCCTACTCCTCCACTGACCACCAAGCTGCCTGCCCGTGTATCCATGTAACCGCTGTAAAACTGCCATGAGCCTATTGTTTGTTATTTTAGGCCTTTGAAGCCTTTCTGCGCTCCCTCCTTCCACTAGTCCTCCACTGACCAGACCACTGCTGCCCGTGTACCCCTGGAACCAATTTTAAAGTGCCTACAGCCAGCCCATTTTATTGTGTTAGGCCTTCGAAGCCTGTCTGCGGTCCCTCCTTCCACTAGGCCTCCACTGACCAGACCACTGCTGCCCGTGTACCCCTGGAACCAATTTTAAAGTGCCTACAGCCAGCCCATTTTATTGTGTTAGGCCTTCGAAGCCTGTCTGCGGTCCATACTTCCACTAGGCCTCCACTGACCAGACCACTGCTGCCCGTGTACCCCTGGAACCAATTTTAAAGTGCCTACAGCCAGCCCATTTTATTGTGTTAGGCCTTCGAAGCCTGTCTGCGGTCCCTCCTTCCACTAGGCCTCCACTGACCAGACCACTGCTGCCCGTGTACCCCTGGAACCAATTTTAAAGTGCCTACAGCCAGCCCATTTTATTGTGTTAGGCCTTCGAAGCCTGTCTGCGGTCCCTCCTTCCACTAGGCCTCCACTGACCAGACCACTGCTGCCCGTGTACCCCTGGAACCAATTTTAAAGTGCCTACAGCCAGCCCATTTTATTGTGTTAGGCCTTCGAAGCCTGTCTGCGGTCCATACTTCCACTAGGCCTCCACTGACCAGACCACTGCTGCCCGTGTACCCCTGGAACCAATTTTAAAGTGCCTACAGCCAGCCCATTTTATTGTGTTAGGCCTTCGAAGCCTGTCTGCGGTCCATACTTCCACTAGGCCTCCACTGACCAGACCACTGCTGCCCGTGTACCCCTGGAACCAATTTTAAAGTGCCTACAGCCAGCCCATTTTATTGTGTTAGGCCTTCGAAGCCTGTCTGCGGTCCATACTTCCACTAGTCCTCCACTGACCAGACCACTGCTGCCCGTGTACCCCTGGAACCAATTTTAAAGTGCCTACAGCCAGCCCATTTTATTGTGTTAGGCCTTCGAAGCCTGTCTGCGGTCCATACTTTAAATACTCCTCCACTCACCACCAAGCTGCCTGCCCGTGTATCCATGTAACCGCTGTAAAACTGCCATGAGCCTATTGTTTGTTATGTTAGGCCTTTGATAGCCTGTCTGCGGTCCTTACTTTAAATACTCCTCCACTCACCACCTAGCTGCCTGTGTATCCATGTAACCGATGTAAAACTGCCATGACTGCCTACTGTTTGTTATTTTAGGCCTTTGATAGCCTGTCTGCGGCCCCTACTTGCAATACTCCTCCACTGACCACAATGCTGCCTGGAGTGCCTGCCTGTGTATCCATGTAACCGATGTAAAACTGCCATGACTGCCTACTGTTTGTTATTTTAGGCCTTTGATAGCCTGTCTGCGGCCCCTACTTGCAATACTCCTCCACTGAGCACAATGCTGCCTGGAGTGCCTGCCTGTGTATCCATGTAACCGATGTAAAACTGCCATGACTGCCTACTGTTTGTTATTTTAGGCCTTTGATAGCCTGTCTGCAGCCCCTACTTGCAATACTCCTCCACTGACCACACCAATGCTGCCCGTGTACCCCTGGAACCTATTTAAAAGTTCATAGAGCCTAGTTATATATTTTATTTACTATTAATAAGGCCATGATGGACTACGCTGTACCACGCTACAAGCTAACCAGTCGACACTTCTTTTGCGAGAAAAGCCATCCCAACCCTCCACCAGCATGTAGAAGACCGCATTGTCCATGCACTCTGGCAATCTGTGAGTACAAAGGTGCACCTGACAACAGACGCATGGACCTGTAGGCATGGCCACGGAAGATTACGTGTCCATTACGGCGCAATGGGTTAATGTGGTGGATGCATGGTCCACAGGGGACAGCCTACTAAGTCTGTCTGCAGTCCCTAATTCAAATTGTCCTCCACTGTCTAAATCGGAACTTCCACCTTCTGGCTTTCGGCCTATAGTATCAGAAATTAAACTGCATTTGGCCTTCAACTTTGGTTAGGGCCTACTAACGGCTTCTGCCCCTCCCTGGTGTTGTCCTCAACTAAATAAAGCTGAGCTTCAACCTTCCGGCTCTCATTAAGTGGTTTTAAAAAAAAAAAAATTGGTGGTTAGGGCCTACTAACGGCTTCTGCCCCTCCCTGGTGTTGTCCTCAACTAAATAAAGCTGAGCTTCAACCTTCCGGCTCTCATTATGTGGTTTAAAAAAAAAAAATGGTGGTTAGGGCCTACTAACGGCTTCTGCCCCTCCCTGGTGTTGTCCTCAACTAAATAAAGCTGAGCTTCAACCTTCCGGCTCTCATTAAGTGGTTTTAAAAAAAAAATGGTGGTTAGGGCCTACTAACGGCTTCTGCCCCTCCCTGGTGTTGTCCTCAACTAAATAAAGCTGAGCTTCAACCTTCCGGCTCTCATTAAGTGGTTTTTAAAAAAAAATGGTGGTTAGGGCCTACTAACGGCTTCTGCCCCTCCCTGGTGTTGTCCTCAACTAAATAAAGCTGAGCTTCAACCTTCCGGCTCTCATTAAGTGGTTTTAAAAAAAAAAAAAATGGTGGTTAGGGCCTACTAACGGCTTCTGCCCCTCCCTGGTGTTGTCCTCAACTAAATAAAGCTGAGCTTCAACCTTCCGGCTCTCATTATGTGGTTTTAAAAAAAAAAATGGTGGTTAGGGCCTACTAACGGCTTCTGCCCCTCCCTGGTGTTGTCCTCAACTAAATAAAGCTGAGCTTCAACCTTCCGGCTCTCATTAAGTGGTTTTTAAAAAAAAATGGTGGTTAGGGCCTACTAACGGCTTCTGCCCCTCCCTGGTGTTGTCCTCAACTAAATAAAGCTGAGCTTCAACCTTCCGGCTCTCATTAAGTGGTTTTAAAAAAAAAAAAAATGGTGGTTAGGGCCTACTAACGGCTTCTGCCCCTCCCTGGTGTTGTCCTCAACTAAATAAAGCTGAGCTTCAACCTTCCGGCTCTCATTATGTGGTTTTAAAAAAAAAAATGGTGGTTAGGGCCTACTAACGGCTTCTGCCCCTCCCTGGTGTTGTCCTCAACTAAATAAAGCTGAGCTTCAACCTTCCGGCTCTCATTAAGTGGTTTTTAAAAAAAAATGGTGGTTAGGGCCTACTAACGGCTTCTGCCCCTCCCTGGTGTTGTCCTCAACTAAATAAAGCTGAGCTTCAACCTTCCGGCTCTCATTAAGTGGTTTTAAAAAAAAAAAAATTGGTGGTTAGGGCCTACTAACGGCTTCTGCCCCTCCCTGGTGTTGTCCTCAACTAAATAAAGCTGAGCTTCAACCTTCCGGCTCTCATTATGTGGTTTAAAAAAAAAAAATGGTGGTTAGGGCCTACTAACGGCTTCTGCCCCTCCCTGGTGTTGTCCTCAACTAAATAAAGCTGAGCTTCAACCTTCCGGCTCTCATTATGTGGTTTTAAAAAAAAAATGGTGGTTAGGGCCTACTAACGGCTTCTGCCCCTCCCTGGTGTTGTCCTCAACTAAATAAAGCTGAGCTTCAACCTTCCGGCTCTCATTAAGTGGTTTTTAAAAAAAAAAAAATGGTGGTTAGGGCCTACTAACGGCTTCTGCCCCTCCCTGGTGTTGCCCTCAACTAAATAAAGCTGAGCTTCAACCTTCTGCTCCAAATTACCATTTTAAAAAATGCAATAGGCTTTTCCGGCCTACTAAAGGTGTCTGCCCCTCCCTGGTGTTGTCCTCAACTGAACAAAGCTGAGCTTCCACATTCTGGCTTTCGCCCTATACTATCAGATATTAAACTGCATTTGGCCTACTAGTGTGGTTAGGCCCTTGAAACAGTGTCTGCTGCTCTTGGGTTTGCTACTCCACTGAACAAAGCAATGCCGCCTGTTTAGTCCTGTTACCAATTTTGAACTGCATGTAGCCTACTTTATTCTTTGGCCCTATATCTGTTTCCTCCTCATCCTGCCCATTGCCCAGCCACTGCTAAATGAGTCTGCTGGTACATTGACCTAGACCACTACATTCCCCTTGTACTCTACACAGCCAGAATCTGACCCTGCTGAAAGTAAGGTTCCCCTTCCCGCATGTTATACCACCTTACACAGGGACAAAGAGGAAGGTGCAGATGAAAGTGCAGGTTCCTTCATCAGGTGGGGGGGCATACTCGTTGGCGACGTCACTGGCACAGGGCCCCTCAGAGTACGCAAAAGTGTCGCTGCTGGTGGGAGGCGCCCCCGCCATGCAAACACACCGCCGTACTTTGAGGGGCCCTGTGCCAGTGGCAATGCGAACGAGTGGGCCCCCCCTGCTTGCTCAGGATCACAGCACTTGCAACTTTTAAATACTTACCTTTCCCTGCAACACCGCCGTGACGTAGTCCGCATTTCCTGGGCCCACGAAAAACTTGAGCCAGCCCTACTCCCCCCACAACTTTCCCCCAATTCCTTATGCCCAACTATTATTATACAGTTAATTAAGATTGGCAAGCTTCAGAAACAAGAATGGATGTTTTTGGCATTAAAATGGGCACTGTAGGTGTTTTCCTGGCCTCCACTCACTGCCGACTATGCTTCCCCATTGACTTGCATTGGGTTTCGTGTTTCGGTCGATCCCCGACTTTTAGCGATAATCGGCCGACTGCACTCGACTCGACTCTGGACAAAATCGGGTTTCCCAAAACCCTACTCGATCTTAAAAAAATGAAAGTCGCTCAACCCTAGTGTTGAGCGATACCGTCCAAAACTTGAAAGTATCGGTATCGGATAGTATCGGCCGATACCCGAAAAGTATCGGATATCGCCGATACCGATACCCGATACCAATACAAGTCAATGGGACACCAAGTATCGGAAGGTATCCTGATGGTTCCCAGGGTCTGAAGGAGAGGAAACTCCCCTTCAGGCCCTGGGATCCATATTAATGTGTAAAATAAAGAATTAAAATAAAAAATATTGATATACTCACCCGTCCGGAGGCCCCTGCACCTTACCGCTGTTAACCGGCAGCCTGCTTTGCTTAAAATGAGCGCGTTCAGGACCTTCCATGACGTCAAGGCTTCTGATTGGTCGCGTGCCGCTCATGTGACCGCCACGCGACCAATCAAAAGCCGCGACTTCATTCTCAGGTCCTAAATTCCTAGAATGAGGAGTTTAGGGCCTGAGAATGACGTCGCGGCTTGTGATTGGTCGCGTGGCGGTCACATGAGCGGCACGCGACCAATCAGAAGCCGTGACGTCATGGAAGGTCCTAAACGCGCTCATTTTAAGCAAAGCAGGCTGCCGGTTAACAGCGGTAAGGTGCAGGGGCCTCCGGAGAGGTGAGTATATCCATATTTATTATTTTAATTCTTTATTTTACACATTAATATGGTTCTGATACCGATTCCCGATACCACAATAGTATCGGATACTTGCGGTATCGGAATGCTCAACACTAGAGATGAGCAAACCCAAACAGTAAAGTTCAGGGTCTTTACCAAACACCTACTGTTTGGGCACAGACCCTGAACACAGACTTCTCCAGGAAGTCTGTGCTACTATTAGGGTTTGGTACACTGAACATCAGATGTTTCCCATGCTGTCATCTGCATGACTGTGAGAAACACAAGCAGCTCTAATCGGCGGTAAGATTATTACCACTGGTCAGAGCACCAGCAGCTGTGACTGGTGGTAAAAAGTTTATCTCCAGTTACTGAGGCATCGACTGATGAGAAAGTACTTACTCCCATCAGCCTACACAGGTTGCCACTAATAACAGCGAGAACAGGCACAGCTGATGGGAGTTATTTTTAAATAAATTTGTAAAAGAGGGTGTGGATTTTAATTTCAAATAAAGGACTTTGTTCTTGGTGTTTTTTATTTACAATATCACTATGGGGTCGTTTCAATGCTTCTCCATTACTAACCTGTGGGGTTAATGTCACCTGACAATATAAAGGTGAGATTAACCTCACAACTATTAACCCCTCTTGCCAATGCACCAGGGCAGGTAGGACGAGCCGGGCAAAGTGCCAGAATTGATGCATAAAGTAAATGTGCCTTTTCTGGGGCCACAGTGGGCAGTTATTTTTAGGCTGGGGGTCCCAATATTTATGGCCCCTTATGAGCCTGAGAATACCATCTCCCAGCTATCTGCTTTGGCTTGACTAGTTTTCAAAATAGTGGGACCCCATGCCATTTTTTTAAAATTATTTATTCAAATAATTGAAAAAAACGCAGTGAGTACCCCTCTATTCTTGATAACCAGCAATGATAAAGCTGACAGCTGAAGGTTGTAGCCCACAGCTGTCACTTTTGCCATGTTGGTTATTAAAAATAGAACAGACCCCATGTAGTTTTTTTACTTATTTATTTATTCATAGTGCAGATGCCGGCTGATGAATACTCCCAACAGTGGTGCCTGCTCTTGCTATTATTAGTGGCAGCAGATATTGGTTGATGGAAGTAGCATTCTCATCAGCTCTCTCCTCTGTACCAGTCTGTCATTGCAAATTTGTTTACTGTAAACATTATCTATAACTCTGTATGTAACCCCTTTCTCATGTACAGCACCATGGAATTAATGGTGCTATATAAATCTATATATATAGTTGCCTAAGGGGTACTTCCGTCTGTTTGTCTGTAATGGAAATCCTGGGTCGCTGATTGGTCATGGCCGGCCGCGACCAATCAGCGAGATTGGGGTGGGATTTAAACACCACTTCACTTTTTACTATTGATGCTGCATCAATAGTAAAAACATAGAATGTTAAAAATAATAAAAATAAAAACATTCCATTCTCACCTTCCGAAGTCCACCGCCATCCGTGCCAGCCTTTCCCGCTCCTCACGCTCCTCATGCTCGCAAGACCGCTACATGATCACGGGTAATTGCCACAAAGCATTACTGGTAACGGAGCGTCGCGAGGAGCATCGGTAAAGGCCTCAGCTGGATCTGGGGGTCCAACGGAAGGTGAGTATATAACTATTTTTTATTTTAATTGTTTTTTTAACAGGGATATGGTGCCCACACTGCTATATCCTACGTGGTCTGTGTTATATACTGCGTGGGCTGTGTTATATACTGCATGGGCTGTGTTATATACTGTGTGGCCTGTGTTATATACCATGTGGGCTGTGCCATATACTACGTGCCTGTGCTATATACTACGTGGGCTGTGCTATATACTATGTGGCTGTGTTATATATTGCATGGGCTGTGTTATATACTGTATGGGTTGTGTTATATACTGCGTGGGCTGTGCTATATACTACGTGGCTATGCTATATACTACGTGGGCTGTGTTATATACTACGTGGCTGTGCTATATACTATGTGGGCTGTGTTATATATTATGTGGCTGTGTTATATACTACATGGGCTGTGTTAAATACTACGTGGCTGTGCTATATACTACGTGACTGTGTTATATGCTATGTGGCTCTGCTATATACTATGTGGGCTGTGTTATGTACTACGTGGCTGTGCATTCTAGAATACTTGATGCATTAGAATCGGGCCACCATCTAGTAAATAATAATAACAATCAGCTGATTTCTCTGTGACCGGAGGTAAACTTTTTACTGCCAGTCACTGCTACTGGCTGTCAGATCAACGACACCTCTTTGACCACCAGTTATAATTTTACAGCCAATCAAAGGCAGTGTTTGCCGCACTGTCATCCAGATGACAGTGTGGCAAACGGTTGTTTGGGCTCCACATTCATGTTAATGGGGCCTGGGTTCGGGTACTGTTCTGGCTCCCAAACTAGATTTTTTTTCAATGTTCGGCTGACCCAAATATCCAGGGATTCGCATATCAGTAGTGATTAGACGACTTTATTCTTCAGGTCAGTGGAATTACGGCAATTCCAGACTTACCATATATACTCGAGTATAAGCCGAGAATTTCATGTGACCGCTCACTACAGGAAGAAGCTGCCGGCACTGGGGAACAGACATGAAGGGACAGTGCCAGGAGCAGGTGAGTATAAGGCAGTGCGCGATATTCACCTGCTCCCCGTTCCACCATCAGCGCCGCTGCGTCTTCCCCATTCTCTGCAGTGATGCTCAGGTCAGAGGGCGCAGTGCTCGGCGGTGGAACAGGAAAGGTGAGTATAGCAAGTGGGGGGGGGGCCAGAAAGGTGAGTATGTAATTTTTTATTTTTTTAAATCGCAGCAACAGCAGATGGGGCAAATATCTGTATGGAGCATCTTATGGGGCCATGTGTAGCATTATATGGGGCAAATATCTGTATGGGGCCATGTGCAGCATTATATGGGGCGAATATCTATATGGAGCATCTTATGGGGCAATGTGCAGCATTATATGGGGCAAATATTTGTATGGAGCATCTTATGAGGCCATAATCCGCATTTGTGGAGCATTATACTGGGCAAATGTGTCTATGGAGCATCTTATGGGGCCATAATCAGCATTTGTGCAGCATTGTATGGGGCAAATGTCTTTATGGAGCATCTTATGGGGTCATAATCAACATTTGTGCAGCATTATATGGGGCATATTTTAATATGGAGCATCTTATTGAGCACATCATAAACTGTTTGGAGCATTATATGGGGCGTATTTTGTAAGGAGCATCTTATGGTGCCATCATGAACTGTATGGAGCATTATATGGGGCTCCTGATTCAATATGGATATTCAAAAACTCTTAACCTACTGATGTCTCAATTAATTTTACCTTTATTGGTACCTATTTTTATTTTTGAAATTTACCGGTAGCTGCTGCATTTTCCACCCTAGGCTTATACTCGAGTCATTAAGTTTTCCCAGTTTTATGTGGCAAAATTAAGGGGGTCGGCTTATACTCGGGTCAGCTTATACTCGAGTATATACGGTATATAGTTTTTTATGTTTGGCTGATTTTTTTTTTAGAAATACAAGTTTATGCATCATCATATTTTGAGAGCTACCATTTTTCTATATTTTGTCCAACAGAGTCATATTAGGGCTTGTGTTTTGTGGGACGAGTCGATTTTTTTTATTGGTACTATATTAGAGCACATAACATTTTTTGATCGCTTTTAATTCCGATTTTTTGGAGGCAGAATGAACAAGTGGCAGCAACATGGAGATTGTCATTATTTATGTGGTTCGCTGTGTGGCAAAAGTAATAAGGAAGCTTTATTCTTCAGGTCAGCAGTGCACTATTACAGCTATACCACATTTTTATAATTTGTTATGTTTTGGCACTTCACATTAAAAAATTATGTTATTCACAGCTTCAAACATAGTAAAGCATGTATGTTACAGGAGCCAACATAGGGAAAGGGAAAAAGGATTTACTCAGTGCTCACCAGAGGGGTGTGTTTGCCCCTTGACATTTAATGACACATATGTTTTTAACCATTTGCAAACTATGGATTAAATAAAGAGACAAAAGTGATTTATTTTAATGGAAATCACCTGGTGTTGTTTTTTCCTTCTTTGCCTCCAAGTATGTTACAACCAAGATAAAATGTAAGGAAAGACATACTTGTATGATTAAATTGACAACTGAGTGTTGTCATTCCCTTTTTTAAGTGTCTTTAACTTTGCAGATTTTGAGGTCATGTTTAGGTATGGGCCAACCTGAACTGGAACACAGACTTTTTACTATATGTCTGGTTTCCTGTTCGGGTGTGCCAGTCTAATAAAACTTGTTGAAAGGCTGCAGCGTTATCAGGCCTATCGTCCACATATGGATCAAAGGGTGGGTTATTGTTCCAATATCAGCCAGATACCCTACCGTACAGCCAGGAGACAGTTTGGGAGGAAGATGTTGATGATTAGGAGGGAGAGGCAGAAGAGGAGGAAGAACAACCTTGTTTTCAGCAGGGTGGCATTCAGCTCAGCTCACGGGCATCATTAGAGTGTGTCTGGGTTGATACAGATAACCCAGATGTTGTTGCCCCTGGGCAGCCTGGCACACATGAGCCAATACATGCTGCACTGCCTGTGGATTGAAAGCTGAGATGCCCGTATTGTTACTAGTGCACAATAATGGGTGGCCACCCTAATGAATCACCACTGCAAGGACAATGTACCATCATTACTTCCATCACTGGAGAGGCATTGCAAAATGCATGAATACAAGCACACGCTGGTAGGAAAACTACTAATGGCTTTCCCTTCTGACAGTGGGGGCTCAGTGGAACAACAAATCAGAGGCAAAGGAAGAAGTCGCCAACCTAGCTGGGGCATCGCTCAGCATCTCAAAAGGCAAGATTGTCATGGCTGAAATTGGATAAAACGTTCCCAAATGATATATCCAAAGTGTTTCTTTTGGGTTTCAAAGAGCATTCCTGTTTGTAACACCAAAGGATATCCCGCTCCACCGGGGTTACTTTTATGTTAAAATTTTTATTATGTTTAATTAGCAAATGCCTCAAAAGGCTAAGCTGCTTTTTATTTCTGTGTCTATTAATATGGGACAACAGTGTCTGCATGGTGCGTCCCACAAATTACAAACTGCAAGTGATGACATATACAAAATAATCACTACTACTACATGTGAGTTTATTACAAAAGCCGAACTTGCGGATATGATAATTAAAGTAACAATCCCTTCTACAAATAGTGCCCATTGCACTCCAACAGGGGAGGGGGGCTGAGAGCCCCCACGAGGAAGCTCAGAAAGCGAAACACACGTCGGGGCTATCTGTCTGGCACCTCTAGCAGGAGATTAAATTTTTGTGGAAAGTCAAAAACTGAAAAGTGGGACGTGCAATATTATTCGGACCCTTTAAATTAATACTTTGTTATGCCACCTTTTGCTGCGATTACAGCTGCAAGTCGCTTGGGGTATGTCTCTATCAGTTTTGTACATCGAGAGACTGAAATTCTTGCCCATTCTTCCTTGGCAAACAGCTCAAGCTCAGTGAGGTTTGATGGAGATCTTTTGTTAACAGCAGTTTTCCTCGGATTATCGATTGGATTGAGGTCTGGACTTTGACTTGGCCATTCTAACACCTGGTTATGTTTATTTGTAAACCATTCCATTGTAGATTTTGCTTTATGTTTGGGATCATTGTCTTGTTGGAAGACAAATCTCTGTCCCAGTCTTAGGTCCTTTGCAGACTCCAGCAAGTTTTCTTCAAGAATGGTCCTGTATTTGGCTCCATCCATCTTCCCATCAATTTTAACCATCTTCCCTGTCCCTGCTGAAGAAAAGCAGGCCCAAACCATGATGCTGCCACCACCATGTTTTACAGTGGGGATTGTGTGTTCAGGGTGATGAGCTGTGTTGCCTTTATGTCAAATATATATCGTTTGGCATTGTTGCCAAAAATGTTCGATTTTGGTTTCATCCGACCAGAACACCTTCTTCCACATGTTTGGTGCGTTTCCCAGGTGGCTTGTAAACAACACTTTTTATGGATATCTTTGAGAAATGGCTTTCTTCTTGTCACTCTTCCATAAAGGCCAGATTTATGCAGTGTACGACCGATTGTTGTCCTATGGACAGACTGTCCCACCTCAGCTGTAGATCTCTGCAGTTCTTCCAGAGTGATCATGGGCCTCTTGGCTGCATCTCTGATCAGTCTTCTCCTTGTTTGAGATGAAAGTTTAGAGGGATGGCCAGGTCTTAGTAGATTTGCAGTGGTATGATACTCCTTCCATTTCAATATGATCGCTTGCACAGTGCTCCTTGGGATGTTTAAAGTTTTAGAAATAATTTTGTATCCAAATCTGGCTTTAAACTTCTCCACAACAGTATCACGGACCAACCTGTTGGGTTCCTTGGTCTTCATGATGCTCTCTGTGCTTCAAACAGAACCCTAAGACTATCACAGAGCATGTGCATTTATACGGAGACTTGATTACACACAGGTGGATTATATTTATCATCATTAGGCATTTAGGACAACATTGGATCATTCAGAGATCCACAATGAACTTCTGGAGTGAGTTTGCTGCACTGGAAGTAAAGGGGCCGAATAATATTGCACGCCCCACATTTCCGTTTTTGAATTTCCACAAAAATGTAAAATAACCAATAAATTTCATTCAATTTCACAATTGTGTTCGACTTGTTGTTGATTCTTCACCAAAAATTTACATTTGGTATCTTTATGTTTGAAGCATGATATGTGCGAAAAGGTTGAAAAGTTCTAGGGGGCCAAATACTTTCACAAGGCACTGTATATACACTGCTCAAAAAATAAAGGGAACCCTAAAATCCCACATCCTAGATATCACCGAATGCAATATTCCAGTTGTAAATCTTTATTCATTACATAGTGGAATGTGTTGAGAACAATAAAACCTAAAAAATGATCAACGTAAATCACAACTAATATCCCACTGAGGTCTGGAGTTGGAATGATGCTCAAAATCAAAGTGGAAAATGAAGTTGCAGGCTGATCCAACTTCAGTGGAAATGCCTCAAGACAAGGAAATGATGCTCAGTAGTGTGTGTGACCTTCACGTGCCTGTATGACCTCCCTACAATGCCTGGGCATGCTCCTGATGAGGCAGCAGATGGTCTCCTGAGGGATCTCCTCCCAGACCTGGACTAAAGCATCCGCCAACTCCTGGACAGTCTGTGGTGCAACGTGACGCTGGTGGATGGTGCGAGACATGATGTCCCAGATGTGTTCAATCAGATTCAGGTGTGGGGAATGGGCGGGCCAGTCCATGGCTTAAGTGCCTTCATCTTGTAGGAACTGGTGACACACTCCAGCTGCATGGTCTGGCATTGTCCTGCATTGGGAGGAACCCAGGGCCAACCGCACCCGCATATAGTCTCACAAGGGTTCTGAGGATCTCATCTCTTTACCTAATGGCAGTCAGGCTACCTCTGGTAAGCACATGGAGGGCTGTGCGGCCCTCCAAAGAAATGCCATCCCACACCATTACTGACCCACTGCCAAACCGGTCATGCTGAAGGATGTTGCAGGCATCATATCACTCTCCACGGCGTCTCCAGACTCTGTCACGTCTGTCATATGTGCTCAGTGTGAACTTGCTTTCATCTGTGAAGAGCACAGGGCGCCAGTGGCAAATTTGCCAATCCTACTGTTCTGTGGCAAATGCCAAGTGTCCTGTATGGTGTTGGGCTGTGAGCACAACCCCCATCTGTGGATGTCAGGCACTCAGACTATCCTCATGGAGTCGGTTTCTAACACATGCACATTTGTGGCCGGCTGGAGGTCATTTTGCAGGGCTCTGGCAGTACTCCTCCTGTTCCTCCTTGCACAAAGGCTGAGGTAGTGGTACTGTTGCTGGGTTGTTGCCCTCCTATGGTCCCCTCCATGTCTCCTGGTGTACTGGCCTGTCTCCTGGTAGCGCCTCCAGCCTCTAGACTACACAGAAAACCTTCTTGCCACAGCTCGCATTGATGTGCCATCCTGGATGAGCTGCACTACCTGAGCCTCTTTTGTGGGTTGCAGAGTCCATCTCATGCTACCACCAGTGTGAAAGCACAACCAACATTAAAAACTGACCAAAACATCAGCCAGAAAGCATTGGTACTGAGATGTGGTCTGTGGTCCCCACCTGCAGAACCACTCCTTTATTGAGTGTGTCTTGATAATTACCAATAATTTCCATCTGTTGTCTATTCCATTTGCACAACAGCATGTGAAATTGATAGTCAAACAGTGTTGCTTCCTAAGTGGACAGTTTGAGTTCACAGAAGTTTTATTTTCTTGCAGTTATATTCTGTTGTTTATGTGGTCACTATGTGTCCCCCAGGGTGTGCTCAGAAGCGTATTAGATCCGCTTGAGTGCCTGTGAGTCACAAGGCAGAATAAAAGTGAGTGTGAACTTGGTCAAGTTATTTGATCAAGAAATTGTTCAGGAAAACTAGGTATTGCCTTTTATTTTTGAAACGGGCTGCAGGAAGGTAGTGGGGCTGGTCCGTTTCCTCCAGTCCAGATCTTATAAGTGGCCCATGGCCACAGAGTCTAGAAGAAAGAGGAAAATCCCTGCAAGAGGGTTTGGGTGTGTCAGTTTTGAGTTTGCTGGAAGACACAGCAGTCGGTCTGCAGAGCCTTCCCTGTGTGAGGCAACAGTAGTGTGGTTGCTCACGGCAACCGAACGCGGATTGTCTTTTGTTTTCCCAGCTGTGATTCGGAGGATACAGCATGCTGTGCATTGTGTGAGTTTTCTTTTTGGACATTAAATACGTTTTTGTTTTGAACTTGATTGGGTCACTGACTCTCACTGCATAGTAAGAACATCGCTGCACAAAAAAAAAAATAAAAAAAAAAATAAAATATATATATATATATATATATATATATATATATATATATGTGTGTTTCTATTTCATAGAGAGATAGATAGAAGAATAGCCAGTAATTCATTTGTCGGCTTCTGTAAAATTACTGCAGGAGCCACAGGATATAAGACATGGTTTACATACAGTAAATAGATGCAGAACAGGTAGATATATAGATGAGCCAGCACCTGGGAGATGATATTAATAGCCTAGAAAGGGACCATGGTTATTGCCCCCCCCCCCCGGCTAAAAACATCAGCTCCCAGCCACCCCAGAAAAGGTGTATCTCTAAGATGCGCCAGTTCCGGCACTTAGCATCGCTCTTCCCACTTGCCCTGTAGCAGTGGCAAGTAGGGTAATAGTTGTGGGGTTGATGTAATCTTTGCATTGACAGGTGACATCAAGCCCACGGCTTAGTATTGGAGAGGTGTCAGTAAGACACCTATCCATTTCTAATCCTATAGTTGTTACATGTTAAATAAAGACACAGCCAGAATAAAGTATTTTACTGAAATAAAACACAACACAGTTTTCCCATTTTATTGTTACTCCTAATCCATGTGACGTCCTCAAACTCCTGTAATAAAAATAAAAATAACAAACCAACAATATACCCCTACCTGTCCGTTGTTGTGTCCCATGCTGTAATACATATTTGGGGTATATACAGTTTTCAACCAGGATGATGCCAAGATGCGACCGCTCTAGCTGAAAACCACTGGTGAATAAGGAGATGCTGCAAGTGCAGCTTCAGTGACTAGCGGTGCCATCACTGATGCTGCGCTGCCTCACAGCCTGACCTGCGCTGAACTCTCAACGTGGGAAAATTCCAGTTCATTTTCCCATGCTCCAGAGGTCATCCCAATTCAGCACGGCTGCGAGTGGCAGCTTTAGTGATTAGTGGTGCCATCACTGATTTGCTCTGCCTCACAGCCTGACCTGCACTGAACTCTGGAGTGTGGGAAAATTAACTGAGTTTGCGGTTTGCAATATGTATGATGCACCATGTAGACTCTGCGGTCCCGCATTAATGGACACAGAAATAGAGCCAAAAATGTCTTTTAGAAGCATAGCATATTGTGGAGCAGATACCCTCTGGTGTTACAAACAGGAATGCTCTTTTAAACTGAAAAGAAATGATTTGGATATATAGTTTGGGAATGTTATATAAATATTTTGATTTATAATATAGAGAAAATTAATTTTTTTTTTTTTTTTTAATTTTTCTTTTTTAAAAAGTATTTTCTTTTTTTTTTACGCATTTTTTGCATTCATGTTGACCAGGATGTGGTTTGAAAGGCTGGACTAATTAGTAGGTATGCTCGAAACTTGGTCCACACCCCAAATGAAGTTCCTGAAGCTAGATTTAAAGATTTGCCGCTATTTATATAAGTGTGATTGATTTTTTACTAGTAGGAACAGGGCTGTATTTGCCACTATGGCACTTGAGGGCACGTGCCTAGGGCGGGACAATGGAGGGGGCGGCACATGAGCAAGGTTTTTTTCTTTTAATAAGTCCTGGGTCACCTCCTGACCAACCAACCCCCCGCACTTCCCACACCCCCCCATATTCATGACCTTAATGAGCGGTATCACATGACCGCTCACGCAGGAAGAAGGTGCTGCACCGGGAGTTGGGACAAAGCCAGAGGGATGTCGGCGTGGCCGCGCGGTGTGGGACAGGTGAGTATGAGGGACGGGGGATGAAGGAGGACAGTAAGCAGCACCATGCAAGATGGGAGCGGGGAGTGGAGAGATGAGCCGTGCATACGGGGGGATATGAGCCATGCATAAGGGGGGGAATATGAGCCATGCATACAGGAGGGGGGGGGGTGGAATATCAGCCATGCATACAGGGAGAATATGAGCCATGCATACAGGGGGGTATATGAGCCATGCATATGGGGGAATATGAGCCATGCATACGGGTGGAATATGAGCCATGCATACAGGGGGGAATATGAGCCATGCATACAGGGGGGGGGATATGAGCCATGCATACAGGAGGGGGAATAAGAGCCATGCATACAGGGGGGAATATGAGCCATGCATACGGGGGAATATGAGCCATGCATACAGGGGGAATATGAGCCATGCATACAGGGGGGAATATGAGCCATGCATACAGGGGGGGAAATGAGCCATGCATACAGGAGGTGGAATATGAGCCATGAATACAGGAAGGGGTGGTCATTATACAATATTGAGCATCATGTGGGATCATTTTACAGTATGGAGAACTGTGTGTGGCCATGATACAGTATTGAGCATCATGTGTGGCCATTATACAGTATTGAGCATCATGTGGGATCATTATACAGTATGGAGAACTGTGTGTGGCCGTTATACAGTATGGAGCACTATGTGTGGCCATTATACAGTATGGAGCACTGTGTGGCCATTATACTGTATGGAGCACTGTGTGGCCATTATACATTATGGAGCACCATGTGTGGCCATTATACACTATGGAGCATCATGTGTGGCCATTATACAGTATTGAGCATCATGTGTAGACATTATACAGTATGGAGAACTGTGTGTAGCCATTATACAGTATGGAGCATCATGTGTGGTGGCCGTTATACAGTATTGAGCATCATGTGTGGCCATTATACAGTATGGAGCATCATGTGTGGCCATTATACAGTATGGAGCATCATGTGTGGCCATTATACAGAATGGAGCACTGTGTGGCCATATTTTTTTGTTTATAATTATTGTATATAAAACAGTGTGATCAGCAGTGCTAAATGGCTGTGGTTAGGACGTGGATATGGGTGTGACTAGTTGTGAAATGGGTGTGGTCAGAGGCGTGGCCTAAAATTTGCCATGGCACACTACACGCACCGCAAACTTTATACCTCCTTCCCTTCTTTAAAAGTTGGGAGGTATGGTACCGCATTTGCCAGATCACGGCAAGTGCCGCAAATCCCATAGGGAATGAAAGAGGCCGAATGCAGTGTTGCCATAAGTGATCCGCTACACGGCACATGCATAAAAACTGTCGGATCTGCTGCAAAAGGCTACTTTCACATCAGCGATTCTTGCCAAAGTCACTGCCGATAGTGTCATACTCACCAAAGGGGGAGGCAGCACTAAAAGTGCCTAGTGCAGCAGAAACTCTAAATATGGCCCTGAGTAGGAATTGCATTGTGTTTTTATTATACCTGAAGAAGGATATATACTGTATCTGAAATGTGTTGTATCTTCTCCTATCAATTAATAAAAAAGAAAAAAATTAAAAATATCATCTTTGGATGTGAGTCCTGGAAAGCACTGCCGTTCATGGGCTGGATGTGTTCGTTTTGATTTACTTGTCCTGTGTGAACCTGTGGTGGGCTCTTTCACTTGGATCCACCAGATGCAAGCTGCAAGCTCTGTCCATTGAAAAGTTTCCCAAAGAATTTTTTTCAGAATACACGTTCTGAAGCCATATCAGTCTTCTACCATGTAAGTGAATGAAGTTGTGCACCCATCAAACACTATTATATATTGTGTTTAGGCGCCGCATTTTGTCTGTTCTTCTCTCCCAAAGAGGTTTTTTTTGTTCATTCATCATCTGATATGGTGTGTATTAGCAGGAGGAAGCATTACAACAACATGGTGAAACAGTATGTGTCCACATGTATCCACGTACTAACAGATTGGTCTGACCCATTTAAATTTTGAGTCTTCAAATTGGACACATGGCCTGAGCTTCTCCTTTATGCCTTGGAGGTGCTGGCCTGCCCTGCAGCAAGTGTACTGTCAGAACGCGTGTTTAGCACAGCAGGAGGTGTTATTACAGACAGGAGCATCAGCCTGTCCATATCCAACATGGGGAAGCTAATATTCTTTAAAGTAAACCTGGTGTGAATCCCACAGAACTTGTTCATACATTTGGATGACTAGGCAATTATAATGGCAGCACCCAGTCAGTGTTCAACTTTATTTGACTTTCATTTCATTTGGAGTCCTCCTCCCCAAATAAAGAAAACAAAAAAACTGTGTTGGCAACCTTCTCCTCCTTTTCCACCTGTACTGAAACGTCCACCTCCTCCTCCTTCACTTGGACCTGTTCCTCTTGGTTCAAGATACTTATTTTTTATTTCTACTCTGCTTAGGAAAGGGAAAGGACTCAGCTGTATTGATGAAATGTATTAGGTTTTACATGTGCACAGTTTTACAAAAGAAAAAAGAGGTTTGGTACCGTGTTAAAAGTTGAAAAAAAATTGTTCTCAGTGGGAAAAACAAGATAATCTTGTAGTTATGATTAGGGTTGAGCGAAACGGATCGGTCAATTTCAAAAATCGCCGACTTTCGGCAAAGTGGGGTTTCGTGAAACCCGACCTGATCCCAGCGTGGGATTGGCCATGCTGTCGACGATCTTCGCGCCAAAGTCGCGTTTCGTATGATGTTTTCAGTGCCATTTCTCAGCCAATGAAGGAGGACGCAGAGTGTGGGCAGCATGATGACATAGGTCTCGGTCCCCACCATCTTAGAGAAGGACAGGACAGTGATTGGCTTGCTTTCTGCGGCGTCACAAGGGGTATAAAGGGGCGTGCACGCCAACCGCCATCTTACCCCTGCCGATCTGAGCATAGGGAGAGGTTGCTGCAGCTTCGTCAGAAGCAGGGATATTGTTAGGGAGGAAAGATTAACCCCCAAACCGCTTGTGCTGTAGCGATTTCCACTGTCCAACACCACCTTTTCTTTGCAGGGACAGTGGAGGCTATATTTGTGTGCAACAGCTCTGTAGCTTATAAGGCTCCCTGATAGCTGCATTGCTGTTTGTACGCCGCTGTGCAAACCAACTGCTTTTTTAAAAGCAAAAATCCTGTTGCTCCTTTCTGCACAGTTCTATTGTTTATTTGTCCACACTTTTGTGTGCAGCAGTCCTTTTTATTGCTGGCTGCCATACTTTTCCTGAGATAACTGTAGGGAGATTGTTATTGTAGTACAGTCCCTTTATATATATATATATATATATATATATATATATATATATATATATATATATATATATATATATATATATATATATATATATATATCTTCCAGCCACGTTCTGCCATGTACACTGTGTAGTGTAATACAGTGGGCCTGATTTTTGCAGCAGTCTCCCACACATAAAAAGGGAGATTTAAATTCTCAACAAGTTTACATACACCTTCTACCTTGTTTTACAGTACCATATAACAGTTGTTAGTTTGGTTACATTTTCCCAAGAATGAGGAAGTCTGGTGCAAGAGGCCGGTGGGCCGTGGGCAGTCATTGCCAGCTGTTAATGATGGTGGTGGTGGTGGTGGAGCATCTGGTGGTAGTGGGAAAAGCAAAATAGCACCTAAGGCTCGAGTTGTTGAGCCAGCATCATCATCTGGCTACACAAGGCCTCGAAGGCTCCCTTTTCTGGGAGTAGGAAAACTGCTTTTAAAGCTGGAGCAGCAGGAAAAAGTTTTGGCTTTCCTTGCTCAGCCTCTAGCTCTTTCGCCTCCTCTTCCAAAAGTTACAAATTTAAAAGCAGCAAGTCATCAGTGGATGCTCACGGTCAGGAACAAGTCGCTTCCTTGTGTCCTTCACCCAAAGCAAAAGTGAAGGATGCGGCAGGCGACACTACAGTTTACTCCATGGAGCTCTTTACACATACCGTGCCAGGGTTAGAGAGGGAAATAGTTAACAGCCCATTACAAGATGAATTGGACATTGAGTGCACAGATGAACAGCCACAGCTAGATTATTATGCTGTTCCATTGACTCAGATCACTACATTGCCCTCGCAGTGTACTGAGCCAGAATCTGACCCTGATGAGACTATGGTGCCCCGTCCCGAACGCTATAGCACCTTACACGGTGACACAGAGGAAGGTGCACAGGACATTGAAGAGGAGGTGATAGATGACCCAGTTGTTGACCAGATTGGCAGCCATTGGGGGAACAGGGTGCCGCTGGCAGTAGCTCAGAAGCGGAGGAGGATGATCCGCAGCAGGCATCAACATCGCAACAGCCTTAATTTGGCAGGCCCGCATCTGGTCAAAAAAGTTTGACAAAACCAAAAACAATTTTAGGACAGCGTGGCCATCTGGTGAAAGTAGCACAGCGTGCAATGCCTGAAAAGGTATTGCATAGTAGGAAGAGTGGAGTGTGGCAATTTTTTAACCAAGATCCGAATGATCAGTGCAAGTTATCTGTAAGAAATGCGCAAAGACCTTTAGCAAAGGGCAGAAACCCCAAAATTTAAATACAACGTGCATGCGTAGACATTTAACCAGCATGCACTTGCAAGCCTGGACTAACTACCAAACGTCCTGTACCGTTGGTGCACCTGCTCAGAATGAAGGTAGTCAGCAACGCTACATTGCTTCCCTCACTGTAAGCCCACCGTTTAGGACACCACCTGTAGCAAATGCGGAGGTATTGTCGCAAGGCCAAAGCAGTCAGGGAATCACCAGGTTCTTGGTAGGAAACACTGTATGTAGGCCAACATCAAGAATACCATCACCAACACTCTCTCAATCTGCCATGTCCACCACCACCCCCGCTAGTTCCACCATATGCAGCTCTCCAGTCCAGCTCACCATACAAGAGACTCTCGTTAGGAAAAGGAAGTACTCATCCTCTCATCTGCGTACACGGGGTTTGAACGCCCACATTGCTAGACTAATCTCATTAGAGATGATGCCCTACCGGTTGGTTGAAAGCGAAGCTTTCAAAGCCCTGATGGCCTACGCAGTACCACGCTATGATCTACCCAGTCAACACTTCTTTGTGAGAAAAGCCATCCCAGCCCTCCACCAGCATGTCAAAGACCGCATTGTCCATGCACTCAGGCAATCAGTCAGTAGAAAAGTGCACCTCACAACAGATGCATGGACCAGTAGGCATGGCCAGGGACGTTACGTGTCCATCGCGGCACACTGGGTTAATGTGGTGGATGCAGGGTCCACAGGGGACAGCCATAGTGGGACAGTTCTGCCTAGCCCACGGTCTAGGAAACAGTTGGCTGTAGGCGTTCGCCACCCCTCCTCCTCCTCCTCCTTTTCCAGCAGAATCGAAAGCTCATCCACAGAGTGCAGTCGCATGACCACTCCATCTGCAGCTGCCAGTGTTGCACGTGAGGTGTCCCATTATGGAACAGCTAGTGGTAAGCGTCAGCAGGCTGTGTTGGAAATGAAGTGTTTGGGCGACAACAGACACACCACGGAAGTTCTGGCCAAGTTCTTGCAGCAACAAACTCAGTCCTGGCTGGGCAGTGTACATCTTGAGGCAGGCAAGGTAGTCAGTGATAAGGGAAGGAATTTTGTGGCTGCTATAGCCTTTTCAGAACTGAAACACATACCTTGCCTGGCTCACACCTTGAAACTGGTGGTGCAGTGTTTCCTGAAAAGTTTTCCGGGGTTACCAGCCCTGCCCCTGAAGGTGTGAAGACTTTGCTCGCACATCTGCCAGTCGCCCGTACACTCCAGCCGTATGCAGAACCTTTAGCGATCGCTGAAGCTTCCCCAGCACCGACTAATAATCGACGTTGCAACAAGGCGGAACTCCACACTGCACATGCTTCAGAGTCTGTGCGAACAGAGGCGTGCTGTAATGTATTTGTGGGAGGATACACATACACGGGCAGGCAGTTGGATTGCAGACATAGAGTTGTCAGGTGTGCAGTGGTCGAAGCTACAAGACCTTTGTCAAGTCCTTCAGTGTTTTGAGGAATGCACACGGCTGGTAAGTGCAGACGACGCCATCATAAGCATGAGCATCCCACTAATGCGTCTGCTGATGCAAAGTTTGACGCACATTAAGGAGTAGGCATCTGCAGCCGAGGAGGAGGGAAGCCTTGATGACAGTCAGCCATTGTCTGCTCAGGGAACTCTCCTGGACGAGGTGGCAGGCGAAGAGGAGGAGGAGGATGATGGGGATGAATATTTATGGGAGGAGGAAGCTTCTCAGGGGGCAATAGAAACTGGTGGCATTGCAAGGTCAGGTACAGGGTTTTTGCAGGAGACAAGTGATGTTGATTTGCCAGAAAGTGCTCCTCAACCCAGCACAAGCAGTGAATTGACACCTGGAACATTGGCCCACATGGCTGATTATGCCTTGCGTATCCTAAAAAGGGACCCCTGCATTATCAAAATGATGACCGATGACAATTACTGGTTGGCCTGCCTCCTGGATCCACGATATAAAGGAAAATTGCAAAATATCATGCCACATGAGAACCTTGAGCAAATATTGGCTACCAAACAAGCAACTCTTGTAGACCGTTTGGTTCTGGCATTCACAGCACACAGCAGCGGTGATGGTTCTCACACGAGCTGCAGGGGGCAACATGGCAGAGGTGTTAGAGGTGCACAAATCAGAAGTGGTGTTGGACAGAGGGGTTTTATGACCAGGTTGTGGAGTGATTTCGCAATGACCGCAGACACAACAGGTACTGCTGCATCAATTCAAAGTGACAGGAGACAACATTTGTCCAGTATGGTTACGAACTATTTTTCCTCCCTTATCGATGTTCTCCCTCACAGGTCATTCCCCTTTGATTACTGGGCATCTAAAATAGACACCTGGCCTGAATTGGCAGAATATGCATTACAGGAGCTCGCTTGCCCAGCTGCTAGTGTGCTATCAGAAAGAGTCTTCAGTGCTGCTGGATCAATACTGACCGAAAAAAGGACTCGTCTGGCTACCCAAAATGTTGATGATCTAACCTTCATTAAAATCAACCAATCATGGATTTCTAATTATTTTGCCCCACCTTCCCCTGCTGACACGTTGTTTGCCTGAAAAATGTCTTGCTTTTGGACTCCTCTTACTAACTGCTCCAATTCCTCCATTTGCAGCTGCTGAATGTCCACCATAGGCCATTTTTTTACCTCCATAAATGGGATGACTCCCCCCACAGGGCCGTGGTCACCACCTAGCGCAAGCACCCGTGCACAGGGTCCCTCATAGTTCAATGAAGTGTCTCTGATGGTGGTGGTGCACAACCAACGTCAGACACACCATCATAATATCAGGGGCCCTGGGCCAGTACCGCCACCCACGAGAGAGTGTCCCCCCCAGCTCGAACAGTGCTCTACCACTTGCAAAACTTACCTCTCCCGGCTCCACCACTATGTAGTCTGTGCTGTTAAATCCTTCAATGGCACTGCCAATAAAAATGTGTTGAAATGATAGATGATAGTAAAAATATGCAGGGGCCCTGGCCTCCATTTAGACCAGTTAATACTTTGTGCCAACTACCACTGTCTGCTACTCAGCAGAGGAGCCCACCCCTGTACGTAGCTATGCCACCTGTTTATTTATGAAAATTTGTTTGGCAGACATTTACCTCACTTTATTGTTTTGGCCTACTAACTGTGTCATCCACTCCTTACAGTTGTCCTCCACTGAACAAACCTATGCCGCCAGTTTAATCCTGTTACCAGTTTTGAACTGCATAGAGCCTACTTTTTTATTTTAGGCATTCTAAGTCTGTCTGTGCCACTCCTCACAATCGTCCTCCGCTGAACAAATCAATGCTGCCTGTGTACCCCTGTAACCAAATTTAAACTGCATTGAGCCTACTTTTTTATTTTAGGCCTACTAAGTATGTCTGCCCAACTCCTTACAATTGTCAGCCGCTGAACAAACCAATGCTGCCTTTGTACCCCTATAACAAATTTAAACTGCATTGAGCCTACTTTTTTATTTGAGGCCTACTAAGTTTGTCTGCGCTACTCCTTACAATCGTCCTCCGCTGAACAAACCAATGCTGCCTGTGCTGTTGTGAATTTGCTTTTTGCTCCCTCTAGTGGTTACTAGTTTTTTGACTCTGGTTTTTCTGTCATTCCTTTTATCCGCACCTGGGTCGTTAGTTAGGGGTGTTGCTATATTAGCTCCCTGGACCTTCAGTTCAATGCCTGGCAACGTAGTTATCTGAGCTAGTCTGCTGTGCTCTTGTCTACTGATCCTGGTTCCAGTTATATCAGCTAAGTCTGCCTTTTGCTTTTTGCTATTTGTTTTGGTTTTGTATTTTTGTCCAGCTTGTTCCAAATCTATATCCTGACCTTTGCTGGAAGCTCTAGGGGGCTGGTGTTCTCCCCCCGGACCGTTAGACGGTTCGGGGGTTCTTGAATTTCCAGTGTGGATTTTGATAGGGTTTTTGTTGACCATATAAGTTACCTTTCTTTATTCTGCTATCAGTAAGCGGGCCTCTCTGTGCTAAACCTGGTTCATTTCTGTGTTTGTCATTTCCTCTTACCTCACCGTCATTATTTGTGGGGGGCTTCTATCCAGCTTTGGGGTCCCCTTCTCTGGAGGCAAGAAAGGTCTTTGTTTTCCTCTACTAGGGGTAGCTAGATTCTCCGGCTGGCGCGTGTCATCTAGAATCAACGTAGGAATGATCCCCGGCTACTTCTAGTGTTGGCGGTAGGAGTAGATATATGGTCAACCCAGTTACCACTGCCCTATGAGCTGGATTTTTGTATTCTGCAGACTTCCACGTTCCTCTGAGACCCTCGCCATTGGGGTCATAACAGTTTGCCAGGCCAGTATTAAATGTTTAATGCATTGCAGAAGAGGGATTATAAGAAAGAAGATTCTAAGTTTTTTTTTTTTTTTCTTCTTCCCCTTTACCTCAGAGTGGCTATGCTTGCTGCAGACATGAATGTCCAGACCTTGATTACAAGTGTGGACCAGCTGGCTACTCGTGTGCAGGGCATACAAGACTATGTTATCAGAAATCCTAGGTCAGAACCTAAAATACCGATTCCTGAACTGTTTTCCGGAGACAGGTTTAAGTTTAGGAATTTCGTGAATAATTGTAAATTGTTTTTGTCCCTGAGACCCTGTTCATCTGGAGATTCTGCTCAGCAAGTAAAAATTGTTATTTCGTTCTTACGGGGCGACCCTCAGGATTGGGCTTTTTCGCTGGCGCCAGGAGATCCGGCATTGGCTGATCTTGATGCGTTTTTTCTGGCGCTCGGTTTACTTTATGAGGAACCCAATCTTGAGATTCAGGCAGAAAAGGCCTTGCTGGCTATGTCTCAGGGGCAGGACGAGGCTGAAGTGTATTGCCAAAAATTTCGGAAATGGTCCGTACTGACACATTGGAACGAGTGTGCACTGGCCGCTAATTTTAGAAATGGCCTTTCTGAAGCCATTAAGAATGTTATGGTGGGTTTTCCCATTCCCACAGGTCTGAATGATACTATGGCACTGGCTATTCAAATTGACCGGCGGTTGCGGGAGCGCAAAACCGCAAATTCCCTCATGGTGTTGTCTGAACAGACACCTGATTTAATGCAATGTGATAGAATCCTGACTAGAAATGAGCGGAAAATTCATAGACGCCGGAATGGCTTGTGCTACTACTGTGGTGATTCTACACATGTTATCTCAGCATGCTCTAAACGTATAGCTAAGGTTGTTAGTCCTGTCACCGTTGGTAATTTGCAACCTAAATTTATTCTGTCTGTAACTTTGATTTGCTCACTGTCATCTTATCCTGTCATGGCGTTTGTAGATTCAGGTGCTGCCCTGAGTCTCATGGATCTCTCATTTGCTAAGCGCTGTGGTTTTACTCTTGAACCATTAGAAAATCCTATTCCTCTTAGGGGTATTGATGCTACACCATTGGCAGCAAATAAACCGCAGTATTGGACACAGGTTACCATGTGCATGACTCCTGAACACCGCGAGGTGATACGTTTCCTGGTTTTACATAAAATGCATGATTTGGTTGTTTTAGGGCTGCCATGGTTACAGACCCATAATCCAGTCCTGGACTGGAAGGCTATGTCAGTCTCAAGTTGGGGCTGTCGTGGTATTCATGGGGATTCCCTGCCTGTGTCTATTGCTTCGTCTACGCCTTCGGAAGTTCCGGAGTATTTGTCTGATTATCAGGATGTCTTCAGTGAGTCTGAGTCCAGTGCACTGCCTCCTCATAGGGACTGTGACTGTGCTATAGATTTGATCCCAGGCAGTAAATTTCCTAAGGGAAGACTGTTTAATCTGTCGGTACCTGAACATACCGCTATGCGTTCATATATCAAGGAGTCTCTGGAGAAAGGACATATTCGTCCGTCTTCTTCCCCTCTTGGTGCGGGATTCTTTTTTGTGGCAAAAAAGGACGGATCTTTGAGACCTTGTATTGATTATCGGCTTTTAAATAAGATCACTGTCAAATTTCAGTATCCTTTACCGCTGTTGTCTGACTTGTTTGCCCGGATTAAGGGTGCCAAGTGGTTCACCAAGATAGACCTTCGTGGTGCGTACAACCTTGTGCGCATTAAGCAAGGTGATGAATGGAAAACCGCATTCAATACGCCCGAAGGTCATTTTGAGTACTTGGTGATGCCTTTTGGGCTCTCCAATGCGCCTTCAGTTTTTCAGTCCTTTATGCATGACATTTTCCGGAAGTATCCGGATAAATTTTTGATTGTTTATCTGGATGATATTTTGGTTTTTTCTGATAATTGGGATTCGCATGTGGAGCAGGTCAGGTTGGTCTTTAAAATTTTGCGTGAAAATTCTTTGTTTGTCAAGGGCTCAAAGTGTCTCTTTGGTGTACAGAAGGTTCCCTTTTTGGGGTTCATTTTTTCCCCTTCTGCTGTGGAGATGGACCCAGTCAAGGTCCGAGCTATTCTTGATTGGACTCAGCCCTCGTCAGTTAAGAGTCTTCAGAAGTTCTTGGGCTTCGCTAACTTCTACCGTCGTTTTATCGCTAATTTTTCCAGCATTGTGAAACCTTTGACGGATATGACCAAGAAGGGCTCCGATGTAGCTAACTGGGCTCCTGCTGCCGTGGAGGCTTTCCAGGAGTTGAAACGCCGGTTTACTTCGGCGCCTGTTTTGTGCCAGCCTGACGTCTCACTTCCCTTTCAGGTTGAGGTGGATGCTTCGGAGATTGGGGCAGGGGCCGTTTTGTCGCAGAGAGGCCCTGGTTGCTCTGTTATGAAACCTTGTGCCTTTTTCTCTAGGAAGTTTTCGCCTGCCGAGCGAAATTATGATGTGGGCAATCGGGAGTTGTTGGCCATGAAATGGGCATTTGAGGAGTGGCGTCATTGGCTCGAGGGTGCTAAGCATCGTGTGGTGGTCTTGACTGATCACAAAAATCTGATGTATCTCGAGTCTGCTAAACGCCTTAATCCGAGACAGGCCCGCTGGTCATTGTTTTTCTCCCGCTTTGATTTTGTTGTCTCGTATTTACCAGGTTCAAAGAATGTGAAGGCCGATGCTCTTTCTAGGAGCTTTGTGCCTGATGCTCCTGGAGTCGCTGATCCTGTTGGTATTCTTAAAGATGGAGTTGTCTTGTCAGCTATTTCTCCGGATCTGCGACGTGTGTTGCAGAGATTTCAGGCTGATAGGCCTGAGTCTTGTCCACCTGACAGACTGTTTGTCCCGGATAAGTGGACCAGCAGAGTCATTTCCGAGTTTCATTCCTCGGTGTTGGCAGGTCACCCGGGAATTTTTGGCACCAGAGATCTGGTGGCCAGGTCCTTTTGGTGGCCTTCCTTGTCAAGGGATGTGCGGTCATTTGTGCAGTCCTGTGGGACTTGTGCTCGAGCTAAGCCTTGCTGTTCTCGTGCCAGCGGTTTGCTCTTGCCCTTGCCTGTCCCGAAGAGACCTTGGACACATATCTCCATGGATTTCATTTCTGATCTTCCGCTATCTCAGGGCATGTCCGTTATCTGGGTGATATGTGATCGCTTCTCCAAGATGGTCCATTTGGTTCCTTTGCCTAAGCTGCCTTCCTCTTCCGATCTGGTTCCGGTGTTTTTCCAGAACGTGGTTCGTTTGCACGGCATCCCTGAGAATATTGTGTCAGACAGAGGATCCCAGTTCGTTTCCAGGTTCTGGCGATCCTTTTGTAGTAGGATGGGCATTGATTTGTCGTTTTCGTCTGCTTTCCATCCTCAGACTAATGGACAGACGGAGCGAACCAATCAGACTTTGGAGGCTTATTTGAGGTGTTTTGTCTCTGCTGATCAGGACGATTGGGTGACATTCTTGCCGTTGGCTGAGTTTGCCCTTAATAATCGGGCTAGTTCCGCCACCTTGGTTTCGCCTTTTTTCTGCAACTCTGGTTTCCATCCTCGCTTTTCTTCGGGTCATGTGGAGCCTTCTGACTGTCCTGGGGTGGATTCTGTGGTGGATAGGTTGCAGCAGATCTGGAATCATGTGGTGGACAACTTGAAGTTGTCACAGGAGAAGGCTCAGCGCTTTGCCAACCGCCGCCGCGGTGTGGGTCCCCGACTACGCGTTGGGGATTTGGTATGGCTTTCTTCCCGCTTTGTTCCTATGAAGGTCTCCTCTCCCAAATTTAAACCTCGTTTTATTGGGCCTTACAAGATATTGGAAATCCTTAATCCTGTATCTTTTCGTCTGGATCTTCCTGTGTCGTTTGCTATTCACAATGTATTTCATAGGTCCTTGTTGCGGCGGTACATTGTGCCTGTAGTTCCTTCTGCTGAGCCTCCTGCTCCGGTGTTGGTTGAGGGCAAGTTGGAGTACGTGGTGGAGAAGATCTTGGATTCTCGCCTCTCCAGGCGGAGGCTTCAGTACCTGGTCAAGTGGAAGGGCTATGGTCAGGAGGATAATTCCTGGGTGGTCGCCTCTGATGTTCATGCGGCCGATTTAGTTCGTGCTTTTCATGCCGCTCATCCTGATCGCCCTGGTGGTCGTGGTGAGGGTTCGGTGACCCCTCACTAAGGGGGGGGTACTGTTGTGAATTTGCTTTTTGCTCCCTCTAGTGGTTACTAGTTTTTTGACTCTGGTTTTTCTGTCATTCCTTTTATCCGCACCTGGGTCGTTAGTTAGGGGTGTTGCTATATTAGCTCCCTGGACCTTCAGTTCAATGCCTGGCAACGTAGTTATCTGAGCTAGTCTGCTGTGCTCTTGTCTACTGATCCTGGTTCCAGTTATATCAGCTAAGTCTGCCTTTTGCTTTTTGCTATTTGTTTTGGTTTTGTATTTTTGTCCAGCTTGTTCCAAATCTATATCCTGACCTTTGCTGGAAGCTCTAGGGGGCTGGTGTTCTCCCCCCGGACCGTTAGACGGTTCGGGGGTTCTTGAATTTCCAGTGTGGATTTTGATAGGGTTTTTGTTGACCATATAAGTTACCTTTCTTTATTCTGCTATCAGTAAGCGGGCCTCTCTGTGCTAAACCTGGTTCATTTCTGTGTTTGTCATTTCCTCTTACCTCACCGTCATTATTTGTGGGGGGCTTCTATCCAGCTTTGGGGTCCCCTTCTCTGGAGGCAAGAAAGGTCTTTGTTTTCCTCTACTAGGGGTAGCTAGATTCTCCGGCTGGCGCGTGTCATCTAGAATCAACGTAGGAATGATCCCCGGCTACTTCTAGTGTTGGCGGTAGGAGTAGATATATGGTCAACTGTTATGACCCCAATGGCGAGGGTCTCAGAGGAACGTGGAAGTCTGCAGAATACAAAAATCCAGCTCATAGGGCAGTGGTAACTGGGTTGACCATATATCTACTCCTAACGCCAACACTAGAAGTAGCCGGGGATCATTCCTACGTTGATTCTAGATGACACGCGCCAGCCGGAGAATCTAGCTACCCCTAGTAGAGGAAAACAAAGACCTTTCTTGCCTCCAGAGAAGGGTCAAAGCTGGATAGAAGCCCCCCACAAATAATGACGGTGAGGTAAGAGGAAATGACAAACACAGAAATGAACCAGGTTTAGCACAGAGAGGCCCGCTTACTGATAGCAGAATAAAGAAAGGTAACTTATATGGTCAACAAAACCCCTATCAAAATCCACACTGGAAATTCAAGAACCCCCGAACCGTCTAACGGTCCGGGGGGAGAACACCAGCCCCCCTAGAGCTTCCAGCAAAGGTCAGGATATAGATTTGGAACAAGCTGGACAAAAATACAAAACCAAAACAAATAGCAAAAAGCAAAAGGCAGACTTAGCTGATATAACTGGAACCAGGATCAGTAGACAAGAGCACAGCAGACTAGCTCTGATAACTACGTTGCCAGGCATAGAACTGAAGGTCCAGGGAGCTTATATAGCAACACCCCTAACTAACGACCCAGGTGCGGATAAAAGGAATGACAGAAAAACCAGAGTCAAAAAACTAGTAACCACTAGAGGGAGCAAAAAGCAAATTCACAACAGTACCCCCCCCTTAGTGAGGGGTCACCGAACCCTCACCACGACCACCAGGGCGATCAGGATGAGCGGCATGAAAGGCACGAACTAAATCGGCCGCATGAACATCAGAGGCGACCACCCAGGAATTATCCTCCTGACCATAGCCCTTCCACTTGACCAGGTACTGAAGCCTCCGCCTGGAGAGGCGAGAATCCAAGATCTTCTCCACCACGTACTCCAACTCGCCCTCAACCAACACCGGAGCAGGAGGCTCAGCAGAAGGAACTACAGGCACAATGTACCGCCGCAACAAGGACCTATGAAATACATTGTGAATAGCAAACGACACAGGAAGATCCAGACGAAAAGATACAGGATTAAGGATTTCCAATATCTTGTAAGGCCCAATAAAACGAGGTTTAAATTTGGGAGAGGAGACCTTCATAGGAACAAAGCGGGAAGAAAGCCATACCAAATCCCCAACGCGTAGTCGGGGACCCACACCGCGGCGGCGGTTGGCAAAGCGCTGAGCCTTCTCCTGTGACAACTTCAAGTTGTCCACCACATGATTCCAGATCTGCTGCAACCTATCCACCAAAGAATCCACCCCAGGACAGTCAGAAGGCTCCACATGACCCGAAGAAAAGCGAGGATGGAAACCAGAGTTGCAGAAAAAAGGCGAAACCAAGGTGGCGGAACTAGCCCGATTATTAAGGGCAAACTCAGCCAACGGCAAGAATGTCACCCAATCGTCCTGATCAGCAGAGACAAAACACCTCAAATAAGCCTCCAAAGTCTGATTGGTTCGCTCCGTCTGTCCATTAGTCTGAGGATGGAAAGCAGACGAAAACGACAAATCAATGCCCATCCTACTACAAAAGGATCGCCAGAACCTGGAAACGAACTGGGATCCTCTGTCTGACACAATATTCTCAGGGATGCCGTGCAAACGAACCACGTTCTGGAAAAACACAGGAACCAGATCGGAAGAGGAAGGCAGCTTAGGCAAAGGAACCAAATGGACCATCTTGGAGAAGCGATCACATATCACCCAGATAACGGACATGCCCTGAGATAGCGGAAGATCAGAAATGAAATCCATGGAGATATGTGTCCAAGGTCTCTTCGGGACAGGCAAGGGCAAGAGCAAACCGCTGGCACGAGAACAGCAAGGCTTAGCTCGAGCACAAGTCCCACAGGACTGCACAAATGACCGCACATCCCTTGACAAGGAAGGCCACCAAAAGGACCTGGCCACCAGATCTCTGGTGCCAAAAATTCCCGGGTGACCTGCCAACACCGAGGAATGAACCTCGGAAATGACTCTGCTGGTCCACTTATCCGGGACAAACAGTCTGTCAGGTGGACAAGACTCAGGCCTATCAGCCTGAAATCTCTGCAACACACGTCGCAGATCCGGAGAAATAGCTGACAAGATAACTCCATCTTTAAGAATACCAACAGGATCCGTGACTCCAGGAGCATCAGGCACAAAGCTCCTAGAAAGAGCATCGGCCTTCACATTCTTTGAACCTGGTAAATACGAGACAACAAAATCAAAGCGGGAGAAAAACAATGACCAGCGGGCCTGTCGCTGATTAAGGCGTTTAGCAGACTCGAGATACATCAGATTTTTGTGATCAGTCAAGACCACCACACGATGCTTAGCACCCTCGAGCCAATGACGCCACTCCTCAAATGCCCATTTCATGGCCAACAACTCCCGATTGCCCACATCATAATTTCGCTCGGCAGGCGAAAACTTCCTAGAGAAAAAGGCACAAGGTTTCATAACAGAGCAACCAGGGCCTCTCTGCGACAAAACGGCCCCTGCCCCAATCTCCGAAGCATCCACCTCAACCTGAAAGGGAAGTGAGACGTCAGGCTGGCACAAAACAGGCGCCGAAGTAAACCGGCGTTTCAACTCCTGGAAAGCCTCCACGGCAGCAGGAGCCCAGTTAGCTACATCGGAGCCCTTCTTGGTCATATCCGTCAAAGGTTTCACAATGCTAGAAAAATTAGCGATAAAACGACGGTAGAAGTTAGCGAAGCCCAAGAACTTCTGAAGACTCTTAACTGACGAGGGCTGAGTCCAATCAAGAATAGCTCGGACCTTGACTGGGTCCATCTCCACAGCAGAAGGGGAAAAAATGAACCCCAAAAAGGGAACCTTCTGTACACCAAAGAGACACTTTGAGCCCCTGACAAACAAAGAATTTTCACGCAAAATTTTAAAGACCAACCTGACCTGCTCCACATGCGAATCCCAATTATCAGAAAAAACCAAAATATCATCCAGATAAACAATCAAAAATTTATCCAGATACTTCCGGAAAATGTCATGCATAAAGGACTGAAAAACTGAAGGCGCATTGGAGAGCCCAAAAGGCATCACCAAGTACTCAAAATGACCTTCGGGCGTATTGAATGCGGTTTTCCATTCATCACCTTGCTTAATGCGCACAAGGTTGTACGCACCACGAAGGTCTATCTTGGTGAACCACTTGGCACCCTTAATCCGGGCAAACAAGTCAGACAACAGCGGTAAAGGATACTGAAATTTGACAGTGATCTTATTTAAAAGCCGATAATCAATACAAGGTCTCAAAGATCCGTCCTTTTTTGCCACAAAAAAGAATCCCGCACCAAGAGGGGAAGAAGACGGACGAATATGTCCTTTCTCCAGAGACTCCTTGATATATGAACGCATAGCGGTATGTTCAGGTACCGACAGATTAAACAGTCTTCCCTTAGGAAATTTACTGCCTGGGATCAAATCTATAGCACAGTCACAGTCCCTATGAGGAGGCAGTGCACTGGACTCAGACTCACTGAAGACATCCTGATAATCAGACAAATACTCCGGAACTTCCGAAGGCGTAGAAGAAGCAATAGACACAGGCAGGGAATCCCCATGAATACCACGACAGCCCCAACTTGAGACTGACATAGCCTTCCAGTCCAGGACTGGATTATGGGTCTGTAACCATGGCAGCCCTAAAACAACCAAATCATGCATTTTATGTAAAACCAGGAAACGTATCACCTCGCGGTGTTCAGGATTCATGCACATGGTAACCTGTGTCCAATACTGCGGTTTATTTGCTGCCAATGGTGTAGCATCAATACCCCTAAGAGGAATAGGATTTTCTAATGGTTCAAGAGTAAAACCACAGCGCTTAGCAAATGAGAGATCCATGAGACTCAGGGCAGCACCTGAATCTACAAACGCCATGACAGGATAAGATGACAGTGAGCAAATCAAAGTTACAGACAGAATAAATTTAGGTTGCAAATTACCAACGGTGACAGGACTAACAACCTTAGCTATACGTTTAGAGCATGCTGAGATAACATGTGTAGAATCACCACAGTAGTAGCACAAGCCATTCCGGCGTCTATGAATTTTCCGCTCATTTCTAGTCAGGATTCTATCACATTGCATTAAATCAGGTGTCTGTTCAGACAACACCATGAGGGAATTTGCGGTTTTTCTATCACATTGCACCGAATTAGGTGTCTGTTCAGACAACACCATGAGGGAATTTGCGGTTTTGCGCTCCCGCAACCGCCGGTCAATTTGAATAGCCAGTGCCATAGTATCATTCAGACCTGTGGGAATGGGAAAACCCACCATAACATTCTTAATGGCTTCAGAAAGGCCATTTCTAAAATTAGCGGCCAGTGCACACTCGTTCCAATGTGTCAGCACGGACCATTTCCGAAATTTTTGGCAATACACTTCAGCCTCGTCCTGCCCCTGAGACATAGCCAGCAAGGCCTTTTCTGCCTGAATCTCAAGATTGGGTTCCTCATAAAGTAAACCGAGCGCCAGAAAAAACGTATCAAGATCAGCCAATGCCGGATCTCCTGGCGCCAACGAAAAAGCCCAATCCTGAGGGTCGCCCCGTAAGAACGAAATAACAATTTTTACTTGCTGAGCAGAATCTCCAGATGAACAGGGTCTCAGGGACAAAAACAATTTACAATTATTCACGAAATTCCTAAACTTAAACCTGTCTCCGGAAAACAGTTCAGGAATCGGTATTTTAGGTTCTGACCTAGGATTTCTGATAACATAGTCTTGTATGCCCTGCACACGAGTAGCCAGCTGGTCCACACTTGTAATCAAGGTCTGGACATTCATGTCTGCAGCAAGCATAGCCACTCTGAGGTAAAGGGGAAAAAGGAAAAAAAAAAAAACTCAGAATCTTCTTTCTTATAATCCCTCTTCTGCAATGCATTAAACATTTAATACTGGCCTGGCAAACTGTTATGACCCCAATGGCGAGGGTCTCAGAGGAACGTGGAAGTCTGCAGAATACAAAAATCCAGCTCATAGGGCAGTGGTAACTGGGTTGACCATATATCTACTCCTAACGCCAACACTAGAAGTAGCCGGGGATCATTCCTACGTTGATTCTAGATGACACGCGCCAGCCGGAGAATCTAGCTACCCCTAGTAGAGGAAAACAAAGACGTTTCTTGCCTCCAGAGAAGGGGACCCCAAAGCTGGATAGAAGCCCCCCACAAATAATGACGGTGAGGTAAGAGGAAATGACAAACACAGAAATGAACCAGGTTTAGCACAGAGAGGCCCGCTTACTGATAGCAGAATAAAGAAAGGTAACTTATATGGTCAACAAAAACCCTATCAAAATCCACACTGGAAATTCAAGAACCCCCGAACCGTCTAACGGTCCGGGGGGAGAACACCAGCCCCCCTAGAGCTTCCAGCAAAGGTCAGGATATAGATTTGGAACAAGCTGGACAAAAATACAAAACCAAAACAAATAGCAAAAAGCAAAAGGCAGACTTAGCTGATATAACTGGAACCAGGATCAGTAGACAAGAGCACAGCAGACTAGCTCTGATAACTACGTTGCCAGGCATAGAACTGAAGGTCCAGGGAGCTTATATAGCAACACCCCTAACTAACGACCCAGGTGCGGATAAAAGGAATGACAGAAAAACCAGAGTCAAAAAACTAGTAACCACTAGAGGGAGCAAAAAGCAAATTCACAACAGTCAACCCAGTTACCACTGCCCTATGAGCTGGATTTTTGTATTCTGCAGACTTCCACGTTCCTCTGAGACCCTCGCCATTGGGGTCATAACACTGTGCACCCCTGTAACCAAATTTAAACTGCATTGAGCCTACTTTTTTTTCTTGGCCTACTACCTGTGTCTGTCTGCGCCACTCAATACAGCTGTCCTCCACTGAACAAAGCTGAGCTTCAATTTTCAGGCTTTCGGCCTGCAGAAAATATGAAAATGCATTTGGCCTACTTGTTTGGTTGGGCCTACTAACGGTGTCTGCCGCTCCTTGGTGTTCTCCTAAACTGAACAAAGCTGAACTTCAATTTTCAGGCTTTCGACCTGTATAAAATGTTGAACTGCATTTGGCCTACTTGTTTGTTTGGGCCTACTAACGGTGTCTGCTGCTCCTTCTTGTTCTCCTCCACTGAATATAGCTGAGCTTCAATTTTCAGGTTTTCGGCCTGCAGAAAATATGAAACTGCATTTGGCCTATTTGTTTGGTTGGGCCCTACTAACGGTGTCTGCCGCTTCTTGCTTTTCTCCTCCACTGAACAAAGCTGAGCTTCAAATTTCAGGCTTTCGCCCTACGTAAAATATAAAAATGCATTTGGCCTACTTGTTTGGTTGAGCCTACTAACGGTGTCTGCCGCTCCTTGGAGTTTTCCTCCACTGAACAAAGATGAGCTTCAATTTTCGTCCTTTCGCCCTACGTAAAATATGAAACTGCATTTGGCCTACTTGTTTGGTTGGGCCCTACTAACGGTGTTTGCCGCTCCTTGCTTTTCTCCTCCACTGAACAAAGCTGAGCTTCAATTTTCAGGCTTTCGGCCTGCAGAAAATATGAAAATGCATTTGGCCTACTTGTTTGGTTGGGCCTACTAACGGTGTCTGCCGCTCCTTGGTGTTCTCCTCCACTGAACAAAGCTGAGCTTCAATTTTCAGGCTTTCGGCCTGTAAAAAATGTTGAACTGCATTTGGCCTACTTGTTTGTTTGGGCCTACTAACGGTGTCTGCCGCTCCTTCTTGTTCTCGGCCTAGATCAGATATGAAACTGCATTTGGCCTACTTGTTTGGTTGGGTGTCATGGTTCCCAATGGCAAGGGTACGTCAGAGAACATAAATAACAGAACAGCTCTTGGGTGATGGAATCTCGAGCTGACCGTGAGCTAAACCTACCACACAACTAACAGTGGCCGGGTGGCGTACCTACGTTTTATCCCTAGACGCCTAGCGCCAGCCGGAGGACTAACTAACCCTAATAGAGGAAAAGACAGACCTGGCTTACCTCTAGGGAAATTCCCCCAAAAAGGAGACAGAAGCCCCCCACATATATTGACGGTGAGTTCAGAGGAAAAGACATACGCAGTATGAAGGTAGGTTCAGCAAAGCGAGGTCCGCTTACTAGATAGCAAGAAGATACAATAGGGAACTTCACGGTCAGCTGAAAACCCTATTAAAATACCATCCCGAAATTACTTTAAGACTCATGTGTCAACTCATGACACCGGAGTGGCAATTTCGGCCCACAAGAGCTTCCAGCTACAGAAAAATAACATAACTGTGAACTGGAACAAAAATGCAAAACAAACTTAGGACTAAGAGTCCAACTTAGCTGATAGTAGTCTAGAAGCAGGAACATGCAACAGAAAGGCTCTGGTTACATTGATGGCCGGCACTAGAATAACTGAGCAGCAAGGCTAAATAGGATACACCCATATCCTGATGGAAACAGGTGAACAGAGAAAGTGAAGCACACAAGTCCAGTACCACCAGTGACCACCGGGGGAGCCCAAAAACCAAACTCACAACAGTTGGGCCTGCTAATGGTGTCTGCCGCTCCTTGGTGTTCTCCTCCACTGAACAAAGCTGAGCTTCAATTTTCAGGCTTTCGGCCTGCAGAAAATATGAAACTGCATTTGGCCTACTTGTTTGGTTGGGCCCTAATAACGGTGTCTGCCGCTCCTTGCTTGTCTACTCCACTGAATATAGCTGAGCTTCAATTTTCAGGCTTTTGGCCTAGATCAGATATGAAACTGCATTTGGCCTACTTGTTTGGTTGGGCCTACTAACGGTGCCTGCCACTCCTTGGTGTTCTCCTCCACTGAACAAAGCTGAACTTCAATTTTCAGGCTTTCGGCCTGCAGAAAATATGAAACTGCATTTGGCCTACTTGTTTGGTTGGGCCCTACTAACGTTGTCTGCCGCTGCTTGTTGTTCTCCTCCACTGAACAAAGCTGAGCTTCAATTTTCAGGCTTTCGACCTGTATAAAATGTTGAACTGCATTTGGCCTACTTGTTTGTTTGGGCCTACTAACGGTGTCTGCCGCTCCTTCTTGTTCTCCTCCACTGAATATAGCTGAGCTTCAATTTTAAGGCTTTCGGCCTAGATCAGATATGAAACTGCATTTGGCCTACTTGTTTGGTTGGGCCTACTAATGGTGTCTGCCGCTCCTTGGTGTTCTCCTCCACTGAACAAAGCTGAGCTTCAATTTTCAGGCTTTCGGCCTGCAGAAAATATATGAAACTGCATTTGGCCTACTTGTTTGGTTGGGCCCTACTAATGGTGTCTGCTGCTCCTTGCTTGTCTCTGTTAGGGTTGGCGGAACACACCGAATATATATATTTATTAGAAAAAGTTGGTGCGTTCGCAACCCGGGATCCACCGTGCAGGAAAGCACCTGCAGCTAGATATGGCAGTACAATTTAGTAATATAAACAGACTCTGTAACTTCACAGAGTCTGTGAGCAAGGATAACGCTGTGCCCTGTTTGGCTCACAGAGGAACACAGCTACTTAGTAGAGCAAATGGTGGTCATGCAGTCAAATGCAAACATGCAGCTCCTCGCTGGAGGTGCCAGCATTCTAGGGGCTTATTTCAGCCGGGTCCCTGAATACACACACACCAAACTCCTCGCCGGAGGTGCCAGCATTCTAGGGGCTTATTTCAGCCGGGTCCCTGAATACACACACAAACATGACCACACTGGCGCTGAGCTCGTACATAAATTGACACTAGCGCATGGCCGAGCGGTCATGCGCACCTCTTATAGCTGCAGCAAGTACAGGACCTTCCTAGAAAGACCAATGAGAGACCGCCACAGACGTTGAACACCTTCAGGACCTTCCTAGAGGACCAATAGGATTTGCTGCAGTACCTGAGCATGTGACCCTTGATCTCCAATGAGAGATCTTACCCTGGGCATTCTCAGAAGAGAAAAAGTAGTCCCAAAGACGTCTGCTCGCTGCTGACCAGTACTGGCCACAATGGCAGAAGCTGGAAGGACAGCAGTAACCCTTCGCACAGTGTCAGACTGAGCATGATGCTGGGACCGACGCCTCCGCTGAGCTGGCTCTACTGCGGCAGGAGAAGAATGGGAGGCCGCAGCGGAGATGGCTCGAGATTCCCCCTGTGCAGAGGCAGGAACTCGACCTCTAACATTACCCCCCTCCTAGCCCCCCCTCCTTGGACCTCACCATGCTCGAAGGCAGCAATGAGCTGCGGAGCCCGAATATTCTCAGCAGGCTCCCAGGACCTGTCCTCAGGACCATAACCCTTCCAGTCCACCAAATAAAATTTTTTGCCACGTACCACCTTGCACCCCAAAATAGCATTAACCTCATAATAGTCCGTAGACGAACCCGATGTCCCAGCAGATGACTCGGAAAACAGGGACATGTATACGGGCTACAAGAGGGACACATGAAAGGTGTCGGTGATACCCAGACGTGGCGGAAGGGCCAGACGGTAGACCACTGGGTTAACCTGTTCGAGGACCTTGAAACGACCCAGGTAGTGAGGAGCAAACTTAGTTGACTCAACTCGCAGCCTTATTTTACGGGCGGAGAGCCACACTAAGTCGCCAATAGCAAAGGTCAGAGCGTGGCGCCGATGTACATCGGCGGAGGACCTCATTCTCTCCTTGGAGGCCCGAATGGCATCCTGAGTGTGGTCCCAAAAGGCCCGCACCTCCACAGCCCAGTCTGCCACCCTGGAGTCGGCGGAAGACACGGCATAGGTACAGGTACCCGCGGATGCTGACCATAATTTAGGAGGAATGGGGTCTGTCCGGTGGAGTCGTCTGTTGTGAACTGTACTTCTTGGCTCCCTCTTGTGGTCACTAGTGGATTGGCACTTGGATTGTCTTTTCCCAGGTTGGTCTCACCTGCTTCGTTAGGTCTGGGGTGTTGCTATTTAAACTTCCTGGATTTTCTGTCCAGTGCCTGGCATCGTTGTATTCAGTTCATTTCTGTTTGCTCCTGTCTTCAGGTCCTGGTTCTTTGCAAGATAAGCTAAGTCCTGCTTTCTTATTTTTGTTTCTTTCGCATGGTTCATATTTTTGTCCAGCTTGTATAAAATGTGATTCCTGATATCGCTGGAAGCTCTAGGGGGCTGATATTCTCCCCCCTCACCGTTAGTCGGTTTGGGGGTTCTTGGATATTCAGTGTGGATATTTTGCAGGGTTTTTTGCTGACCATATAAGTCATCTTACTATATTCTGCTATTAGTCAGTGGGCCTCTCTTTGTTAAAATCTAGTTCATTCTTACGTTTGCCTTTTCTTCTTACCTCACCGTTATTATTTGTTGGGGGCTTGTATTACTTTGGGGTCTTTTCTCTGGAGGCAAGAGAGGTCTTATTTTCCCTGATAGGGTTAGTTAGTTCTCCGGCTGGTGCGAGACGTCTAGGATCAACGTAGGCACGTTCCCCGGCTACTGATAGTTGTTTGTGCTAGGATCAGGTATATGGTCAGCCTAGTTACCACTTCCCTATGAGCTGGTATTTATGTTTGCAGACTTTGCTGTAATCTCTGAGATTCCCTGCCATTGGAATCATAACAGTATGCCAGGCCTATGAATAGTTAATGCATTGCTGAAGTGGGATTAAAAGAAAAGAAGTTCTGAGTTTTTTTTTTTTTTTTTTTCTTCCTCCCCTTTATCTCTGAGTGGCTTAAAGCTTTGCTGCAGACATGAATGTTCAGACCTTGATTACTAGTGTGGATCAGCTTGCTGCACGAGTGCAGAGCATTCAGGATTTTGTTGTTAGCAGTCCTATGTCAGAGCCTAAGATACCTATTCCTGAGCTGTTCTCTGGAGATCGATTTAAATTTGGGAACTTTAGGAATAATTGTAAATTGTTTCTATCTTTGAAATCTCGTTCGTCTGGAGATTCAGCTCAGCAAGTTAAAATTGTTATCTCATTCCTGCGTGGCGACCCTCAGGATTGGGCTTTCTCGTTGGCGCCAGGAGATCCGGCATTGGCGAATGTTGATGCGTTTTTTCTGGCGCTCGGATTGCTTTATGAGGAGCCTAATCTTGAAATTCAGGCAGAAAAAGCTCTACTGGCTATCTCTCAGGGCCAGGATGAAGCTGAAGTGTATTGCAAAAATTTCGGAAATGGTCCGTGCTTACTCAATGGAATGAATGTGCTCTGGCCGCAAATTTCAGAAATGGCCTTTCTGAAGCCATTAAGAATGTGATGGTGGGTTTCACAATTCCTACAAGTCTGAATGATTCTATGGCGCTGGCTATTCAGATTGATCGGCGTTTGCGGGAGCGCAAATCCGCTAATCCTCTGGCGGTCTTGTCTGAACAGACACCTGTCTCAATGCAATGTGATAGAATCCTGACTAGAACCGAACGACAAAATCATAGACGTCAGAATGGGTTGTGTTTTTACTGTGGTGATTCTTCACATGTTATATCAGCATGCTCTAAACGCCTAACCAAGGTTGTCAGTCCAGTCACCATTGGTAATTTGCAGCCTAAATTTATTTTGTCGGTGACTTTAATTTGTTAATTGTCTTCCTACCCTGTTATGGCGTTTGTGGATTCAGGTGCTGCCCTGAGTCTTATGGACTTGTCGTTTGCCAAGCGCTGTGGTTTTGTCCTGGAGCCTTTAAAAGTTCCTATTCCTCTCAGGGGAATTGATGCTACGCCACTGGCGGAAAATAAACCGCAGTATTGGACACAAGTGACCATGTGCATGACTCCTGAACATCGGGAGGTGATTCGTTTTCCTGTTCTGCATAAAATGAATGATTTGGTCGTTTTAGGTCTGCTATGGTTACAGACCCATAATCCTGTTTTGGATTGGAAGGCTATGTCTGTGTCGAGTTGGGGTTGTCAGGGAATTAATTGCGATTCTCTGCCGGTGTCTATTGCTACTTCTACTCCTTCAGAAGTTCCTGAGTATTTGTGTGACTATCAGGATGTATTCAGTGAGTCCAGGTCCAGTGCTCTTCCTCCTCATAGGGACTGTGACTGCGCTATAGATTTGATTCCTGGCAGTAAATTTCCTAAGGGACGATTATTTAATTTGTCTGTACCCGAGCATGCCTCGATGCGTTCTTATGTCAAGGAGTCTTTGGAGAAGGGGCATATTCGTCCATCCTTTTCCCCTCTTGGTGCGGGATTCTTTTTTGTGGCCAAGAAAGACGGGTCTTTGAGACCTTGTATAGACTATCGGCTTCTGAATAAAATCACTGTTAAGTTTCAGTATCCTTTGCCACTATTGTCAGACTTGTTTGCTCGGATTAAGGGTGCCAAGTGGTTCACCAAGATAGATCTTCGTGGTGCGTACAACCTTGTGCGCATTAGGCAGGGAGATGAATGGAAAACTGCATTCAATACGCCCGAAGGTCATTTTGAATACTTGGTGATGCCCTTTGGGCTCTCTAATGCTCCTTCAGTGTTTCAGTCCTTTATGCATGATATCTTCCGGAAGTATCTGGATAAATTTATGATTGTTTATCTGGATGATATTCTGGTTTTCTCGGATGATTGGGATTCTCATGTAAAGCAGGTCAGGATGGTGTTTCAGGTTTTGCGTAATAATGCTTTATTTGTGAAGGGCTCAAAGTGTCTCTTTGGAGTGCAGAAGGTTTCTTTTTTGGGTTTTATTTTCTCCCCTTCTGCTGTGGAGATGGACCCAGTCAAGGTCCGAGCTATTCATGATTGGACTCAGCCCACGTCTGTTAAGAGTCTTCAGAAGTTCTTGGGGTTTGCTAATTTCTACCGTCGCTTTATCGCTAATTTTTCTAGCGTTGTTAAACCTTTGACGGATATGACCAAGAAAGGTTCTAATGTGGCTAATTGGGCTCCTGCAGCCGTGGAGGCCTTCCAGGAGCTGAAGCGCCGGTTTACTTCGGCGCCTGTTTTGTGCCAGCCTGATGTCTCACTTGCCTTTCAGGTTGAAGTGGATGCTTCTGAGATCGGTGCTGGGGCTGTTTTGTCGCAGAGAGGCTCTGGTTGCTCTGTGATGAGACCATTTGCCTTTTTCTCTAGGAAGTTTTCGCCTGCCGAGCGGAACTATGATGTTGGTAATCGGGAGTTGTTGGCCATGAAGTGGGCATTTGAGGAGTGGCGTCATTGGCTCGAGGGTGCTAAGCATCGTGTGGTGGTCTTGACTGATCACAAAAATCTGATGTATCTCGAGTCTGCTAAGCGCCTGAATCCTAGACAGGCTCGTTGGTCATTGTTTTTCTCTCATTTTGACTTTGTGGTCTCGTACCTGCCTGGTTCGAAGAATGTTAAGGCTGATGCTCTTTCTAGGAGCTTTGTGCCTGACTCTCCTGGAGTCTCGGAGCCAGCTGGTATTCTTAAAGAGGGAGTAATCGTGTCAGCCATATCTCCTGATTTGCGACGTGTGTTGCAGAGATTTCAGGCTGGTAGACCTGACTCTTGTCCACCCGACAGACTGTTTGTTCCTGATAAATGGACCAGCAGAGTCATTTCCGAGGTTCATTCCTCGGTGTTGGCAGGGCATCCGGGAATTTTTGGTACCCGAGATTTGGTGGCTAGGTCCTTTTGGTGGCCTTCCTTGTCACGGGATGTGCGGTCATTTGTGCAGTCCTGTGGGACTTGTGCTCGGGCTAAGCCTTGTTGTTCTCGTGCTAGCGGGTTGCTTTTGCCCTTGCCCGTCCCGAAGAGGCCTTGGACACACATTTCCATGGATTTCATTTCTGATCTTCCGGTGTCTCAAGGAATGTCTGTCATCTGGGTGGTGTGTGATAGTTTTTCCAAGATGGTCCATTTGGTACCCTTGCCTAAGTTGCCTTCCTCTTCCGATCTGGTTCCTTTGTTTTTTCAGAATGTGGTTCGTTTACACGGCATTCCGGAGAATATCGTGTCTGACAGAGGATCCCAGTTTGTGTCCAGATTCTGGCGATCTTTTTGTGCTAAGATGGGCATTGATTTGTCGTTTTCATCTGCCTTTCATCCTCAGACTAATGGTCAAACGGAGCGAACTAATCAGACACTGGAGGCTTATTTGAGATGTTTTGTTTCTGCGGACCAGGATGATTGGGTGACCTTCTTGCCATTGGCTGAGTTTGCCCTTAATAATCGGGCTAGTTCTGCTACTTTGGTTTCGCCATTCTTCTGCAACTCTGGTTTTCATCCTCGTTTCTCCGCGGGTCATGTTGAGTCTTCTGACTGTCCTGGGGTGGATTCCGTGGTGGATAGGTTGCAGCAGATTTGGAATCATGTGGTGGACAACTTGAAGTTGTCACAGGAGAAGGCTCAGCGTTTTGCCAACCGCCGCCGCGGTGTGGGTCCCCGACTTCGTGTTGGGGAATTGGTTTGGTTGTCTTCTCGGTATGTCCCTCTGAAGGTTTCCTCTCCTAAGTTTAACCCTCGCTTTATTGGTCCCTATAAAATTTTGGAAGTTCTCAACCCGGTTTCTTTTCGTTTGGATCTTCCGGTGTCGTTTGCCATTCACAACGTGTTCCATAGGTCTTTGTTGCGGCGGTACGTTGTGCCTGTGGTTCCTGCTGTTGAGCCTCCTGCTCCGGTGTTGGTTGAGGGCGAGTTGGAGTACGTGGTAGAGAAGATTTTGGATTCTCGTCTCTCTAGACGGAGGCTTCAGTATTTGGTCAAATGGAAGGGCTATGGTCAGGAGGATAATTCCTGGGTGGTCGCCTCTGATGTTCATGCGGCCGATTTGGTTCGTGCCTTCCACGCTGCTCATCCTGATCGCCCTGGTGGTCTTGGTGAGGGTTTGGTGACCCCTCCTTAAAGGGGGGGTACTGTTGAGAACTGTACTTCTTGGCTCCCTCTTGTGGTCACTAGTGGATTGGCACTTGGATTGTCTTTTCCCAGGTTGGTCTCACCTGCTTCGTTAGGTCTGGGGTGTTGCTATTTAAACTTCCTGGATTTTCAGTCCAGTGCCTGGCATCGTTGTATTCAGTTCATTTCTGTTTGCTCCTGTCTTCAGGTCCTGGTTCTTTGCAAGATAAGCTAAGTCCTGCTTTCTTATTTTTGTTTCTTTCGCATGGTTCATATTTTTGTCCAGCTTGTATAAAATGTGATTCCTGATATCGCTGGAAGCTCTAGGGGGCTGATATTCTCCCCCCTCACCGTTAGTCGGTTTGGGGGTTCTTGGATATTCAGCGTGGATATTTTGCAGGGTTTTTTGCTGACCATATAAGTCATCTTACTATATTCTGCTATTAGTCAGTGGGCCTCTCTTTGCTAAAATCTAGTTCATTCTTACGTTTGCCTTTTCTTCTTACCTCACCGTTATTATTTGTTGGGGGCTTGTATTACTTTGGGGTCTTTTCTCTGGAGGCAAGAAAGGTCTTATTTTCCCTGATAGGGTTAGTTAGTTCTCCGGCTGGTGCGAGACGTCTAGGATCAACGTAGGCACGTTCCCCGGCTACTGTTAGTTGTTTGTGCTAGGATCAGGTATATGGTCAGCCTAGTTACCACTTCCCTATGAGCTGGTATTTATGTTTGCAGACTTTGCTGTAATCTCTGAGATTCCCTGCCATTGGAATCATAACAGTATGCCAGGCCTATGAATAGTTAATGCATTGCTGAAGTGGGATTAAAAGAAAAGAAGTTCTGAGTTTTTTTTTTTTTTTTTTCTTCCTCCCCTTTATCTCTGAGTGGCTTAAAGCTTTGCTGCAGACATGAATGTTCAGACCTTGATTACTAGTGTGGATCAGCTTGCTGCACGAGTGCAGAGCATTCAGGATTTTGTTGTTAGCAGTCCTATGTCAGAGCCTAAGATACCTATTCCTGAGCTGTTCTCTGGAGATCGATTTAAATTTGGGAACTTTAGGAATAATTGTAAATTGTTTCTATCTTTGAAATCTCGTTCGTCTGGAGATTCAGCTCAGCAAGTTAAAATTGTTATCTCATTCCTGCGTGGCGACCCTCAGGATTGGGCTTTCTCGTTGGCGCCAGGAGATCCGGCATTGGCGAATGTTGATGCGTTTTTTCTGGCGCTCGGATTGCTTTATGAGGAGCCTAATCTTGAAATTCAGGCAGAAAAAGCTCTACTGGCTATCTCTCAGGGCCAGGATGAAGCTGAAGTGTATTGCAAAAATTTCGGAAATGGTCCGTGCTTACTCAATGGAATGAATGTGCTCTGGCCGCAAATTTCAGAAATGGCCTTTCTGAAGCCATTAAGAATGTGATGGTGGGTTTCACAATTCCTACAAGTCTGAATGATTCTATGGCGCTGGCTATTCAGATTGATCGGCGTTTGCGGGAGCGCAAATCCGCTAATCCTCTGGCGGTCTTGTCTGAACAGACACCTGTCTCAATGCAATGTGATAGAATCCTGACTAGAACCGAACGACAAAATCATAGACGTCAGAATGGGTTGTGTTTTTACTGTGGTGATTCTTCACATGTTATATCAGCATGCTCTAAACGCCTAACCAAGGTTGTCAGTCCAGTCACCATTGGTAATTTGCAGCCTAAATTTATTTTGTCGGTGACTTTAATTTGTTAATTGTCTTCCTACCCTGTTATGGCGTTTGTGGATTCAGGTGCTGCCCTGAGTCTTATGGACTTGTCGTTTGCCAAGCGCTGTGGTTTTGTCCTGGAGCCTTTAAAAGTTCCTATTCCTCTCAGGGGAATTGATGCTACGCCACTGGCGGAAAATAAACCGCAGTATTGGACACAAGTGACCATGTGCATGACTCCTGAACATCGGGAGGTGATTCGTTTTCCTGTTCTGCATAAAATGAATGATTTGGTCGTTTTAGGTCTGCTATGGTTACAGACCCATAATCCTGTTTTGGATTGGAAGGCTATGTCTGTGTCGAGTTGGGGTTGTCAGGGAATTAATTGCGATTCTCTGCCGGTGTCTATTGCTACTTCTACTCCTTCAGAAGTTCCTGAGTATTTGTGTGACTATCAGGATGTATTCAGTGAGTCCAGGTCCAGTGCTCTTCCTCCTCATAGGGACTGTGACTGCGCTATAGATTTGATTCCTGGCAGTAAATTTCCTAAGGGACGATTATTTAATTTGTCTGTACCCGAGCATGCCTCGATGCGTTCTTATGTCAAGGAGTCTTTGGAGAAGGGGCATATTCGTCCATCCTTTTCCCCTCTTGGTGCGGGATTCTTTTTTGTGGCCAAGAAAGACGGGTCTTTGAGACCTTGTATAGACTATCGGCTTCTGAATAAAATCACTGTTAAGTTTCAGTATCCTTTGCCACTATTGTCAGACTTGTTTGCTCGGATTAAGGGTGCCAAGTGGTTCACCAAGATAGATCTTCGTGGTGCGTACAACCTTGTGCGCATTAGGCAGGGAGATGAATGGAAAACTGCATTCAATACGCCCGAAGGTCATTTTGAATACTTGGTGATGCCCTTTGGGCTCTCTAATGCTCCTTCAGTGTTTCAGTCCTTTATGCATGATATCTTCCGGAAGTATCTGGATAAATTTATGATTGTTTATCTGGATGATATTCTGGTTTTCTCGGATGATTGGGATTCTCATGTAAAGCAGGTCAGGATGGTGTTTCAGGTTTTGCGTAATAATGCTTTATTTGTGAAGGGCTCAAAGTGTCTCTTTGGAGTGCAGAAGGTTTCTTTTTTGGGTTTTATTTTCTCCCCTTCTGCTGTGGAGATGGACCCAGTCAAGGTCCGAGCTATTCATGATTGGACTCAGCCCACGTCTGTTAAGAGTCTTCAGAAGTTCTTGGGGTTTGCTAATTTCTACCGTCGCTTTATCGCTAATTTTTCTAGCGTTGTTAAACCTTTGACGGATATGACCAAGAAAGGTTCTAATGTGGCTAATTGGGCTCCTGCAGCCGTGGAGGCCTTCCAGGAGCTGAAGCGCCGGTTTACTTCGGCGCCTGTTTTGTGCCAGCCTGATGTCTCACTTGCCTTTCAGGTTGAAGTGGATGCTTCTGAGATCGGTGCTGGGGCTGTTTTGTCGCAGAGAGGCTCTGGTTGCTCTGTGATGAGACCATTTGCCTTTTTCTCTAGGAAGTTTTCGCCTGCCGAGCGGAACTATGATGTTGGTAATCGGGAGTTGTTGGCCATGAAGTGGGCATTTGAGGAGTGGCGTCATTGGCTCGAGGGTGCTAAGCATCGTGTGGTGGTCTTGACTGATCACAAAAATCTGATGTATCTCGAGTCTGCTAAGCGCCTGAATCCTAGACAGGCTCGTTGGTCATTGTTTTTCTCTCATTTTGACTTTGTGGTCTCGTACCTGCCTGGTTCGAAGAATGTTAAGGCTGATGCTCTTTCTAGGAGCTTTGTGCCTGACTCTCCTGGAGTCTCGGAGCCAGCTGGTATTCTTAAAGAGGGAGTAATCGTGTCAGCCATATCTCCTGATTTGCGACGTGTGTTGCAGAGATTTCAGGCTGGTAGACCTGACTCTTGTCCACCCGACAGACTGTTTGTTCCTGATAAATGGACCAGCAGAGTCATTTCCGAGGTTCATTCCTCGGTGTTGGCAGGGCATCCGGGAATTTTTGGTACCCGAGATTTGGTGGCTAGGTCCTTTTGGTGGCCTTCCTTGTCACGGGATGTGCGGTCATTTGTGCAGTCCTGTGGGACTTGTGCTCGGGCTAAGCCTTGTTGTTCTCGTGCTAGCGGGTTGCTTTTGCCCTTGCCCGTCCCGAAGAGGCCTTGGACACACATTTCCATGGATTTCATTTCTGATCTTCCGGTGTCTCAAGGAATGTCTGTCATCTGGGTGGTGTGTGATAGTTTTTCCAAGATGGTCCATTTGGTACCCTTGCCTAAGTTGCCTTCCTCTTCCGATCTGGTTCCTTTGTTTTTTCAGAATGTGGTTCGTTTACACGGCATTCCGGAGAATATCGTGTCTGACAGAGGATCCCAGTTTGTGTCCAGATTCTGGCGATCTTTTTGTGCTAAGATGGGCATTGATTTGTCGTTTTCATCTGCCTTTCATCCTCAGACTAATGGTCAAACGGAGCGAACTAATCAGACACTGGAGGCTTATTTGAGATGTTTTGTTTCTGCGGACCAGGATGATTGGGTGACCTTCTTGCCATTGGCTGAGTTTGCCCTTAATAATCGGGCTAGTTCTGCTACTTTGGTTTCGCCATTCTTCTGCAACTCTGGTTTTCATCCTCGTTTCTCCGCGGGTCATGTTGAGTCTTCTGACTGTCCTGGGGTGGATTCCGTGGTGGATAGGTTGCAGCAGATTTGGAATCATGTGGTGGACAACTTGAAGTTGTCACAGGAGAAGGCTCAGCGTTTTGCCAACCGCCGCCGCGGTGTGGGTCCCCGACTTCGTGTTGGGGAATTGGTTTGGTTGTCTTCTCGGTATGTCCCTCTGAAGGTTTCCTCTCCTAAGTTTAACCCTCGCTTTATTGGTCCCTATAAAATTTTGGAAGTTCTCAACCCGGTTTCTTTTCGTTTGGATCTTCCGGTGTCGTTTGCCATTCACAACGTGTTCCATAGGTCTTTGTTGCGGCGGTACGTTGTGCCTGTGGTTCCTGCTGTTGAGCCTCCTGCTCCGGTGTTGGTTGAGGGCGAGTTGGAGTACGTGGTAGAGAAGATTTTGGATTCTCGTCTCTCTAGACGGAGGCTTCAGTATTTGGTCAAATGGAAGGGCTATGGTCAGGAGGATAATTCCTGGGTGGTCGCCTCTGATGTTCATGCGGCCGATTTGGTTCGTGCCTTCCACGCTGCTCATCCTGATCGCCCTGGTGGTCTTGGTGAGGGTTTGGTGACCCCTCCTTAAAGGGGGGGTACTGTTGAGAACTGTACTTCTTGGCTCCCTCTTGTGGTCACTAGTGGATTGGCACTTGGATTGTCTTTTCCCAGGTTGGTCTCACCTGCTTCGTTAGGTCTGGGGTGTTGCTATTTAAACTTCCTGGATTTTCAGTCCAGTGCCTGGCATCGTTGTATTCAGTTCATTTCTGTTTGCTCCTGTCTTCAGGTCCTGGTTCTTTGCAAGATAAGCTAAGTCCTGCTTTCTTATTTTTGTTTCTTTCGCATGGTTCATATTTTTGTCCAGCTTGTATAAAATGTGATTCCTGATATCGCTGGAAGCTCTAGGGGGCTGATATTCTCCCCCCTCACCGTTAGTCGGTTTGGGGGTTCTTGGATATTCAGCGTGGATATTTTGCAGGGTTTTTTGCTGACCATATAAGTCATCTTACTATATTCTGCTATTAGTCAGTGGGCCTCTCTTTGCTAAAATCTAGTTCATTCTTACGTTTGCCTTTTCTTCTTACCTCACCGTTATTATTTGTTGGGGGCTTGTATTACTTTGGGGTCTTTTCTCTGGAGGCAAGAAAGGTCTTATTTTCCCTGATAGGGTTAGTTAGTTCTCCGGCTGGTGCGAGACGTCTAGGATCAACGTAGGCACGTTCCCCGGCTACTGTTAGTTGTTTGTGCTAGGATCAGGTATATGGTCAGCCTAGTTACCACTTCCCTATGAGCTGGTATTTATGTTTGCAGACTTTGCTGTAATCTCTGAGATTCCCTGCCATTGGAATCATAACAGTATGCCAGGCCTATGAATAGTTAATGCATTGCTGAAGTGGGATTAAAAGAAAAGAAGTTCTGAGTTTTTTTTTTTTTTTTTTCTTCCTCCCCTTTATCTCTGAGTGGCTTAAAGCTTTGCTGCAGACATGAATGTTCAGACCTTGATTACTAGTGTGGATCAGCTTGCTGCACGAGTGCAGAGCATTCAGGATTTTGTTGTTAGCAGTCCTATGTCAGAGCCTAAGATACCTATTCCTGAGCTGTTCTCTGGAGATCGATTTAAATTTGGGAACTTTAGGAATAATTGTAAATTGTTTCTATCTTTGAAATCTCGTTCGTCTGGAGATTCAGCTCAGCAAGTTAAAATTGTTATCTCATTCCTGCGTGGCGACCCTCAGGATTGGGCTTTCTCGTTGGCGCCAGGAGATCCGGCATTGGCGAATGTTGATGCGTTTTTTCTGGCGCTCGGATTGCTTTATGAGGAGCCTAATCTTGAAATTCAGGCAGAAAAAGCTCTACTGGCTATCTCTCAGGGCCAGGATGAAGCTGAAGTGTATTGCAAAAATTTCGGAAATGGTCCGTGCTTACTCAATGGAATGAATGTGCTCTGGCCGCAAATTTCAGAAATGGCCTTTCTGAAGCCATTAAGAATGTGATGGTGGGTTTCACAATTCCTACAAGTCTGAATGATTCTATGGCGCTGGCTATTCAGATTGATCGGCGTTTGCGGGAGCGCAAATCCGCTAATCCTCTGGCGGTCTTGTCTGAACAGACACCTGTCTCAATGCAATGTGATAGAATCCTGACTAGAACCGAACGACAAAATCATAGACGTCAGAATGGGTTGTGTTTTTACTGTGGTGATTCTTCACATGTTATATCAGCATGCTCTAAACGCCTAACCAAGGTTGTCAGTCCAGTCACCATTGGTAATTTGCAGCCTAAATTTATTTTGTCGGTGACTTTAATTTGTTAATTGTCTTCCTACCCTGTTATGGCGTTTGTGGATTCAGGTGCTGCCCTGAGTCTTATGGACTTGTCGTTTGCCAAGCGCTGTGGTTTTGTCCTGGAGCCTTTAAAAGTTCCTATTCCTCTCAGGGGAATTGATGCTACGCCACTGGCGGAAAATAAACCGCAGTATTGGACACAAGTGACCATGTGCATGACTCCTGAACATCGGGAGGTGATTCGTTTTCCTGTTCTGCATAAAATGAATGATTTGGTCGTTTTAGGTCTGCTATGGTTACAGACCCATAATCCTGTTTTGGATTGGAAGGCTATGTCTGTGTCGAGTTGGGGTTGTCAGGGAATTAATTGCGATTCTCTGCCGGTGTCTATTGCTACTTCTACTCCTTCAGAAGTTCCTGAGTATTTGTGTGACTATCAGGATGTATTCAGTGAGTCCAGGTCCAGTGCTCTTCCTCCTCATAGGGACTGTGACTGCGCTATAGATTTGATTCCTGGCAGTAAATTTCCTAAGGGACGATTATTTAATTTGTCTGTACCCGAGCATGCCTCGATGCGTTCTTATGTCAAGGAGTCTTTGGAGAAGGGGCATATTCGTCCATCCTTTTCCCCTCTTGGTGCGGGATTCTTTTTTGTGGCCAAGAAAGACGGGTCTTTGAGACCTTGTATAGACTATCGGCTTCTGAATAAAATCACTGTTAAGTTTCAGTATCCTTTGCCACTATTGTCAGACTTGTTTGCTCGGATTAAGGGTGCCAAGTGGTTCACCAAGATAGATCTTCGTGGTGCGTACAACCTTGTGCGCATTAGGCAGGGAGATGAATGGAAAACTGCATTCAATACGCCCGAAGGTCATTTTGAATACTTGGTGATGCCCTTTGGGCTCTCTAATGCTCCTTCAGTGTTTCAGTCCTTTATGCATGATATCTTCCGGAAGTATCTGGATAAATTTATGATTGTTTATCTGGATGATATTCTGGTTTTCTCGGATGATTGGGATTCTCATGTAAAGCAGGTCAGGATGGTGTTTCAGGTTTTGCGTAATAATGCTTTATTTGTGAAGGGCTCAAAGTGTCTCTTTGGAGTGCAGAAGGTTTCTTTTTTGGGTTTTATTTTCTCCCCTTCTGCTGTGGAGATGGACCCAGTCAAGGTCCGAGCTATTCATGATTGGACTCAGCCCACGTCTGTTAAGAGTCTTCAGAAGTTCTTGGGGTTTGCTAATTTCTACCGTCGCTTTATCGCTAATTTTTCTAGCGTTGTTAAACCTTTGACGGATATGACCAAGAAAGGTTCTAATGTGGCTAATTGGGCTCCTGCAGCCGTGGAGGCCTTCCAGGAGCTGAAGCGCCGGTTTACTTCGGCGCCTGTTTTGTGCCAGCCTGATGTCTCACTTGCCTTTCAGGTTGAAGTGGATGCTTCTGAGATCGGTGCTGGGGCTGTTTTGTCGCAGAGAGGCTCTGGTTGCTCTGTGATGAGACCATTTGCCTTTTTCTCTAGGAAGTTTTCGCCTGCCGAGCGGAACTATGATGTTGGTAATCGGGAGTTGTTGGCCATGAAGTGGGCATTTGAGGAGTGGCGTCATTGGCTCGAGGGTGCTAAGCATCGTGTGGTGGTCTTGACTGATCACAAAAATCTGATGTATCTCGAGTCTGCTAAGCGCCTGAATCCTAGACAGGCTCGTTGGTCATTGTTTTTCTCTCATTTTGACTTTGTGGTCTCGTACCTGCCTGGTTCGAAGAATGTTAAGGCTGATGCTCTTTCTAGGAGCTTTGTGCCTGACTCTCCTGGAGTCTCGGAGCCAGCTGGTATTCTTAAAGAGGGAGTAATCGTGTCAGCCATATCTCCTGATTTGCGACGTGTGTTGCAGAGATTTCAGGCTGGTAGACCTGACTCTTGTCCACCCGACAGACTGTTTGTTCCTGATAAATGGACCAGCAGAGTCATTTCCGAGGTTCATTCCTCGGTGTTGGCAGGGCATCCGGGAATTTTTGGTACCCGAGATTTGGTGGCTAGGTCCTTTTGGTGGCCTTCCTTGTCACGGGATGTGCGGTCATTTGTGCAGTCCTGTGGGACTTGTGCTCGGGCTAAGCCTTGTTGTTCTCGTGCTAGCGGGTTGCTTTTGCCCTTGCCCGTCCCGAAGAGGCCTTGGACACACATTTCCATGGATTTCATTTCTGATCTTCCGGTGTCTCAAGGAATGTCTGTCATCTGGGTGGTGTGTGATAGTTTTTCCAAGATGGTCCATTTGGTACCCTTGCCTAAGTTGCCTTCCTCTTCCGATCTGGTTCCTTTGTTTTTTCAGAATGTGGTTCGTTTACACGGCATTCCGGAGAATATCGTGTCTGACAGAGGATCCCAGTTTGTGTCCAGATTCTGGCGATCTTTTTGTGCTAAGATGGGCATTGATTTGTCGTTTTCATCTGCCTTTCATCCTCAGACTAATGGTCAAACGGAGCGAACTAATCAGACACTGGAGGCTTATTTGAGATGTTTTGTTTCTGCGGACCAGGATGATTGGGTGACCTTCTTGCCATTGGCTGAGTTTGCCCTTAATAATCGGGCTAGTTCTGCTACTTTGGTTTCGCCATTCTTCTGCAACTCTGGTTTTCATCCTCGTTTCTCCGCGGGTCATGTTGAGTCTTCTGACTGTCCTGGGGTGGATTCCGTGGTGGATAGGTTGCAGCAGATTTGGAATCATGTGGTGGACAACTTGAAGTTGTCACAGGAGAAGGCTCAGCGTTTTGCCAACCGCCGCCGCGGTGTGGGTCCCCGACTTCGTGTTGGGGAATTGGTTTGGTTGTCTTCTCGGTATGTCCCTCTGAAGGTTTCCTCTCCTAAGTTTAACCCTCGCTTTATTGGTCCCTATAAAATTTTGGAAGTTCTCAACCCGGTTTCTTTTCGTTTGGATCTTCCGGTGTCGTTTGCCATTCACAACGTGTTCCATAGGTCTTTGTTGCGGCGGTACGTTGTGCCTGTGGTTCCTGCTGTTGAGCCTCCTGCTCCGGTGTTGGTTGAGGGCGAGTTGGAGTACGTGGTAGAGAAGATTTTGGATTCTCGTCTCTCTAGACGGAGGCTTCAGTATTTGGTCAAATGGAAGGGCTATGGTCAGGAGGATAATTCCTGGGTGGTCGCCTCTGATGTTCATGCGGCCGATTTGGTTCGTGCCTTCCACGCTGCTCATCCTGATCGCCCTGGTGGTCTTGGTGAGGGTTTGGTGACCCCTCCTTAAAGGGGGGGTACTGTTGAGAACTGTACTTCTTGGCTCCCTCTTGTGGTCACTAGTGGATTGGCACTTGGATTGTCTTTTCCCAGGTTGGTCTCACCTGCTTCGTTAGGTCTGGGGTGTTGCTATTTAAACTTCCTGGATTTTCAGTCCAGTGCCTGGCATCGTTGTATTCAGTTCATTTCTGTTTGCTCCTGTCTTCAGGTCCTGGTTCTTTGCAAGATAAGCTAAGTCCTGCTTTCTTATTTTTGTTTCTTTCGCATGGTTCATATTTTTGTCCAGCTTGTATAAAATGTGATTCCTGATATCGCTGGAAGCTCTAGGGGGCTGATATTCTCCCCCCTCACCGTTAGTCGGTTTGGGGGTTCTTGGATATTCAGCGTGGATATTTTGCAGGGTTTTTTGCTGACCATATAAGTCATCTTACTATATTCTGCTATTAGTCAGTGGGCCTCTCTTTGCTAAAATCTAGTTCATTCTTACGTTTGCCTTTTCTTCTTACCTCACCGTTATTATTTGTTGGGGGCTTGTATTACTTTGGGGTCTTTTCTCTGGAGGCAAGAAAGGTCTTATTTTCCCTGATAGGGTTAGTTAGTTCTCCGGCTGGTGCGAGACGTCTAGGATCAACGTAGGCACGTTCCCCGGCTACTGTTAGTTGTTTGTGCTAGGATCAGGTATATGGTCAGCCTAGTTACCACTTCCCTATGAGCTGGTATTTATGTTTGTAGACTTTGCTGTAATCTCTGAGATTCCCTGCCATTGGAATCATAACAGTCGTCTATGGCGGTATTCAGTGCAAACTCCGCCCACGGTAGCAAGGATGCACAGTCATCCTGCCTGGCTGAGACAAAATGTTGAAGATATGTGACCAATGTCTGGTTGGCCCTCTCTACCAACCCATTCGTCTCAGGATGATAAGCTAAAGAGAGATTCAACTCAATGCTGAGTAGACTACAAAGCTCTCTCCAGAAACGAGATGCAAACTGGGGACCCCGGTCACTGACAATTTTGTCCGGCATACCATGTAGGCGAAATATGTGTTTTATAAACAACACCGCCAGATCCCGTGCAGAAGGTAGCCATGGAAGAGGCACCAAGTGCACCATTTTGGAAAAATGGTCGGTGATAACTTAAATAATGGTGCAGCTACCAGACTTAGGTAAGCCCACCACAAAATCCATCCCGACCATCTCCCAGGGTCTGTCTGCCACCAGCAGGGGATGAAGCAACAGAGCTGGCCGTTGACGAGGAGACTTGTTCCTGGCGCAGGAGACACATGCCCGAACATAGCCTGCGACATCACGGGCCATATGCGGCCACCAATATGTCCTCGCCAGGAGCTCAGATGTCCTTTTGGTCCCAAAATGTCCACCCACCCTAGACGAGCGAGCCCAAGAGAGAACCTCCGGGCGCAAACTGGATGGTACAAAAGTCTTGCCTGGAGGCACAGACTCTAGCGAAACCGGGGCCACAGTTCTCAGGCTCTCGGAAGGGACAATAAGCCGAGGCTCCTCTTCCTCCTCCTCAGATGATACAACGGAGCGAAAGAGAGCATCGGCATGAAGGTTCTTCTCCCCGGAAAGAAAATGGAGGGTGAAATGGAACCGAGAGAAGAACAAGGACCATTTGGGCTGGCGAAAATTTAGCTGCTGGGCGGTCTGTAAATAAACCAAATTCTTGTGGTCTGTGAATACTTGGAAGGGAAAACGAGCCCCCTCCAGGAGATGTCTCCACTCTGAGAAGGCTAACTTCATTGCTAGCAACTCCCTGTCCCCGATGGAATAATTCCTCTCTGCTGGTGTGAAGGTTTTGGAAAAGAAGAAGCAAGGATGCTTCCGACCTTGAGCATCCTTTTGGAAGAGGACTGCTCCAGCATCAACGGAAGAGGCATCCACCTCCATTATAAACGGCTTATCTACATCGGGGCGATGTAGAATGGGAGCGCTAGCAAAATGAGATTTAATAGAAGTGAAAGCCTTGGAGACCTCCACAGACCACAATTTGGGATTTGCTCCCTTCTTGGTGAGGGCTACGAAGGGAGCTACCAAGGTTGAGAAATGAGGAATGAACTGGCGATAAAAGTTAATGAACCCCACCGCTTTAAGGGAATGGGGTTCTTGCCAGTCCATCACAGCCTGTAATTTGGCAGGATCCATAGCCAATCCCTGAGCAGAGATGATATAGCCCAGGAAAGGTAAGTACTCCTGCTCAAACACACATTTCTCCAACTTGGCGTAGAGGGTGTTAGTTCGTAAGAGGTCGAAGACTCTGCAAACATCTCTCTGGTGGGAGTCAATATCTGGAGAGTAGATGAGAATATCATCCAGATAGACTACGATCGAGGTGGCGAGCATATCCCAGAAGATATCCTTTACAAAGTCTTGGAAAATGGCTGGGGCATTACAGAGCCCAAAGGGCATCACTAGATATTCATAGTGCCCATCCCTGGTGTTAAAAGCCGTCTTCCATTCGTCCCCCTCACGGATGCGAATCAGGTTGTAAGCACCCCGCAGATCTAGTTTAGTAAACACTCTTGCTCCCCGAAGCCTATCAAAAAGCTCAGATATCAGGGGCAGAGGATATTTATTCTTAACCGTGATGGCGTTAAGACCCCTGTAGTCTATGCATGGACGCAGTTCTCCACCCTTCTTCTGCACGAAGAAGAACCCAGCCCCTGCGGGTGACACTGACTTTCTAATGAATCCTCTTGCCAGATTTTCCTGGATGCACTGAGACATTGCCTCCATCCCCGGGAGAGATAACGGATAGACTCGACCCCGGGGAGGCTCAGCACCAGGCAAGAGGTCAATAGGACAGTCATAGGGGCGGTGAGGCGGAAGTGTCTCCGCAGCCCTTTTGGAGAACACGTCAGCATAGGACCAATACTGCTTGGGCAGAGAGGAAAGATCTGCGGGTACCTCTGTTGTAGCAACCTGAACGCTCTCCCTCTGACATCTACCCCCACAAGATTCACTCCATCCCAAAATTCTGCCTGTGGACCACTCGATATGAGGAGAGTGGTACCGTAGCCAAGGCATCCCTAACAGGACCTCATCAATTCCTTCAGGATTGACGAGCAGAGAAATAATCTTCTGATGAGACAGCGACAAGGACAGAGTGAAAGGGATGGTCTGGTGTGTAATCTGTGAGGGCAATGTCGACCCATTTACCCCACGTACTTTTACTGGTTGCGCTATCATTACCAGGGGAATTGCGTGACATTGGGCAAAGGCAGAAGACATAAAATTGCCCTCCGCCCCAGAATCCATGCAGAGCTCTACCGAGTAGGTTAATGAGCCTATAGTAATTGTCCCCTTAAAGGACAATTTGGAGGCAAACATCGCCGTGTCTAGTGTACCTCCACCTACTACCACTAGATGCTGACGTTCTCTCGACCGCTGAGGACATCTGGTGGCAAGATGTCCTGACTGCTGGCAAAGATGACAAGCCTGGAGAGCACGAGCGGTCCGGGACATAGATCCCGTTCGTGACCCTACCATGGCCTCATGTGACTCAGGGACCAGGACCGGAGATTCCAGAGGTTTGGCAAAGGTGGGAGCCAGCCGAAATCTCTGCCTACACTGGGCTCGCTCTGACCTCCGCTTGTGAAAACAGATGTCAATACGAGTGGATACAGTTATTAACTACTCCAGTGTGGTGGGAATCTCCCTAGTGGCCAGAGCGTCCTTCACGTGGTCAGCCAGCCCCCTCCAAAATATCGGAATAAGGGCCTTATCCGCCCACTCCAGTTCAGATGCTAGGGTGCGAAAATGGACGGCAAAATGGCTGACCAAGGACGAGCCCTGAGTCAATGCCAACAGCTGGAGCGCAGTATCATGGGTGACACGAGGTCCTAAAAAGACCTGTTTCAGAGTGCTCAGGAACAATGGAGCACTCTGCACCACATGATCGCCACGCTCCCACAGCGGCGTAGCCCACTCCAACGCCCTGTCCAACAGGAGAGACACAATAAATCCCACCTTAGCCCGCTCTGTGGGGAAACGTGCGGCCAGAAGCTCGAGATGTATAGAGCACTGGCTCACGAAACCCCTACAAGATTTACTATCACCAGAAAATTTTTCTGGCAGCGGGAGGCGAGATAGCGTCAGAACAGGGGTGGCAGTGGACATGGTTGCTGCAGCCACGCTAGCAGCCTGTACAGCAACTGCGGATACGTCCACAGCTGAGGTTATGCGCTTGAGAGCCGCCAACCTACCCTCCAGCTGCTGGATGTACCGCATGGATTGCTGTGTGTCTGCCATAACTAGCCAGATCCTGACGCTAGTGTACTGTTAGGGTTGGCGGAATGCACCGAATATATATATTTATTAGAAGAAGTTGGTGCGTTCGCAACCCGGGATCCACCGTGCAGGAAAGCACCTGCAGCTAGATATGGCAGTACAATTTAGTAATATAAACAGACTCTGTAACTTCACAGAGTCTGTGAGCAAGGATAACGCTGTGCCCTGTTTGGCTCACAGAGGAACACAGCTACTTAGTAGAGCAGATGGTGGTCATGCAGTCAAATGCAAACACGCAGCTCTTCGCTGGAGGTGCCACCATAAAAGGGGCTTATTTCAGCCGGGTCCCTGAATACACACACACCAAACTCCTTGCTGGAGGTGCCAGCATTCTAGGGGCTTATTTCAGCCAGGTCCCTGAATACACACACAAACATGACCACACTGGCGCTGAGCTCGTACATAAATTGACGACAATAGCGCATGGCCGTGCGGTCATGCGCACCTCTTATAGCTGCAGCAAGTACAGGACCTTCCTAGAAGGACCAATGAGAGACTGCCACAGACGATGAACACCTTCAGGACCTTCCTAGAGGACCAATAGGTTTTGCTGCAGTACCTGAGCATGTGACCCTTGATCTCCAATGAGAGATCTTACCCTGGGCATGCTCAGATGAGGAAAAGTAGGACTTAGTCCCAAAGACATCTGCTCGCTGCTGACCAGTACTGGCCACAATGGCAGAAGCTGGAAGGACAGCATTAACCCTTCGCACAGTGTCAGACTGAGCATGACGCTGGGACCGACGCCTCCGCTGAGCAGGCTCCACTGCAGCAGGAGAAGAATGGGAGACCGCAGCGGAGATGGCTCGAGATTCCTCCTGTGCAGAGGCAGGAACTCGACCCCTAACAGTCTCCTCCACTGAATGTAGCTGAGCTTCAATTTTCAGGCTTTCGGCCTAGATCAGATATGGAACTGTATTTGGCCTACTTGTTTGGTTGGGCCAACTAATGGTGTCTGCCACTCCTTGGTATTCTCCTCCGCTGAACAAAGCTGAGCTTCAATTTTCAGGTTTTCGCCCTACGTAAAATATGAAAATGCGTTTGGTCTACTTGTTTGGTTGGGCCTACTAACAGTGTCTGCTGCTCCTTTAATGTTCTACTCCACTGAACAAAGCAGTGCCGCCTGTTTACTCCTGTTACCAATTTTGAACTGCATTTGGCCCACTTTATTACTTGGGCCTACTAACTGTATCTGGCACTCATTACAGTTTTCCTCCACTGAACAAAGCAATGCCACCTGTTTAGTCCTGTTACCAATTTTGAACTGCATATAGCCTACTTTATTCTTTGGGCCTATAACTGTGTTTCCTCCTCATCCTGCCCATTGCCCCGCCACTGCTAGATGAGTCTGCTGGTACATTGACCCAGACCACTACATTCCCCTTGCATTCTACACAGCCAGAATCTGACCCTGCTGAAAGTCTGGTTCCCCTTCCCGCATACTATACCACCTTACATGGGGACAAAGAGGAAGGTGCAGATGAAAGTGCAGGTTCCTTCATCAGGTGGGGGGGCATACTCGCTGACGACATCACTGGCACAGGGCCCCTCATAGTGTCTCTGCCCGTGGGAGGCTCCCCCGCCGTCAAACACACCGCCGTACTTTGAGGGGCCCTGTGCCAGTGCCAATGCGAACGAGTGGGCCCCCCTGCTTGCTCAGGATCACAGCACTTGCAAAGTTGAAATACTTACCTCTCCCTGGTCCACCGCCGTGACGTAGTCCGCGTTTCCTGGGCCCACAAAAAACTTGAAACAGCCCTACCCCCCCACAACTTTAGCCAAATGACCCCCAATTTTCAATGACTAACTATTATTATAAGGTAAATTAAGATTGACTAGCTTAAGTAACAAGAATTGATGTTTTTGGCATTAAAATGGGCACTGTAGGTGTTTTCCTGTCCTCCACTCACTGCCGACTTTGCGTCCCCATTGACTTGCATTGGGTTTCTTTTGACAAAGTCGGGTTTCGCGAAACCTGACTCGATCCTAAAAAAGTAAAAGTCGCTCAACTCTAGTTATGATACATTTTAACCCTTTAATGACCAGAGGTATTTTTGTTTTGCATTTTCATTTTTTCCTCCCCTTCTTCCGAGAGCCATAATTTTTTTAATTTTTTTGGTCAAAATGGCCATGTGAGGGGCTTGTTTTTTGCAAGACAAGTTGTACTTTTGAAAGACACCATTGGTTTTACCATATTGTGTACTGGAAAACAGGAAAAACTTCCAAGTGCGATAAAATTGAAAAACAAAAGTGCAATTCCACAGTTGTTTTTTTTGGTACCATGTTCATTAAATGCTAAAACAGACCTGCCAGTATAATTCTCCTGGTCATCAGGAGTTTATAGACACCAAACATGTCTAGGTTCTTGTTTATCTAAGTGGTGAAAAAAAATCCAAAATTTGGTAAAAAAAAAATGTGTCATTTTCTGATACCTGTAGCGTCTCCATTTTTTGAGATCTTGGACTGGGTGAAGGCTTATTTTTTGCATGTCGAGCTGACGATACCAAATATGTGTATATTTATTTTTTTATTGTTTTATTTGAATCAGGCAAAAAGGGGGTGATTTGAACTATCATATTTTCTTATTTTTAAAAATATTTTTAAAAACATTTTTTTTTAGCTTTTTGCATGCTTTAACCCCTTAAGCCCCGAGGGTGGTTTGCACGTTAATGACCAGGCCAATTTTTACAATTCTGACCACTGTCCCTTTATGAGGTTATAACTCTGGAACGCTTCAACGGATCTTGGCGATTCTGACATTGTTTTCTCATGACATATTGTACTTCATGATAGTGGTAAAATTTCTTCGATATAACTTGCGTTTATTTGTGAAAAAAATGAATATTTGGCGAAAATTTGGAAAATTTCGCAATTTTCCAACTTTGAATTTTTATGCCCTTAAATCACAGACATATGTCACACAAAATACTTAATAAATAACATTTCCCACATGTCTACTTTACATCAGCACAATTTTGGAACCAAAATTTTTTTTTGTGACGGAGTTATAAGGGTTAAAAGTTGACCAGCAATTTCTCATTTTTACAACACCATTTTTTTTTAGGGACCACATCTCATTTGAAGTCATTTTGACGGGTCTATATGATAGAAAATACCCAAGTGTGACACCATTCTAAAAACTGCACCCCTCAAGGTACTCAAAACCACTTTCAAGAAGTTTATTAACCCTTCAGGTGTTTCACAGGAATTTTTGGAATGTTTAAATAAAAATGAACATTTAACTTTTTTTCACACAAAATTTATTTCAGCTCCAATTTGTTTTATTTTACCAAGGGTAACAGGAGAAAATAGACCCCAAAAGTTGTTGTACAATTTGTCCTGAGTACGCTGATACCCCATATGTGGGGGTAAACCACAGTTTGGGCGCATGGCAGAGCTTGGAAGCAAAGGAGCGCCATTTGACTTTTCAATGCAAAATTGACTGGAATTGAGATGGGACGCCATGTTGCATTTGGAGAGCCCCTGATGTGCCTAAACATTGAAACCCCTAACAAGTGACACCATTTTGGAAAGTAGACCCCCTAAGGAACTTATCTAGATGTGTGGTGAGCACTTTGACCCAACAAGTGCTTTACAGAAGTTTATAATGCAGAGCCGTAAAAATAAAAAATCATATTTTTTCACAAAAATGATCTTTTCACCCCCAATTTTTTATTTTCCAAAGGGTGAGAGAAGAAATTGGACCCCAAAAATTGTTGTGCAATTTGTCCTGAGTACGCTGATACCCCATATGTGGGTGTAAACCATTGTTTGGGCGCAGGGCAGAGCTCGGAAGGGAAGGAGCGCCATTTGACTTTTCAATGCAAAATTGACTGGAATTGAGATGGGACGCCATGTTGCATTTAGAGAGCCCTTGATGTGCCTAAACATTGAAACCCCTAACAAGTGACACCATTTTGGAAAGTAGACCCCCTAAGGAACTTATCTAGATGTGTGGTGAGCACTTTGACCCAACAAGTGCTTTACAGAAGTTTATAATGCAGAGCCGTAAAAATAAAAAATCATATTTTTTCACAAAAATGATCTTTTCACCCCCAATTTTTTATTTTCCCAAGGGTAAGAGAAGAAATTGGACCCCAAAAATTGTTGTGCAATTTGTCCTGAGTACACTGATACCCCATATGTGGGTGTAAACCATTGTTTGGGCGCAGGGCAGAGCTCAGAAGGGAAGGAGCGCCATTTGACTTTTCAAAGCAAAATTGACTGGAATTAAGATGGGATGCCATGTTGCGTTTGGAGAGCCCCTGATGTGCCTAAACATTAAACCCCCCCACAAGTGACACCATTTTGGAAAGTAGACCCCCTAAGGAACTTATCTAGATGTGTTTTGAGAGCTTTGAACCCCCAAGTGTTTCACTACAGTTTATAACGCAGAGCCGTGAAAATAAAAATTATTTTTTTTTTCACAAAAATGATTTTTTAGCCCCCAGTTTTGTATTTTCACAAGGGTATCAGGATAAATTGGACCCCAAAAGTTGTTGTCCAATTTGTCTGGAGTACGCTGATACCCCATTTGTGGGGGGGGACCACTGTTTGGGCGCATGACAGAGCTCGGAAGGGAAGGAGCGCCATTTGGAATGCAGACTTAAATGGATTGGTCTGCAGGCGTCACGTTGCATTTGCAGAGCCCCTGATGTACCCAAACAGTACAAACCCCCCACAAGTGACCCCATATTGGAAACTAGACCCCCCAAGGAACTTATCTAGATGTGTTGTGAGAACTTTGAACCCCCAAGTGTTTCACTACAGTTTATAACACAGAGCCGTGAAAATATATATATTTTTTTTTTCACAGAAATGAAATTTAGCCCCCAGTTTTGTATTTTCACAAGGGTATCAGGATAAATTGGACCCTAAAAGTTGTTGTCCAATTTGTCCTGAATACGCTGATACCCCCTATGTGGGGGGGAACCACTGTTTGGGCGCATGACAGAGCTCGGAAGGGAAGGAGCGCCATTTGGAATGCAGACTTAAATGGATTGGTCTGCAGGCGTCACGTTGCATTTGCAGAGCCCCTGATGTACCCAAACAGTACAAACCCCCCACAAGTGACCCCATATTGGAAACTAGACCCCCCAAGGAACTTATCTAGATGTGTTGTGAGAACTTTGAACCCCCAAGTGTTTCACTACAGTTTATAACGCAGAGCCGTGAAAATAATTTTTTTTTTTTTTTCACAAAAATGAAATTTAGCCCCCAGTTTTGTATTTTCACAAGGGTATCAGGATAAATTGGACCCTAAAAGTTGTTGTCCAATTTGTCCTGAGTACGCTGATACCCCCTATGTGGGGGGGAACTACTGTTTGGGCGCATGACAGAGCTCGGAAGGGAAGGAGCGCCATTTGGAATGCAGACTTAAATGGATTGGTCTGCAGGCGTCACGTTGCATTTGCAGAGCCCCTGATGTACCCAAACAGTACAAACCCCCCACAAGTGACCCCATATTGGAAACTAGACCTCCCAAGGAACTTATCTAGATGTGTTGTGAGAACTTTGAACCCCCAAGTGTTTCACTACAGTTTACAACGCAGAGCCGTGAAAATAAAACATATTTTTTTCCCACAAAAATGATTTTTAGCCCCCCAAATTTTTATTTTCCCAAGGATAACAAGAGAACTTGGACCCCAGAAGTTGTTGTTCAATTTGTCCCTAGTACGCTGATACCCCATATGTTGGGGTAAACCCCTTTTTGGACGCACGGGAGAGCTCGGAAGGGAAGGAGCACTGTTTTACTTTTTCAACGCAGAATTGGCTGGAATTGAGATTGGACGCCATGTCGCGTTTGGAGAGCCCCTGATGTGCCTGAACAGTGGAAATTCCCCAATTCTACCTGAAACCCTACCCCTAACCTCACCCCTAACCGTTTACTGAACATTTTCTGACAGTCATAAGTGCCACGTATATAAGTGCCACGTATATAAGTGCCACGTATATAAGTGCCACGTATTTAAGAGCCACGTATTTAAGTGCCACGTATTTAAGTGCCACGTATTTCAGTGCCACGTATTTCAGTGCCACGATATTTCAGTGCCACGTATTTCAGTGCCACGTATTTCAGTGCCACGTATTTCAGGCACTGAAAAATACGTGGCACGTAAATACTTCAGTGCCACGATATTTCAGTGCCACGATATTTCAGTGCCACGTATTTCAGTGCCACGTATTTCAGGCACTTAAATACGTGGCACTTAAATACGTGGCACTTATATACGTGGCCACTGAAATATCGTGGCACTTATATACGTATATACGTATATAAACGTATATTTCAGTGCCACGTATTTCAGTGCCACGTATTTCAGGTTAGGGGTAGGGTTAGGGGTAGGGTTAGGGTTTTTTGTTTTTTTCTTGTTTTCTTGTGTTTTTCTATAAAAACGCATGCGTTTTACCGCGTTTACATGCATTTTTTCACACATGCGGTTTTTTAAAAAAACGCATGCAGATAAAAACGCAAGTGTGAAACCAGACTAAAAGACGCTTTTTATAGCAAAAAAGTTTTTGCGTCTCCACATTTTGAGACCTATAATTTTTCCACATTTTGGTCCACAGAGTCATGTGAGGTCTTGTTTTTTGCGGGACGAGTTGACGTTTTTATTGGTAACATTTTCGGACACGTGACCATTTTTTATCACTTTTTATTCCGATTTTTGTGAGGCAGAATAACCAAAAACCAGCTATTCATGAATTTCTTTTGGGAGAGGCGTTTATACCTTTCTGCGCTTGGTAAAATTGATAAAGCAGTTTTATTCTTCAGGTCAGTACGATTACAGCGATATCTCATTTATATCATTTTTTAATGTTTTGACGCTTTTATACGATAAAAACTATTTTATAGAAAAAATAATTATTTTGGCATCGCTTTATTCTGAGGACTATAACTTTTTTATTTTTTTGCTGATGATGCTGTATGGTGGCTCGTTTTTTGCGGGACAAGATGACGTTTTCAGCGGTAACATGGTTATTTATATCTGTCTTTTTGATCGCGTGTTATTCCACTTTTTGTTCGGCGGTATGGTAATAAAGCGTTGTTTTTTGCCTCGTTTTTTTTTTTTTTTTTTCTTATGGTGTTTACTGAAGGGGTTAACTAGTGGGCCAGTTTTATAGGTTGGGTCGTTACGGACGCGGCGATACTAAATATGTGCACTTTTATTGTTTTTGTTTGTTTTTTTTAGATAAAGAAATGTATTTATGGGAATAATATTTTTTTTTTTATTATTATTTATTTAGGAATTTTTTTTTTTTTTTTTACACATGTGGAAATTTTTTTTTTTACTCTTTTACTTTGTCCCAGGGGGGGACATCACAGATCGCAGATCTGATAGTGTGCACAGCACTCTATCAGATCCGCGATCATACTTTCATCGGAGCAGGCTGCAGCTTTCATCTGCAGCCTGCTCCGACCCGGAAGTGCTCCCTGCAGGACCCGGATACAGCCCCTCGGCCATTTTGGATCCGGGGCCTGCAGGGAGAAGACGTTCGGTACGAGGTGAGTACATCACCTTGTACCGATCGTCTCAGGAAAGCATGCAGGGAGCCCCCTCCCTGCGCGATGCTTCCCTGTACCGCCGGTACACCGCGATCATGTTTGATCGCGGTGTGCCGGGGGTTAATGTGCCGGGGGCGGTCCGTGACCGCTCCTGGCACATAGTGCCGGATGTCAGCTGCGATATGCAGCCGACACCCGGCCGCGATCGGCCGCGCTCCCCCCGTGAGCACGGCCGATCGCGTATGACGTACTATCCCGTCACCGGGAATTAAGGCCCACCCCACCTCGACGGTATAGTACGTCATACGGGCTTAAGGGGTTAATAGTCTCCATGGCAGACTAGAAGCTGTAGTACTTTGATCTGCTCTGTTACACACAGGCAATGATCACATCGCCTGTGTGTAGCAGAAATGCAGAAATGCTTACTTACTATGAGTGCTGACCACAGGGTGGTGCTCATAGCAATCTGGCAATAACATCCATAGAGGTCTGCTGGAGACCTCTGGTTGTCATGCTGACTCATCGGTGACCTGTGATCATGTGATGGTGTCACCGATGGGCAAAATTTCCGGTAAGCAAGAGTCAAATGCCATTGTCAGAGATTGACATCGGCATTTAACTAGTTAACAGCGGATCGCGATTCCACTCATGTCTGTTGAGGGCACATGTCAGTTGTGCAGATCAGCTGTCATGTGCCTGAAAAGGTGCGGGGTCAGCGCAGGAGCTTGCACCAAACAGGGGAAGTCTGACATTGGCGTACTATTACACCCGATGTCGGAAAGGGGTTAATGGCTAACAAAAGTAAAATAAATGATGTTGCAAGCAAGCTTTCGAGACTTCTTATAGGTTTCTTTCTCAAGCATGATATATATATATATATATATATATATATATATATATATATATATTATGAATATAGTTAGTGGTTGGGTGAAGCCATTTATTGTCAAACTACTGTGTTTTCTCTTTTTAAATCATAATGATAACCTAAAACATCCAAATGCCCTGATCAAAAGTTCACATACCCTGGTGATTTTGGCCTGATAACATGCACAGAACTTGACACAAATGGATTTGAATGGGTACTAAAGGTAGCATCCTCACCTGTGACCTGTTTGCTTGTAATCAGTGTATGAATAAAAGCTGAGTGAGTTTCTGGGATCCAGACAGACTCTTGCATCTTTCATTCAGCCACCGATGTTCTGGATTGTGAGTCATGGAGAAAGCAAAATAATTGTCAATGGATCTACGGTAAAAGGTAGATGAGCTGTATAAAATAGGAAAGAGATACAAAAATATATCCAAGGAATTGATATTGCCAGTCAGCAGCATTCAAACTGTGATTAACGAATAGAAAATCAGGGGCTCAGTAAAAATAAAACCATGGTCAGGTAGACCAACAAAAAAGTCGTCCACAACTGCCAGAAAAATTGTTCGGGATGCAAAGAAAAACCCATAAATAACATCATCTGAAATACAGGACTCTCTGAAAACTAGCGGTGTAGCTGTTTCAAGATGCACAATAGAGTGGCACTTGAAAAAAAATGTGCTGCATGGTCGAGTTGCAAGAAGAAATCCGTTACTGTGCAAATGACACAAAGTAACTCACCTACAATACACAAAATAGCACAGAGATAAGCCTCAACATTTCTGGAACAAGGTAATTTGGAGTGATGAGACCAAAATTGAATTTTTTGGCCACAACCATAAATGTTACACTTAGAGAGAGGTCAACAAGGCCTATGATGAAAGGAACACCATTCCTACTGTAAAGCACGGAGGTGGATCGCTAATGTTCTGGGGATGTGTGTGCTACAAAGTCACAGGATACTTGGTCAAAGTTGAAGGAAATATGAATTCAGCATGTTATAAGCAAATACTGGAGTCATATTTTGCACTCATCAGCCCGGAAGCTGTGCATGGGACGTACTTGAACGTTCCAACATGATAACGATCCAAAACACAAGGCCAAGTTGACCTGTCATTGGTTACAGCAGACAAAAGTGAAGGTTCTGGAGTGGCCATCTCAGTCTCCTGACCTCAATATCATTGAGTCACTCTGGGGAGATCTCAAGTGAGCAGTTAATGCTAGACAGCCCAGGAATTTTCAGGAACTGGAGGCTTTTTGCTGAGAAAAGTGGTCAGCTTTACCATCTCACAAAATAAAGAACCTCATCCACAACTACCACAAAAAACTTCCAAGTTCTCATTGATGTTAGAGGGGGCAATGCACAGTATTAAGATATGGGGTATGTGGACTTTTGATCAGGGTCAGTTTGATGTTTTGGGTTGTCATTATGATTTAAAAAGAGAAAACACAGTAGTTTGACAATAAATGGCTTCACCCAACCACTAACCATGAGTGGTGAAAAAGTTTTGGTGCTATCATTCATATTCTCTGAAAAAAGGCCAACAAAGCAAACATTATGCCGGGGTATGTAAACTTTTGAGCACAACTGTACATGGGAGGGGGTGATAGTATAATGAAGTGAGGAGGAAGTGATTTCTTCAAGGCACTCACACCTCGAAGCCTGGAAGAAATCTTTAGCATAATGAAATAAAAGTCTGTTTCTCCACATCTAAACAGTAGCTATGATGCATACAGGTAAGACTAGATTAACATTTCTATTACCTGTATGCCCATAGTAAAAGCTGAAAAGTGTCCCGGGGGTGACAGATTCCCTTTAAGTGGAATTGTCAAATCAGCCATCAGTTATTAAGAATTTATGGACCAGCTAAGACTAAATGATCTGTTAACATTTACCTATCGGTTTTTGCTTAATAGACTTTTTACACAGACAAATGAGCATAAATGAGGCACACTGAGCAATGTATAATCAATTAGTCAATGCGTAAAGGTTGTCATTGTCCTTGACATCTTGGCTCTGAGAGTCCTTCTTACACAGAACAATGCACAACCGATAATGATGATCTTTTTAAAGAACTCTCATTGCCAATAATCTTTCAGCTTAACACTGGCAGCACTTATTCGACAGACATCTTTTAGCAAGTGTCAGAAACTTTCCCACAACACACACTGGAGTTGCTTTAAGTAGAAGTAGCAATGAAATAGTAGGGGCAGTGGTGGGTTTACGCATTTATTAGGGGTTGACTATTTGATATAGAGGTGGGAGGTCACATACAGCAGGTGAAATAAGTTTTGAACACGTAACCAATATTCTAATTAAATATATCTCTAAAGGTTCTATTGACATGAAATTATCACCAGTGTCAGCAACAACCAATCCAATACACACAAGCAAATAAATAAAACTGTAGCTGTCCATGAATTATTGTATTTTACAGATTATAAAACACACTTTTTTTCCACCAAATTTTTGGGGAAAATGAAGGTGTGTCTTATAATCTGAATGTAGCTTACTGGCTGTGGTGCAGCGGGGTACCAGGGTCACTGCTGCAGGAAGCTTCTTGTGGTGGTATGAGTGGGGCAATTCTACAGGTCCCAGGATGGTAGGAGGGGGTGTTCGGTGGTGCAGGGACACTGCTGACTTTTTTGAAAGCCTGAAGCCCCTGCACTTTCCATGCTTTTCAATGCAGTCGACTCTGGGAAAATGGATGCCAAAGGTGTTGCATGCGCATATTGAGATCTTGGCACCGAGATCTCATCTCCCGAGATCTCAGCTTTTGAGATCTCAACTGCGCATGCACTGCATTCGGCAGCAATTTTCACTGCATTAAAAAGATTGGAAAGTGCGGGATCCTGGCTCTCACAAAATAGCAAAAGCCCCTCACCGCCAAACACCACCTTCTACCAGCCTGGAGCCGACAGCATCTCATGCCTCTGCCGCAAGCTTCCTGCAGCAGCGATTGTTTCACCTGGGGCCCACTCTACCACTGCCATCTCCCAGTTAAGCTAGCATAAAAGTGTATTATAAGGCACACTAGCATTTTATTTAAAAAAAATCCTATTTTCCTCCGCAAAATTGGTAGTTCGTCTTATAATCCAGTGAGTCTTATAATCAGCAAAATACGGTAAGTTATGTGTAATAATGGGAAATTACATTTGTAAAATGTATTGAACATATTTACTGAAATGTATTTAATTCTACGTAGAAAAGCATTTGTTGGTGAAGACATCTTCAAGACGCCTCCTGTATGGAGAAACTAGTCGCATGCATTACTCTATTGTGACTTTGGCCTATTCTTCCACACAATCACTGTTCACATCATGAAGGTTCCATGAGCTCCTTCTATGAACTCTGAGCTTTAGTTCCTTCCATACATTTTTTATTGGATTAGGGTCAGGTGATCGGCTGGGCCATTCAAGCAGCTTATTTTCCTTTCCCTGAAACCAGTTGAGATTTTCTATGGCTGTATGTTTGGGATCACTGTCTTGCTGAAATATCCATCCTTGTTTCATCTTCATCAATCCGGTAGATGGCAGCAGATTTTTTTCAAGAATGACTCGATACATTTGTCCAATCCATCGTTCCAACAATTATATGAACAATGCCAGTGCTTTATGCTGAAAAACCGCCCCACATCATGATGTTCCCACCTCCAAACTTAATTGTTGGAAAGGTATTTTTGGGGTGATATGCAGTGCTTTTGGGCCTTCAAATATGGTGTATTATGGTATCCAAAGAGTTCATTTTTGGTCTCATCTGACTAGATTATATTTTCCCTGTATTTCACAGGCTTGGCTAAAAGATGTTGAGCAAACTTTAAACGTTCTTGAACGTGCTTTTTGTTCAGCAATGAAGCCTAGTGTGGTGAGAGTGCATACAGGCCATTGAGGTTGCGTGCATGCTTATTAGTTTCTTTGAAACAATTGTACCTGCTGGTTCCAGGTCTTTCTGTAGTTCTCCACAGGTGGTCCTTGGCTCTAGAACAAGTCTTCTCATAATTGTTTTTACACCTTTGTCTGAAATATAGTGAGGAGGAGCTGGTCGTGGATGATTTATGTTGAAATTATGTTCATTACACTTCTAGTTTATAGCCCCGACAGTGCTCACTGGAGTCTTCAATAGTTTAGAATTTCTTCTGTAAACAGTGGCATCAGTATGTTTTACATCAAGAAAGTTAGGAAGGTCTTGAGACAGCTGATTGGTTTTAAGCATGATGTGATATTTCTGAAGTGGGAGCTTGGTAATGAGACACCTTTTTATAGGCCATCCATTGAACCAGCTGATATTTTTTTTAACTTAAGGTACCGTCACACTAAGCAACGTCGCCAGCGATCTGTGACGTTGCAGCGTCCTAGGGAGCGATATCGCTGTATTTGACACGCAGCAGCGATCAGAATCCCGCTGTGAAATTGCTGGTCGCTGCTAGAAGGTCTGCACATTATTTGGTCGCTAGGTCGCCGTGTATCGCCGTGTTTGACAGCAAAAGCAACCATACCAGCGATATTTTACACTGGTAACCAGGGTAAACATCGGGTTACTAAGCGCAGGGCCGCGCTTAGTAACCCGATGTTTACCCTGGTTACCAGCGTAAAAGTTAAAAAAACAAACAGCACATACTCACACGCGCGTCCCCCAGCCTCTGCTTCCTGACACTGACTGAGCGCCGGCCCTAAACTGAAAGTGAAAGCACAGCGGTGACGTCACCGCTGTGCTGTTAGGGCCGGAGCTCAGTCAGTGTCAGGAAGCAGACGCTGGGGGACGCGCTGGTGAGTATGTGCTGTTTGTTTTTTTAACTTTTACGCTGGTAACCAGGGTAAACATCGGGTTACTAAGCGCAGCCCTGCGCTTAGCAACCCGATGCTTACCCTGGTTACCCGGGGACCTCGGCATCGTTGGTCGCTGGAGAGCGGTCTGTGTGACAGCTCTCCAGCGATCAAACAGCGACGCTGCAGCGATCGGCATCGCTGTCGCTATCGCTGCAGCGTCGCTTAATGTGACGGTACCTTTAGTGGTAGGATTGCTTTCTAATTACTGATAGATTTCAGCTGGTGTCATGACTTTTCATGGCTTTTGCATCTCTCTTTATGTGCTCAATACTTTTTCCTGCGTCACTTCTCATCATTACATATAACTTAATTTATGGACAACTATGGTTTGATATGTTTGCCTGTGTGGATTGTATGGCTTGTTACCTACATCTGGTGAGACTTGCATGTCAATACACTTTTAGAAATATATTTACTTTGCAAATTGGTGATGTGTTCAATACTTATTTTGCCTGCTGTGTAGAAAGCAAAATGTGTATGCTAATCACAGTATGTGATTGCCTGTTTGTTAAGCAACCCCCACATGTATTCAAGCTGTCTGGCAGCCGCAAATCATGCAGCTACGTCGACATAAACTAAATCTCCGAACACGCCAAAATACTCGGAGACCACCCGAGCATGCTAGGAGAAACACAAGTAACGAGCATACTCGCTCACCACTACTTCCTACCTCTATTGCCGAACTGTGAGTTCTGATGTACTCTCACCATCCTAAAATCTTCCTAGAATGGTTGCTGCATTCCCTGTCTAGGCTTTTAAACAGGCTATGATAGCCTGTTTTGATTGGTTTTGCTATATCACATGATGCTAAAGCTGTAAGGCTTTGAGGGGAAGTCCGCTCAGTTGACTGATACAATTTTCTGCAACATGTAAAATGGCAGTGGGCATTATTTTTTGTGGTTATTCCCCCGAATCAAGTCACAAATTGTTTAAATTCACCGGGACCTGCAAATATCATAAACGTTTATATGAATTTGATTTGAATGAAATTGATTCAATCATCTCAACTTACATTTAATTTACTGTATTTTCCTTATCCAGTGTAATATTAGGTGCTTCAATATCCAACTTTATTGCACAGAAGCTTTTTAAAATGAAATCAATAAATGTACAAGAAAAGCTATGACAAAACAGTATATTGAAGGATAGTATATTCTTTAGTAAATATACTTCTCTCCCTCCATGCCTCTTTGTTCATATTTGACAATATTAATGTTATCATTAGTAAAAGTCAGCGAAGCCACACCTCAGCTAAATGTTATGCCAACCTACCTAGTACACAATATAAAAGCTTAGCTCTGGGTTTTGACACTCTGCTCACTGTTGGTCTGCTTCTTGTTCAACTGAATACGATATGGGATTCTTTATTGGGATCCCATTATGGGTCTTAATTTTAAGTGTGGGCCAGACAAAAGGTAGGTCTCAACCTTATGGTAACTTACTTAAAATGACTTTATCTCCTCCTGAAAATTCTTTCGAATACTTTATGAGACACAATAATTTAACATAATTTACTGTACCCTACTAATTCCATGGCTACACAATTTTAGCTTATCATGCATTTGAAATAATCCTGATGTTATTGTCAAATTAGATCCCATTAATGTGAGACTGCTGTGCCATTAATCCTTTAAGTGAATAGCTTTGAGCAGTATAAGTGTTTGTCAACTCTTTACATGCAATTTCAATTCTTTTCCAAAGTTATTTGGATATATAACATTGCAGTTAAAGATATTGATCTACTCAGAACAGAGGGCATTGTTTACTTTTTAACCACTGAACCTTGGATCACAATCTTGGAAAATTGTATGGTCCATGGATTACTACTCCATATTGAAGGGTTACACAACCTGTTCTGGCTACACTGAGCTACAGAAACACTCCAAAGGACTGCAATAAAATTTAAAGTGGTAATCTCATTTGATACATTTATGGCATATTAAAAGTATATGCTATAAATCTCCATTATGTGCAATATCCATTTATAGAGTTCAAGCTTATCAGAAAAACAGAGGTCCTCTGTTTCCTCAATCAACACTACAGAGGGGAGGAGACCATATATGTACGAGGTTCTTTCGATGTAGTTTGTGGGTGTTGCAGCATTACATTACCATATCCAAATCACAACTTTGAAAAAAGAATCATTAATAAAAGCCACCTCTAAGTCATAATTTGCTTTCAGAAATACTAAACAAGAGTCAAGTGGCTCCAGTTCCCTGATATGTGAAGGCCTAAAGATGGCTACACAGTTTACTAGTATTGCATGCCTGAAACATTCCTATTCCTAAACTGTGCCTCTTTCTAAAGTGGAATGATATGTGATAAGTAGCCAACCTTAAGCATTTCCATTTTAAGATGGTTGAGGACCAAATAAATTGGCATTGCAGCTTGCAAATGGGCCCCCAAGGAGTAGGTTCTCTCACTCGTGGACGCAGACAGGAGAGAGCCACCATTCAAGAACAGTATATGGACCATTCACAGTCTAACAATCCAAAATTCCATCTATTTTATCATTGTAAATAGGTCCCTTTATTTTTTGAGCCCCTGTTAATAATATAACAAGAAAAAAATCTAAAGTTAATATTTATTGATGACAAATATTTGATCATTGCTGATCCAACAGGTCATTTACCACATGCTCAAATATATGGATGCCAAAGAGAGGGAGATTTTTCATGCTGTTGGACCTGGTCCATTCAAGTACTGCAGAAACAAGAACCCTATTCATTAAACTATTCACTCTGTCATGACCATGTGCTCTTTAGGGCATATCCCTTTAATAAATTATTGGTTAACTGTCTACATCAATATTAGTGGTCAGCCTTATGTTGAAGACAGAGTATGTAAATGCATAAAGTATTATAACTTTCCTTGGCTCACAATTATTTATTTGGACCTTTCCAAACAAAGAAAGAAGAGAAAATTCTTACAAGAAAAATTGAACCCTATTACAGATAAATATTGTTAGGAGTGCTAATGCCCAAAAAAAGTTAAAGAAAAAAAAGGGAAGTCAGGGTATTAAAAATAAGTTCAACGATAACGCTTTTTTTGAAGGAAATTGCAGGGGCTGAAATAGTGACTGCAATCTCTGCCCCATGATGATGCTTCATGTGAGTATTCCAGCATGCACTGGGATTCTCAAATGAAGCGTCATCATTAAAAAGAAAGTTGTAAAAAAAAGAAGAGCCATTAGATAGTGTAGTTAGGGAAGGATAAGGAATGCATAATTAAAGTAAATTAGAAAATAGATTAGATTAAGGCATAAAGTAGATGGGCATTAAGAATGAAAACTAATTTGTATTTCAGACAACCTTTTAAGCTACAGTGGGGAAAAAAAAGCATTTAGTCGGCCACAAATAGTGCAAGTTCTCCCAATTAAAAAGATGAGAGAGGCCTGTAATTGACATCATAGGTAGACCACAACTATGAGAGTCAAAATGAGAAAACAAATCCAGAAAATCACCTTGTCTGATTTGGCAAGATTTATTTTGCAAATTATGGTGGAAAATAAATATTTGGTCATTAACAAACGTTAATCTCAACATTCTGTTTTACATCCTCTGTTGGCAATGACAGTGGTCAAACATTTTCTGTAAGTCTTCACAAGGTTGGCACACACTGTGGGTGGTATGTTGGCCCATTCCTCCATGCAGATCTCCTCTAGAGCAGTGATGTTTTGGGACTGTCGATGGGCAACACGGACTTTCTACTCCCTCCAAAGGTTTTCTATGTGGTTGAGATCTTTTCCCCACTTGCTAGTATGCCTAAAACATTTTTGTGGGTTTTGAAAAATGGAGGTATATATGTTTACTATGCATTCATGTTATAAGATATCATATTAATATAATTACTAACAAATTTTTTGCATTTTATATATTTTGTGTTTTGTCCCTTTTGGCTGTGTTTGTTGCGGTATACCTTATATTGTCAATCTTAAAAGATTCTTCATGACAAAGGGGAATCAAGCTTTTCCTTCACCCTGGGCAAAAATGTAGTTTGGCGCCCCCTTCTATACACTGCTTAGATGGTGTAACGGGGTCTACCGTGCTGGGGTACCTCTTTCAGTACCACCCCGTGGTTCAGGAGGTCCACTCTGCTTTGGCTGGATTCTGAATGAAGGACTCTGACTGGAATTCCTTGATTACATGGGCGCATATAAAATATCACTGCTTCTCCACGTATTTCCAGTGTGACACTCTTTACTCACAGAACACAAAATATATATCACAACAGATACAGAGGGCAGGCCCATTCAAAAACGGCAAGCCAGACATACATTACAATAGCCGCAGGTGGCCGGAGCCTGCTGATATTTACTGTGGGAATTACAAAGGTGGGGGAGGTCAGAAGGGGAATATCTTGTCTCCTCTGCCCAGGGGCACAGCCTGTGGGCTGATGCATTAGGGACATATATCTCACATGGAACCTATTATATATACAAATAACTGCATAATATATTGTGGGTGCTGGGGGGTTCTGTAACACGGCTCCCCCTTTCAGCGATGCGATCGGCATACACAGTCTGATCCCTAACGGATCGGTTTGGGGATGACCGAAGTTTATGGGGTTGGTACAAGTTCCGTTAAAGCGTTCACACAACCCATTGGTTTGCGGGTGGTACGGGGCACTCCTAATGGACTTTACGCCGCACGGCTTCCACAGTTGGTTGGTCACTTCTGCTGTAAACTGGGTACCCTGGTCTGAGATAATCTCCCGGGGAAATCCAACCCGTGAGAAAACCTGGAGCAGGGCAGCCGCCACCGTCTCTGCCAATATGTTAGGTAACGCAACCGCCTCTAGATACTGTGTGGCATAATCTACCACTGTCAATATATACCTTTTCCCTGACGGACTAGTTTTGGCTAACAGCCCTATCAGATTGACAGCGGACGGCTAAATGGTTCCTCCACAATGGGGAGGGGGCGTAATTTGGCCTTGCATCGATCTCCCCTCTTGCCAATGCACTGGCAACTGTCACAGGCCTGGCAGTACTGACGAACATCATAGGTTATCCCCAGCCAAAAGAAGTTTTGTGTCAGACGATGCCTGGTGTGACTGATGCCGCAGTGCCCGGCTAAGGGTATGACATGAGAGATTTGCAGTAACTCCTGCCTGTACTTCTTGGGAACTACCAGCCGTCGTTTTATAGTGGGGCTCGTCCTTGTGTGGTGCTGCTCTGTGATCCGGTAGAGGAGTCCCTGCTTCCAAACAAACTGTTCCCTTTCCAGTACCCCGCTCCCCTCCTGTGCCTTCCCACGATATCCCTCTAATGAAGGTTCCTCAAGTAACTCCTCTCTTAATTTCAGCTGGGGTGGCCCAAGAAATGTGTCTGGCTATGAGAATACGTGTAGGGCTGGGATGTCTTACCTGGGCCTCCTCTGAGTGTGATTCCGCCTCTGCAGCTCGAGCTTGTCTCCGGGTGGTCACAGGATATGTCTCAGCCAGAGGGCTGACCGAGAAGGCAGACAACATAGGCCCCAAGTCATTTCCCAGCAAGACATCTGCAGGCAATTCCTCCATCAAGCCAACCTCAATCAGGCCATCCCCGACTCCCCAGTTCAGGCAGTGGGCAGTCGATGTATGGCTCCCCCTGCTACACGGACTGCCACTGTCCGGTCCGTCTTCTCTTGGTCCCGGACGAGATGAGACTTCACAAGGGTCAAAGTTGCTCTGGAATCTCTTAGTCCCTGCATACATTTCCCATTAACCCACACGACCTGTCGATGCTGTTGTCGATTATCTGCCCGGGCCGCCTGCACGGGGTCTACTTCATGCAGCACTTTCTCCATCTCTTCCATCCCCTGGTTAGTCATAGCCCCCAATGCCGGATCACCTTCGCCTTGGTAGCAGTGTACAGCGGCCCGGCTGACAGTAGCTGTTCCCGCCTTTGGCCACTGGGTACGCTGAGACCGGTTGGGACATTGTCTTTGCAAGTGGCCCAGCTGATGGCAGGTGTGGCATCGCGCCCCAGGGGGACTGTGTTAGGTCAGGTTTGAGCTGGTCCCCCGACAATCTTCTTTGGTTTGGGGGCTTCCAGACCCATGGGAGGACCCCTAGTGACCATCTTTGATCCGGCCGACTGAGACCTCCTGGCATCATGGTGTTCGTCGGCCAGACGAGCGGCCTCCTCAAGAGTCATGGGTCGTCTGTCCTGAAGCCATTCCTGTGTCTTGGGGGTTAGTCCATTAAAGAATCACTCTAACAAGAAGAGCTGGAAGACGTCCTCCTTAGTGGTTGCTTGGCTCCCTTGTACCCACTGTAGCAGTGACCGCCGTAATTTGCAGGCCCATTCACTGTGGGTATCGGTTACCCGTTTTATAAGTCCGCGGAACTTTTGGCGGTATGCCTCTGGTGTCAGCGCATACCGGGCCAAGAGCCAAGATCACATCTTTGATCCGCTCATAGTCCATACAATCCTCATCAGGTACCGTGCGATAGGCATCCGCTGCCCGGCCTGTCAGCTTGCTGGCCAGAATCTGAACCCGTTCCTCCGACTTCACTTGATGAAGGGCACACTGCTGCTCAAAGTCCTGCAGAAAGCCATCAATGTCTTCCTTTGCCTCCCCCAACTGTCAGAAGGCATTATACTGGATCTTTTTGTGGCTTACTGTTGAAGGTACCTGGGCGGAGGCCAGAGCTCCCCCTGCTCGCTGACTCTCCTCTCTCCGCTCTGCCATCTCCATCTTGGCCAGCTCCACTTTTGCCCGCTGTGCCATCTCCATCTTGGCTAGCTCTATCCTGGTCCGCTCAGCCATCTTTTCCTTCAGATCAGTACGCACATCAACCATCACCTCTCGTATGATCTCTACTGCAGGGTTTGGGCCATAGAACACCAGTCTGTTCTTTACCTCCCTCTGGAATTCAGTCTCCTCCACGTTCACATTGGGGGGCGCTGCACTGTCGTGTTCCATGATGGCTGCTATCAAATCTGCTTTTGTTTTGTTGCTGGCGATTAACCCTCGAGCTTCCACCAGGTCTTTTAATGTAGTCCTCTTTAACTTCTGGTAGTTGTTTTCCATTCATTCCTTTCCTTCTGTAGATGGGGTATCACATCCCGCTGTCTGCCACAAGTGTAACGGGGTCTACCACCCCATGGTTCAGGAGGTCCACTCTGCTTTGGCTGGATTCTGAATGAAGGACTCTGACTGGAATTCCTTGATTACAAGGGCGCATATAAAATATCACTGCTTCTCCACGTATTTCCAGTGTGACACTCTTTACTCACAGAACACAGAATATATATCACAACAGATACAGAGGGCAGGCCCATTCAAAAGCAGCAAGCCAGACATACATTACAATAGCCGCAGGTGGCCAGAGCCTGCTGATATTTACTGTGGGAATTACAAAGGTGGGGGAGGTCAGAAGGGGAATATCTTGTCTCCTCTGCCCAGGGGTGCAGCCTGTGGGCTGATGCATTAGGGACATATATCTCACATGGAACCTATTATATATACAAATAACTGCATAACATATTCTGGGTGCTGGGGGGTTGTGTAACAGATGGTTTGAGTATTTATCATGTGACCACTGATATGGGAATAGCATACTTACAGTCACATGCTGACTAACTGCTCTTCCTGTTGAGAAGTAGGAAGAGAAGTTAGTTGGCACATGGCATATTGTCCCCCCATGATATCCCCTTTCTATAATGCCCCAAAACACTGCTCCACCTCTTTGATGTCCCTTTTCACATTTCCACCCCCATATTGTTATTGCACACTATTAGCCTCCATATTGTGTCCCCTCACACATTTCTCGCTAAAAATGTTCCCTCACACAATTCCACACCATAATGCCCCTCATACTATTCCCTAATCCTACCATTCTTTCCCTTCACACTATTTCCCTCAATACATTCCTCTCACATTTCTCCTTCATACTGGCACCTTACACATTTCTCCCTGAATACTGCCCCCTCACACTTTCTCCCCATATGGTCCAATCACACTTTTCACCCATACTGTCCTGTCAAACTTTTCCCCTCAATAATGTCCTCTCATATTTATACCCTCATTCTGTCCTCACACAAGATTTTCCCCATATTGTTCCCTCACAATATTTCCCCCATACTGTTCTCACACATTTCTTCCCTTATACTGTCACACATAAGATTCCCCCTATACTTGCACTTCATTACATTTATACCATACTGTCTCCTCACAAGATTTACCCCTCATACTGTCTCCTTACAAGGTTCTCCCCATACTGTTTCATGACATTTTCCCACCCCAATATTATTCCCTCACACTTTCCAGACCGTACAGTTACCTCACAAGATTCCTCACCATTGTGTCCCTTCACAAGATTATCCTCATACTATGCTCTCACAAGATTACATCCCATACTTTTCTCTCACAGGATTGTTCCTCTTCTGTTCCCTCCCATTTCATCCCCTCATACGATATCTTCATGATCCCCCATATTGCCCCCTCATAAGATTCTCTCCTATGCTATACCCTCAAAATATTTCCCCCAACTAACACTCCTGCTTTTTAATCTCCATTGGATTGCTTACCTTATTGTCATCCACTATCTTGATAAAACAGCTGACATTGCACAGACCTAAAAGTGCTGGTGGTCAGAGCTTCAATTGTACTTATGATTGAAAGACAAGTACAATTGAATGCAGATATCATCGTTTTACATATTCTCTGAGTCGGCTCTCAATTTATCAACTAATTTGGAGAACCTTGCATCCCAGCCAAGCATGACCACTATTTTGCTGAAAGGAAAATAACAGAGAGATGGGCAAATAGTTAAAAACAAATTTAATGCTCACCACATGACTTAACTTTCCCTAGGTTTCTGCAGCCCGATATCTAGAACTGGTCCTTGGTGCCTCTTCTTTTCCCTTGCATTCTTAATTATAGTCTCTTTGGTCTCTTCATTCTAGGCTGGGACTTCCACTTTGTTTAGGCATCATCTGTCCCAGCGTGCTGTACAGATGCACATTGTGATGGCAAATGGTTACCAAGTGCATGTTTCTAGTGACAAAACAGCATGCACATACTGTTATAACAAGGGTTGAGCGAAACGGATCGGACAAATTCAGAAATTGCCAACTTTCGCCAAAGTCAGGTTTCATGAAACCCGACCCGATCCTAGTGTGGGATCGGCCATGAGGTCGGCGATCTTCGTGCCAAAGTCGCGTTTCATATGACGCGTTCAGCACCATTTCTCATCCAATGAAGGAGGACACAGAGTGTGGGCAGCGTGATGACATAGGTCTCGGTCCCCACCATCTTAGAGAAGGGCATGCCACTGATTGGCTTGCTTTCTGCGGCATCACAGGGGCTATAAAGGGGCGTGCACGCCGACCGCCATCTTGCTTCTGCCGATCGTAGCATAGGGAGAGGTTGCTGCGGCTTCATCAGAAGAAGGGATATAGTTAGGGAGGGAAGATTAACCCCCAAACTGCTTGTGCTGTAGCGATTTCCACTGTCCAACACCACCTTTTTTTGCAGGGACAGCGGAGGCTATATTTTTGTGCATCAGCTCTGTAGCCTATTAGGCTGCCTTATTAGGCTTGTGCCCACGCTGCGGATTCCGCTGCGGAATTTTCCGCAGCGGATTTGATAATTCCACAGTGAAAAAATGCTGCGGTTTTTATTGCGGATTTATCGCAGTTTCTAGTGCGGTTTTCTCTGCGGGTTTTCAGCTGCAGATTTCTATTGGAGCAGGTGGAAACCCGCAGCGGAATCCACACAAACAATTGACATGCTGCGGAAAATAAACCGCTGCGTTTCCGCACTGTTTTTTCCGCAGCATGTGCACTGCGGATTTCGTTTCCCACAGGTTTACATTGTACTGTAAACTCATGGGAAACTGCTGCGGAAACGCTGCTGTTCCGCAGCGAAATCCGCAGCGAAATCCGCAGCGTGTCCACACACCCATAAGGCTCCCTGATAGCTGCATTGCTGTTTGCACGCTGCTGTGCAAACCAACTGCTGCTGTTGCTCCTTTCTGCACAGTTATCTTGTTTATTTGTCCACACTTTTGTGTTCAGCAGTCCTTTTTATTGCTGCCATACTTGTTCTGAGATCATTGTAGGGAGATTGAAATTGTACTACAGTCCTTGTATTTTTTCATATATCAGCCAGCCACTTTCTGCCATTTACATTGTGTTTAGTGTTGAGCGATACCGTCCGATACTTGAAAGTATCGGTATCGGAAAGTATCGGCCGATACCGGCAAAGTATCGGATCCAATCCGATACCGATACCCGATACCAATACAAGTCAATGGGACTCAAGTATCGGACGGTATTCCTGATGGTTCCCAGGGTCTGAAGGAGAGGAAACTCTCCTTCAGGCCCTGGGATCCATATTAATGTGTAAAAGAAAGAATTAAAATAAAAAATATTGCTATACTCACCTCTCCGACGCAGCCTGCACCTTACCGAGGGAAGCGGCAGCGTTCTTTGTTTAAAATTTGCGCGTTTACTTCCTTACGTGAAGTCCCGGCTTGTGATTGGTCGCGTGCCGCCCATGTGGCGGCGACGCAACCAATCACAGCAAGCCGTGACGTAATTTCAGGTCATTCAGTATTTTAAAATTACGTTCCGGCTTTGTGATTGGCTGCGTCGCGGTCACATGGGCGACGCAACCAATCACAAGCCGGGACGTCACGGGAGGCTGGACACGTGCACATTTTAAAATGCGCGCGTGTCCAGCCTCCCGTGACGTCCCGGCTTATGATTGGTTGCCTCGCGGTCAACCAATCACAAGCCGGGAGGCTGGACGCGCGCATTTTAAAATGCGCGCGTGTCCAGCCTCCCGTGACGTCCCGGCTTGTGATTGGTTGCGTCGCGGTCAACCAATCACAAGCCGGGAGGCTGGACACGCGCGCATTTTAAAATGCGCGCGTGTCCAGCCTCCCGTGACGTCCCGGCTTGTGATTGGTTGCGTCGCCCATGTGACCACGACGCAGCCAATCACAAAGCCGGAACGTAATTTTAAAATACTGAATGACCTGAAATTACGTCACGGCTTGCTGTGATTGGTTGCGTCGCCGCCACATGGGCGGCACGCGACCAATCACAAGCCGGGACTTCACGTAAGGAAGTAAACGCGCAAATTTTAAACAAAGAATGCTGCCGCTTCCCTCGGTAAGGTGCAGGCTGCGTCGGAGAGGTGAGTATAGCAATATTTTTTATTTTAATTCTCTCTTTTACACATTTTTACATTAATGTTGTTTCGATACCGATACCCGATACCACAAAAGTATCGGATCTCGGTAGCGGAATTCCGATACCCGCAAGTATCGGCCGATACCCGATACTTGCGGTATCGGAATGCTCAACACTAATTGTGTTGTGTTATACACTGGGCCTGAGTTTTGGTGCAGTCTCCCCCCCCCCAAAAAAAAGGGAGATTCAAATTGTCACAAAGTGAATATACGTCAGTTCTGTTAATTTGTCGTATATCAGCCAGCGATGTTCTGCCACTTACATTGTGTTGTGTTATACACTGGGCCTGAGTTTTGGTGCAGTCTGAGACTATGGTACCCTGTCCCGAACGAAATAGCACCTTACACGGTGACACAGAGGAAGGTGCACATGGCATTGAAGAGGAGGTGATAGATGACCCAGATGTTGACCCAGATTGGCAGCCATTGGGGGAAGAGGGTGCCGCTGCCAGTAGCTCAGAAGTGGAGGAGGATGATCCGCAGCAGCATCTACATCACAACAGCTGTCATCTGGCAGGCCCGTATCAGGCCAAAAACGTGTGTCAAAAACAAAAACAGTTTTAGGACAGCGTGGCCATCCGGTGAAAGTAGCACATCGTGCAATGCCTGAAAAGGTATTCCATAGTAGGAAGAGTGCAGTGTGGCAATTTTTTATCCAAGATCCGAATGATCAGTCAAAACTCAAAAGTTATCTGTAAGAAATGCTCAAAGACCTTTAGCAGAGGGAAGAATCATCAAAATTTAAATACAATGTGCATGCGTAGACATTTAACCAGCATGCACTTGCAAGCCTGGACTAACTACCAAACGTCACGTACCGTTGGTGCACCTGCTCAGAATGAAGGTAGTCAGCAACGCCACATTGCTTCCCTCACTGTAAGCCCACCGGTTAGGACACCACCAGCAGCAAATGTGGAGGTATCGTCGCAAGGCCAAAGCAGTCAGGAAATCACAAGGTTATTGGTAGGAAACACTGTATGTAGGCCAACATCAAGAATACCATCACCAACCCTCTCTCAATCCACCATGTCCACCACCACCACCACCGCTAGTTCCACCATATGAAGCTCTCCAGTCCAGCTCACCCTACAAGAGACTCTCGTTAGGAAAATAAAGTACTCATCCTCTCATCTGCGTACACAGGGTTTGAACGCCCACATTGCTATACTAATCTCATTAGAGATGATGCCCTACCGGTTGGTTGAAAGTGAAGCTTTCAAAGACCTGATGGCCTACGCAGTACCATGCTATGACCTACCCAGTCGGCACTTCTTTGCGAGAAAAGCCATCCCAGCCCTCCACCAGCATGTCAAAGACCGCATTGTCCATTCACTGAGGCAATCAGTCAGTGGAAAGGTGCACCTCACAACAGATGCATGGACCAGTAGGCATGGCCAGGGACAGTTCTGCCTAGCCCACGGTCTAGGAAACAGTTGGCTGTAGGCGTTCGCCACCCCTCCTCCTCCTCCTCCAGCAGAAGCGAAAGCTCATCCACAGAGTGCAGTCGCACGACCACTCCATCCGCAGCTGCCAGTGTTGCACGCGAGGTGTCCCATTATCGAACAGCTAGTGGTAAGTGTCAGCAGGCTGTGTTACAAATGAAGGTTTTGGGCGACAACAGACAAACCGCGGAAGTACTGGCTGAGTACTTGCAGCAAGAAACTCAGTCATGGCTGGGCAGTGTACATCTTGAGGCAGGCAAGGTAGTCAATGATAACGGAAGGAATTTTATGGCTGCCATAGCCCTTTCGGAACTGAAACACATACCTTGCCTGGCTCACACCTTGAAACTGGTGGTGCAGTGCTTCCTGAAAAATTATCCGGGGTTACCAGCCCTGCTCCTGAGGGTGCGAAGACTTTGCTCGCACATCCGCTGGTCAACTGTACACTCCAGCCGTATGCTGAACCATCAGCGATTGCTGAATCTTCCCCAGCACCGCCTAATAATTGACGTTGCAACAAGGTGGAACTGCACACTGCACATGCTTCAGAGGCTGTGCAAACAGAGGCATGCTGTAATTTATTTGTGGGAGGAAACACATACACGGGCAGGCACTTGGATGGCAGACATGGAGTTGTCTGGTGTGCAGTGGTCGAAGCTACAAGACCTCTGTCAAGTCCTTCAGTGTTTTGAGGAATGCACCCGGCTGGTAAATGCAGACAACGCCATCATAAGCATAAGCATCCCACTAATGCGTCTGATGATGCAAAGTTTGATGCACATTAAGGAGCAGGCGTCTGCAGCCGAGGAGGAGGGAAGCCTTGATGACAGTCAGCCATTGTCTGCTCAGGGAACTCTCCTGGATGAGGTGGCGGACGAAGAGGAGGAGGATGATGGGGATGAATATTTATGGGAGTAGGATGCTTCTCAGGGGGCAATAGAAACTGGTGTCGTTGCAAGGTCAGGTACAGGGTTTTTACGGAACACAAGTGATGTTGATTTGCAAGAAAGTGCTCCTCAATCCAGCACAAGCAGTGAATTGACACCTGGAACATTGGCCCACATGGCTGAGTATGCCTTGCATATCCTAATAAGGGACCCCCGCATTATCAAAATGATGACCGATGATGATTACTGGTTGGCCTGCCTCCTGGATCTACGATGTAAAGGAAAATTACAAAATATCATTCCACATGAGAACCTTGAGCATATATTGGCTACCAAACAAGCAACTCTTGTAGACCGTTTGTTTCAGACATTCAAAGCACACAGCGGCGGTGATGGTTCTCACATGAGCCGTAGGGGGCAACATGGCAGAGGTGTTAGAGGTGCACAAATCCAAAGTGGCGTTGGACAGAGGGGTTTTATGACCAGGTTGTGGAGTGATTTTGCAATGACTGCTGACATGACAGGTACTGCTGCATCGATTCAAAGTGACAGGAGACAGCATTTTTCCAGTATGGTTACGAACTACTTTTCCTCCCTCATCGATGTTTGCCCTCACAGGTCATTCCCCTTTGATTACTGGGCATCTAAAATAGACACCTGGCCTGAATTGGCAGAATATGCATCACAGGAGCTTGCTTGCCCTGCTGCTAGTGTGCTATCCGAAAGAGTCTTCAGTGCTGCTGGTTCAATACAGACTGAAAAAAGGACACGTCTGGCTACCCGAAATGTCGATGATTTAACCTTCATTAAAATCAACCAATCATGGATTTCAAATTATTTGGCCCCACCTTCCCCTGCTGACACATAGCTTGCATGAAAAATGTCTTGCTTTTGGCCTCCTCTTACTGACTGCTTCAATTCCTCCATTTGCAGCTGCTGAATGTCCACCATAGGCCATTTTTATACCTCCCTAAATGGGTTGACTCCCCCCACAGGGCCATGGTCACCACCTGGCGCAAGCACCCGTGCGAGTGCCGTTTGCCTGGACAGGTGGGTGTGCCCACTCTTGGGGTGACGGCACTGGCACAGGGTCCCTCATAGTACAATGAAGTGTCTCTGACGGTGGTGGTGCACAACCAACGTCAGACACACCGTCATAATATGAGGGGCTCTGTGCCAGTACCGCTGCCCACAAGAGAGTGTTCCCCCCGCTCGAACAGTGCTCTACCACTTGCAATACTTACCTCTCCCTGCTCCACCACTGTGTAGTCTGTGCTGTTAAATCCTTCAATGGCACTGCCAATACAAATTTGTTGAAATGATAGATGAAAGTTAAAATATACAGGGGCCCTTGCCTCCATTTAGACTTAATACTTTGCACCTACTACCACTGTCTGCTACTCAGCAAAGGAGCCCACCCCTGTACCTAACAATGCCACCTGTTTATTTATGAACAATTTTTTGGCAGACATTTAGCCTACTTTATTATTAGGGCCTACTAACTGTGTCTGCCGTTCATTACAGTTGTCCTCCGCTGAACAAAGCCATGCCGCCTGTTTAGTCCTGTTACCAATTTTGAACTGCATTTAGCCCACTTTATTATTTGGGCCTACTAACTGTGTTTGCCACTCCTTACAGCTGTCCTCCGCTGAACAAAGCCATGCTGTCTGTTTAGTCCTGTTACCAATTTTGAACTGCATTTAGCCTACTTTATTATTTGGGCCTATACTGTATCTGTGTTTCCTCCTCATCCTGCCCATTGCCCAGCCACTGCTAGATGAGTCTGCTGGTACATTGACCCAGACCACTACATTCCCCTTGCACTCTATACAGCCAGAATCTGACCCTGCTGAAAGTCAGGTTCCCCTTCCCGCATACTATACCACCTTACACAGGGACAAATAGGAAGGTGCAGATGAAAGTGCAGGTTCCTTCATCAGGTGGGGGGGGCATACTCATTGGCGACGTCACTGGCACAGGGCCCCTCATAGTACGCAAAAGTGTCTCTGCCGGTGGGAGGCGCCACCCGCCGTCAAACACACCGCCGTACTATGAGGGGCCCTGTGCCAGTGCCAATGCCAATGAGTGGGCCCCCCTGCTTGCTCAGGATCACAGCACTTGCAAAGTTGAAGAACTTACCTCTCCCTGCTCCACCGCCATGACGTATTCCGCGTTTCCTGGGCCCACAAAAATCTTGAGCCAGCCCTACGCCCCCACAACTTTAGCCAAATGACCCATAGTTTTCAATGCCTAACTATTATTATAAAGTAAATTAAGATTGACAAGCTTCAGTGATAAGAATTAATGTTTTTGGCATTAAAATGGGCACTGTAGGTGTTTTCCTGTCCTCCACTCACTGCCGACTTTGATTCCCCATTGACTTGCATTGGGTTTCGTGTTTCAGTCGGCCCCCGACTTTACGCAATATTCGGCCGATATCACCCGACCCGACTTTTGACAAAGTCAGGTTTCGGGAAACCCTACTCGATCCGAAAAAAGTAAAAGTCGCTCAACTCTAGTTATAACTAGTGATGAGCGAATATACTCGTTACTCGAGATTTCCAGAGCACGCTCGGGTGTCCTCCGAGTATTTTTTAGTGCTCGGAGATTTAGTTTTCTTCACCGCAGCTGAATGATTTACAGCTATTATCCAGCTTGATTACATGTGGGGATTCCCTAGCAACCAGACGACCCTCGCATGTACAAGTAGTAGTGCCAGTGTAATGTAAACCAATGTACTGTCAGATAAACAGGAGAAAGAGCCACCTGGCATTTACCTGCTATATTAGGAGATAGTCCCTAGGATGTGCCGTGCCCCAACGTGCGTTTCGGCGTCTGCCTTCATCAGGGACACGGCACATCCTAGGGACTATCTCCTAATACAGCAGGTAAATACCAGGTGGCTCTTTCTCTTGTTTATCTGACAGTACATTGGTTTACATTATACTGGCACTACTATGATCGCAGTGTTATACATTAACTTGTTTTATATTGGTCTTTGTTATCGGTTTTCTTGCCACCTTATTAATTATGCACATGCACTTTATTAATCTATATAGTTTCTGGTATTTCTGCTAATCACATTTTTATGGCATATACACATAGATATGCATATATACGTTGAATTTCCACTGTGGCTATATTAATTATTTATGATTGCCATTTGTTTGTCCCTGGTGTAGTGCCTATTTCTGGTATTTTTTTCCCACTCTATCACATCACCCTATATTCTAATAAATTTTGTTACAGTATATATACCTTACATAGGACTTTGTTTCAGGTTTTTCTTTGTGTTTTTTGTTTGAATTACCGATTTGTCCATTATATATCCTATTGGTGCACATTGGTGGCGATGGTTCCCTCCTTCACATGATTTTTTATGTGTACCGTGCCTTGAGTTCTCTATATTTAACCCCACATGTGCTTAGCCTGGCTAATAGCTGTAAATCGTTCAGCTGAGGTGATGAAAACTAAATCTCCGAGCACTAAAAAATACTTGGAGGACACCCGAGCGTGCTCGGGAAATCTCGAGTAACGAGTATATTCGCTCATAACTAGTTATAGCCAAGTCCTAAAAGAGGTGAAAGTTATGTTCTGGAATCAAGAGGCCAAAGAGAATACTTATGACAGTGAAAGGAGAAAAGAAGGGCAAGTGGAAGAAAAGAGGCGTTAAGGATTGGATAATGGTAATGGGGAAAGCAGGACAATTGAGAGATGGGGTGAATATTTTTATTTTATCTATTTTCCTTTTACATCCTGCATTTATTGCGCTCTGGGGTCTGGAAACAGCCTATAGCATAATAAGGAACACTCAATTCACATCTAATAACTTTGCTGCAAATCAAATTTCTCTGTGAAGTCAACACAATTTGGCAAATTTTAACCTTGGCAGATTCTCTAGCATTGATCTCTTGTCATGTTTCAAGGCTTGTTAATGGGTCATACATTGACTTTTTGGTAGAGTTGAGAAAAAATGATTTGTGCTGACTTGATTCAGTGTCCAGTCCAGTCCTCTGTAGCAACTGGACCATGGCAACCTTCACAGAATCCTAGGTGCCTCTAGCATCTAGTAGGTGCCACAATGTCATGATGTTGTGACATCTAATAAATACCACCGGTACCTTAGATGCCAAGTTGAGGGTGTCGGCCAAATAAATAAATATTGCCCTTTTCTAGGTGCCATGGATGATTATACTGAATGCTGGTCCAGAGAGGCACAAATCATTTTTCTCAACTCTACTTAGAGAGTATATGTCTTTCCTTGCATGATAACTTCTTAGAAGAAGCTATTTAGATTTTTTCTGTAAAGTCTCCATAATCAGCATGTCTTTCTTAGGAGAACCAGTGCTTACATCACATTACCTCAAGGTTGTCCCAGTTAGCCAGTCAGGCTCTGCTCTGCGCTCAAGGAGAGAATCACCATAAATAAAACTATCTGTAGATGAGTATCAAGCTTGGCAATAAATCTAGTCATGTTTCAGTGTTTATTAAAAGGGCAGACATTGACTTATAGGGTACCACTAGTACTTTGCATAAGTTGCACTTGCAAGTTTCATTCTGAGAGAGAACTACTTTGGGTACTTTTCTCCATTGAATCACATGTATACTCACTTGGTATCTATATAAAGAAGCACTTACATCAAAGTTTTCATCCTCTTAATATATTGCAGTCATCATTTTATATGGCACTGTGTACTTCAATTGGTCATTTTGCCTTTTTACCCAGATAATTCTTCTCTTTTCTCTGCTCTATGAAGAAACAGGAAGTCTCTGTTCTCTGTGTTTATCATTCCCCTCTTCAACTCCTTACCCAGCAGCTCCCCACACCAGGGACTTTTGCAGTCACTCACCAGTTAGGGAGGGAAAATTGACCTCTGGTTTCTATGTAGAGTCTAGAATTATTCAGCTACTTAGATTTTCATCATGTGACATCATAGACCTAATAGAAATTAGAAAAATAACTGGGTAGAAAAGAAAAATGAGCAATTGTAAACACACAGTGCTATATAATAAGATGATAGCAATATATTAAAAGGCTAAAAAATGTGATTGCAGGAGTGCTTTTTTAAAAGAGAACTAATGCTTCCCACAGGTAGATTAGATACTAGAAAGTTTTAAATTTTTAAATCAGCTGATGTTGTTGTGCATGTGACTGTGGGCATATGGCAGCGATGGCATGCACTCTCATCACTTGCATGTTGAAGTCTACTGCTGGCTTCAGAAAAGGATGCCGTGCAACTGGGGAGCGAAGGAAGGGGGAGTAGAATCGTTTATTTTTTTCCTATGCATTAAAGAACAGTGGCAGAATGCGGAATATATATACCAGGATGTGAAACATACATACTAGGATGGGAGATATATATACCAGGATAAGGGACATATATACCAGGATGGGGATGTATATACCATAATGGGGAATATAGATGTCAGAATGGGGCCCAGAATAAGGGATACATATATACAAGGATGGGGCCCAGGATAAGGAACATATATAGCAAGATGGAGATATATATACCAACTTGGGCCAGTAAGGGGAACATATATACCAGGATGGAGGACGTATGGGCCAGGATGAAGGACATACAGTATATACCAGGAAGAAGACCAAGATGGTAGACATTGCTATATAATGGCGGAGGAGGTGCAACTTGTATGTCATTATAGGATTTAGAATGCTACAAAGGTCCATACATCTGACCAATATGCGGCAGGAGTGGGTGGTGCAAATCTTGCATTGGGGCCCATCGGACTATAGTTACACCACTGCATGCGTGTGTACCCATATGGAGGAATAGATTAAATGTCACTTAAAAGGTGATAAAGTCATTATCTGTTAGTCATTAGTTTATATTTAAGTTAGTAATATTAATTGTTTTTTTTATTTTTAATTTCTATTCTGTCTATAAAGAGCAAACACGACATTTGCAGATGTAAAAAGCAAGCAACAGAGGGCAAATAACCTTGTCTGACCTGTCATTGTGCTACTAAATCTCCTGAAACACAATGCGCTTATCACCTGTTCTGTAAACGCAGTCCCTGAAAACAATTGTGATTGTTCTTACACTTAGTTAAACAAAAAAAAGGTGATGTGGTACATTGTTAGCCAGTAGAAAAAAGATATAGAGTGCTCTCAGTGGGAGAACCAACATAGGAATACCAGCCTGATGAAGGGACGTAAGCAGTCTCGGAAGCTTGCTTTCTAACATCGTTCACTATATTTTGTTAGCCATTAAAAGGTATCACACCCACAAGATTCCTATTTTGGCTCTCCCTCTGAGAACGCTCTACTGTATATCTCTGTTCTTACACTGACATTATCGCAGTTGAACCCTGCATGTATCACTGTTTAAGCTTGATGAGATGTAAGATAGCGATCACCCTAGTTTTGCTATGATTTTATTTCATTGAACACATTTCCAATACTGCAATCATTGTTAACTAGACTTCTCATAGAATGTTAAGTGATTATTTTACACCAAATTCTCTGGCATCACTTGAACTAGAGGTGAACTTGAATCCTCCTGCCAAACCTCTAACCCACCACTCCACATTCCATGCACCATTTTAATACTAGCATCTGTTTATTTGGAAGAATTTCCTAGATACTAGACTAGGGTCTTATGGATTAATCCTTCTTCTCCTCTCCCTGTAATCTCTATTAGGGTTCTCTCACACTAACGTATAAAATCGGTCCCATTCTCATCTAGGAGAGTGGGGTGATTTTTTTCTCACTTGTGCTACCTGTCACGCTCCCGCCCTGACTGGTGGGTGTGAGCTCGAGGGGTTTGTGGCCCCACTGTTCCACAAACCAGACTACCCTGGAAGGGGCGTGACTATGACAGCTGCCTGGGTTTTCACTGGAGCCTCTGATGGTGAGGTCAGACTTGTGCAGCAGGCAGCTGCCAGGTGCTACTCCAGGGTGGTGTCTGGCTGTGGCTGCTGATCCCACTTGGGAGACAGGAACACCAGGATTGGTGCGGGCATCAGGCAGGACTGGCAGAAGACCACGGCTGAAACTCAGACAAGTAGGCTGGCACAGCTGAGACACAGGGCTGGCAGAGACACGGCAGAGAACACAGGGCTGGCAGAGACACGGCAGAGAACACAGGGCTAGCAGAGACACGGCAGAGAACACAGGACTGGCAGAGACACGGCAGAGAACACAGGACTGGCAGGAACACTGGATTGGAAGGCACGGCAGGAACACAGGACTGGTTGATGTGGTTTATGAAGGAACAGGTAGGGACCTGTTCACACTGGAGGTGCAGGTATAGATATGTAGTGTGGAGAAAAAGGTAGGGACCTGTTCACACAGGAAGTGCAGGAACGGTTATGAAATATGAAGGAACAGGTAGGGACCTGTCCACACAGGAGGTGCAGGAAAGGAAACAAGCAGAAAGGAATGAGGTATGAAGGAACAGGTTGGGACCTGTTCACACAGGAAGAGAACCGCAAGGCTGTGGATAGGAATGGTAGAGCAGCAAGAGATAGTGTAGCAACAAAAAGCTAAGCAGAGCAGAACCGCAAGGAATACGGAGAGGAACTGCAGCAAGAGGTTTCTGCAGCAAAGCAGAGCGGAGCCACAAGGAATGTTGAGAGGAACTGCAGCAAGGGATAACTGCAGCAGCAGAAGATAAGCAGAGTAGAAAGGAGCAGAACCGCAGGAGTGCAGAGCAGAGGTAAAGCCACAAAGGTAGAGAGCAGGCAGAGCCGCAAGTGTGTGGAATGTAAGCAGACTGAGAACACGAGGTCAGACACAGCAGGGAAGGAAGCCACAGACAAGGAGACCGAGATAAGACTAAGTTCAGACAAGGAAATGGAACAAGACAAGTAACAAGGACAAAGACACAGGGACCAGGATATTCTGACTCCTGGAGAGTGGACTACAAGATGAAGGCAATAGCACAGAGAAAAGCCTCCAGAGAGTGAGTAACTCAGAGCAAGGCCTGGCAAACTCAGCAGCTAAACACAAACTGAGCTAACACATTGCACAGGCCCAGACCACTGGGTGGAGCTGCACTAAATACTGGAGGCCTCCAGGCAATTGGTCAGGAACAGATTAGACAGATGCACCTGATTCCTATAAGAACCAGAGAGTTCAGGCGCCGCCCCCTATACACACAGCCATGAAGCATGCAGAGAGCAGAGACACAGAACATGGAGCTGGCATGAAACAGAAACCACATCGTGGCCTGGAGCAGTGGGTAAGATAGTGTGAGGGATGAGAGGCCATGCCGTGATGCCAGCAGAGTTGTTACACTACCCATATGCAATCCGTTTTTTTTACTCAACAGCTACTATTCATTCACAGGACCATTTACAGTTTCTTATGTTACAGAACTGTAATGTATCCGTAAAAATTAGATGTCATACTGATGGTCTACATGGCATGCAATTTTTTTCTTGCACCGTCCAATTTCGGAGTGAGTAAGATGCCCAGTAATCAAGACCTGCAATGCACATTGGACCAGATCACCCCGAAAGAGAGTATAAAATTTACATTTGTAATATTTGTAGAATGGTAGAATGCCTTATATGAGGGCGGACAGGTTCTGGCCTTACTTTATATGGGAAAAACCTGATGACAGGTTCCCTTTAAGAGAGAAAACTGGACTTTTATTACATGAACTCTAAAACACATCGGTCTAGGCATCAATATGCTTTGGTAGACCCTGAGGCTATACTCTATTGCTTTGAAAACAAACATGCTAGGACAAACATGCTTGGACAAAGTTAAATAAAAATAGTATACATCTTTACTAATAAAATACAATATTAAAAACTGTGTCAGCTATAAAGGGAGAGAATTACCCTGAAAAATTAAGATGATGCAAAATAGTGAGCCAGCCAAGAGTTTATGCACCATGATCTAACCTAGGTAAGTATACGAAAAGTGATAGTAAATTCTGTACTGTAAGGTACATTTAGAGGATGAACCAGTACATAAATAGAGGTTAACGGTTAAGGTACCAACACAATTTAAAAGTATCAAAGAGTAAGGTGCAGCAATGCAGGCAATAATCAGAACATGTATTCAACAAAATACATTGAGGGGCACCCACCAATAACCCAATGCACGTTTCACTAATGCTTCATCAAGGGCACCCAACACCTGATGAATCATCAGTTAAATGCACATTGTATCATGGGTTATGTTAAACAGATTCCTGATATCTTACTGGGGACTATATCCTCTGCAAATTGGCAACATAAGCTGATAACCTTACCTCTTACTGTTGTCCTCTCTACTATTAAAATTCATATGAGATGGAAAACCAGCACATTACTCATTTTTTCATTTTACGCTCTAAAGACTTGGGGGAAGCTGTATTCATACTGCAAGCTAACCATCTTAATTTGTCATTACTGTTCTTTGTTTTTTTGGCATGCATAGATTGTATACATTATATTGAATACGTTAGGTTAAGTTTTACATAGTCCAATTGGTAAAGAACACATTTCTAGGATTCTTACTCCTGATAGTTACAGTATGTTTTTCTAAGGACCCTCTTAGCACATTTATGATTCAACTAGCTGTTTCCAGCCAGCTAACACTCGGCATGCTCATTGCTATCTAATTAACGCTGCTAGTGATTAAACTAAAGTAAATAATGACAACATTCAATAGCACTTATGCAGGTGGTAAACTAACTTAAAATGAAGTTAATAACAATAATAATCATTAAAAATCAGAATAATACTAATACATTTTTCTCAGTGTAAAATCAAAAGCAAACTGGATTTGTGTGGTAATGTATGGGGACAGAGCCTCGTGTGGTAATGTGTGAGGACGGAGCCTCATGTGGTAATGTGTGGGGATGGAGCCTCCTGTGGTAATGTGTGAGGACGGAGCCTCATGTGGTAATGTGTGGGGATGGAGCCTCGTGTGGTAATGTGTGAGGACGGAGCCTCATGTGGTAATGTGTGGGGACGGAGCCTCGTGTGGTAATGTGTGGGGATGGAGCCTCGTGTGGTAATGTGTGAGGATGGAGCCTCATGTGGTAATGCATGGGGATGGAGCCTCATGTGGTAATGTGTGGGGACGGAGCCTCGTGTGGTAATATGTGAGGCCAGAGCCTCGTGTGGTAATGTGTGGGTACGGAGCCTCATGTGGTAATGTGTGGGGATGGAGCCTCGTGTGGTAATGTATGGGGATGGAGACTCGTGGTAATGTGGGGGGGCGGGATTATGTGTGGTAATGTGGTGGGGGGCGGGATTATGTGTGGTAATGTGTTGGGGTGGCAGAATTATGTGTGGTAATGTGGTGGGGGGCGGGATTATGTGTGGTAATGTGGTGGGGGATGGGATTATGTGTGGTAATGTGGTGGTGGCGGGATTATGTGTGGTAATGTGGTGGGGGGCGGGATTATGTGTGGTAATGTAGTTGGGGGTCGGATTATGTGTGGTAATGTGGTAGGGGGGCAGGATTATGTGTGTTAATGTGTTGGGGGGCAGGATTATGTGTGGTGATGGGGTGGGGGACGGAGCTACTGTGCAGGGTGTGGGATTATCTGTGGCAATGTGGCGGGGGTGGGATTATGTGTAGTAATGTGGTGGGGGGATTATGTGTGGTAATGTGGTGGGGGCAGGATTATGTGTGGTGATGGGGTGGGGGACGTAGCTACTGTGCAGAGTGCGGGATTATCTGTGGTATTGTGGTGGGGGCGGGATTATGTGTGATGCGGTGGGGGCGGGATTATGTGTGATAATGTGGTGGGATTATGTGTGGTAATGTGGTGGGGGGCGGGATTATGTGTGGTAATGTGGTGGGGGGGCAGTATTATGTGTGGTAATGTGGTGGGGGGTGGGATTATGTGTGGTAATGTGGTGGGGGGCGGGATTTTGTGTGGTAATGTGGTGGGGGGTGGGATTATGTGTGGTAATGTGGTGGTGGCGGGATTATGTGCGGTAATGTGGTGGGGGGGCGGGGTTATGTGTGGTAATGTAGTGGGGGTCGGGATTATGTGTGGTAATGTGGTAGGGGGGCAGGATTATGCGTGTTAATGTGTTGGGGGCAGGATTATGTGTGGTGATGGGATGGGGACGGAGCTACTGTGCAGGGTGTGGGATTATCTGTGGCAATGTGGCGGGGGGATTATGTGTAGTAATGTGGTGGGGGGGATTATGTGTGGTAATTTGGTGGGGGGCGGGATTATGTGTGGTAATGTGGGGGGGCGGGATTGTGTGTGGTAATGTGGTGGGGGGCGGGATAATGTGTGGTAATGTGCTGGGGGGCAGGATTATGTGTGGTAATGTGGCGCGGGGAGGGTTTGTGTGTGGTAATGTGGTGGGGGGCAATATTATGTGTGGTAATGTGGTGGGGGGCGGGATTATGTGTGTTAATGTGCTGGGGGGCGGGATTATGTGTGATAATGTGGCAGGGGCGGGATTATGTGTGGTGATGTGGGGGGCGGAGCTACTGTGCAGGGGGCGGGATTAGCGAGTAATAACGATGCCTCATATATATAGATTATATTGCCTGGAACTACTGTATGTTTTTCAATACTGACACTGGAGGCATTCATCTTGTATTGTATCTTACTAAAGGTTTGTTAAAGGGGTAATCCTTGATTACTTCATTTCTTTTTACTATGGGCCTAAGAACTAACAGGCAGGTAGTTGACCAGTACTGATCTCTGCCAGCTCACAGTGGTCAAAGACTGATCCTGCCAGTGATTTTTCAGCTACCACTGACTTTACATTAACAGAGCAGCAGTTTATTTTCTGCTCTGCTCTTTGATGGGGCATGACTGCCATTGTCATGCTGATTGACCACCAGCTCCCTGCTGCCAAACTGCAGGAAGCCAGCTGTCAATCAGCACAACGCCAGTAGTCACACCCCATAGACAGAACATTTCAAAAGGGGTAGAGCTGCACTGTTGACATGAAGCAGCAAAATCACCAGCAGGAGTGATCAGTGACTACTCTGAGCTGGAGTCAGGTAGAAAATGGAGGTAAATAGCAGGTGGGCCAGGTAAATGGCTAAAGATAAAACTCATGCTCACCTCCCCTATTCTGTCACACCAGCAGCTCCCTCAGCCCATCACTCTGCCTTCTGTGCCTCTTCTTTTCTTCTTTTCCCATTGCTCGAAACCTCTTCTGCCACTTCACTCCATACACAGACTTCAGGGACTGACCAAGCCTGTGATGACACTGCACATCAGAACATGTGCCATGACAGCACAAGGCCCAGAGATGTCAATTTACCTGTTTGGCACTAGAAGTCTGCACATGGAGTGAAGCGACAGGAGAGGAATGGTGCAACAAGTGAAGAGGAAAAGAAGAGGCACGGAAGACAGGATCCTTGGTCTTAGGGGCCGACAGGACAGGTGTGATGTACAATTACTAGCATTTATTCTTTTTAAATTAAACATTTATAAAGCTCTGGAAAGACCCCAGGGCATATTAAGGAACAGACAATTTGCATTTGCTGTAAATGAAATTTCCTTATTAAATATGTGCGATTTGCTGAATTCATATTTTTGCATATTTGTTTGTCACTACTGGTCATCATAATCAGGACAGTTTACAAGGACATTTTCACGCGTGATGTTAGCCTTAAAAATTCTTTTTGGTTCTTGCTTCTACTTTGTTCTAAACAGAGGATATAATTCTGTAAACTCTAAAATCCCAAATATGTAATATAACATTTTTTTTCTAAAATGGTCAACTTTTTTTTTACTAAGTAAATATCTACATCCTTAACAGCTTACAATTTCAGTCTCATTCACAGAAATAGAATTGTGCTGCAATTCCTGCAGACTTTACCTCTAAATGATAAGCAGAATAAAAACTACCTGAAGATGAAAACCACATCAAAATCTACACCAAGAGATTTTTAAAAATATGTTTTTATGTGTTTTTTTAGTCTAAGAAATACATGTAAAAAAATTCTGTGTGGACATATCTTAGTATTCAGTGGTGAAGATAAATGACTATAATTGATTAGAATTGTCTAGTTCCGTTTTTAAAATAATTTTTGCCAAAAAATGACACCATACATGCTATAGGAATGTTTTCCTATTGAATATAGTATGTTATACTATGGGGCAGAGCGGATCTGCGATTTTCCGATATTCAGATCATGCACACCCACACAAGTCTATGTGTGCGTGTGGAACATCGGACTGCACTCGGATGTTAGTAGTTCGTTTACTGCAGACACAAGAAATGGAGAAGATGGAGAAACTTAGTTCTCCATCTTCTTCACACCTGTATGCCAATTCTCTCATAGAAGAGAATCGGATCAAACTAATTTGACACTTATTTCCAACTCTGACAGAGTTTGAGTCAAGTGTTATTAGTATAATTGGCCCAATTATCTCACATGAGAGACTCTACACCCATGAGACCGTGTCAGTAACAATTGCTAACAACTATAATTCCAAAATCCTCTAATAGTCCCTCCCAAATAGTCTTAATATGTTTTAATTGTTTATAGACTATTTGAAAGCAAAAGAAGTAGATTATTATCCTGTATAATACATATTTATATGATATAGAATATTGTACAGTTTCAAAAATAAATACATTTGTTCTTTTTTTATTTTACAGCTTTTATGGCAGAACTTGTGTCTTCTGATGAAGATTTATATTTCTTTGACGAGCAGTACGGTAATTACATTTTGGTAATCGTAAATGTGTCAATAATTATCTTTATTTTTTCATAGGCATTTTTTAAAGTTCAAATTTGTAAAAAATCTATATATGCATTGTAAGAATTGCATAAACATTTTTTTAGATGCATGTTGAAGCTGTCCAATTTTACAAAACTTTCTTCTATAAGCTTTCCAGTGCTTCTCCGGCCTGTGCTGTTTGTTTGATGCATTGATGCCTCATCAACATCACTGCACCAAATCATTGATGTCTCTATGTTCTGTTTGTGACTTTATCTATAGATTGAATTGGTAGGGGCTAATGAAAGTACATTTGTGAACATATAAAGAAATCCTGTGGAAAGAAATGGGGAATTGCATTTTTGTAGAAGGTGTGGAACACAACAAGGAATGTTACAAAGAATAAATGTTTACCGTATTAATAATTACTGCTTGTTAAGGTACCGTCACATTAAGCGATGCTGCAGCGATCTAGACAACGATGCCAATCGCTGCAGCGTCGCTGTGTGGTCGCTGGAGAGCTGTCACACAGACAGCTCTCCAGCGACCAACGATACCGAAGTCCCCGGGTAACCAGGATAAACATCGGGTTACTAAGCGCAGGGCCGCGCTTAGTAACCCGATGTTTACCCTGGTTACCAGCGTAAACGTAAAAAAAACAAACACTATATACTTACATTCCGGTATCTGTCCCCCGGCGCTGTGCTTCTCTGCACTGTGTAAGCGCCAGCCGGAAAGCACAGCGGTGACATCACCGCTGTAATCTGCTTTCCGGCCGGCCGGCGCTTACACAGTGCAGGGAAGCGGACGCCGGGGGACAGACACCGGAATGTGAGTATGTAGTGGTTTTTTTTTTTTAAGTTTACGCTGGTAACCAGGGTAAACATCGGGTTACTAAGCGCGGCCCTGCGCTTAGTAACCCGATGTTTACCCTGGTTACCAGTGAAGACATCGCTGGATCGGTGTCACACATGCCGATTCAGCGATGTCTACGGGAGATCCAGCAACAAAATAAAGTTCTGGCCTTTCTGCTCCGACCAACGATGGCACAGCAGGATCCTGATCGCTGCTGCCTGTCAAACTCAACGATATCGCTATCCAGGACGCTGCAACGTCACGGATCACTAGCGATATCGTTTAGTGTGAAGGTACCTTTAGAAACTTTTACGCTCTGTTCACACGTGCATTTGGAGTTTTGATCTCAAAACAAACAGAGTAACAGGACTAAAACCCCTAGGTGTGAACAGAGCTTACACACTTCACTGCAGTTGATGTAGATACAGTTTCAATTCACTTGAAAGTGGATCTTCTAAACCTCTATCCAACTGGCACTGTCCAATCCAGAGTCCTAAAATTTGCCTTATATTCCCCCTTAAACTGACTCTCAGGGATCTTGATTGCAAGGAAGACCCAAACCATGGTTCCAAGAGTAGCAATGTTGAATTGGGGGTGATATCACAGAATGCAAGAAAGTCAGGGGCTAGATATAGGTCATCAAGTTCGTAAAAAAATGTCAATACAAAGTCAAAATCGGAATTGACCCAAAGTCAATACCAACTAAGTGTTTCTAGTGACAAACATCAGTCCAAATGGTAAGTCAGTGAGAGTGTCAGATTGCTAACCTCAGCCAATCATCACACACAGAAGCAAAGATAAAGGACAAAGTAATAACAGGATGTGCAAAGAAAATGTCTATAATTTCAGTCAGTTAGAACACCTGAAAAATCGGAGATTTCAGAACCTAAAGAATTAAAAGGGTTGAGACTTTCAAAAATATTGACCTCAATAGTGATATTTACATGACCAATGAGATTTGTGATTGAACTTAATTTCATTGCTGCAGGACCAGCAGGATATCCAGAGCATTGGCACTTGAGCTGAGGGGACAATTAACAGCGGTTCTTTCATTAATTTTTGTAGTAGTCTAACTTTTCTATAATCCCAGATAAGCTCTTTAAGAATTGCGTGGAAGATAAGAGGAAAAAACGTGACTTAAAGTAAAAGTACATCTCCCCCTACCTCGTTAGAAAGTCCTTCCTGAAGGGATCTATTGGGTCTTGAGAAATACTTAGAATGGTGCCTCTTGAGCATTAATACACAGCTTAGGGATCAAGACCTTTCCTTCCAGTCTGTATCCTTTCCAATAAATGAACTAAGCAAGTCTTTACTTTACTCATAATCTGAAGAGGATTCAATAAGAATAGGAGAAAAACTTAACAAAAACCAGAGGTACAAGCAAGAAATATGAAAATAATTAGCAATTCAGAAAGAAGGTGGCGATTTACAACAGACTGTAACTGTATTGAACTTCATCATTAAATTGAATGACCTAACGAAACCTGGAGAAAGGTTATAAGAAAGTTTTTTGAAAAACCAAACATTGAGAAACATGATAAACTTTTGTTGCAGGACCTTAGTACTTATCCGCATTGTTTTAGCATCTGGAGCAGCATTTTTATTGCTGTTATGAACCTCTCGCCAAATGTACTTAATCCGTAGACAGACCCATTCAACAGCACCCACATGAGAGCAGGCAGAGATAGGTAGATGAAAGTTCAAATCTTAAAACGTGACTTTCCTTAGAATTTAAAAACATTGTTGTTAAGGGGCGACAGACAATGTTGTTGGGGAGCACTTACGGTAACTTGCTGAGCTTTCATGTACGCATGGAGAAGCTACATAAGTGGCTCTGGCTGACCTTTACTTTGAAAATTAATTGATTTTCACAGCTTTACACAATGTTCTCCAGAGTTTAGAGACAAATGGCTCTCCACTATAAGAAACAATGCATAAGTAGACAGGCCATAATGATTAAAGATCTCTTTAAAGAAAAGACCTGAGTAAATTGAGAGCAAGACACATTTCCAACAAAGGTACCAAATGATACATATTTCAGAATCAACTACTTACTACCCACATGACAGTCAATCCCTTAGCAGAAGGTAAATTACAACTAGAAAAATCTGAGATCACGGTTTCACTGGAATATAAAGAGGTTGGAAAATATCTGATGGTACTTGCCAAAATGACTTTAAATGGGCACAGCCAGAACTCGGTTCCACAAGTTCTTATCTATAGTTCAGCCACTGGAAGCAGAAAGAGATTTGTTCACTAATGTGATAAACTTTGTTGGAAGTTAAACATTTTTGGAGGGGAAATTTATACAGAAAATCTACAAGGAACATCGTCTGTATGGCTCTTTTTTTTTGTAAGTCAATAGGTGAGGACAAAATCAAAGCAAGAAGAGTGCCCATTGTAGATTGAAGCCTTTCAAAATGTTTATGTTAATAAATATTGTCCCTCAAATATGTCGAGAAGATGATAATGTATCTTTAAAAGGTATTCCACTTCCAGCAATTAATAATCACTTCGAGAAAGTTATTCTCTGTGAATTGAATGTTCCTCATTATGCTCACTTTCAGTCCAAGAGCAAAATCCCATAGAAAACACACACAAAAAACTAATACTCAACTCACTTCTTTTCTCTCTGGCTGCACCTACTGCTCATTGCTCACTGTCTGGTCTTCGATACCTCTTCTTACCAACGTCACACTGAAACTTTGAGACAACTAGAATTAGGCCAATACATCTGGCCATGACCTCGTCCAGGATGTCCCTGCACTCACTAAACATCTATTGTGACCTTATAATGCCCAGGTGCAAGGGCATTCCAGGACTGTTCAAGGCTCCTTCTGCTCCACGGAAGGTTTCTGGCCTCCCTGAGCTCGCCTTCTTCAGAAGGAGACAGGCGTCTCAGAAACGCGTTGGTTGTTTATGTCCTAGCTGCACATCGTACTCACTCCCCGGGGGATTACGGTCACGTGACTTACTACGTCACACAGGTCCTGCGCACCGCCCGCACTCACCGCTGAGTACACACGCGGCGTCGGCTCTGCAGGATCTCATCTTCATCTGGAGGTTAGTCAGTGGTGGCTTGCTGCCGGCCGGGGCAGCCACCTGCTCACTACACCCTCTCCACCCGCAAGGATTTGGAAACTTTAGGAAATACAGGAGCACCGCTGCGTCCTTCTACCTCATGATCTGGAGGTAGGAATACACCTATTATATTAACCCTTTGATTATATGTGTGTAACAAACTGAGGATATACTGGCATCTATCCGGTCACTTTATTGGCACTAATTGAGACTGATATCAATGGCCATTTTTAAACTATATGTATAGCTCTTATCTCATTTTGCTAATAGTCCAGCGCGTACCCCCATACATTTAGGTGTATACTAGTATTTATTTATTCTTTTACAAACCATTTGTGGAGGTTTGTTGGTACTGCCGCAGGAATTCATATTACCGGTGACACTTTGCGCCACCACTTTTAATTATTTATACGTCATTTGTAAAAGTGGTGTATAACTGGAATAATTCTTGATTAACTGGCAGTGATAATTTGTATATCTAAGAAATATTTGAACAGCTTGAAAAAGGACCTTTCACCATTTTTTCCTTATAATCTGTACGTTCCTGCACATACTGGCAGAAATATACATAATTTTTTTATATATATTTTTCTCCACTCCATTGTGCACATTAAAGGCACTGAAATTTCAGGTGGCTGTTATTTTTTTCATATTCCAACAGGGCACTTCATTTTGTTCAGTTCTGTTTGCATGGACTTTAATCCTGCCATGACACTGTTCAATCATACAGAGAGAAAAAGTAGGCACCCACAGTTCTAACCAAACTGAAAAGGCCACTGTGGTCAGCAAATGTGCCATCATGATACTTACACATGCTTGGTCCTCAGCTTCTCTCGCAGTGTTCGTAACACTGATGCTCCTCTTCTAGTACATTACTAACAGTAAGCATCAGAAAAGTGGCATGGTCATGTGAGACAATTAAAGTCATGAGCGATTACTACTTTATCGGTCTTTGTGACCATGCTTCCCTTTTGACAAAGCTTAATATTTTTGACACATTTGTTTTATTTGGTTCTCCTTATCTACTTTTAGGACTTGTTTGAAAATCTGATGTACTTTTAGGTCCACTTTAGGCAGAAATAGGAAAAATTCTGAAGAGTTCATAATCTTCCAAACACCACTTTCTCAAATTTGGCACACACGGAGTTCTCCATAGATAAATTGAAACAGAACAAACATCAAAATTATGGGTTTGTATTGAAAACATAACAAAATATTAATAAAGGAAATCCTGTAACATCTCTTTTAAATAAATCTTGAAAAAGTACAGAAGCATACATAACGCATATCGCATACATCACTGCTGTTCCTGGCTCAGGAACTGGTGAATCCTCACAGTGCGCAATGAGTGCACTAGGGAGATTCATAAGTCTGCAATCACACAGAGTGACTTCAGACTTATCTTTTTAGACCAGACAATGTCTTTAAGTGATGGCAGTCTTAGAAATTGAATAGTGTTTTAAAAGGGAAAAAGCAAAAATGAAATACTTTCAAAATAAAAAATCTCCAACATATAGGGAAGCTCAATATAATGTCACATCCGATCATGTGGTATAACGAAGTCATTGACAGAGATAAATGTAAGCAGCATAAACAGACTATTTTTGAAGCACCAGTATCTACATATAAAGTAGTTGATAAGATTCATGATAAGATCTGAATGTGATCCCCCCATTTTTACACAGTACCAGACTATATCAAACAATGGATTTTTTTTCTGGGGTGTCCTTGAAGACCTACATGCCAGCAGCATTGGCTCAACAAAACTTTCCTCAGGAAGATCGTTGGATATGGCAGCCAGTATAATTTACTCTAGTCAAAGACATCATCTCGGCTTGGTAGCTATGGAGAGCTGATCCTGCCAACTTGTGTTTAATAGGACCAGTAAACAGTGGCTTGCAAATATATTAACCCCCTCACCCCCCTTGGCTTTTACCTATTTTGTTACATTGCAACCTGTATTTAAATATTTTTTAATGCGATTTGTGTGTAATGCTTCAGTACTAAATAGTCTAAGTTGATGAAGTGAGAAAAATATAGGCAAACATTAAATTTATGGGAACAAATAACTAAAAAATGGCATGTGCATATTTACTCACCCCTTTTGCGATAAAGTACCTACAAATTTTAGGTGCAATCAATTAACTTTATAAGTCACGTGCTTATTGAAAGGAAGTACATCTGTGTGCAATCTAAGTGTTACATGGTCTGTCAATATATACACACCTTTTCTGACAGGCCACCAGTAAGCAAGAGGCACCACTAGCCAAACACCATTAAAACCAAGGAGATCTCCAAACAAGTCAGGGACAAAGTCATTGAGAAGTACAAGTTAGGGTTGGGTTATAAAAATTATGGATGAGTAACCACTAAAATGCTCAGATGCTCGTTTTGAGTAACAAGTGTAATTGGAGTCAATGGGAAAGCCAAGCATTTTTCCAGCAGACCCTACAAGGAGGTCTGGGGGTCAATGAACATATTGAAATGGATGGAAAAGTGGCTGAATAGAAGGAGAACAGCATGGGGAAGTCCCCTGACTCCCAGATCACTTCTGATAACAATGATGTCACACTTTTACTCCACTTTACTGTCAAAAAACATTCAAAATGGATGAGAAATTGCAGATTACAGGAAAAAAATGTTAAGAAACATTATTTTCTGAATAATGACTTGTATATAAAGCAAATTTAAAAAAATACTTAATAAACAATAATTTAAGTAAACCAAATTTTTTTTTTATTAAAACATTGGAAATGTCAGTGTAATTTATGAAGGAAGCAAGAACTTCCAAAAATATGATGGAAGAGGGACTCATACATATTTTGCTCAAACTGTCATGTAGTGGTACTCCTAGACTCATAAAGCCTATGAACTAAGTGGAAAGCCAGCCAAAATTTACAAGCAGCGTCACCCATATAGCCTTGAAGGCAACAACTATAGTACCTGATTCAAATATTGTGAGCAAAGTGTAGTTATGGTACTTCTAAAGTCAAAAAAGCTCTCCAGACAATGAAAAGCATGCCAGATATTATAAGAAGGGTCATCCATACACTCTTGAAGGCACCAACCGGAGTGCATCATAAAGAAAAGTGTGTTTATGTCACTTCTACATTAATAAAGGCTCTGCACACTGTGCAAAACCACAAAACAAATGATAAGAAAGGTAATACTGTCATCCATAGAATATTGAAGGCAACAACTTGGGGGCCTCATTAAATTATTTTAAAAATGTAGTTGTCCAAAATACATGGTCATCAGGGCCGGTATACAGGGAGATGTCATGAAATTGTCTCAGGCCTTTGCCAGTGTACCCTTAACACTGTTGTACCTGTGTGTGTTTCCCTTGTCTCTCTTCATTGGTTGGGCAAGGAAGCTAGCCCCCTTCCACTAGCATTGTCTGATGGGAAGTTTTTCAACATATATTCCACCAAGGCCTTCTGGTATAGCACCATTATAGTAAACCTCTCTGCCTCAGGAAGAAAAGATGAAATGTTCTCCTTGTAGCATGAGTCTTGCAGGGTGAACAACCAGGGCTCTTTCTTGGCCAGGATGAATGTAACACGAGAGTCACAGGAAAGGCTAAAAAGTCTGCCATATGTGCCAAGGTCCCTAAAGCGAATAATTCCCTGTCTCCACCATGATGATTACTCTCCATCTTCTACTCCTCCATCTCTTCCTTCTGATTCTCCTCCTCAGCTCATCCATGTAGGAGAGATGGGCTAAATATTGTATGAGCACTACCCTCTGTTGTGCTAGCAACTAGCTCCTGTTCCTCCTCCTCTTCCTCAGCCTCCATCTCCTTATTGTTACCCACTCCATGCTGAGCAGATCAGATGAGGCTAGGCTGGGTAGTACCTCCCTGTCTCATGTGTTTCTCCATCTCCAGCTGGTCCGCATACAAATCTTCATGTTTAATTGTCAGCAGCTACTGTTTAAGTAGACACAGAAGCGGGATCGTTGCAATGATTATAGCGTCATCCCCACTCATCATCTTTGTGGAGTCATTAAAGTCTTGAATAACTGCACAAATGTCAGACATCCATGCCCACTCTTCAGTTGTTACAGTATGTGCATAGTCTGACCAGTATACTGACGGACGTATTGGGGTTAGTATTCCACAACTGACCTCTGCTGCTGACAAAGCTTTGCCAGCATGGCAGTGTGTAGTTCCCGCACCTGGGCACATTGCAAACCAGTCAGTAAGTTGTTACTTGCATGCACTGCTACAGCACTCCCAGAGCAGCAGCAGTAGCTGACTTGCAGAAATGGGTGCTGATGCGATAGATAGGTTAGGATAGGATAGGTTTTCAGAAACCGCTGAACAAGCAGAGCACTTGGGCCAAGCATGGTACAGTATGTGTGTGAACGTGCCATCCTTCACAGCTGCCACCAGATTACGGATAATTATCACAACCGACCATGCCTGGTTGGAGTTATTCCTTTCAATAACTCTGCTGGTGTAATAATTATAGGGGATAACTCAGGAGACTCTTTGCATGGAACAAGACTACTACAGGACACAGTTTTATAAGTGGTAAAGTCTATATTATCACACGGTGATTCAACAGGTGCAGAGAGAAACTCAAGTCCACAACACTTGGTGCAAATAATAAACGCAGCTTAGCAGTCTATAGGAGACTTCAGAGGAAAATGCAATCAAGCAGAAAGTCTATGAAGCACAGTTATTCTTGAGGATACTTGACACGAATAAATCCTTGTCTTAGTCCAGGCACAGATAGATATGCTTATTAGGCAGTTCAAATCATATCTTAGCTAAACCAGGGAGGCCTGGTTAATAGTCTCAGGTTATTGCAAAGCAGAAACAGCTAACTTGTCCAGCAAATGCAGACGGAAGTAAACACGAACAGCAGATGAAGGAGGATTACTGGAAACTTGTGTATGCAACAGGAACACAGAGCAGAGTACCAGGATCACCACACAGATTCACAGGAGCAGGTGTATAGCCAGGGAGTAATCAGAGGTCAGGAGCTGGATGCAAGGCAGAATACTCTAGCACAGACTGAAGGCTGGGGTGGAGTTTTATAGCAGGAAGACACAGTGCACATGAGACCAAAGACGCCATCTTGGAAAAGGGCAGTAATGCACAAAAGGTAAAAAATGTTCAGAGTCCTGACAGCTGGGGTATGCAGTTTGTCTTTTTGACAAATTAACCTCAGCAGAGCCTGTTGCTGCTTCAATGCTGAAAAGTTTCCAGCTTCCAGCTGATGTGGATAACATGCTCTAAGATAGCACATTAGAGATGGAGGATGAGGAGATAGAGGGGGTGCAGTAATCGGTGTAGGAGATGGAGGTAGCCTTAATAGTAGTAGGGCCAGCAATACTTTGCATCAGTAGTACATGTGCCGTGCCAGGGTGGGACTCTGCCCCGGCCTCTGCAATGTTCACCCAGTGTGCTGCCAGGGAAATGTAGCATCCCTGTCCACAAGCGCGTTTCCACATATCAGTTGTTAAGTGGACAATCCCAGTAACCGTGTTGGTAAGGGTACAGGTGATGTTTCTGAACACGTGCTGATCCAAGGTGGGAATGCCACATCGGGAGAAGTAGTGGCAGCTGGGGACCGAGTACCAAAAGATGAAATTTGTACACCTGTAGCAGGCCAATTTAGATTTTAATTTCAAACCATTCAAATTTCACACAAACCAATTTCTACAGTATACATGACAATAGTACATTTTTGAAGAACTAAATTTACACACCTGTAGCAATCTAATTTTGGATTTTATTTCAAGCCAACTAAATTTCACACAAACTAAGTTCTATGGTATATATGACAAAAATCAATTTTTGGAAAAAAATATTTTTTGAACAGGCCAAGCGGTTTATAAAAATTTTAAAGCACCATCATTTTACAAAAGGTACGTTTGTTAGGGGTCGAGTTCCCGCCTCTGCACAGGGGGAATCTCGGGCCATCTCAGCTGCAGTCTCCCATTCTTCTCCTACCGCAGTGGAGTCTGCTCAGCGGAGACGTCAGTCCCAGCATCTCGCTCAGTCTGACTCTGTGCAAAGAGTTACTGCTGCTTTTCCAGCTTCTGCCATTGAAGCCAGTGCTGGGCAGCCACGAGCAGACGCTTTTGGGACTAATTACAGCTTTTCTCCTTCTGAGCATGCCCAGGGTAAGATCTCTTATTGGAGATCGAGGGTCACATGCTTGGATACTACAGCAAAGCACATTGGTTCTCCAGGAAGGTCCTGAAGGTGCCCAGGCTCTGTGGCAGCCTCTCATTGGTCCTTCTAGGAAGGTCTTGTACTTGCTGCAGCTATAAAAGGCTCGAATGGCCATGCGCTAGTATCAATCCAAATATGTGCTTTGCGCCAGTGTGGTTATGTATGAATGTATTCAGGGACCCGGCTGAAATAAGCCCCTAGAATACCGGCACCTCCGATGAGGAGATTGTATGAACGTATTCAGGGACCGGGCTGAAATAAGCCCCTAGAATACTGGCACCTCCGGTGAGGAGATTGCGTGTGTGCATAACCACTGACTGCTATCAGTTCGGCAGCAAGCTTGTGCTCCTGTGAGGCTAACAGGGTGCAGTGCTTTCCTCTCACGGCTACTCTGTGAAGTAACAGAGCTAGTCTATACTGCCAAACAGTGCCACCATTCACTAGCAGCAGGTTCCTCCTGCACGGTGGACCCCGGGATGCGAATGCACCATTTATAATAAACATCTATATTTACTTGGTGCGTTCTGCTAGCCATAACAGAATACTAGCGCCAGGGTCTGGCTGGTAAATGGTGGACAATCAGCGTTTACAGTGGTACATCCAGCAGCTGGAGGGTAGGTTGGCGGCTCTTAAGCGCACAACCTCAGCTGTGGATGTTACCGCAGTCGCTGTTCAGGCTGCAAGTGTAGCTGCAGCCAGTTTGTCCTCGGCCACCCCTGCTCTGACTTTATCCCATCCCCCGCTTCCAGACAAGTTTTCTGGTGACAGTAAGCTATGTCGGGGATTCGTGAGTCAGTGCTCCATATATCTAGAGCTCCTGGCTGCATGTTTTCCTATGGAATGGGCGAAAGTGGGATTTATTTTATCCCTTTTGTCGGGCAGGGCGTTGGAGTGGGGAACGCCGCTATGGGAGCGTAATGATCATGTGGTGCAGAGTGCTCATCTCTTCCTGGATGCTCTGAAACAGGTCTTTTTGGGACCTCGTGTCACCCACAATACCGCACTTCAATTGTTGGCAATAACACAGGGTTCGTCCATGGTGTTCTGTCTTCATGCACGTTGATACGGTGTGTGATCTGTAATGATCCTTAGTGGCTGAGGATCACAAATAGACCAGCAAGTGGATAAATTTAGGACAAGCTCTAGTGAGATGGTAACTGGACTCATCGCAAATCTGAACCTATCCAACACAACTAGAGGTAGCCGGTGAACGTGCCTGAAATCCTAGACGTCCCGAGCCAGCCTGAGGAACTAGCTACCCCTAAAGAGAAATAAAGACCTCGCTTGCCTCCAGAGAAATAATCCCCAAAGATATAGAAGCCCCCAACAAATATTAACGGTGAAGTAAGAAGAAGGCACATACATAGGGATGAAATCAGATTCAGCAAAAGAGGCCCACTAGTACTAGAAGGCAGAAAATAGAGCAGGGGTCTATGCGATCAATAAAAAACCCTAGAAAATATCCATCCTGAGATTTCAAGAACCCACACACCAACTAACGGTGTGTGGGGAGAAACTCAGTCCACTAGAGCAACCAGCAAGCGAGGGAATCACATTTTTAGCAAGCTGGACAAGACAACATGATAAACATTACTGATCAAAAAATGAGCAAACAAAACTTAGCTTGTCCTGGATGGACTGGGAGCAAGGTAGTCAGAAGGAATCTGAGTAGCACTGATTACATCGACAGCCGGCAACAAGTGGCAGTGACACAGAGCTATATAGGAACCTCCCAGAGGATAACGAACCAGCTGATAGCCAGAGACCAGCAGGACAACAAACAAAACCACCAGGGGGAGCCCAAAGCGAAAGTCACACCATACCACCAGTGACCACAAGAGGGAGCCCAAAAACAGTGTTCACAACAGTACCCCCCCTTAAGGAGGGGTCACCGAACCCTCATGAGAACCCCCAGGGCGATCAGGATGAGCCACATGGAAGGCACGAACCAAATCGGCCGCATGAACATCAGAGGCGACAACCCAAGAATTATCCTCCTGACCATAGCCCTTCCACTTAACCAAATACTGGAGCCTCCGTCTAGAAATACGAGAATCCAAGATCTTCTCCACCACATATTCCAATTCTCCCTCAACCAGCACCGGGGCAGGAGGCTCAACCGGAGGAACCACTGGCACCACATACCTCCTCAACATCGAGCGATGGAACTCATTATGAATAGCAAATGATGCCGGGAGGTCCAGACAAAATGACACAGGGCCAAGGACTTCCAGAATATTATAAGGATCGATAAACCGAGGCTTGAACTTAGGAGAGGAGACCTTCATAGGAACGAAGCGAGAAGACAACCACACCAAGTCCCCAACGCGAAGTCGGGGACCCACACAGCGACGGCGGTTGGCAAAGAGCTGAGCCTTCTCTTGTGACGGCTTCAAATTGTCCACCACATGATTCCAAATCTGATACAACCTATCAACCACAACATCCACTCCAGGACAGTCAGAAGGCTCCACCTGACCCGAGGAAAAACGAGGATGAAACCCCGAGTTACAAAAAAAAGGAGAAACCAAAGTAGCAGAACTAGCCCGATTATTAAGGGCAAACTCGGCCAACGGCAAAAAAGTAACCCAGTCGTCCTGATCAGCAGAAACAAAACATCTTAAATAAGTCTCCAAGGTCTGATTAGTTCTCTCGGTTTGGCCATTCGTCTGAGGATGGAAAGCCGACGAAAAAGACAAATCAATTCCCAATTTAGCACAAAAGGTCCGCCAAAATCTAGACACAAACTGGGATCCTCTGTCAAAAACAATGTTCTCAGGAATCCCGTGCAAACGAACCACATTTTGAAAAAACAGTGGAACCAACTCGGAGGAGGAAGGCAACTTAGGCAAGGGCACCAAATGGACCATCTTAGAAAAACGATCACACACCACCTAGATGACAGACATTCTCTGAGAGACAGGAAGATCAGAAATAAAATCCATGGAAATGTGCGTCCAAGGCCTCTTCGGGACAGGCAAAGGTAACAGCAAACCACTGGCACGAGAACAGCAAGGCTTAGCCCGAGCACAAATTCCACAAGACTGCACAAAGGAACGCACATCCCGCGACAAGGAAGGCCACCAAAAAGACCTGGCCACCAAGTCTCTGGTACCAAATATTCCAGGATGGCCCGCCAACACTGAAGAATGAACCTCGGAGATGACTCTGTTGGTCCATCTATCCGGGACAAACAGTCTCTCCGGTGGACAGCGGTCAGGTCTATCCGCTTGAAACTCTTGCAGCACACGTCTTAAATCTGGGGAGATGGCAGACAAAATCACCCCTTAGTAAACTTACTACCAGGAATCAAATCTATAGCACAATCACAATCCCTATGAGGAGGTAGAGAATTGAGTTTGGGCTCCTCAAATACCTCCTGGTAGTCTGACAAAAACGTAGGGACTTCAGAAGGAGTGGACGAAGCAATTGACACCACAGGAGCGTCACAATGAATTCCCTGACAACCCCAACTTGACACAGACATAGCTTTCCAAATCCAGGACTGGATTATGAGTCTGCAACCATGGCAGACCCAACACGACAACATCATGCAAATTATGCAATACAAGAAAGCGAATCACCTCCTGATGAACAGGAGTCATGCACATGGTCACTTGTGTCCAGTACTGAGGTCTATTCGTAGCCAATGGTGTAGAATCAATTCCCCTTAGTGGAATAGGGAATTTTAAAGGTTCCAAATCAAAACCACAGCGCCTGGCAAATGACCAATCCATCAGACTCAGGGCAGCACCTGAATCTACAAAGGCATTAACCGGGTAAGATGACAGGGAACAAATCAGGGTAACAG